>NC_077235.1:23252841-23881841 GCF_027887165.1 Monodelphis domestica | reverse complement strand
AAGAAATGCTATCTGCATCCAGAGAGAGAGTTGATGAAATCTGAATGAATACTGATGCATAACTGGAGAGAGAGAATTAGGAATGTCAAAATAAAGTAAAATTATTTTAAAAATAAAAATAAACAAAAAACCCAACAACTTAGAGATCTACAAAGAATAATGAATAGTTTAATGATTTGTCTAGAGTCATAGAGCCAGTATATTAGAGGCAAATCTTGAATCCAGATCTCTATGGCTTCAAGGGCAGATCTTTATCCACTACAGCGTATTTCCTTTCAGAGGGTCTTCAAGAATTGAAAATTCAACACACTGTAGCCCACCTGGCCATGAATCTCTCTGAATTTAGCTAGATTGGCTTTTAGTCAATACAGATGCAATCTCTCACTGGGTGGATTTTTAAAGGCTTTCTACTTTGTTAGGACTTTTTTTAGGTCACCTCTCCTGACTTTCAGGAGTCAGTTACTTCCAGGCCATGAAGGGACATTAAAGGAAGACTTTGAGAGAGAAGATGATTAAGAAAGACTGTTCCTATCCAACCCCTATACAAAAGGAATATGCCTGAGAAGCTGATAAAGTCTGGTTGAAGACAACTAAAGAGGGGGAATGCACTTGAGGCAGCTCATTTCACCTTAAGAAGTTGTAACCATTAGGCAATTTTTTCTAAGAAACTTAAATTTGTCTCTGTCACTTCCATTCATTACTCCTGGTTTTGCTCCCTGGAGTAGACCAGAGTAACATAATAGCTTTTCAAATAGTTGAAGGCAATTATGATTCCCCCCCCCCATTGAGCCTGTAGACCACTGAAACCCCTGGATCTTTTTTAGAATGACTGTCTAACCAAGATGTCTTACCATCTTAGACTTGTGAACTTGATTTTTCAATCCAAATATTAGACTTTCCATTTATGAATATTGAAGTTCATCTTATTAGATACAGTCCATCGCTAAAGCCTAGCAATTTCCTTTTGAATTCAGACTCTCATTCACTGTGTTAGCAACTCCTTTCAGCTTGGAGACATCTGCAAATTTGATAGGCAAACTATCTATGTCTTAATCCAAGATAGCAATGTTGAATAGAGCCAAGCACAGATCCTTGGTTTACTCCACCATAGATCTCTGAATCTTTAACACTACTCGGAGGCCAGCCAGCCAGTACAATCTGAATCCATTTGATGGTAGCACAGTGTAATTCTTATCCTTTGAGAAAATTTCTATAATTTATTGCGGCATAAACCTGATTATGTCTACAAATCAGTCTAGTGAAGTATAAAGTGAATCTGTGGATGGGAGGAGACATGAAAACTGCTCTTACAATCTTCTGGTTTCACATAAGGCCTGTGAGGATGTGGTCTCAACACTTGGAGATCCCTCATAACTCAGACAATTGCCCAAAAGAATTCTCTCTATGATTAGCATTTGTACTACAGTCTCATTTAACTGATGGCATCTTGCCTGAGGAAAAAAATCAGATTGCTTCTGACTGTCAAAGTACAGAAGATGTATCGTATTCTTTGTGATTTGGGGATCTAGCTTCCACTTTCTTATGTCGTGGGCACATTATTAGACAACAGCCCAAAGTCAGGGCCTAAAATAGATGCTAAGGTTTTACATTTTTGCTCAAGAGAAATGCTACAACTAGTATTTCAGTATTTCTCCCTCTGTACCTCTGTCTTTCTGTCTCTGTCTCCTCTCTCTCCCTCCCTCCTTCCCCACATGCTTCTGACTTCTTGATTGTCTGCAATGAATTTTTTGAAGTGATCTTTCTCCACACTGAGAAAATAAGAGGAAATCACAACACCTGAACACTCACATACCTATTATAGCGGAGAGTGTTAGAACTCGGGCTATCATATAATCTAAGTGGAACAGGTACACAATCTTATCACAGATGACCTTTAATTATTGGAAAGATACTCTGTCTATCTCATATTCACTCCCTTGTCTTACTGGGCAGTAGATGTCTGCTGTGAGGCATAAAGGATTTTTTTGTCCTAATCCCTGTGATATGACATGATTAATGAGATGAAATTCCCATTTGGAGTTTCCTACCAATCAATAGGCAGATGGGCAGTAGTGGATGTCGAACAACAAGACAGCAGGAGATGCTGAAGCTCTTGCTACTTTTCTAGAGAAAAATATTTAGAAAAATAACATTTAAAGCAACAGTCAACATTTTTCATGCTTGTTTTCTTTATGAGGTACGTTAATGTTCTTGTTACTTCTAGTTCCTCTCTGCTGACAAAGGCTAATGGGGGACCTGAACTTCCAGAAGCTAAGAAAGCTTTAGGAGGAGGAATAAGCAGCTTTCTAAGAAATCATTTTCTGCTGCTGCCAGTCAAGAAGCACTCCCAGGTAACAGGTGGGCAAACAGTACACTTGATCCAGGGGGTTATTAAATTCAAGAGGAGCAAAATGACTACTGGTCTGCTGCAACAACCAACTGAGCACTCATCACCTGACAGAAATGGAATCCAATTTGCTAGGAAGGCATGTCACTGACAGTCCCACTATGTATCCTTTTTTCAAAGCATAAAAAGAAAACCAAATATTAGCATTTGGACTAGAATATCCTTTAACTGACGGCATCTTGCCTGAGGAAACAATCAGATTGCTTCTGATTGTCAAAGTACAGAAATAGAAATAGAAATTTTTTTTACAATTTTTTGAGAAACCCAGATATACCATTTGCTTCAGAACGATAACAAGGCCAGGGCAAATGAGGTTTGGCTCCAGGGGAGCACATTTAGAGGCTGCCAACAGTATCTTCTAGAGGTCTGCTTCCTCTCCTGCCTGCCCTACTCCCAGATGACCAAATCCAATAGTACCCTTCTTCCTGCATCCAGTTCCGCTTTCAGCATAGAAGCCTTGGGGCATTTTGAGGTTTACTTCCTCCCCTGCCAAACCACCATCCCAAGATGAGCCTTCTTCCTTCCCCTCTTCAATTTACTACACATGAAAATATTAGTTACAGCTCTGATACATGTCTTATCTCTATTCTTTTATTTTTGCCCTGAGGCCAATTACAACTAAATCTTTTTTTTTCCTTCACTGCATTACTTAATAAGTGACATAAAACGAAAAAAAAAGATCATTCTCTACCTTCTGTAGCTGAAGAACAGCTGTAGGAAAAGTCTGAAATATGATAGGAGAGCTTGGACAAATCACAGGTAATTTGAACATGTCTTTATAATAGCACTAGTGAGAGTCACAAATGACATTATGCCATTTTATTTTAAAGAATCCTTTTGGAACGTTATGACGTCTTTCAGAAGTTCAAATGCAATAAATTCTAATATATCACAGAAAAGAAATAAAGGGGGAGCAGATGGACCCCCTATGTTTAGAACCATCAAAGACAATGGTTCCAATTTACACCTTGAGCCCACTCAGATCCATGGATAATGCACAATTATTACTATGAAAGTAGGAGGGAAAAAGTCAAGGGACTCATCTGACAAAAAAAAGAATGAGGGTCCAACGTGTCATCTGGGCAATTTTCTGTCAATCAATACTTCAAGTGTGGCCAGAGGAGAGGAGTGAGTTCTTTTGGTCTCTGGAATTTCTAGGAAGCATTTGCTCTTCCCCAGCCTGCACTGAGATATTCATGGGCAAAAGCTGCGACACTGTTCCTTCCCTCATCAGGTAGCTATCAGTTGTGTTTTGGGCTCCATCATATAGCTGCCCTTGTGTCCCATTTTTATAATGAAATAGAAATGAAATGGGCCCGCCATGTTTTTAAATGAAAAAAACACAGAGGTAATGATAAATAAATTAGAGATGGGGAAGATCTATTGGATTAGCTAGTCTATTTCCCTGCTTCTGCATTATTGATTACTCCCTTATATTTTCTAGCTTCTCTCCTATGTTACTTGGAAAAGTCTCCAGGGAGAAGGCTCTTTACTCCAAGCACTATTCAAAGTGTTTTGAAAGCCTTATAGCAATATATAAATGTCCACTTTATTTTTGTTGCTATAATAATAATTATGATGATTATTATCTAAAACTAGTGAACCTGAATTCTTATTCTACTACTTTCTACCCACTCTTCATTTTATCTCCTTTCTCTTACCTAGGGTTTCCTGATCAACACTGTAGTCCATGGTATGCTGGTAAATATTTTACAACCAGCTCTCCAGAAAATAAAAGTATGGGACATGTTTTTCAAAATCAATCTGCATTAACATCTTCTTCAAAATTTCCTTGAATTTATACAGTCAACCAAACAATATAGCAAGCCTTGATTTGCAGCATTTCCAAATCTCCAAGGTATTAATGCTCACACTGAAAATTTAACTTCTGTACAGCCTATTGGCTATAGTACATTGGTGATTGCTGCCCATTCCCTGAATCATAAACCTCCAGGGCCTTTTTCCTAGAAATCCCTGTTGAAGCAAGGAAAGGAGAAGAATGGTGAAAAATGGGCTTTTAATCCATTTGGTTCCAAAGTTTCAGAAGGCAATATACCTTGTAGACATAGAAGAAGAGACCTGGGCATGGGAAAACTTATTATAATCTTTTCTTTGGAATCAATCTTTAGGTTTCTAAGGGGCCCCGTTAGGACTTACAACCCTGTTTTCTTGATTTCTTCAACAAGTGAGGAAGTGTGTTTGGGTTGAAAGGGCACTCACTGGCTTTAGAGTCAGAGGGCTTAAGCACAAATCCTGGCTCTGTTAGTAAGTGGCTGACCTTGAACAAGACATAACTCTTCCTGGGGCCTTAGTTTTTTCATTTGTCAAATGAAGGGTCTGGCCTGGATGCCAACTCAAGTCCATTTCAAGTTTAGATCAAGGATCCTAAGCTGTCCT
Source organism: Monodelphis domestica (assembly GCF_027887165.1). Lineage (NCBI taxonomy): Eukaryota > Metazoa > Chordata > Mammalia > Didelphimorphia > Didelphidae > Monodelphis > Monodelphis domestica. The sequence goes on along the minus strand of NC_077235.1, from coordinate 23,877,037 downwards.
AAGTGAATGGCCCCAGAATTCGTGTTTAAAATAAAAGGGAGAATGGGCTTGTCTATGTTCCCTGATTGGATAGGGCTTCTGTGATTTTTGAGCTCTGAAACCATTTTGTCCCCTTCCACAAAATGAAGCACAATTGCATGTTTACAGTAGTTTGTTTAAGCCAAAAAAGGAAGAGGGTAGCAGCACTGCTGTATTGCTCTAGAAATGTCTCAGATAACTAACCAAAAGGTGGAAATTTAATAAAAACAGAAAACAAGCTTTAAACAATTGTCATCTTGCTCTGAGTCTATATGGGAGTTATTCTAAATACAATAACCCAACTCAGAGTTAGGAATGCTAGATTTGAATCTTCACTCCAACCCACAGCTTCTTGGAGGTCCAGATTCCTCATCAATATCTCAGATACATATTAAATGGTCAAAAGGGAAAGGGGAAAAAAGATATGGAGGGAAAAAGTAATAGCTGTTATGAGGTAGCACAGTGTTGGGCCTGGAGTCAGGAAGACTTGAGTCCTAACTCAACCTCACACACTAGCTATGTAACCTTGAGAAAGTCAAATAACCTTTATTTTAGTTTTCTTAATTAAAAAATGTAGATAACAATAGTATCTACCTCCTCAGATTATTATGAGGATTAAATGAGATAATATGAAGGAGGAAGGGAGGGAGGGAGAAAGGGAGGAAGGAAGGGAGGAAGGGAGGAAGGGAGGAAGGAAGGGAGGGAGGAAGGGAGGAAGGGAGGAAGGGAGGAAGGGAGGAAGGGAGCAAGGGAGGAAGGAAGGGAGGGAGGAAGGGAGGAAGGGAGGAAGGGAGGAAGGGAGCAAGGGAGGGAGGAAAAGGAAGGAAGGAAGGGAGGAAGGAAGGGAGGAAGGGAGGGAGGGAGGGAGGGAGGGAAGAAGGAAGGAAGCAAGGAAGGAAGGAAGGAAGGAAGCAAGCAAGGAAGGAAGGAAGGAAGGAAGGGAGGGAGGGAGGGAGGGAGGGAGGGAGGAAGAGTTTATTAAGCACAATGCTAAGTGCTGACCTGATCAATTCATGACTCTATAACAGAGAAGGGTTTCCTGACCCAACAGGGAGTATTAAATGGGGATGTGCATTTGCATACAGGTATCTAGGGAAGGAAGAAGGGCTCTGATGCTATTGTAGAAAAATGGGGTAAGTTTTCATTTCTAAGCTCCATCAAGAAAACCAGAAGTCTTTAAACTGAACCCTCTTCCCCATCATCTCTTGAAATGTCCCAGAGCACCATCACTTCCCATGGTTTCAATAGGTTCCACACTAGAGCCTACTGTGGCTTTATATTCTCCAAAGCTCCCATTCATCAGGTCAATTGCAAATCAGCCACATTCCATATTATATTGTCATTTTCTCTTATATATTTGTTAGCTGTGAACAAGCAATGAGAATGACTCAAAGTCCACATCACTGTATGTAGGTAAGATGATTTAGATTTTATCATAGCAGAAAAGGAAGTCTATTAAAAAACCCATAACAGTCCTAGATAACAAGAACAGTACTTTATGATGTGCTTTTCTCACAATAACCTTATCCAAGTACTGTAGGATCTCTGCCATCTGACAGATGAGGAAATTGGGGTTGAGATGGGTCAAATGACTTGTTTCATGGTCACACAGTTAGGAAGTGGCAAGTTTTAGACTAGAGCTCTTTGATTCCAGGTCCAAAGTAAATGCACATGGTCTAGCAGACGATGCTAACTCTAGTAATTTGATTGATGAGGACATGATTTTCTCATTTTGGACAATCTATACTTGCATTTTTACAAGTCCTCTAGAATAACTATTCTCCAATGGTTCTTTGATCTCATCATGTAAACAATTCCTCTGATGATAACTCATAACTTATCCATCCATGTCAGAAATCCTGTGTAGTTCTTGGCTATGTCCTTCTGTAATTTTGCCCTGAGGAATTTAGCCATGGGCCATGAGCCTTCCTCAGGTTCTTCTGATATTGTGAGGATGCCATATAAGATTATAGATTTAGAGTTGGAAAACTCCTATGAAATCATCTGGTATGACCATTATTTTTCTTCATAAATTAATGAATTGTAGCTTTTGGAGACTAGATAAATAATCCAAGAAGATATAGTTCAAAGTAGCCTTGTGTAGTAGAAAGGGCTCTGAGCCAGAAGGAAGAGAGCTTGAGTAAGCAGTTACTAATTCACTCTTTGAATCCTTGTGCCTCAGTTTGCTCAACTGTAACATGTAAATAATAGTACCCATCCCCCACTTCACAAAACTGTAATGAAGAACAGATTTTTTAAAGAGATGTGAAAATGCGTTTGAAATCATAAAGGACAGTTACTGATTATTTTAAATAGACCATATTCTGAATAAAGTATCATTCCAAACTACCAGTAATTAGGTAAACGTTTCTATGTTAAATGGATACTTTTGAATAAAAATAAGTATGTTTTCTAATATTTCAAGATCTATAACAAATGAAGAGAGGCATTGTTCCCTAGTGGATACAGAGCTTGGCCTTGGAGTCAAAAAGACCTGAGTTCAAGTCCTAGCTTTTCATATATACTGACTGTAAGAGAATAGACAAGGAAACTACTTAATAGCTCAGTGGCCCAGGCAACTCTCCAAGACCATAAGTTACAGATAAGTTGCTGATCTCCACTGATGAAATGGCTTTCTTCAAAAGATTTTCTTTACATTGATGAAATCACATATTTGTCCCCTCTTAATCCTCAAAGCAAATTTAAAATTGCACCCGTGCATGCGTGTGTGCACATGCACACACACACAGTATTACATATCGGGTGGGTCCCTGAAAGCAAGACACTTATTCAAGTAGAGAGAGCTTCTGCTGCTGTATGTAGTACAGGCCTGCCTGCCATCACAACCTTTTGCTCAGATACAGCCACAGGCCTTCCTTTCTACCACTTATATCCCAATCTGATCACCTGACAAGAGCAAATGATTAAGCAAATCTTTAAAATAAGTTTCCACATTAGGTCAAGGAGAGGACCGCGTTAAAAAAACCACATTAGGGTCAAGTAGCAATTGAAACCAAGATATTCTTGAGCTCCAGACAACTCATTAAAAAACATTTCAATCCGCCTAAGGCGTGATGTTAATGCACAACGATCATCAACCCCAGAGTGAGTCTTATTGCCAGTATAACATGAATAATTCAAAGTTACTATTTAAATAGCTTTACTTAAATCTTTAACAGATTCATTACAACTCTCTGCTTATGGATGCCTGGACTAATATTTGTATATCTGGTGGTGAGTTTGAAATTAGGCTCCGAGAAACCACTGGAGCCAAAATGAGTGTTTGTCTTCTCAATTCAACTCCAGTTGACAAGCATTTCCCAAGAGCCTACTATGTATAAGGCAGTATTCTTGGCCGGGGAATACCAAGGCAAAAGTGAAAGAGTCCCTGCCCTAAAGGAGCTTAGTCTCTACTGAGGAAAAACAACATATTCGGAGATAAGTACATTAAGGCGGATGCTGTCCACGTGCATATGTCTGCATGTATTTGTCTGAACCAGGCTCAACGAGAGACATCAGTTGCTATCTCTGGCATCTCAGCCACCCCTCTCCAAGGAAAATTTTGATTCCTGCCTGCAGGTTTCTCTCTCTGCTCTCCTTAGAGAAGGGAAATAAATGGAATAAGCAATTATTTAGTGTGTATTATGTGCAACGTATTATGTGCAACATTTACAAATGTTACATCGTCTGAACTTCACAAAACCCTACAGGATAGGTGCCTATTATCCCTATTATTATATTACCATATATTGTTATATTATATTATTATATTATGCTATATTATATTATATTATCCCTATTTTACAATTCAGGAAAATGAGGCAAACAGAAAGATCACACTTAGAAACTTTAGCCCTATTTCAATTTCAGTCTTCCTGGTTCTATTCACTAAACTCTATTCACTAAATCACCAGCTATAACTACACAATGTCCCTAAAGAGGGTGCCCCAGACTGTAATTATACCTGCCTCCACTAAATATTTCTCATCTGAGGGAAGTGATTCTACGACTCAACCTACTTATTTGATTAACTATTTCTTAAAGAAGGGGTGAAACCTAATCTGAAGGCTTGATTCCTTCCTACCAAATGCTAGTTACACAAAAGGCCAGCATAAATCCATTTATCTAAGTTGAGAGCAAATAGAAATCAGAGAAGTTATACAGATAAGAATATATTGGACTCCCACTGAGAGTATCAGAGAGAAACAAAGACAGAAAGAGAGAGACAGAGTCAGTCCTCAATCTCGCCCATTGGGAAATTCCTCAAAGTCTCTAAGGAGGCAAGATGAAATATATCAGGGCAAGGTAGCTTTTCCCCACACGTCTCCTTTTAAAAGTCTGTTCTCTTTCTGGATTCTCCCAAAGAGAGTTTAGGCCCACATGTATCCTCTCTTGAAGTGGGTAGTAAGAAGATCTCATGCTAAGTTCCCTGTCATACAGACATACCAAATAAATCATCCTCCCTACCAATGAGGAGAATCTTATCTAAGCCATTAACTTACAAAATGTCTCAGGATATGGAATGACGGATTACACAAATATAGACTCAAGTCATACTAAATAGTTCTACGAGGTAGATAGAGAACACTTTCAACTGGGGAGGGAAAAGGAAAAGTCAAAGCAAAGTCAAGGAAGATTGCAGGTAGTAGAAGCCACCTGAACAGTACTTTGGCTTCAAGAAAAACTCAGACCTTTCCATATGCCACTTGATGGTTTGGGAGTTTTTTTTCAAACCATCTCCATGTTTTATAAGAATGTGCAGTTAAGTCGGAAATTCTCTTTCATTAAATCAAGGTATTAGGAGCAACGAAATAGCACAGTTCAAAACAGAATCATATGATTAACCTATCCTATGATATACTGACTCTGGATTTTTGCCATTATCAAAAAAATCTTTTTTGAAATGAGCAATTTGTTCCTAAAGGAAATCATTTGGTCATTAAAATAGTCAATGATGTCGCTTAAAAGTATCTTGTTATGGTGGCAGCTGGGTGGCTCAGTGGATTGAGAGCCAGACCTAGAGACTAGAGGTCCTGGGTTCAAATCTGGCCTCAGACACTTTCCAGCTGTGTGACCCTTGGTAAGTCACTTAACCCCCATTGCCTAGCCCTTACCACTCTTCAGCCTTGGAGTAGTCAATACACAGTATTTTTAAAAGAGGGGTTTTAAAAGAAAGTATCTTGTTATTATAATTTATTCATGCTCCAAAGTAAGGAGAAAAGCAAAAGGAATTGCTATTTTCATCTAATCAAAGGATGCAGGTAGTGATTGACCCACAAAAATGGAAGCAGCTTTATCCTGAACTTGCCTACGTGTACTAACTACTTAAGAAAAGGGGAAGTGCTCTAGAAAATGTGGCCAAAGGATTAAATATGACAAAGCATGTATCAAATTCATTAAAAATTGGCCACATTCTCAAATCTCCCTTGAAGATCTCTTGTTGGAACACCAGGGTGCAATCAAAGGAAAAGCCTAAAGGGCTGCAGAGCTCTTCCACTAAAGTGATGCTCTCAACAGCAAGCCACAAATCAGACCTCCTCAGACTTGATCCTTAGTTATACAATCATTCCCTTCTGCTAACTCTTCATGGGGAAACATGACTGCTTGGGCAGTAAAGCCTTTCAGTGGTTGAAGTGTATACACTTATGGAAAATATTGATTGTCTGGCTAACAGTAAACTTTCACTAGAATGCCATTTCTCCAAGAGATAGTTTCTTTTGTAAGTCTCCTAGGTTGTCTAGTAGCATGATTTGCATTACATATGCACTCCAAAAATGCCCTAAGTGATACCTAGATAGTTTCCAATGAAAGGACTACAATTAGCAGAAAAAGAGAAGGTTTCCTAGGGATAGAATTTCCAGCAGTAGTAAGTTATATAGTGGGAAAGTTCCAGAAGCAAAAGTCACTAGGTCCAAATGTGTTTAATACTCAACTAACTGGGTGACCAAAGGCAAATCATTTATTCTCTCCATTTCCTTATGTATAAAATATTGGGAATAATTTGGGTAGTGCTCACTTCACAACATCATTATAGGCCAGTGATGGTGAACCTATGGCATGGATACCAAAGATGGCACACAGAGAGCTCTCTGTGGGCACGTGGCCACCCCCTTGCCCCTAACCCCCAAGTTCAGTACTAGAAAGGCAGAGGGACTTGGGAAGAGCTGTTCCCATCCCCATCTCCACCATGTCTTACAATATTTTTTCACATTCTTCACCTCTCTGCCCAGCAGCCCAATGGGAGTGCCCAGGGGATGAGGTAGGAGGCTCATAGGCAGCAGAGTTGGAAGGGAGCAGAGCATTTTGGCCACTCTCCTTCCCCTCTACACTCACTGAGGACATTCCCAATGGGAACACTTTCTCCTACCCCTGTGTGTAGTGGGGACAGGGCACACCTGGGATTTGAGGGGGAAGGAACATGGCACACAATTTAGAGGGGGCCCACACACATGGCACTTGGTCTGGAGGGGGTGGTGCGCAGCACTCCATCTGTAAAAGGTTTACTATCACTGTTCTAGGCTGTGCAAATCTGGAAGTGCTATATGTAAATGTCATGTAGCAAAGAGACCTCAACCAACTGGGTCTAAACTACCAACATAATAGTATCTACTGACTGACAAATTTCCTATTTTGGATATGTCTACTTGCCTTATATGTTTATTTTAAAAGAAAATTGACTAAGAAATTGTCACATCCTGTTCCGAGGCTTACCTGATAAATGATAGCAGCACTGGTCATAACCGCATAACACAAATACACATAATTAATTCATTTTTGACATAACAAATGATATTAATAGAAACATGGTCAATACAATTCTTTGTGAGGAATTAGCTATCAGCATATGATCCAGAAAACCATATTAAGCTAACTTGGTTGTATAATATAGATAAGACTTCAGTCAAGGTTTTGGTACTTGAAGGGAACAAAATTGGTAGAAATGGAGTCTCGGGGAAAACAAACAAGTGTAAAAGTATTGACTTGAAACTTAAATGAACAAAACGGCCCCAGGGATGGTGGTACTGAAGAAAAACCACTGGAATAAAAGTGACCACAGACACATATGACTAGGAAATATGGTGAATCGTGTATCAAATATGAGGGATGACAGATGTATACCTCTAGTCTTGTTCTATGATTCATGAAATATTAAAGAAACCAGAGACAGGCCACCAGGACACAAGGGTGGGGGAGAGGGGTGGCAGTGTCCTGTAAAGGATTTATGGGAGAACATTAAAAAGAATGAGGGATCCATAGAAAGATCAAAGGAGCCTTAAGTACATGACCCACAGCAATAGTTTTGTTTACGTTTCTGACTGGGAATTACACAGGGGGAAGAACAACAAGAAAAAAAGCCAGAAAAAAAGCAGAGGAGTAAGGTCTAGAACAAGCCATCTCTGTTAGACTCATAATGACAATGACAATCATACTATTCAGGGATATGTGATAAACAAGTGGTAACTCAACCCATCCAAGATTTTTGGAGGAGATGGAACTTATTCCACACAAGGTCACAGTTTGAGAATTGAGGCTAGAAGAAAATAGTCAACACAATGAAGAAATTTCAAGGTTAAGAGAAACCAAGGGTTTCAATAAGGTCAAATTGATTATATTCCTATGTGGAAAAAATGATATATGTAACTCAAAAATTATTTTTATTATCATAATAGATAGAATAAATATTCATAGCCAGAGGTTGTGGTATTAAGTTGATTAAGATGATATGAAAAATTGGGGGTGACAAAAAAGAGGATGGTAATAAGAGAAACTCAAAGGAAGAAGAAAAATAGGATAAATTATACCACATAAAGAGGTGCATGGGGGTGGGAAGAATACTATTATAAGAAGGGGAGGAAGAAAGTGGTAACAGGTAATACTTAAACCTTACTCTCAGTGGAATCAGTTCTGAGAGGGAAGAACAGCCAGACTTATTGGAGTATAGAATACTCTCTTACCCTAGAGAGAAGCTGAAAGGAAATAAGGAAGGGGGCATGTGGGGCAGGAAGTAATAAAAGGGAGGGAAAGTTGAGGGGTGATTAATAGACTTTAAAGAGAAATAGGAGGGAAATAAGAAGGGAGGGTGTGGGAAGGAATGTAAAATAAGGGTGGGAAAAAGGGGGACTGATTAAAAGCAAAACACTGGTGTAGAAGGAAATAGTGAAAGAAGAAAGGGCAGGACTAAAAGAGGAAATAAAAATGATGGGGAATACTCTGAATGTGAATGGGATGAACTCACCCATAAAACAAAAGCAGATAGCAGAGTGGATTAAAAACCAAATTCTTACCATATGTTGTCTACAAGAAACACACATGAGAGGGGCAGCAGGGTAGCTCAGTGTATTGAAAACCAGGCCTAGAGATGGGAGGTCCTAGGTTCAAATCTGGCCTCAGACACTTCCGAACTGTGTGACCCTTGGCAAGTCACTTGATCCCCATTGCCTAGCCCTTACCACTCTTCTGCCTTGGAGCCAACACACAGTATTGACTCCAAGAGGGAAGGTAAGGGTTTAAAAAAAAGAAACACACATGAGGCAGATAGACACAGACAGGATAAAGGTAAGAGACTGGAACAAAATTTATTGAGCATCAACTGAGATAAAGAAATCAGGAGTTATAATCATGATATCTGACAAAGCCAAAGTAAAAGTACATCTGATTAAAAGACATAGGGAAAATAATTACATCCTGATAAAAGGTAATATAGACAATGAGGAAATATGAGTATTCAACATGTATACACCAAATGGTATAGCATCACGATTTTTAAAGGAGAAACTATTAGAACTTAAAAAGGAAATAGATAGTAAAACTATTCTAGTTGGAGATCTGAACCTTACTCTATCAGATCTAGATAAATCAAACCAAAAAATAAATAAGAAAAAAGTAAGAGATATGAATGAAATCTTGAGGAAATTAATTAATAGATAAATGGAGAAAAGTAAATAGGATAAAAAGTAATATACCTCTTTTTCAGCAGCATATGGTATATTTACAAACATTGACCATGTACTAAGGCATAAAAATATTGCAAACAAATGCAGAAAAACAGAAATAATACATACAACTTTTCAGATAATAATGTGATAAAATTATAATTAGTAAGGGTACATGAAGAGGCAAATTAAAAATTAGTTGGAAATTTAAAAATCTGATTTTCCAAAACTGGTGGATTAAAGAACAAATCATAGAAACAATTACTGATTTCACTGAAGAGAATGACAATAAGAAAATCACATATCAAAATTTTTGGGATACTGCAAAAACAGTACTCAGGGGGAAATTTATAGCCCTGAGTGCCCATATTAACAAAAAAGAGAAAGAGGAGATTAATGAATTGCACTTGCAACTAAAAAAAACCTAAAAAAAGAACAAATTAAAAACCCTCAGATAAAGGCCAAATAGGAAATACTAAAAAATTAGAGGAGAAATTAATACAATTATAAGTAAAAGAACTATTGAACTAATCAATAAAAGTAGGAGCTGATATTTTGAAAAAAAACAAATAAAATAAAGTATTGGTTAATCTAATTAATAAAAAGAAAGAAGAGAACCAAATAAACAGTATCACGAATGAAAAGGGTGACCTCACTTCTAATGAAGAGGAAATTAAGGCAATTATTAAAAACTATTTTGCCAATTGTATAGCTGTATATATGGCAATCTAGTTGAAATGGGTGAATACTTACAAAAATATAAATTGCCTAGATTAACAAAAGAGGAAATAGAATACTTAAATAATACCATATCAGAAAAAGAAACTGAACAAGCCATCAAAGAACTCACTAAGAAAAAATCACCAGGGCCAGATGGATTCACAAGTGAATTCTATCAAACAGTTCATCCCAATACTCTACAAATCATTTGACAAAATAAGCAAAGAAGCAGTCTTATCAAAATTTTTTATGATACAATGTGGTACTGATTTCCAAGCCAAGAATATTAAAAACAGAGAAGGAAGACTATAGACCAATATCCTTAATGAATATACATGCAAAAATATAAAATAAAATACTAGCAAAAAGACTACAACCAGTTATTACATGGATTATTCACTATAACCAGGTGGGATTCATACCAGGAATGCAAGAATGGTTTAATATTAGGAAAACCATCCATATAATTGACCATATCAACAACCAAACTAATAAAAATCATATGATTATCTCAATAGATGCAGAAAAAGGCTTTGACAAAATACAACACCAATTCCTATTGAAAACACCAGAAAGTATAAGAATAGAAGGGCAATTCCTCAAAATAATAAACAGTATTTATTTAAAACCATCAACAAGTATCATGTACAATGGGTACAAGTTAGAAGCCATTCCAATGAGATCAGGAGTGAAGCACGGCTGCCCATTATCACCATTACTATTTAATATTGTATTAGAAATGGTAGCAGAAGCAATTAGAGAAGAAAAAGAAATTGAAGGGATCAAAGTAGACAATGAGGAAACTAAACTATCACTCTTTGCAGATGACATGATGATCTACCTAGAGAATCCAAGAAAATCAACTAAAAAGCTAGTAGAATTAATAACTTTAGCAAAGTTTCAGGATTCAAGATAAACCCATATAAATCATCAGCATTCCTATATGTTCCAACAAAACCCAGTAGCAAGAGTTAGAATCACTTTAGACAATACACAATACCTGAGAATCTACTTGCCAAGACAAATTCACAAATTATGTGAACATAACTACAAAACACTTCATAATTTGAAAAGCATCAATTGCTCATAGGTAAGGACGAGCTAATATAATAAAAATGACAATCTTACCTAAATTAATATACTTATTCAGTGCTATACCTATCAAGTTACCAAAACACTTTTTATAGAATTTGGAAAAAATTATTACAAAGTTCATCTGGAAGAACAAAAGATCAAGAATATCAAGGGAGGTGGAAGCTGGGTAGCTCAGTGGATTGAGAGCCAGGCCTAGACACAGGAGGTCCTAGGTTCAAATCTGACCTCAGCCACTTCCCAGCTATGTGACCCTAGGCAAGTCACTTAACCCCCATTGCCTAGCCCTTACCACTCTTTTGCCTTGGAGCCAATACACAGTATTGATTTCAAGATGGAAGGTATAGATTAAAAAAAAAAGAATATCAAGTGAGCTAATGAAAAAAATGTGAAGAATGGAGGCCTAGCAGTACCAGATCTCAAACTATACTATAAAGCAGTGATCATCAAAACTATATGGTACTGGCTTAGAGATAGAAGAGTAGATCAATGGAATAGACTTGGGATAAATGACAGTAGCAAGATAGTGTTCAATACAATCAAAGATCCCAGCTTTGGGTACAAAAACTCACTATTTGGCAAAAATTGCTGGGAGAATTGAAAAACAATATGGGAGAAATTAGACTTAGATCAACATCTTATACCCTATACCAAGATTAACTGAGTGGGTAAATTACTTCAATATAAAGAGGGCAATCATAAACAAATTAGGTGAACATAGAATAGTATACATGCCAGATCTATGAGAAAGGAAGGAATTTAAGACTAACACAGGAGATAGAGAACACTACAAAATGTAAAATGAATAATTTTGATTATATTAAATTAAAGTTTTTGTACAAACAAAACTAATGCAACCAAAAATAGAAGGTAAGCAACAAATTGGGGGAAAAATTGTAACAAAAACCTCTGATGAAGGTCTAATTTCTCAAATTTATAAGGAGCTAAATCAATTGTACAGAAAATTAAGCCATTCCCCGACTGACAAATGGTCAAGGGACATGAATAGGCAGTTTTGACATGAAAAAATAAAAACTATCAACAAATACATGAAAAAGTGTTCTAAATTGTTTCTAGCCAGAGAAATGCAAATCAAAACAACACTGAAATACTACCTCATGCCTAGCAGATAGGCCAATACGATAGTAAAGGAAAATAATAAGTGTTGGAGGGGATGTGGCAAAATTGGGACACTAGTGCATTGCTGATGGAGTTGTGAATTGATCCAACCATTCTGTAAGGAAATATTGAATTATGCCCAAAGGGCTTTAAAATAATGCCTCTCCTTTGATGCAGTCATACTATTGCTGGGTTTATACCTCAAAGAAATAAGGAAAAATACTTGTACAAAAATATTCATAGCCCCACTGTGGTGGCAAAAAAATTGGAAAACAAAGGGTTGTCCCTTGATTGGGGAGTGGCTCAACAAACTGTGGTATATGATTGTGATGGAATACTATTGTTCTGTAAGGATTGATGATCTAGAGGAAAGTATGCTACAAACTCTAAGCCATAGTGATTAAATCAAATAATTTCAAAGACAAACAAATTCTGCAAGTGATCTGGAAGAAAAACTTGCAAATAAAAAGAAAATTCAAATAAAGCAAAATAATCCACAACCCAGACTGACATAGCCTGAAAATCTGAGCCTAATCATCAATGAAAAAAAATCTGAATATTAAATAAAATAACAACTTTGAAGCATTTCTACAAAAAAGCGAGCATACCATTCAATTTGTAAATACCACAGAGAACAAAAACACAGGAAATGTAAATAAACAGAAATACTAAAAAAACATAACAAAATCGATGAACTCATTTCTAGACTATTACAAGAAAAATTCCGCCAAAAAACTATAAAAAAGAAAACCTAACCTGAAGATTTTAACAAAGATCACAGAGGAATCATTAGGATATTTCTTTCTGAAGGTACACAAGGGGATAATGATGAAAGTGATGTTTAACTAGGAGAAGCCATGGTGGAGGTGCAGTGCTCAAATACCATGAACTAAACTTTATTATCTCCCTCTCCTTTTAGAATTGAATTAATATTTTTTGTGGGACTAGGGATACATAAAAGGAGAGTGGGGAGGTGGAAGCTGGAGAGAAACCTGTGATATACCTTAATTAAGTCAGTATTGTGAAGATTAAATTAACTCTCCCCTGCCCAGTTTTAGATTTAATCACCAATAGTGTATACACCCCACTCACACTTGAGTGGGGGGGTCTGTGACCCATGTGTGTGATAGTGGGTGATGAATCAGAATTGACTGATTGCCTCTTGGGCAGTCCTAAGCAAAGCTTTAGCTGTAATTGATACCCGTCAAAGTGGAGGAAGTCACAGGAAGTGATGAAAAGAAATGGTCTTTAAAAATGCCAAGAACTTCTGGTGAAGATGTTCTCTCTTTGGTCTTCGACTTGACTTTGGAGGAGCTCAGACTGCAGATCTCAGACTGCTTCCCTTTGGACTGAATGGTGAATGAAAGGCTGACTCCCTTTCCTGGATTTTCTGAAGGGAGTAGCCTCAGGAGAGATCTACCCTCTTGAGAGAGGCTCCCTGCATCCCCAGGTCCTCTGCTCAAGGACCTTCTGCCTAAGGACTAATTAGCCCTGCCTGGGTTGAGCCCAGGGCTGGAGAAAAATACTTAGTATGTAGGTGAGATATCTTACCCTATTCTCTCTCTGATTTTTCTTACTTCCACTCTTTCTATATTTTATAAATAAATTGCTAAAATAAATATTTTTGGAATTAAAGTTCCTGGTGACCCTATTCTTAAATAATCCAGTCCAACCTTTTATTTAAAAAACCCTCACATTTTTAACCCTTTACAGTATTAAGCTATAAAGATGAAATAAGGGGGCAGCTGGGTGCCTCAGTGGATTGAGAGTCAGGCCTAGAGATGGGAGGTCCTGGGTTCAAATGTAGCCTCAGACACTTCCCAGCTGTGTAACCCTGGGCAAGTCCCTTAACCCAATTGCCTAGCCCTTACTACTCTTCTGCCTTGGAACCAATACACAGTATTGACTCCAAGACAGAAGGTAAGGGTTTAAAAAAAAGATGAAATAATTCCTACAGGAAGAAGAGGGGTTGTGAGAGAACAGGTTAGGTGGCAAAAAGAAAGATTTAAATGGTGAAAGAAATTAATAAATCTAGATTCAGTGGGGTTGGGAGGGGCTGTCAAACTGAAGCACATTCATCATAGGAGACATATATTCTATAATGGGAGATATAAACAGACCCTACAATGGGGATAATATACAGGGATTTGATAGCACTACTTCTAAGTGTTGTGACTCCATGAATAGCATTCTGCCTTAAGAGAAAAAGAATCAGATTTTGTGGAGACAACCAATAACCACAAAGGTGAGAGGGCATGAATTTATAGAGGAGATTTCATGGTAATTGAGAAAAAAAATTATCATGGGGAGGGGAGGGACTAGAAATGTATGGCTAAGACAGGATCACAGAAAAATGGCTACCATAGAACAATACTTTTATCTTCTCTACTGAAGGAATTGATGTATCCAAAGGTGTAGACAAACAGAAAAAAGGAGGAAAGATCCTCAAGATAATAACCTATGAAATGTTTTGAAGAGAGGTCTAAAATTGGTATTTCAGAAGTTTAATTCCATTAGGAACACAGAGAAGAAAGAAGCAATATATAACTATAAAGATCATGATTCAAAAAATAATAATAAGAGTCCAGAAACTCCTGAAAGGAAAGAAAATTAATCAATAGAATAAGAAAATAAAAGTCTGGTTAATTGAAAAATTTAACAAAACTAGTAAACATTTAGCTGATCTTTTTTTAAAATGAAGAGGGCAGAAAATCAAACCACAAAATAATAAATGAATAAGGAAAAATCACAATGGAATTGGAAGAAGTTTTAAAAATTTTTAATTTTTAAAAATTATTAGTCTACTATGCAATTATATATTTTCAAAACTGTAATCCAAAATAGAGGAATACCTTCAAAAATGCAATACCCAAATGGAAGACCAAACAGAGATCATAATCCCATCTCAGAAAAGTAAACAGAACTAGTAACAAAGGAACAACAAAACCTTCTGGTACTGACAGTTTCAAAGGACAATACTATCCATTTCTTTAAAGAAGTATTAATAACTATATCACAAATTATTCTCAAAAATGAATAAAGCACTCCAAAAGTTGCTTTGTGACAAAAATGATGCTAAAACTGAGAAAGATAAAGGAAAGAAAAATGATGAAAATTAATACATATAATTCAAAAAGTTTTAATAAAATCCTTTCAAACAACCTACAGCAATACATCCAAGAATTAACTTATTATGATTAAGATTGACGTATATGGAATGTAAAGATAATTTGTCATTAGGGACACTATCAATCTAGTGATATTAAAATGAAAAAATATTCCAAACATGATTATCTTGTTAGATGCAGAAAAATCCTATAACAAAATACATAACATGCTTATGTTTAAAAACAACTTAAACTCTAGGCATAGAGAAATCTATTTAATATCATAAAAATACCTATCTAAAATCAAAAGCTTCACTTCTTGTCATGAAAACCAACATATATCTCTTCTGAATCAACATCTAGTCCCTCTCCAGTTCGTCCTAAGAGATTTCTCATTGGAACTCAAGAGACTTCCCCACAGGTAGTGGCGGGTCTTCAGGACACCAAGACACTCTTCCAGCCAGCTGTGTGGCTACACAACTTCCCCTCATCCTGGTAGCTGCTTAGTTGATTCCATCACCTAATCAAATCCTAGTTTACAGGTAAATAGGGAGAAGTGTCTACTCTGCCAGTTTGTATATCTCCACAAAAAAGGAAAGAGCCAACCCAGTTTCATAGCCTGGGGAAGAGACAATTTTGTAGTTTTTTTAAATCAGACTGTCCTTGGGGCCAAAGGGGGAATCATTTCTCAAAAAATATCCCAATTCCATATTAATTTTCCATAAGACCTTACACTAAAGAGATGAGGACATAGTATACCTCACATAGCCATGAGCTGTATTATTAACCAAACAAGAGACAGTGACAATAACAAAAACTAAAACAGCAAACTGATTATATGAAACTATGAGGTTTCTGCATAAACAGAATTCTTAAATCTAGTTTAAGATGAAAGCAGTACAACAACTTTGGAAAGCAATTTAGAATTATGGAAATAGCGACTAAAATGTCCATAACCTTTGACAGAAAGATTCCATTACAAGGCATATAAGCCCAATGATATCCTTGATTAAGAAGAAAGTCTTCATGTACACTAAAATATTTACAGCATCATTATTTTTTGTGCTAGCAAAAAACTGGAAGCAAATGGGTTGTCCAACAGTTGGAGAATGGTTCTACACATTTTGGAACATGAATAGAATATTACTGTGCCTAAATGATGAATGTGATGAATGCAGAGAAACATAGAAAAGCTGTCATAATGTGACACAAAGTGAAATTAAGCAGAACCAAGAAAACAATATATACAATGACTACAACAGTGCAAATAGAAAGAACAACCATAAGACAAAAGTCTAAAGTGCTATCATAGTCCACATTTTAAAGAAGAGGAAACTGAAGAATGTAACAGATTAGAAGACTTGCCTTTGGTCACATAGCTCTTAAATGTCTGAGGGGGGATTTATACCTAGGCCTTCTTGGAGCTAGTGCCAGTACTCTATTCACTTTAATACACTGCCTAGTTACATGAGGTACAAATAATATCACAGAGATAGAAACTCATTCAAATTAAGCAGGATATTAGCTAATGTAGATTACTTTTAAAACACAGACAAGCTGCCCTTTCGATCCAGCCATAGCACTGCTGGGTCTGTACCCCAAAGAGATAAAAAGGAAAAAGACTTGTACAAAAATATTCATAGCTGCACTCTTTGTGGTGGCCAAACATTGGAAAATGAGGGGATGCCCTTCAATTGGGGAATGGTTGAACAAATTGTGGTATATGTTGGTGATGGAATACTGTTGCACTCAAAGGAATGATAAAGTGGAGGGATTCCATGAGAACTGGAACGACCTCCAGGAAGTGATACAGAGCGAGAGGAGCAGAACCAGGAAAACACTGTACACAGAGACTGATACACTGTGGTACAATCGCATGTGATAGACTTCTCTACTAGCAGCAATGCAATAATCCAGGACAATTCTGAGAGACTTATGAGAAAGAACACCATCCACATCTAGAGGAAGAACTGTGGGAATAGAAATAGAGAAGAACAACAACTACTTTATAACATGGGTTGAGGGGATATGATTGGGGATGTAGACTCTAAATGATCACCCCCGTGCATTATCAATACTATGGAAATAGGTCTTGACCAATGATATATGTAAAACCCAGTGGAATTAAGTGTCAGCTATGGTGGGGGGAGAGGGAAAGAACATGAATTTTATAACCATGGAAAAAATATTCTAAATTAATTAAATAGAATTTTTCAATTAAAAAAAACACAGACAAGATTATTCCTGAGAATTCCCAAAAAGGTAAGGCTTCAGGTAACTGCAATAGATTTCTTCTCCACTGTAAATTCCATTCTCACCATTCTATATGCTTTGGACTTACTTAGAAATAGTATTACTTCACATACCATATAAAGCAAAGATAGTTGAGGTTTTTCTTCTGAATGAATGTTCTTTGCCCCCGGATGCTTACACTGCAATGGCCCATAAAAGTCAGGTGCCCCTCTCTGTTGATTTTCTATTTTGCAGTTCATAAAGGATAAGGAGCCCCTTTACTGAGTTCCCTCTCAAGAGACCTCACATCTAAATGTGAATCATTGACTTAGAGGCCACAAAGAACAATTCAGGGTTTTTTGGGATTCTTTCCTCAATTCAAACCCAATTCCAAGTAACTCCAAGTTCAAGGCCTAGGAACACTCAACTCAGCTTCATCAATTGTTCCCTGGGACCTATGGGACAAGCCAGGAGCAACAGGCTGGCTAGCATCTGTGTGTAAACCCAACAGCCCTCCAAAATATAAACATATTTTCCCAAAGATTGATGGAGAAGATAAATTGTTCTTTTTGCAATTAGGGCCCTGTTTTAGGCCAACTATATTCTTATTTATATACGATTTTTACCTTCGTCTGCATATAAAGAAATCTAATCAAGAGAGTCAAGCCCTTTTAATAAATACCTCTAATGATAGCCCTGTACATTATGACAGATACTAACATATAAATTATACATAACCCCAATGGCAGATTAGTCCAATACCTTCTGCCTGACTGAGTCTATACATCACCAAATAGCTCTAGGAAAAGTCAAAAAATTTTGATTTCAGTCCTCTCCATGGCATCGAATTGATTATTATGAATATCTGGAGTCTATACAGAAATATAGGGCTCACAAATAAGGAACAAGATGACTCTCCAGGTCAAAGACTCCATGGAAGCCTCTAGCCTTTATGTCACATGTAGGTCATATTTATATTGCACTTTAGGGTCTACAACTTGCTTTTAGAAACATTATCACGCTTTCTCAGTCTACTCAGTTTTGGAGCCACCACTCTATGGCCCTGCTCTCCAGACATATGAGTGATTCAGTACAAATTCACACGGCCTGCCATATATCTAACGCACAGTATGTTAACACGTGTATATGCACTTGTTTATATCTACACATACACACACATGTGTAGACAATTCTCCCTTTACATAAATTCACATGACCAAATTTGACTTTATGTAAAAAACTCTGAAAGAAATCAACATTCAAAAAAAAGTCTATGTTAACTGTACAGTACATCATGGTGCTTGCTCTCTCTCTGCTCCTAACCCTCTGCTTGGGACTCAGTGGCCTCCTATCACACACACATACACACATGCATGCACGTGTATGCATGTGCACATATATATATATATAGTCAGTTATAGCTCATTGTTCATATATGAGCTAACCATCCTTCTTGCCATCCATCCTACTGCAACATTTAGAAGTGAGAAAAGGGACTGTTCCAAGGTGACACTGGCAAAAAGTGATAGTGTCAGGATTTGAATCCAGGTTCTTTGATTCCAAATATAATTCTTTTACCATTACATCAGCATCAATATAAATATTAAAAATATTTTCTTCAAGAAGACACCCAAGAATCACTGTACAATAGTAAAGACCAAATACCATCACCAAAATTTAATCTAATCCTATCTTAATATGTACAAAATAAATCATTGCTTGATATGGACATCATTTCCAAATTAATTTTCTGTATGTAGTCACCTCATTGAGCAGTTAAAGCAAAGATGATAAAGATGATGATGATGATGATGATGGTGACAATAACTATTTATATTATGCTTACTATATGCTAGGTACTATGCTAAATACTTCACTATTAGCATTCCATTTGATCCTTACAACAACCCCAGGATATAGGTGCTATTCTTATTCCCATTTTAATGATGATTAAAGTATGACAAAAATGTGTGAGAGGTTAAGTGACTTGCTCAGGGTCACACAGCTATGATCTGAGACCATATTCAAATCCAAGTGTTGGAGGCCCAGCCCTCTATCCAGAGCAAACATGAGAAGATATTGTGTATGAGTTATTGAGAGACGCAAGGAAATCCAGATCCAGAACAACATTTTCCAATATGAAATGTCATTAGTGCCTGCAACTCTGGGAAGAACTATCTAAAGGACACTGAGGTAGGAGGCAGGGGCCATGAGACCCTGGACACCGCACTTCCCCTGTCTGGGCCCGACTTTCCTCATCTGGTTGGATTCCATGACAGCAAATGTATTTACTTTCGGGCCTTCAAATCTTTTCTCAAATCTCAAAAAATATAAGGCTGGTGATAGTAGAAGTAATTATCTAATGAAACACGCTAAAAATCTTGTTCTGGATGGGACATGGCCCAATAGGATAATGCTTCTCTAGTAGGAATGTCTACAAATCACTGACACATTTATTTTTTAAAAGTTAAAAAAAATCATCTCAATGAGTGGGAGATATTTTTTAACACGGTACCAAATATCCAGCCAAAGCAGATTACTTTTCTCCATCAAATACTGTTCTGGCCACATCTGTTATTCACAGTTCTGAAAGTTGTGAAGACCATTTCTCTACTTAGTTCATAGAATTAAGGATATAGACTTTTTAAAAGTGCTTTGAAATCCTCCAAGAGAATGAAATGAAAGGCATTACTGCCATCATTACAGGGGAGAAGGATGTTGTTATACTGCCACTTAGTGGCAATCAAAAGAAAGAGTGGGCTAAAGCTGAGTAGCTACAGAACTCAACACTTGGCTTGAGCGTTGGGTACTGAATGCAAGAGATCAAATCCAACCAGGTGATTTTGACCACTGACGTCCAGCGCAGGGCTAGGCATGTGCTCTGCTGGCAGAGGCTGCTTTGATCACAAATGACACCTGCCTCCAAATGCCCATAAAAGAGAAAAATAGCCTATAAAGTGGAAAGTGATAATGATACTGCATATTCAACTGAAGGCTGGAATTCCCAAGCAAAAAGGGAGAACACAAGGGCTATCCTATCACAGGAGATCAGCAAGGGCTCATAGACCATTGGTCACACATGTTTACCCTCCACTGTATTTTACAAAGTCCTGAAGCTTTCAAATTTAGAAAAAATCTTTGCTGGTCTCAAAATAGGCTAATATCATAATATTCCCTCTAAGTAGACAGATGGAGATATACATGTAGTTATATAGATAGAGGTATAATGACATTAACAAGGCAGAGTAAGAAGAGCCTGGTATTTGTGTATTTAGATTTAAATCTTGCCTCAAGGATTTACTATCTGTGGGTCTTTGATCAAATCAATTCATCTTTCTGGGCCTCTGTTTCTCCATTTGTAAAGGTTCAAGCTACATGGTAATTAAGAGTTACCTCACAGCTATAGGTTCAATGGGTTCCAAACCTGCCCTAGAGTCCAACAAGTTGCATGACCCTGGGGAAGTCACTCATCTTCTAGTGTGAGACTCCTGATATGTAAAATGGAGATAATATTAATTATAGTATTTTTCAAACCCTTACCTTCCATCTTGGAATCAATACTGTATATTGGTTCCAAGGCAGAAGAGTGGTAAGGGCTAGGCAATGGGGTTAAGTGACTTGCCCAGGGTCACACAGCTGGGAAGTGTCTGAGGCCAGATTTGAACCCAGGACCTCCCCTCTCTAGGCCTGGCTCTCAATCCATTGAGCTACCCAGCTACCCAGCTACCCCCCCCCCCCCAGTACTTTTTGCCCACAGAGCATGGTTTGAAGATCAATAATAAACGTGAAGTATTTTTACATATCCTGAAGGTGTCATCTAAATAGCAAAGTATAGGAAGACTTAAAAGATCTGCTGAAGAGAGAACTGAGCAGGATCAGGAAAACAAGATAGAAAATGATTATAAGTGTATAATGGAAAAAATATCAATGAAATACTCACAAGTGAATGCTGTGACATTGTAGTGATTCAAGACTGGCCAAGAAAAGAGATCTGAGAAGGAACCTCAAAACCCTATCTTCTTTGCTGAGCTGGGGGATTATGAGTGTGAAACATAGCACACAACCTGTATCTTGGTTAATATGCTGATTAGTTTGGTTGAAACAATTTTTTCTTATTTTCTATTCTTTGTTATAAGATGGCTCTCTGAGAAGAATAAAGGAGAGGTGGTAGTGAAGGGTGAGGTGGAAGGTAATAGAATAACAAAAGATCAATAAAATGAGGATTTTCCAAATGCCATCTAAATGCCAGTTATTATTATTATCCTATGACCTTTATAATTTTTCTTTATTTTCATATTTTTCCTAGCACTTGAACTAACTTTTCTTACTAACAGAAATTTATCCCAGCTTTCTCCAACAGGTGATATTTGATACTTAGATACTATAAAATTAAGGGGAAATTCTTGCTTAGCAAGAAAAGCTGACCCAAATGTGGCATTTGGGGTGCAAAGTACCTAATGACTCACAATGAGAAGCATATCAGGCAATTCTGTTTGCTGACAAGTCAGTTCCCCAAACAATAATTTATTTAGTTTATGGCTTATCTGTTTCAAGCCTGAAAAAAATGTTGCTCACTTTCCAAGACAACTTAGTTTCTAGACTGTAGCTCTGAAGAAGCTAGGTGCTCCAGGTTGTGGCATATGATGACAACACAAGAGTCTTAAACTTTATGAGAAGATATTCCTTAATTTTGAATGGTATGTCTTCCTGTCAAACCCCAAGCACATATCCTTTTTTTAATTGAATTTTTTATTTAATAAATTTAGAATATTTTCCATGGTTACATGATTCATGTTCTTTCCCTCTCCCTTCTCCCCACCTGCAGTAATTCCACTGGGTTTTACATGTGTCACTGATCAAAACCTATTTCCATATTATTGATATTTGCAATAGAGTGATCTCCAATCACATCCCCATCGACCAATGTGATCAAACAGTTGGTTTTCTTCTGGGTTTCTATTTCCACAGTTCTTTCTCTGGATGTGGATAGCTTCTTTCTCATAAGTCCCTCAGAATTGTCCTGGGTCATTGCATTGCTACTAGTAGAGAAGTCCATTACATTCCATTGTGCCACAGCATAAGAGTCTGTGTACAAGGTTCTCCTGGTTCTGCTCCTCTCACTCTGTATCACTTCCTGGAGGTTGTTCCAGTCCCCGTGGAATTCCTCCACTTCATTATTCCTTTTAGCACAATAGTATTACATCACCAACATATACCACAATTTGTTCAGTCATTCCCCAATTGGAGGGCATCCTCTCTTTTTCCCAAGCAAAGCCTTTTGCTTCTAATTTGGAGGAAGAAATAAACAATTTCCTTCCAGAGCATCTGAAGAGCAATGAATGAAAAACTTTAGCCAACTAATCAATCAGAATTTATTAAGGGCCTGCTGTGTGCCAGGCAAAAGTACCAGTGACACAATCCTAAAATGCCATTGCCTTGAATGGGGAAGGAGTGTGCCCTGCCACCAGCTGCAGTGCTTTCCAGAAGTTTTGTAATAAAATATTATAGCTGAAAGGGACTTCAGTTAGAATCAAGTCCATTCCTCTCATTGCTACAAATGAGGAAACAGATGCCTAGAGTGGAAACATGACTTAATTTTGTGTGTGTGTGAGTGTGTGTGTGTGTGTGTGTGTGTGTGTGTGTGTGAGAGAGAGAGAGAGAGAGACAGAGAGAGAGAGAGAGACAGAGAGACAGAGAGACAGAGAGACAGAGAGAGAGAGAGAGAGAGAGAGAGAGAGAGAGAGAGAGAGAGACAGAGAGACAGAGAGACAGAGAGAGAGAGAGAGAGAGAGAGAGAGAGAGAGAGAGAGAGAGAGAGAGAGAGAGAGAGAGAGAGAGAGAGAGAGAGAGAGAGAGAGAGAGAGAGAGAGAGATCTTCTGTATGGGTCGGAGGTCTGTAACTGGAAATCGATTATCCTAAAAACTGCATTTCCCAGGAGCCCACTGACTTCCTGTCATTAAGTCCTTCCTGTAGACAGAGGGATAAATTCTGTGGGGTTCCTGGTCTCATGGTCTTTGCTTCCTGGATTGTTACCATGGTGGTAAAGCAGGGTTTTTGAACATGTAGATTAGCCATGGGCACATGGTTTTTATATTTTGTTACCTTTTTATTCCTTTACTTCTAATGATCATTAACAAATCTCTTAAAATATTTTAATTATTGTATATTAATTTTAATTTAAAAGGGGGGTATGAATAAGTAAGTATGCATTAATAGAAGGAGGGTGATTATCTCACTATACTCTGTCTTGGTTATGGAAATCACTGCTTCTCAGTTATGGGGGCTAAATTAAGTTGTGGAAGCCACATTTTAGGCAGGGCATTAAAAATCAGAAGGGCATAACCAGGAGGGCGAAGAGATGGGAAACCAGTGGAAGAAACTGGGCATGTTTTGTCGGGATAAAGAGAAAAGTGGCTTGAAGGGTTGTCTATGGGAGAGAGGTTACAATGAAATATTCTCCTTGGCCCTCGAGGGCAGAGTGAGAAACAATGGGGTTCTCAATGTGTCAGAATTTCCTACCGGTTAGAACTGTCCAAAAGTGGGATGAATACTGAACAAAACCAAATGGGTTGATGAAAAATCTAAAAGAACTTTCAGGACAAGACTGAAAACAAACATATGATCAATTCTTTGGTTCTTCTTTGTCCTTGATCACACACCCATCTTGATTCTGCTGCAAAGGTTAAAAGCTTCCTTCAATTCATTCCCATCTTTCCACTCCCACTAGTGACACTATTTGGAAAGTGCTCCATAAACCTTAAGGTGCCATGTAAATGTGATTGTTATTATTATTGTAGGTTCCTATCTAATCTCCCTTCTCTACTCTTCTCTTGCCAATCTATCCTATAAATGGCTGCCCAGATAATTCCAATGCACAGCCTTAGTGGCTCCCCATTGCCTACAAAGCCAAATTAAAATTATTTTAGCCAGGGATTCAAATCCCTGTCCATCTTGACTCCTATCTACTACCTACTATTTCAGACTTATTCTACACCACTCTACTCCAAGCATGCTACAAATTCAGCCCAAAAGGCCTACTTCCTTTCCCTTGATCTTATTGCACACCCTGCCCTCTCTATTCCATGCCTAGAGCAGATTCCCATATTCATGTCTAGCCCAATCTTTAGTACTTTCTCTGTTTGACTTCCTCCATGCACTCATTACATTCTAAACCATATCATAGCTGTGTAGTTGTATACATGATTCATTCCATCATAAGTCTAAGTAAAGGGACTGAATCTTATTTCACTGTTGCATCTCCAGTGCCTAGCATGGCATAATGTACACAGTAGGTGTTTAATGAATGTCTGTTGGCTGGACTTAAAGTTACTAATTAATATACACCAGCCCCAGCAGTAATGACATTGGGGAATTACAGGTAACCCTGAGATGGCCCAAAGGATACTAGTGATTTGAGAGACTGATGCTAGCAGCCAACATAGGCTCCCTTCAAAGTGTGGTCTATAATTACTCATCATCATACCTTTGGCATGAATTGTATACAAAGAACATTAGTGTCAGGCAGGTATAAAGTAAGTGAAGAGACAGATGATAGAAAAAGAGATGCAAATACAGAATCATCATTTGCGACTTATAATAAGCTAATATTGATGAGCTTGCCAATATGTACTACTAATAGCTGGCATTTTTATAGGATATAAAGATCTGTAAAATGTTGCTATAATAGCTCATTTAGTCCTCATGACAATCCTGTGAAGTAGTCACTACATGGATTATTAAACCCATTTTACAGACAAACTGAGGCTCAGAAACCAAATGATTTGACCATGATCACATAGCACGTCAGAGGTATTTTCCTGCCTCTTAGGGGAAAACTATGACTGAAAAATGTTAATTTTGCACACATAAAAAATAGAATCGTGAGATTTTAAAGTTAGTTACAGTTACAGTCTAATCTTCATTTTATAGATGATGAAGCTAAAGCCTGGAGAAAGTGACATATACATACATCTTGATAAACTGTCCCTTCCATCACAAGGTTCTCTGAGTGTTGAGGTGCTTCCAGCCTAAGAATTAGGAAGGAGTTATGGAGAATGACAAGGAGACGACATACCAGACAAAAATCCTGAAACAAGAATGGGGTGGGGTGGGGGGAGGTCCAGGCCATTTATGAGAAATGAAGGAGAGCCAGGCTTGTATCTTGGAAATTTTTCTCCTGCTCTTTTTCCTCTGTGAAATGCTGCACTGGGAAGATTCTGACAGTGGGCAAGTAATCATAGAGAACTATTCATGTGAAAAGGATGACATTACCCAGTACTACACTGATCACTCCTTGCTAGGCTGGGCAGTGGGAGGGATACGGGGGGCAGCAGGATTCTTAACATAGGAAAGGGTGCTGGCTTTGAAATCAGGGGATAGAGGTTGGAATCCTGATTCGGTCATTGGCCCAAGGTTACAGAGGCAGTTAGTTGTCTCTGAGTCCATTTCCCAATCTGTAAAATGAGGAGGCCAGAACATATGATATTTTAGATGTCTTCCAGCTTAGATTCTGATTCTATTAAAAACTCAGAGATCTAGTTAGTGGCATGATAGCCCCCCACAAAGAAAGCAGGCTGCTGCAGGCCAAGCAATCATCCTGGGAACATAAGAAGCAGTGAAGCAGATGCCCTTTAAACTGGGGAAACCTTTGACATACATAGGCTTCATGATCTAGGCAAAAAAAAAACTTGACCTCTTAGTGCCCAAGGCAACTCTACTCTCTAAGACTTGAAGTTACCAATGACTTGTTAATCTCTATTAGTGGGGAGAGCCTCCACATGTGGAATTTCTTATAGCAATGGCAAGTATGGACTATTTATATATCCATGGTGGTGAACCTATGGCACATGTGCCAGAGGGGGCACTCAGAGCACTCTCTGTGGGCATGTGTGCCACTGACCCAGCACAGAGTTCGCCAGAGTTCATTACCAGAAAGTCAGAGGGATACAAGGCTGGGCTGCTCCCCTTCCCCTCTGTACAGTTTGCAGTTTGGGAACTTGGTCTCTGAAAGGTTCGCTATCACTATTATATACATATGTATGCATGTGTGTGTATATATATATATGTGTGTGTATGGGCAACTAGGTGGTACAATAGATAGAGTTCTGGGCATGGAGTCAGAAAGATTAATCTTCCTGAATTAAAATCTGGCATCAGACCAGCTGTGTAACTCTGGGCAAGTTGCTTGATCCTCATTGCCTCAGTTTCCCCATTTATAAAATGAGCTAGAGAAGGAAATGGCAAACCATTCCAGTAGCTTTGCCAAGAAAACCCCAAATGAGATCACAGAGTCAGACAGGACTGAAAAAACAACTGAATAACAACAATATAAATATAAATACACATACACACAGATAGATATGCAGCTAAGTGGCACAGTGGATAAAATGCTGAGCTTGGAGTAAGGAAGACCAGGGCCCTACTATAGCCTCAGAGACTTCTAAACTGTGTACCCCTGGTCAAGTCACTAAACCTTTGTCTGCTTCAGTTTCCTTAATGGCAAGATTGGGATCATAAAGCACCTCCCTTCCTTTCAAGGTTATTGTGAGACTCAAATGAGATCATTTATAAAGCACTAAGCATGGCACCTGGGACATAGTAGGTACCCTTTCTCTCTCTATTTTAGAATTATGGGGCAGATAATCTCTGCTTCCAGTAGCCCTGCCTCTCCCTCATTTACCAGTAGGAAAAGAGGGCATTTTATACGCATACTCAGTTTCAGCTCAGCAATCACTAAAGAGGTTTTTCATCACCCTCCAGTAAGAGGG
Organism: Monodelphis domestica; assembly: GCF_027887165.1. Taxonomy (NCBI): domain Eukaryota; kingdom Metazoa; phylum Chordata; class Mammalia; order Didelphimorphia; family Didelphidae; genus Monodelphis; species Monodelphis domestica. The sequence goes on along the minus strand of NC_077235.1, from coordinate 23,850,048 downwards.
CAGGAAAGAGTGGGATGCCTGTACATGCCATAAAGTAAAAACAGGAAGGTCACCTCTTAATCACCCATTTCTGGAAATAGGCTGACCAAGCTTGTGTGTAGGATGATAGATGCTCTAAAGATTAGGGTCTCTTTGGCTAGCCCCTTCCTGCTACTACACACATATGCATGTATGTATAAATGTACATGCATGTGTGAAATATGCATGGGTATACAATGAATTCAAAGATTTATGAAATTTCCCCAAGAAGCCCTGTCTGACTGCAGAGTAATGGAACCCAAAGCTTCTTCCTGTCAAAACGGGAGGGAAGTCCACCATTTCTCAGATTCTCAAACTGCTTGATTGCAGGGTGGTATTGTCTTCATGGATCATTTTTGTCAACTGATTCCAAAGCAAGCCCCACCAACGTGACATTTCCTTCCATTCTACTGAAAGCAAGTAAAATGAGGCCATGTTTTCAAACAGCAGGGAGGCTTCCAGTGCTACAATTAACTGGGAGCATATGCCAGTGTTGCCAAGAGGATTGTTAATCCCTTTAAACATTAATGTAGCATTTTTGCTTCTGTCGCAATAAGGCAGCCATCTGTGTTTGAACCTGCTGGGAAACTGGGGATCTGTTTACAGAGCGCGAAGAGAGAAAGAAAAAAGGGCCAGCATTTAGGGAGGTGGGCTAGTATCTAGAATCAAAACCTTTTAAAAACCCCTTTTTCAAAAGTTGCAGAGGTACGTTAACAATTCTGGTTCTCAACTGCTCCATTTCAGCAATTCCAGTGTTTTTTTTTAATCTAGGAAATGTTAACAACTGCTCTAAATGTGCCAATAAGTTTGTTTACTCCAGGTACTATCTACTTCAGAAGCAAATACAAAAAATGTTAACAAAACCGATCACATTTTGCAAACTGCACTCTTTTTTTACAAATATTCAATGGTGTATGTTATAGTAAACAAATGTGTGTTGTAGAAGGGATATGAGTTACCAGTTGGATTGGAAAGCTGCTTAAGGTGCCTCCCAACTGTATAATTCTTGGATTCTGTCACACAAACTCTCACTAGGATTCTTCCTCAGAGTGATAGAGCCAGGAGGTCCTTCCTTGTGTCCAAACCAAATCCTTCCTATTTGAATGTGAGGTCATACCATCTAGTAGAATAAGAGCCAGTCTTGAAGACCAGAGGCCAGGGTTTTAAGTCTGATTCTATCACTAACTATGGGGAGCTTCAGACAAGTCTTTTCCCTAGCAGAAAAATGGGTAAGGGGGATGAATTAAATATATTAAAAGTGCTTTTCAGTTCAAAGTCCAAGGATTTTAACATAAACCCATTTCCTTTTGTTTGGTGCTTTTAGAGAATACATTTTCAAGCCCATCTGTATGTCTTGCCTGCCTTTTGACTACCATGCTACATCCTTCTTTAGAGTAGGAAATAAAATTCACCAGCATGAACCTTAGAGGTGCTAATGTATGCAACTTTAGCCAGAAGAAGCTGTTATTAAAAATGGCGACCACTGCCTCTTCATTTACTTTCTTCCTAAGTGGTCTGGACTTGGGATTAGAAGCTAACAAAAACACAATGGGAGAACATAACTGAGTTAGGGGAAAGCTACTGGGGTTAAGTTCTCAGGGTCAGCATAGGCTGCTGCCTTACAGCACATATAAATGTACTTCTGAACAGAAGAAAAGGCCTTTTTTCTTTGAAAGATCTGCCTGCTCCCTGAGGGCAGAGGTGTCCTCAAGCCTGAGTGATTCCATGTAATGGGCAGTTATAAAACTCAGAAATGAAAGTGTGTCCAACCCCCAAGGCTCTGAGCGTGGACCTTTCCTTAGACCAGACTCCAGCTCAGACCCAGGCAGCTCTAACAGTGAAATGACTTTAGGAGACTCCCACAGTGAAGCCTGGTTTGATCCACTGGCTGCGACTACCTCCAAACAAATGTGTATGGGGGTTGTGTGGTAGATTCCATTCCATTTAGTAAATGGACTGTGTTACCTCTAGGCTCTGCAAAGCAGGGGAGGGGAAGGAGTGGGATAGGTGTTATGAGAATCTGTTTGGATAGAAGAGGCAGGTACAGTAATAGAGATACATGGTGTACAATTAGAAAATCTTATACCCTTGGACTTCATCTCCCAGCATCCCTTTCCCTTTCATCTTCATGTTTACATGTTACATGTGTGTACGTGTGTGTGTGTATGTGTGTAGTTGGATGTTTGTCCTCACCCTCTCTCTCTTTTTCCCTCATGCATACCTGGGTGAGCTCTCTCTGTTTCTCTAGCCTTTTATTTTTCCTTTTTCCTTCAAGTTATTACTTAATAAATCTTATTAAATATAATACTTAGAGTACTGGGGATATTAATTTGTAATCTACAATGGGAGAAAAAAAAGGGTCCTTCATAAACCATAGCAAAGGCAATAATAACAACATATATAGCCTTAACCTCCTGTTGAATGCTGGGTAAACTGTGACTTGGAGCTGAGCAACTTGTATCATGTCCCACAACCAAACAATATCTTAGTGAAGACTCTCTTGAGTTCCAGGCTTTCTATTCTACTACACTGCCTCCACTTGGCTCTTGGAGCCTTGATCAATTGAAAAGAATTGCCCCATCTTTCCTGTGATGGTGACAGGTAAAACAGAAAGTAGTAGGTTGACCAAAAATGTTTACCTGAGGCACATCATGTAACTGGTGAGCATGGAAATGGATTCCCTAAACAGAGTGAGGGAGTCCCAATCCTGTTTTTGGATGCTCTTGTGTATTAACTGCATCAAGTCTCCTTAGTGAGCTTTCAGGATGACTCAAAATAGATCTGCCAAACAAGCCATATACAGGAAAGATTACATGCACAGGAAATGCCTATTGGCCAGATGGTGGCATCCAGTAGAATGTCAAGTCCATCTTGTAAAGGCATCATTAAATCTATTTGTGCCAGCATTGTAGAAGGACAATGAATTAGGAAGGTCTAGAACTGAAGAGGAAGAAGAGAGCAGGCAGGATTATATTTGAGAAATCACGTGAGGTTTCTAAAGCTCACAAGCTACTTCATGGGAAGAAACCTCATTATTTGCACACACGTACCAATATAGTAGGTGAGAAAGAACACTAATCTTAGAGACAAGAAGCCCTGGATTCAAGTCCAACCTCAGCACATCCTAGCTATGTGAGTCACCTAAGCTCTCAGTGGCCCAGGAAGCATCACAGATTATAAACTGTATGACAGGTGTCCTGGATTAAGCAAAAGTTTTCACATTTGTAGTTCCCTATATTAAAGAAAACACATATGCAGCCCCCCAAATCTGCACGTGCATGCACAGCTGTATAAATACACAGGTACACATAAGAACACTTTTCACCTGGTGGGCAAAAAATTTTTATAATACCATAATTTCTGAAAATTCAAAAGTATGGGTTACCCAATGGGCAGGGGTGGGATTGATATTTTGTAGGGATAACGAAAAGACCAAATATACCAATCCTTCAATGTTCACAAGGCCATGTTCTCTTCTTGGAGGATGGGAAGAGGCTCTTATCTCCTCCGAAGTATTTTCTTCTCAGGGTATTGGATTGAAGTGTTCTTTCCTGGACTGCCACTGGAATATTGGAACCTAAGCTGGCTTGTTTTTTATTCTTTTAAACTATAGTTCGTGACTGGAAATACATTAATGCAATGCTTTTTGTTCAATTGATTCAATAGAGGTGTTTTCAGACAATAAAGGTGTCAATGCTAGAGCATCTGGTTAGTTTCTTTAAGTGGGGCAGAGTGATCAATGCAACTGGCTCTCATCTTCACACTCTGTCCCTCATGAACATTTGCTGTTCTCAAGGAAATCAATGGTATGTGGTTGGCAAAAACTATAGTCCCAAATCTTGGATATCTTACTACTGACTTGGAAAGGTTCTATATTATTATTTTTAACCCCTTTCCCATTGCTTTGTACTAAAGAATCTTGGGAATAGTTTTTGTGATATAATTTGCAATCAAATCTAGCAATTAACATTCTTCTATACTTTCAAATACATAGTGAAACAATGAGAAAAATAAAAATTATAATTCTACCTAAGTTAATTTATTTATTTGATGTCCTATCAAACTACCAGAAAATAATTTTATAGAGCTAGAAGAAGGTATACCAGAAATCATCTGGAAGAACAAAAGGTCAAAAATATCAAAGCAATCAAAAATGGGAAGAAAAATGGCCTCACACTACAAGATTTCCAATTATATCACAAAGTGGTAAAACAATAAGGTACTGGCTAAGAAACAGAGTGGTAGAATCATGGAATAGAATAGGTATACAATACACAGTGGTACATGATAATAATAATCTAGTTTTTGATAAGCCCAAGGAGCCATGCTTTTAGGGGAAGGACTCACCACTTGACAAAAATTGTTGAGGACTGGAGAGCAGTTTTGCCAAAACTAGGCATGGATTGACATCTCACACTATATCAAGATAAGGTCAAAATGAGTACATGATTTTGACAGAAAGGTTGTAATCATAAGTAAATTAGGGTAGCATCAAAACATGTCTCTGTCAGATGTATGGATAAGGGAAGCGTTCTTGACTAAAAAAGGGGCGGATCACAAAAATAAAATGGATAATTTTGATTACACGAAATTTAAAATTTTTGTGCAAACAAAACTAGTACAGGCAAAATTAGAAGGAAAGCAGAAAATTGGAGAAAAAAATTATAGAAAGTTTCACTGATAAAATCCTCATTTCTCAAAATTATAGGGAAGTGAGCCAAATTAATAAAAGCAAGAGCCATTCAACAGTCGATAAAGTCAAAGGATAGGATCGGGCAGTTTTCAGAATAATAAATCAAAACTCTGAATAATCATATGAAAAAATACCCTAAATCACTACTGATTAGAGAAATGCAAATTAAACAGCTCCAAGATACTACCTCATACCTATCAGATTGGCTAACATGACAGAAAACAAAAATGACAAATGCTGGAAAGAATGTAGGAAAGTTGGGACAATAATGCACTATTGGTGGAGTTATGAACTAGTCCAACTATTGTGGAGAACAATCTAGATCTATGCTCCAAGAGTTGTAAAACTGTGAATACTCTTGGAACCAGCAATAACACTAGTAGGCATGTATCCTAAAGGCATAAAATAAAAGAGAAAAGGGTTTATTTGTAAAAAAATATCTATTGCAGTTCATTTTATGATAGCAAAGAAATGGAAATTGAGAGGATGGAGAATGACTGACCAAGCTGTGGTATATGATGGTGATGGAATACTATTGTGCTGTAAGAAATGACAAGCAATATGGAAAAAATTTGTAAAGACATATGAAATTGATGGAAAATGAAGTGAGCAGAACCAGGAGAACATTGTTGATAGTAATAGCAGTATTGCAAGGATGACCAGTTTTAAAGACTACTTTGATCAAGATGATGATCCAAGACAATTCCAAAAGATTCATGATGACAACATGCTATATACCTCCAGAGAGAAAAATGAAATATACTTTTAAAACTTTATTGTTCTTGCTTTTTGTGCATATGTTTTCTTTTGCAACATGGCTAATAAGGAAATATGTTTTGTATCATCCGACGTGTATAATAAATGTCAAATTGCTTCTTTAAAGAGGGAGAGGGATGGGAAGGAGGGACTGAATTTGGAACTCAAAATTTAAAAAATTATTTATTGGAAAGATTTAACAAAATAAATTTTAAAGTATTTCAAAAGAATGATGACTAGGCTGGGGTCTACTGAAAGTCACCAATTTGGCCAGTTAGGTAAGGAACCAAAGTGTACTTAATGTCAATTCTTTTTTTTTAATAATATTTGATTTGATCATTTGCAAGCATTATTCATTAAAGACAAAGATTATTTTCTTTTCCTCCCCCCGACCCCCCATAGCCGACATGTGATTCCACTGGGTGTCACATGTGTTCTTGATTTGAACCCATTTCTATGTTGTCAATATTTGCATTAGAGTTTCGTTTAGAGTCTCTCCTCTGTCATGTCCCCTCAACCGCTGTAGTCAGGCAGTTGCTTTTCCTTGGTGTTTCCACTCCCATAGTTTATCCTTTGCTTATGAATAGTGTTTTTTCTCCTAGATCCCTGCAGATTGTTCCGGGACATTACACCGCCACCAATGGAGAAGTCCATTACATTCGATTATACCACAGTGTATTAGTCTCTGTGTACAATGTTCTCCTGGTTCTGCTCCTCTCGCTCTGCATCAATTCCTGGAGGTTGTTCCAGTCTCCATGGAATTCCTCCACTTTATTATTCCTTTGAGCACAATAGTATTCCATCACCAACATATACCACAATTTGCTCAGCCATTCCCCAATTGATGGGCATCCCCTCATTTTCCAGCTTTTGGCCACCACAAAGAGTGCAGCTATGAATATTTTTGTACAAGTCTTTTTGTCCATTATCTCTTTGGGATATAGACCCAGCAGTGCTATGGCTGGATCAAAGGGTAGATATTCTTTTGTCGCCCTTTGGGCATAGTTCCAAATTGCCCTCCAGAATGGTTGGATCAGTTCACAACTCTACCAGCAATGAATTAATGTCTACTTTGCCACATCCCCCCCAGCATTCATTACTTTCCTTTGCTATCATGCTGGCCAATCTGCTAGGTGTGAGGTGATACCTCAGAGTTGTTTTGATTTGCATCTCTCTGATTATAAGAGATGTAGAACACTTCTTCATGTGCTTATTAATAGTTTTGATTTCTTTATCTGAGAACTGCCTATCCATGTCCCTTGCCCATTTATCAATTGGAGAATGGCTTGGTTTTTTGTACAATTGATTTAGCTCTTTATAAATTTGAGTAATTAAACCTTTGTCAGAAGTTTCTATGAAGATTTTTTCCCAATTTGTTGTTTCCCTTCTGATTTTAGTTACATTGGTTTTGTTTGTACGAAAGCTTTTTAATTTGATGTAGTTGAAATTATTTATTTTACATTTTGTGATTCTTTCTATGACTTGCTTGGTTTTAAAGCCTTTCCCCTCCCAAAGGTCTGACATGTATACTATTCTGTGTTTACCCAATTTACTTATGGTTTCCTTCTTTAAGTCATTCACCCATTTTGAATTTATCTTGGTGTAGGATGTGAGGTGTTGATCTATTCCTAATCTCTCCCACACTGTCTTCCAGTTTTCCCAGCAGTTTTTATTGAATAGTGGATTTTTGTCCCAAAAGCTGGGATTTTTGGGTTTATCGTATACTGTCTTGCTGAGGTCGCTTTCCCCCAGTCTATTCCACTGATCTTCCTTTCTGTTTCTTAGCCAGTACCAAATTGTTTTGATGACTGCTGCTTTGTAATATAGTTTAAGGTCTGGGACTGCAAGGCCCCCATCATATGTGGTTTTTTTTTCATTATTTCCCTGGATATCCTTGATCTTTTGCTATTCCAAATGAACTTTGTTATGGTTTTTTCTAAATCAGTAAAGAAATATTTTGGGAGTTCCATGGGTATGGCACTAAATAGATAAATAAGTTTGGGTAGGATGGTCATTTTTATTATATTGGCTCGTCCTATCCATGAGCAGTTAATGTTTTTCCAATTGTTCAAGTCTAGTTTTAGTTGTGTGGGGAGTGTTTTGTAGTTATGTTCATATAGTTCCTGTGTTTGTCTTGGGAGGTAGATTCCTAGGTATTTTATTTTGTCTAAGGTGATTTTGAATGGGATTTCTCTTTCTAGTTTTTGCTGCTGAGCTGTGTTGGAGATATATAGAAAAAGCTGATGACTTGTGTAGGTTTATTTTGTATCCTGCAACTTTGCTAAAGTTGTTGATGATTTCAATTAGCTTTTTGGTTGAATCTCTAGGGTTCTTTAAGTAGACCATCATGTCATCTGCAAAGAGTGATAACTTGGTCTCCTCCTTGCCTATTTTGATGCCTTCAATTTCTTTTTCTTCTCTAATTGCTACTGCTAGTGTTTCTAGTACAATGTCAAATAGTAGAGGTGATAATCAAATAGTAGAGGTGATAAAGTGTCAATTCTTCCATGATTTCATCAATACTAAAGATCAGCTAACTGTAGTCCAGACAAAATTTCTAGATACTCTTTTCTACATATATCACACCAAAATTTCTGCAGAGGCCCAGTGAATCCACAGAGTTTCCAACTCATCCTTGTTAGGATAAGCAGGTTAGCTTAAAGAAAACAGAAAAAAAGACTTGGAAAAATACTCACAGAGTTGTAGAGCCCCCCAAAAGATTTAAATATTTAGAGAAGACAATTTAGGAATTTTAGGTCAAAAGGTAAACTTTATGAAATGAAACTGAACTTGAATTCATGTTACAATAAGGCAAGCATTCAAGTTCTGCTTAAAAGTTTGTTAAAAACTAAAAAAAATATGAGTCATCGTAGGGTGCCTTAGGTAAATGGTCATATACTAGGATTTTAAGGATGCATCATTTATACTTTTCATGTTAGTTACAATACTCACTTTGGTCACTGTAGTAAACAGAGGTGACAAAAAGAGCTCAGGGCTCTTAGAAGTACTTTTGCTGGAGTCTTCAAGATGGTCCTATTAGATATGGTATAGTTTTCTGCTAAGTTACTTGGTGTATTCTGAAACTTCCTTTGATTTTGTCCTTAGTTCCTGATGGAGACACTGCTTTCAATGACCACTGTTCTGGGACACTGCTAGGATGACAATGAGAAATCTAAGCTGTCCAACCTTTTGAAGTTCACAAGGTTGTCATGTGCTCAGCAAAGGGGGATAGGGAGATTAAGGCTCTTCTCCACATTCTAACCTGTAGGCAATTCCCTCTAAGGGACACGGATGGAATTCTAGTGGAATACTAGAATCTGAGCGGAATTGTTCTGTTATACAAAACCCATAGTAAGAACCTGGACATAAACACATTCATTTAATGTTTTGATTGATTGATTGACTAGAGGGGTTCTCAGCTGAGAAAGGTATTAGAGCCCGAGTATCTTGTTAGTTACTTCAAGTGGGATGAAATGATTAATTGACTCAATCCACCCCCACCCTTACACTATTATGAAAACATAAGATTGGCAAAGGAGGCATGTTGGTTGGTCATGGGGCAGGAACAAGAGCTAGCAGAAGGGACAGCTGTCCAGTCTCTTAGCACCCATGAAATTCAAAGTTACTTAGAGGAAGATATGTTGCGAATACAGTCAAGAATTACTCAGAGTGAAAAGCCATGAATGTATTGAGACTGGCAAAGATGGAGCAAATACCCACAGTGATGAGATCATAGACACTTAAGGTTATTTATGTGTAAGTATGAAAATCTAGAGAAGAAAGGAAAACAGAAGATGCAACAGCTAGTGGTTCAAGACTAAATATAATTTAGTGCTGATCTGGATGAAGCTCCATTTATGGGGACATGAAAGGTCCCAGCTCACCAGCCCCCAAAACCCTAGCAAAAATATTTTAAAGTAACAGAGCAAACAATAATTAATAACACAAAAGAGAAATGCTAATAAGTTCTTCCCTCCAGTCCAAGACTGCATAAGAGGATGGCCAGCAATCTGCAGGTGCTGGGAGTGGTGAAATGTCAGAGGATTCAAGAGTCAGAGGAGTCAGGCCAGTCTCCACTAAATGAGTCCTGAAGCCAGCAGGACCCCATTACTGGACATTCAGAAACAGCCCCCCACAGGCCATTTCTCAGGTAGGTGAGCCTGGAAAGTTGGTGAATGCCATGAGACCTTCCAAGGAACACAAAGCCAATACCCTTTTTTGGAGCCACGGGAGGGAACATAGCCAACACAGTACCTGTACATATCATACTCTGGGGAGGGGGGGGCGCCTTCCAGGAGTTCTGAAAACAATAGAATCCCTAACATCTGGTTTTGACTTATTAAGGCCACAGCAGGTGATGGACCCAACTCCCAGTTGGTGATTACAGAAGAAAGAGACAGGAATGGGATCAAGTCCAAGTTGTACATTGGGCCACCAGGAGAGGGAGGCAGAAGGGATGAAAGAGAGGGAATTATCATGTATATAGGGCCTACTCTGTGCCAGGCACTGTGCTAAGCATTTAAAAAAAAATAAATATAAACTCATTTGATCAGAACTCAGGAATAATGGCAGAAAGTGGGCCCTAATACTAGGTACCTCATCCAGAATGACTGCAGCCATGGTAGCCAGACTGTAGAAAGGAAAGGACCAGCTAAGTCCTGCCCATTTCAACCATAAATGAAGGAAAGAACAAATTGACACTAATTTTCAATGTAGGAATTGAGACTTGAGGTACAAGTAAATAGAAGAAAACATAAAAAATAATGAAGAAATACTATGGGTTAATAAAAGGCAAAGAAGAGACATCCTAAATTCATGTAGGCAAACCTATGGCATGTATGCTAGAGCATGCCAGAGGGGCCGCTCCCCTCCTCCTCTCCACACACGAGGACATTTCTCACATGACCCACACCTCTGTCCAGTAGGAGCACTTCCTCCCTCTCCTGTCTGGGGTAAGGCAGGGGGGTAGGACTCACATGCTTCATGAGGGTTGCAGTTTGGGCCTTCAGTCTCTAAAAGGTTTGCCATCACTGTCCTAAATCAGGGACAGCCCTAGTCACAAGGACTCGAAGAGTGGCTGGATAAAATAAAGCAAGAGATAAAAAATAAAATTATAAATGAAATTAGGGCCCTGGAAGAAAAAAATTCTAAGGAGAATGAATCACTTAGAAGAGAGAGCAGAAAACTTTACCCAAATGATGTGCTCCTGAAAAAAAAGGATAATTAGGCACTCAATTCTGATTCAGACTATGCATCTACTGGGGTTCTGAGAACTGAGAAAGCTGTGAAAGATGCCATAATTAAGGAAGATTTTTATGGACAAAGCAGTGTTTGAGCTTTCAGTGAACTCTAGTTGAAGAACACTTAGAGGGAAGAAAGGAGCAACTTCAAGTTTAAAAGATTAAATGATTTTTCATCTTGATCCAAGATCCTATTGAACCCTAAATGCTTATGAGTTATTTTGTGAACAGTCAATATGGCAAAGTGAAAAGAACATTCAGCTCAAATTAGAGGAGACTTAAGCTCAAGGGCCATATCTGCTACTTATTAGCTATGGGCAATTAATTTGACTTTTTTTGAGCCTCTGTTATCTCATCTATAAAATGGGTATAATAATTCTTGTGTTTCTTCCTACTTCACAGGGCAGTTGAAGCCTCCCAAAGTGATATAAATGTGAACTACCTTTATTCCTTTGACATCTTCATGGAATAACATGTTGCATATACAAGGCAAATGACTCATTCATTGTTTTAGCTACAGGCAGTGAAAGTGACATACAGCAACACGTGTTTTGGTTGCCAAAATTAAGGCCTCACATTATTTCTGTGCACTTTGCCCCATAATTAATCCAGGAAGGTAAAATCAACCATTCTGTTCAGATATACCTACATGATGTTTCAAAAAAATGTTTTAAGCAAAACAAACTCCCCTCCCCCCAAATTGTCAAAGGACACAATGGCTGGCAGCTTATCAAACTTTCTTTAATTTTTTTTCCTTTTCAGTATTTCCAGCCTTGACTAATGTGACCTTCCTTGGTGAGGAATGCCAATACAAATGTTTAGTAAATCAGCACCTTAGCTTTTTTAAAAGAGATAAAAATAAATCCCAATTTAAAGGGGGAAAAAGAGTCAACAGGTCATCAGCAAGTATTTAAGTGACCTTTCTTTGGGAGGAAATATCCAAGGCAAACAACTTTGTGACCAACGAGAAAGAAAAATTAAGTAACAATTCCATTTGGGCAACTTATCATGTATATAATAAGGCCTATGTGTGTCCATACAGCTGTAACTCCCATAAGGTAAAGCTTAGAGACCTTAATTCTTCCCTACTTTGAAGGATATATAAGGCCCCCTCTGTGGAATTAGAAGAAGCAAAAGAGGTTCCAAAACCTCCAGGGATGAGTTTCTGACACTTGTCCTCCACACAGCCCATAACACTAATGCTTCCTGCGACTGAATAAGTTACAAGAGAGTCTGCTAAGTGCTATGTGAATTACATCAAAGTCTAAAGGATGGGCCTCACTCCCTAAAAGGTCACAATCGAGCTGGGCTATTCAGTGTGGTACAGCCTATGAAAAAAGGCTCATGAGTGATACAGACCAAAAAAGATGCACAGAGGCTTAGAGAACATTGCCGTTGGGCAGAAATGGGGGGAATTTGCAGGACTTTGAGCAGAACCTTTGAAAGACAGATGCTAGTCAGTCGATCAACATTTATAAGTGCTATGTACCAAGCACTGTGCCAAGTACCATGGATACAAAGAAGGACCAAAAAAGAGATACTGCTATCAAGGAGCCCTGGATCTGAAGATGGAGACACCATGTGAACAAACTATAGATAAGAGAAATCACACTGTTGTGTTGTACAATTTTTGTTCTAATAATTGGAATTCTCACTACTTTTAAGGCTTCTGGTCATCATACACAAATTGGAAAAGAAGGGAATATTTCCTCTTCTAGGAAAACTCTGATTATACTGAGGTGATATTATAAAAAGTCATGTAAGAAAACTAGTGGGTCAGGCTTAAAGATTGGCTCTCCTCCCATAATCATCTCCACAGTTCTTGTGTTGAGCTTCCATTTTTGACTCTTACTCTCTGATTCTCAATTTTGGTGCTTCAACTCCTACTGGGTAGATGGTCACCATTAGCTGCACCACCTAAATTAGTAGGGACAATTTCTCCTAGAACCATAGTTTTCTCCATATACAATTCTTATTCTTTATATTTGATTGGTAGACTTTTAGGACTGGAAACACTGATTGCTCAAATGCTTGTCATTTCATTGGTACATGTTCTACGTTCATCAACTAATCAACCACTTGCAATCATTATATGCCTAAGACATGATCTCTGAGGATTGCTGGAACCAAAAATTTCATCACTTTGTGCCCAACCTGGTGCTAAGTTTCTCTGAAATTCACCAGGCAGGCTGGTCCTTGGACTATACCCATGGCAGTCATTACTGGGCTCATCCTCAAAGTTTTTCCAGTTTGGTAGGATCTACCAGCCCTGGGACACCCTTCAAAACCAAGGGTCATCTCCATGTTATGTATGATGAATCAGAAGAATGAGACTAAAATGGAGGATTGAGAATGAAACTCAAAAGTTCTAAAAGATGTCTGCATTTAATACAGATTGTACACCATTTTCTACTTCTCCATTTGCTATAATTCCCAGTATTCTTCAGAATTTAAAAAAAATAAGTGGTCTTCATTTTCAGAATGAGATACGTGGCAGCCCAACCTTGTTCTAGGTACCCTGTAGTAAGCATGCAAGGTACAGTTTCTTGCATTGCAACTGTCAAATTTGGAATTAGCTCTGGAATTTCCAGTGTACACAATATTTCTAATACCCAACTGAAAACAAAACAAAATGAAGCATCCCAGCAAGCTGTGAAGCTGGTCATTTCAGTGATACACTGCTGATCTGCGCTAACATCAATATTGTTGTAATGTTAGTAAGATGAATATCACAAAGAATGTTATGAGCAAAGTTTTGCTGACACTGTTTTGGCAGCAGAAATTCTGAGGCACCGAAGCAAAATCTATACTGTACTTTAAAACCTCTCATTCCTTGATCCTGCCCTTGCCAAACCCACCTTAGGTTTGAAAGAACCATCCAACATGGCATTCTAATGGAACAACACTGAAATAACAATTTCAAAGATGTGAGTTAAAGGCATTTAATTTAGTGAAGAGTATGAATGCAAAGTCAGGGTCAACTCACAGAAAAACTTTTCAGTCCTTGAGTGGTTTGTCATTAATTATTTACTCTGAACCTAGAATGCAGACACAACCATGACTAATAAAATTGTCCTATGTTAGAAATATAATGCTTTTATAAATGTATTTACAAGAGCAGATAGTATCCAATTCTCTTTCCTAAATATACTTTCAAATAGACTGGTCAGTGGTTAGATCCACCATTCATAAGCCAACCTGCTTCATCCAAATTCTTACTATAGTGGTAAGGGAAACTAAGTCACTTTATATTGTGGGTATGACATGTTCAGGATAGAGAGGTCAAGAGATAGGTGAAGGAACAGGTAATGTTTAGTTTAAAGATGAGAAGCCTAGAGGCACAGAGAAGGAAGGAAGGAAGAAGAAAGGGAAGGGCAGTGGAATAAAGGTAATGGCTATTATCAGTATCTGAAGGGCTATTATGTAGAAGAGGGGATTCACTTGTTCTTCCTGGAGTCAGAAGACAGAACCAAGGACAATGCAGGGGATTAAGACGCAAAGTGGCAGATTTGGCTTTGATGTAAGAGGGGAATATTCTAACCATTAGAGCTGTTCCAAAATGGAATGGATTACCAGGAGAAGTAGAATGTTCTCTGTCATTGAGAGTCTTCAAATGGAAGCTAGATGACCATCTTTTGGGTGATAGATAGTGATTTTTATGGACAGGTAAGGGTTTGTTTTTAAGGTCTGCTTCTCAATCTGAGGTACAATGATTGAGATAAAAGATAAGGATTTATTTTTGAGGGGCTAAATTTGTGGATAGGTTACTATGATAAATAGAGGCTCCCCTTCAATGAGAGTCTTCAAACAAAGGTGGACGGCCATCTTTTGGTGAGGTGGTGAGTGAATTCTTAGAAAGAAGAGGTTCTGTGACTAAGACCCCCACTTCCCAGTATGAGATTCTGTAACAAAGATCACAGATGAGCATTTATTTTTGTGGGGTTAAATGGGACTAGGCCATAGAATGATCATTGGAGAAGATGATGACTTTTAGATTCATGGTTTGGGCCTTACTTTCTTCTAGTTATCCGTCAGTGACTGTAGGAATTCTGAAAGGGTACTTAGGACCACCCTTTTTATCCTCGGGAAATCTGGAAGTAGTACTAGAAAAACATGGACAGAAGGACTTTCAAGCACAAAGGAAATGGAATATTGAGGAGTCAATAGGCCTACAGATATGCCTTAACTCCTTAAAGTCTCTATGATCCTTGGGACATTCTCTTAGGAGTTCTAAGATGGATTGAATGCAATAGCATCTCATGGGAACTTTGAGCCTTTTAATTTTATTTACTGTCAGCTCCTGATGTTTCTAGAAATTATAAAATTGCCTACAAAGCTGTCCCCTTAGAATTGTTCTTTTCTTTTCAAAACCCTTACCTTCTATCTTAGAATCAATACTGTGTATTGGTCCCTAGATTTTGGGAAATAAATTGAAAAACAAAGTTCCCTCTCTGAAATCAAAGCTAACAAGACGCAATGCATGAGAATAGCTTAGCATAGAAGGACCTCTCTTCTACCCTTCCCCCAAGGGATATTATGAATGTAGTCTTGGAAGAGATTAGGGAATGCTGCAAATACACTGGGCTAAAGTAAGTGATTCCTGAGAACACTCCATTGTCAAATGAATGCACACAGCCATTAAGGGGAAAGAGGGTAGGCAAAAGAAGGGAACAAATTTACAAGTAGAAACTGGACAGATATGTGTGGATTCTTCTAAATAGAATATATAAGCTCTTGGAGGAAAAAACTATTTTTTGTCTCTGTATGCTCCTCAATGCCTTTCATAGTAGGCGTTTAACAAATATTTACTGAATGAAGGAGACTACCTCTACAACAAAATGAAGGTTCATTAAGAAAGGTCTACTGTCCAGAATGAAGGAGGCAAAAATCCAGAGGCAATCTCTCCAATGAAACTATTTCTGCAGTATTGTTTATTTCACAACATTACATTTCGGAAATGCCATTCATTGATAAGTTGGAATGCATCCAAAGGACAGCTATGATGGTAGGAAGCCTAGAGACTATACCAGAAAAGGAACTGATGAAAGACTTGGGGAGAGTATGCCTGAGAAAGAAAAAGACTAGATAAAGGGGGAAGGAATGGAAAACTATCATCAAATATTTAATGGGATAACATATATCATGTGAGAAATGATTTAAACATGTTATATTTAGCCTCAAAGTGGGCCAAAATTAAGAGCAATGGGTATAAGCAGAGAAATCACAGCTTGCTATATTGATGAGAGCTCTCAGAAAGTAGAATGGTATATCTCAGTAAGGAGCACAGTCCTTCTTGCTTGACACTTTCATGGAAAGACTAGATGGCCACTTATCATCGATGATGTAGAACAGATGCTACTTCAGGTAGGAGTTGACCTAGATGGCCTCAAAGGTTTCTTCCAACTCAGCTTCTATAAATTTAAAAATAGGCTCTTCCAGGTTTTCTTGGTCATCTTCACAAAGAAAGATGATTGACATGATCAATTCACACAGCTTTGCCAAAGAAACAGTAATACTGAGAATTCTTAGTTGTTATTTGTGTTTAATGTTGCTCATTTGAACAAAGATTTAAATGATCACAGAATTGTAAAAATTAAAATTATACCTATAATAATAAAAATATTATATTTTAAGGGCTTTATTAAATGATCATTGGAAATCAAGGAATAAAGAGGATACCAAATTTTTAAAAACCATGTGCCCATGACTGGTTAGCCATTTTCAAAATCCCCACCTTACCACCATCACCACTGATTGCTGCATCATGCCAAAGAGGGCACGAGAGGAGTTACCACCAGTTAAATGCCAATAGCATGATCTTGCCAACGTGGAGACACAGGAGAGATAGTAGAGAATTTTGGAAAATAATAAGGACTTCTGGAGAATGAAGTCAAAGGTTCAAAATCTCCATGAATACAGAATGAAATTTTGGATCAATGCCTTCTGCATATTCTTTCATGCTTTTAAATTGTCTGATGACAATTATTAATGGTCATATCTATTTTTGAGAAGCAGCTAATAGAGAATACATTGCATTTAAAAATAAAAAAGAGAAAATACCTCATCTCAAGAATGGATTGTATAGTACTAGCTGTTAAATTTCAAAAGGTTATTTGAAGTCTAGAGAATGATAAAGGAAAAAATCCTTGATCATTTGAGTCCTAGTTTTCTAATTATTGACATTAAGGACTAAAGTTGGCCTATTCTCTGTTTTTTTCAAAATATTTTTGAAAATGGGTCTCCCTTCCCTCAAAAATTACTACCATTAAATTCTAAAATTCAAGAGTTGCAGCATTTTACATTTAAAAGCAAGGACATAACCATATAGAAGTAATTTGAGCTGTGTAAGGGAAAGTTTTACACAGAGATGGTGGGAAAAGGCTACAAATCACTCTCAGTAGCCTTGGAGGCTGAAGAAAGCTCTCTTCTTCATCCACTGGCCTGGGGGCTAAGACCTTGAGAGCCACTATTAGCTCCTTATTCCTTTGGGTTAAGGTACTTCACCTATTAAAATACAATTCCCTCTGGGAAGGATTTTTCAGTCATTTTCAGAGATCAGAGGATTTAAGACTGCAAAGTACTTGAGAGATCAGCTAATCTATCCCTTTCATCTTGGAAAGGAGAAGATGAAGGCCCAAAGAAGTAAATGGCTTGACTCAGTTCACATTAAGGGGTAGAGCCAAAATCTGAAATCAGGTTCTCTAAACTGGAAGTTTGAGGCTTTATCCCAGTGAGCAAGGTTATTAGATCCTTTTCCAATGCCAGCTGGGTAAGAAGAAGCAGGATAGTTTTGAAAGAAGTGCAAGATTAAGAACAAGAGGCACTCCCAGAGCAAAGATAGTAGACTTTGCTGGTGGGCCAGTGGAGAGGAAGAGAAAAAGAGGAGGGGAGGGAAAATGGGAGGAGTCACTTACAATAAACCTTACAATCTGGCCCAGGGTCAGTGCTGCCTGAGATTTGCTGGAGAATGGACACAGACAACATATTTCTATAGAAAGCTCTTCCTTAAGCTTCTTCCTATACTATACACTGGAGATGACCAACTGGTCTTCTTCTGTCCCCAGGGTGGAGGTAGGTGGGTGGATGGGGAGTAAATATGGGTCCACATGTAAAGTCTCTTTTCTCTGGGTGCCTAAGGAAAAGGGAAAGGGGGCGGCATCCAGATCAGCATGTGAATTGCAAAAAATGGGCAGAAATTTTTCTACCTCAAGGTTGCCAGTCCAGGCCTGGCTTTATTACATACACCATCCTGTTCATTCGCCATTTATAGTTGAGTTTTTAAATAGATTTACTGTTCCCTGGAGTCAATATACTTGGAAAGTTTCCTTCATTTTTCTTTCATGAGTAGCACACCCCCCCCCCATCCACTCAGCACACACATATTCTAATCTGAATGAAGTGGTAAATTGTTCACTTCTGCTCTGTAAAGAACAGCAGGTAAATATCAAAATGTCTTTGTTGGAACCAAATAATTCATGGACAATGGCTTCTCTGGAAACCAACATCCATTTCAGTTCATTAATTAATTAATTTATGACAAGCTATTGTTTTGCCACCAGGTGTGTATGTTTATCTCAAAAATCTGTTCCCTGCCAAAGAACGATGCCAAGAAAGTTAAATTGGAAAAGAATCCCATCCAAAGTCCTCCCAATACAGAAACAGGAAATCCAGCAACATCAGCTAGATTATTCTAACAAACAAAGGCCCTGGAAGGAGGTTTGGGGCATGTTTCTCCCTTAATAAAGTCGCTTTATTTTGTTAGCCTTCTAGGGCATGTGTATGTGACTTTCCTGAGGCCCTTTCAGTGAGGAGTGCCATGGCATGGAATATAAGTATTTGACACGTATAAAATTCACTTACAATTGCCAACAAACAGAAAGTGAGAGTGGAGGACCCCCTTCCTGCTTAGGTGGCATTTCATTAACAAATAACCACACTGAGTCTTCAGCCACTTCAACATGTCCAGCATCTTCTCTCTCCCTTCCCAATCTCCCATAGAAAACAAAGGGGAATGCCACAATTAATTTGTATTAGACAGTAGAAATCAATCATAATCAGAATTAGAGAACTAAGGGAGGTCCCCTGGAGGTTTTTTGAGCCCATCTCCTCACTTGACAAAGGAAGAAAGTGAGGAAGCCCATATAGGGGAAATAATTTGCTCAACAGAGTAAGCAGTAGAGTCCTATTTTGAACTCAGATCCTCTGATTCTAAATCCAAGGCTCTTGCCTTAGTTATGTTAACACCTCTGCCCAAAGTGAGAAGAGTGAGTATTATCCTCAGGGTGCTGTGCATGTGTAAAAGGACAGGACTCCTGTGTGGTTGAGAGACCACTGAGTCGACAGCATATGTGAGTGGAAAAGTGATTTACTTTAGTTTGTCAGACAGACTTAGATAGAGAATCTTGAAAGAGAGGAAGTAGAGAAGGATGGAGAGTCAATGTATAGTCTTTTAAAGAGCTCCAGAGACACCAACATGGAGAAGAATCTGGCCATTCATTAAATCTCTTGACTTCAAGAGCAGGTAGCCACAGACACACTGAAACTACCCCTCAGTACACTTGTTCCCTAATAAGATTTGAAATGAGATCTTATCTTACTCTGAACTCAAGAACTCAGTTACTCTAGTGCACATTCTGATCTGCATAACTTGGGATTTCTGTTTGCTGCTTTCTTTGATGATGGGATGTACCATTTCTTCATGAGTCTTTTTTTGTAACAGCATTTATTAGGTAGGATCCAAACTGGCACTTGTAAGGTGAGATAGATGGATGTCTAGTCCAACACTGCCTTGGACATAGATAGGAAAGATTATCTAATTTTGATGAGAAAAAAGAGGGCCTGGGACAGAGCGTTGATCTACACGCACCAAGGAAATGATATGGGTTAGCAAAAAACACAGAGGAGTGGCCACAGGGAGAGAAACAAAAACTCAGGAGAGAGTGAGTGACCAGGAGAAGAAGTTCATCAGTGGTAGAGAGTTTTGGAAGACTAAAATTGAGAAAAGACAATTATATTTAGCAATTAAGAGATAGCTGGTGTGGAAAGGCCTCATTATGTCTACTACAGACCCATCCATATCTCATAGTACCACTCACATGCTCACTCATTCACAAAGGGATCTCAGCTTCCAAGTGGCACACTAGTGATCCCCAGCCTTGGCCCTATAATTTTAAGTGCAGGACCCTGTTGAAAACCATACATTGTTTTGAATACAATAGACATTTATGTAGTGCTTACAAGTTTCTTTATAAGCATTCTCTCATTTTATCTTGGGTGCTCATTTTTAAGATCTATAGAAGGAAACAGATTCATAAAGGTTAAATGACTTGGTTACAAAATTTTAAAAATAATAAAGTTGAGATTTGAATCCAGGACTTTCAAAGTTCAATTCCATATCTACCATACTACATTGCTTTTCTTTCCTATAACTAACTTCTAAGCTCTACAAAAGTCACTGTAAGAATTTGCTTCATAAGAACTGAAGATCCTCAGGTTGCTTGAGAGATGACCTAGGTTTGCTTGCAATTTTGAGATTTGGTGACTTCTCTTGGCCTCAGTTTCTTCCTCTGTACAATGAGGTGGTTAGACTAGAAGACCTATTCAAGGATTGCATGAATGTTGTACCCCTCATGATGGTTGCCACTGTGTAGCACCAAGAAAATGCTGGTTAATGGGGTTGACTGACTAGGGACTCAGGCCTTGGCCTATGCTGTCACATTCAAATAGCCCCTTATTGTTGTGAGGCATGTGTGTCGGACATAAGGCCAGACTGCTGCCTCAACCAGATAAAAATGTGAAAATATTTAGCAAAATAAATAGATAATTAACATACATATCATTGTATTTGAAAACTAAATCAATAGGCAGCTGCAGGATCTGGATGCATGGTTCAGTGGGGCCATTTCTATTAGATTTGGACACCACAGTCACAAGGGACTTCCTGCAACAAACAGCTCTGATCATTCAACAGGTTTGAAGTCAGAGGCTCTTCTCAAAGCTCCTTATAATCCATATTAATACCATGCTTCTTGTCTATGCTGATAACACTGCTGTTTTCCTATCCTTGCCTTACTGGCCACCTGAGGCCAAGGCAACATAGTGGCCATTTCCTGCCCTGAACCCCCTTCTCTTTTTGCCCCTGGGGATGGTCTCTGCTTTTTTGGTCCTCTGCTCTCTCACTGCCACCAGATTGCTTCTCCCTGCCTGTCTTTACCTAATGATGCTTGCCTCTGACTTGCCTGGGCCTTTGTGTCTCTGAAGTCCACATCCACAGAAAAGGCTCCTATCACTTTAGCTCTTTGTAGTTCCTCATCAAAGGACCTTCATTCAGCCCTGCAAATGAACAGCTGCCCTATGGCAAACGGCCCTGGGTAGGACTCCAAGAAATCCCCCAAAGGGACAGGGCTCCAGGAAGTAGGCATTTTACTTCAACTCCATCATACTAGCAGGGGCATTTCTTAAGATTTCATATTCTCATTTAAATTATAACGTATAAGGAAGGCTACCTACATAACCTACCCTACATAAAAAGGAAGGCTCATGGCTCAAAAGAACAAGCAGAAAAAGAAATAGAATGACAGAAATCCAGAGAAAGAGAAGCACTTGGAATTAAACTGATCATTTGAGACAGCCAGGTCCTACCTTGCCCCTCTCTCCAGTCTCCTTCCTTTGCTGGCTTTTGAAAAAGCTCCACACAAGCACATAGACTACGGCAGTCTGGCCTGCCTTCCTCCTGATTTCAATCTGTTCTCTCCCCATGATTTCACACCCAGAAGGCCAAAGGCCTCTTCAAGGCTATTGCCCACCGGCTGCTACCTTCTGCCCCGCAAAGCTCAGCTGTTCTCCCTTACTAGCTGATGGGGAGGAACTTTCCTGAAAGGAAGATAAATATGCTTTGTTAGGTTATATTCTGAAGTAATACTTCCTTAATGCTATTGATTTAAAAGCAAATTCCCCCAAGAAACATTTACTTAGGCTAAATATAAGTCATTCATTCCTTCAACAAGCCAGACACCAGGTTACATGGTGGGAATTAAAAGATAAAAACAAAACACTTTGTTATCTCTTCTGCTCCAAGCTTGGAAATGCCCCTGCCCTCTGCAATACCATAGGCATCTATAAAGATTTTCTGGGATTTATTTCTGTCACGATTACTGGGTAGAGATTTAAGTAACTGAGTGGAGAGGAAAACAATACCAGCAATAGCCACTCAAGTAAACCACTGACCTTCTCCATTCAGTTCAGGCCTACCTGCTGAACATATTTTGTTTAAGGGCCTTAAAAAGGACCCTGAAGCCAGCATGATTTCCAGTAAATGGGGCCTGATGTCAGAGGAGCTCAATGCCCACAGAAGGGGACAAAGTCAGTTTCCAGTACGTAACTCTGCAAGAAGACAAAAGGGAGAAAGTGCCCAAGGAGCTTAGAGCCTTTGAGGAGGCCCTACACTAACAAGATGTCTGCTATACAGTTGGGCCCTGTCAGGGCTACACTAGACTACAAAGTAATCCCCTCATAGGGACTGCACAAGAATAAATAGATGGGGCAGACAACTGAGAATCAGAGACAGATGCCAGGAATAGAGACTGAAGGCAAGAATTATGCCCAGCTCCCTGTTCTGCCCTAGAGTTTTAAAGAGTGAATGGAGATGGACCAGGATGCAGTCACGTGATCCAGAATTGTGGCACAACAGCTGTAGCAGCAACAGTACCATTAGAATTAAAGCAAGAATAGGACCTAGATGGGGCATCTGGGTAGCTCAGTGGATAGAGAGTCAGGCCTAGAGATGGGAGGTCCTGGCTTCCAATCTGTCCTCAGACACTTCCCAGCTGTATGACCCTGGGCAAGTCACTTGACCCCCCATTGCCTAGTCCTTACCACTCTTCTGCCTTAGAACCAATACACAGTATTGATTCCAAGAGGGAAGGGAAGGGTTTAAAAAAAAAAGAAAAGGACCTGGAGCCAGGTACCTGAACAGAAAGTGTAAGAGTGAACAGAGGCCACCTGAAGTCCCAATCCAGGAACTGAGATTGGACACATGAGTAAAGATAAGAAATATTTTCACTCTAGAGGTAACTTGAATGTAATTCTGCTTTATATAAAGCCTTGAGAGAATGGCTCTGCCACAAGGTATCCATGAATATACAGAAGAAGCTAAGCAAGAAATAAAAAATGAAATTAGACATCTTATGGACAAAGTTATGGGTAAAAACATTTTGGAAGAGAAGGCAGAAAACCTTTCCCAAATGGAGACATACTGAAAAATATAATAGGGAAAATAATGATTTCACATGATAAGAAATATTATAATAAAATTAAAAGGCTGAAAAATAGAACATGGCATCTATTATATTTTTGGTTTCATAAATTGTATATCTTTTATTCAAATATATTTTCTTTTCCCAATTACATGCAATAACAATTTTCAACATATGCTTTAAAAATTATAACATCCAAATTGCTTCCTTCCTTCCTTTCTCTCCCCTCCATCATAGATGGTAAACAATTTGATCTGGGTTATACATGTATTATCATGCAAAACATACTTCCATATTGGTCATTGTTATGAGAGAATATTCATATAAAAGTAAAACCCCCAACCAAAACCATATTAAAATAATACGAAAAATAGTATGCTTTGATCTAACTCCAACAGCTCTTTCTCTGGAGGTGGATAGCACTGTCATAAGACCTTTAGAATTGTGCTGGATTGTTGCATTGCTAAGAAATAGCTAAGTCTTTCACAGTTGATCATCATCTGTTACTGAGTACAGTATTCTCTTGGTTCTTATTTCACTCTGTATCAGTTCATTTAAGTCTTTTCAACTCTTTCTGAAATTATCCTGTTCATTGTTTCTTATAGCCCAATAGTATTTCCATTATCATTGTATATTACAACTTGTTCATTCATTCCTCAGTTGAGAGACATCCCCTCAATTTCCAGTTCTTTGCCGCCATAAAAAAAGGCTGCTATGAATATTTTTGTACAAGTAGGCCCTCTCCCTATTTTTAAAAAAATCTCTTGAGGATACAGATCTAGCAGTGGTATTAATGGATTAAAGGGGACGCACAGTTTTATAGTCCTTTGGGTATAATTCCAAATTGCCCTCCAGAATGGTTGGATCAGTTCATAACTCTAGCAGCAATGCATTCATGTCCCAATTTTGCCACATTGCCTCCAATATTTATCACTTTCCATTGTTGTCATATTGGCCCAATCTGATAGATGTGAGGTGGTATCTCAGAGTTGTTTTAATTTGCATTTCTCTAATCAGGAGGGATTTAGAATAATTTTTCATGAGCTTATTGATAGCTTTGATTTCTTCATTGGAACATAGCTTGTTCATATCCCTTTGACCATTTGTCAATTGAGGAATGACTTGTATTCTTATAAATTTGGCTTAGTTCTCTATACATTTGAGAAATTAGAACTTTATCAGATAAATTTGCCACAAAAAATTTCCCCAATTTGTTGTTTCCCTTCTAATCTTGGTTATATTGGTTTTGTTTGTACAAAAAAATGTTTAATTTAATATACTCAAAATTATTCATTTTATAGCTCATAATGCCCTCTATCTCTTGTTCCATCATAAATTCTTCCCTTCTCCATAGATCTGTCAGGTAAACTATTCTATGTCCTCCTGACTTATTTATGGTATTACTCTTTATATCTAAACCATATACCTATTTTGACCTAGGGTAGTAGATATTGGTCTATATCGAGTTTCTGCTATACCGTTTCCTAGTTTCCCAGCCGTTTTTGTCAAACAGTGAGTTCTTATCCCCAAAGCTGGTGTCTTTGGGTTTATCAAACACTAGATTGCCAATGCCATTTTCCTCTGTATATTATGTGTCTAGTCTATTCCATTGATCCACCATTCTATTCCTTATCCAATACCAAACTGTTTTGACAATTATAATACAGTTTGAGATCTGATACCGCTAGACTACCTTTCTTGACATTTTTTCATTAATTCCCTTAATATTCTTGACCTTTTTTTTCTTCCAAATGAATTTTGTTATTATTTTTTCTAGTTCTATAAAATAATTTTTGGTAGTTTGATTGGTATAGCCCTGAATGAGTCAATTAATTGAGATAGAATTGTCATTTTTATTATATTAGCTCAGACTACCCATGAGCAATTAATGTTTTTCCAGGTATTTAGATCTGACTTTATTTGTGGGAAAAGGGTTTTGTAGTTGTGTTCATGTGATTTCTAGGTTTGTCTTGGCAAGTAGATTCCCAGCTATTTTATATGGTCTACAGTTATTTTAAGTGAAATTTCTATTTCTATATCTTGCTGCTGAATTTTGTTTGTAATATATAGAAATGCTGGTTTATGTGGGTGTATTCTGAATCCTGCAAATTTGCTAAAGTTATTATTTCAACTAGTTTTTAGACGGTCACTAGGATCCTCTAAGTATATCATCATGTCATCTGCAAAGAGTGATAGTTTGGTTTCTTCATTGCCTACTTTAACTCCTTCAATTTCTTTTTCTTCTCTTAGTGCTAAAGTCAGCATTTCTAGTACAATACTAAATAATAGTGGTAATAATGGGCATCATTGATTCACCCCTGATATTATTGAGAAGGCTTCTAACTTATCCTTGTTGCAGATAATACTTGCTGATGGTTTTTGGTAGATACTACTTATTTTAAGGAATAGCCCATTTATTCCTATGCTTTGTAGTGTTTTTAATAGTAATGGGTGTTAAAGATAACATCTACTATAAAAACCTGACATGGGAAATAATTAGAGTAGTGATATTTTAGGAAATCAATTAACTCCTGGAAAATCACAACAAAAAAATCTGAATACCATATTTTAATATATCATAATAGAAAACCACTCAGAATTATAGCAATAGAATGATAGGGCAAAGTTAAAAGAGAAAGAACCTACTAATAACTTTCTCAGACATGTTCCAAATTGAAAATACCCAGAAGAGACTAATCAAAATCCAGAGCTTTCAGGTAAAAGAACAATACATTGGAAGCAATGTGAAACAAGGAATTCACATAGCAAGGGATGATAGTTAAGATTACATAAGACTAAGCTGCAATTATATAAAGGAAATAAAATCCTGGAATATGATAAATCAAAAAGACCAAATAGAAAAGCTCACAAAATTAATGCTTTACTTTACAATACTAAATATTATTAAATTAAAAAATGGACATTTAATAGAGGAATTTAATGTATTCTTGATGGAAATACCAGAGCTAAATAGAATAGTTGAAATGAAAAAATGAGAGACCTGATAAACCTGAAAGGTAAATATATTTGAACAACATGGGGAGGGTTAAGTTATAATCAAGATTCCAACAAGGAAAGAAGAAAAAATTGTCCCCAAAGACTTTTATTACCTTTAAGAATCAGAAAGAATGTAGATAGACACATGCAGTGTTTGTGTGATATTTTGTGCAGTTTTTTTTGTGTTAAAAGAGTGGAAGAAGAGGAGGAGAAAAGGAAAAACTAGGGAAGAATGAAAAAGAAAAAGAAGGTATTACTATTTCTCACAATTAGGGTTTGCCAGAAAAAGAGTATACAAAAATGAATGGAAGCAGGCAAATCAGACATTTCATGATCCTTACTTTTAGAAGGGAATAGAGAATTGAACATATATGCAAACACATGTAAAAAGCTGAGTGTGGAATACATTAAATCAGCAGGGAAATAAAACGGTGCCAGGAGAGGAGTGGAAGGTTTCAAGAAGGAGGGAAGAATTAGGGAGAAATAATGATAAGCACAACAAAACTTCACTCTGCAGGATTTGTCATGGTGAACTAAAAGGACAAAAAAATAAGAGAGGGAAAACCGAGGTAAGGGCTCAGCCCACTATCATTATAAATAAATAATGCTGACCCTATCCCCTTTCTTTCTACAGCTTCATTTTCTTTGTAAATAGGGAGTACAAACAAAAAGGGGGAAATCACAATAGTATATTATGGAGTGAAAAATTAAAAGTCAAAACTGTGAATTTGAATGAAATGGATTAGAAAGCAAAATCCAATAATTTTTTATTGAGAATACACTTAAATCTGTTCATATTCATTGGTTCAGTGATACTGATCCTAGGCATAAATCCAAAGAGGTCAAAGACAAAAGATAAGGAAACAAATATGCAAAAATATTTATACTGGCACATTTTGCTATAGCAAAGAAGCAGAAAGAAATTGGGTTTCCATTAATTGAGGATTGACTAAACAAATTATGGAATGTGATTGTAAAGGGTTAGCATGGTGCCATAAAAATTACTGCTATGACAGAGAAACCTGGGAAGGCTTGTATGAACTGATGCAGAGAAAAATGAGCAAAACAACTTTCAAAGACTCTAGAACTCTGGACTTTGGCAGACTAATGATGAAGCATGCTTGAATTGATACGCTTTGAATAAGGTGCTAAACCTGGAGTAAGGAAAACCTGTGTTTAAATCAGGTCTCAGTAACTTACTGACTGTGACTTTGGGCATGTCACTTAACTTCTCCTAACCTCAGTTTCCTCATCTGTAAATTGTGGATGGATAATAATGCTTTATAAAGAGAATTTGGCACACATATATACATATACATCATATGTACATACACAAATAGACATATATAAAAACGAATAAAATACAAAATTATACATAAGTGTAAAAGAGGTTCAAACCAAAGGCAACTCTAGACCTACACTAAGGGCTACTGGAAATTCTAGGATTCCCTTAGGAGACTGCTCTCTTATGGAGCAATCTTAAAGGAATAAGGCAACCAACACCAATCATTTTTTGTGATTTCTTGGTAGATTAATTTATCCTTCACTGGGATCCAAATGTCACATAGCTAATTGCAATGTAGAAATATAACACTGGGGTCCCAGTCTTTATTTCAAATTTCATTTTGGTTTAAATCAGGCCTTCACTACTGGCTGTATTTAGCTCTATCAATTTAGTCAAAAGACTCAATGATGACATTTTTTTATCATTGCATTCATGATTTAGTCTTATATCTTTATCACAATCTTGCTTCTTATAAGTAAAATTCTAAACTCCTCTCCACTGCATATGGAGAATGTAACTTGTAAGGACTTTAAAATTATTTTCCATTTTTAGTTTTTTCCTATTAAATCTCCTTTCAGGTAATATTGTTCTTTCTTTCTTTCTCCTAGGTCCTAAATCAGTTTAGAGAGTTGGTGTTCCATTCAATCTTTTCTCATGAGATACAGAAGGGGAAAAAAGGATATTCATAGAAAGCAGTTCTCTTTGGTTTGAACATTGTTAGTATTTCCTCTCTTGAGAGAGATTAAATAATTTCATGCACAACTGCTCAAAATATTTTTTAAACTTCTGTAAACATAAGATTGCCAAAATCTAACATATGTTATGTGGTATTTAATCCTCCGGAGGAACCAAAGGAACAAAACACGTCTGCTAGAGTAATTAATAAGCCCCAATACAGACACCTAGAGTCTGTTCTATCAGAATGAATCATATCCTTCCGCAGGTCACACCCAATATTTGCCAGTTAAAATCTGCAGTATGCAGGCACTGGAGCTAAACTAAATGTTTCCATAATTCAGAAATTCAGCAAAGGAAAATATTCCATCTAGGACTTATTAAGGATAAAGACTAGGTGTTATTGTTGAGCAAATCATTTTGGCTGAGCCTTGAAATTGAATATTAGTTCTATATACAAGTATTTTTTATTCAATAAACATTTATTTAGCACTTTCTGTGTACCAGGGACTGTACAAGGTATTGGGAAGACAAAGAAAAGAACAAAACAATACCTGTCCTCAAAGCACTTACCTTCTACTTGGGGAACAGGGGTGAGAAAAGAGGAATAGAACTTTCACAAACGCAGGTAAAACAAGGAGTGTTGAAAGGAATGGAAATATCTGGACAAAATTACATCAAAACTATCTGGAAAGAGCACTATGAATCAATGAATGAAGGAAGACTTTATATAAAGCACCTACTGGGTACCAATGACTGTTACATGTTGGAGCTACAAATACAAAAGCAAAGACAATCTCTGCCTTCAATGAGTTATTAGTATAGGAAGAAAAGTAGTGCAAAGGAGATACGTCAAGTGCTATGTCAAAGGAAAAATACCTTGTTTGGGGATTTTTCTAGTAGAATGACATACCCTTCCATAATAACTGAATTGATTTGATTATTGTATCAGACCTAGTGAAGGTTCTGGGAGAGGACCCAGGGAGTAATTTTTTTTAATTTGGAAAAAATTATTTAATTAATGTAGAATATTTCCCCATGGTTCCATGATTGATATTCTTTCCCTCCCCTTCCCCCATTCCCCTCCCATAGCTGACATGCAATTCCACTGGGTTTTACATGTGTCATTGATCAAGACCTATTTCCATATTATTGATAATTGCACTAGGATGATCCTTTAGAGTCTATATCCCCAATCATATCCCCATCAACCTATGTGATCAGGCAGTTGTTTTTCTTTTGTGTTTCTGCTCCCACAGTTCTTTCTCTGGATGTGGATAGTGTTCTTTCTCATAAGTCCCTCAGAATTTTCCCAGATCATTGCATTGCTGCTAGTAGAGAAGTCCATTACATTCAATTTTCCATATTGTATCAGTCTCTGTGTATAAGGTTCTCAGGAAGTAATTATTTGATAACCAAGTGGCTAGTGAGGAGACAGATATCTAGGGAGCCAAGGGAAATATGCCTGACTTGATATTGTAGCCACAAAAGGTACTTTCAGTTGAGGGGCAAAGGAAAGCCACTTGAGCTGAGTTTTGAAGGCAGAAAGAAGTTCATAAAAACGTAGAGTTGAGGAGAAAGTAAATTCTAGGCTTGTTTTTGTTGTGGCAGGAGATGGCATGTCAAGCTTGAGGAATGGATAGTAAGGTATTCTGACTGGAAGGTAGAGACTGTTATAAGAAACAATGTGAAATAAGGCTAGACAGGTAGTTGGTAGGCAGGTGATGGTAGCCTTTAGACACCAGATTAGAGATTTTGGATTTCATCCTAGAGGCAAGGAACTAAGGTAGTTTGTTTTTCTTTCTCAGGGAAAGAATAAAAATCCAGAACAAAATATACAATGACAAAATTATGTGTTTGCATAGATGGAATAGAAATTATATATTAACAGCATATATATGGGGCAGCTAGGTGACTCAGTAAATTGAAAGACAGGTTTAGAGATAGGAGGTCCTGGTTTCAGGTACTTCCCAGCTGTATGACCCTGGCAGGCAAGTCACTTAAACCCCATTGCCTAGTCCTTACCATTCTTCTGCCTTAGAACTAATACACAACACTGATTCTAAGATAGAATGTAAGAATTTTAGGGGGGAAAGCATATATGAAACCCAATGGGGGAAAATGTCACAAAGTCTATAAACATACAATATTTATTATTTTTCATTTTTACTTTGGAAGTTTTAAATTCATTTTTAAAATATTCATTTATTTTATATGTGTTTATAGCACCCTTCTGAAAATGTCATTATCCAGCCTTCCAAAAGTTCACAAGGTTCTCCTCTGGTCAAGGTAGAAGGTGGGAAATGGGGAGGAACAAGGAAAGTATGATTCCTTCTCAGGGACTAGGCTAGGACAGTTCTCCCTTCTCCATTGTGAAGCACTCAAATCCTCATCTGCAAACTAGCTGGCTGGTTTTATGCATGCCCCACAGGACATGATCCCTTTTCTACAACCAATCTCAGTTTACTTCCTGTCATGCCTGGTTAAAATATTTTGAATGATAATTCCTAAGAAGGAGAAACAATAGAAAAAAGGAAAACAGTTAAGCTCTACAGAAGAAATAAAATAGAAATTACAAAAAAAGGGCCACTGAAAATTTGGTACTTTCAAAGCTTTTCAGTCTCCCATGAGACACCAAAAGAATATAGAAAGAACAAGTAAAGATATCTTCTATGAATCAGAGAATAAAATTCAGAGTAGACAGGAAGGAAAGAGAATGAGAATGATAAAGCAAAGTAAAATATCTTATTAAGGGATACAGTAAAAAGAATGTTAACTAAAATGAATGAATGAATGAATGAGTCCAAAAGCATTCATTAAGCACTTACTATATGCATAGTGCTGGCCTGGGCTGTAGAGACAGAGCTAGAAAGATAGCATATTTCATGCTCATATATGCTTGTCTATATACATGCTTATGGAAGAAACAACACATAGGATGTCTCAGATGCAAGCCAATTAAAAAGGCCTTTTAGTCTCTATTTGACAAAAATTTCTGGCAAACAGCAAAGCAGTCTGGTATAAATTAGGTCTAGCGCAACATCTTATGCAATATACCACAAAAAGCTGCTGCAAAGGGGATAAATTATCTAAATATTAAAGACCATACCATAAGAAAAAGTAGAAGATAACCAGAATCCTGTAGCTAATGCTAAAGGGTGAAATCTCGAGATAGTGAAGCTAGTAAAGGATAGAAGCAATCATGACAGAAAAAAAAACAGATTATTTCACTCATATAAAATAGAAAAAATTTTGGATGAACAAAACTAATATAACTAGGACAAAAAAAGAAAGTGGTGGACTGGGGAAAACTTTATCTCAAACATCTCTGGCAGGCATCTGATACATAAAGTCAATAGGTGACTAATGGTAATACATATTTTCAGTAATTAAGCCCACTAGGTGTGTGGTCCAAAAATATGAATAGTTCTCAAAAGAAGAAATGCAGATTGTTGGCAACAGAAAAATGTTCCAAATCACTAATAGTAAATATAAATAAAAAGAATCTGGAGATTTCACTGCACATCCAGCAAAAGCTCAAGATGACAAAAGATAGGGGTAGGCTATGTTGAAGTGGGGGTAGAAATCTAGGGACATTAACGTTGAATTTGAGAAATGGCTAGACAAATTGTGACACATTCGTATAACAAAATATAATTTCCTTTTTTAAAAATGGAATATGAATTCAGAGAACCATGGGGAAGTTTATGTGTGGTATAGTAGAAAGAGTCTTGGACTTGGAGTTAGGAAATGATTTGGGTTAAATGTTTAACAACTGGCTCACTGAAAAAAAAAAGCATGCATGGCACTTTGAAGTTTAATCGCATTATTACCACTTTCTCCATCTGATTAGTAGTGTTTGCCATTTTTTGAGGTGTAAGTGCTCATACTAAAAATCACATGAGCCTGTCCCCAAAGGAGAGATTTGACAAGATAGATACCTTTTCCCACTTTGTAGAAGTAGGAAAACACAAATGTAGAACAGTGCATATTTTTCAGTTTTTGATGTATAAATTGGTTTTTGCTGGGTTTTTCTTCTCTCTTTTTTCCCTTTAAAATATTCTTTGTTATACAGGATAGGTCTTGGAGAGGTGGGGAAGAATGAGTGATACACAGAAATACAGGCAATATAAAAACAGTAATTAACAACATTATTTTAAGTGATATTCCAAAATCTTGCTCTACGAAAGAACTATGTGAAAATGAACTATAATTCAGAGGGCTAAAGCTAAAATAAACCCTGAGGCAGCAGATTTCCAGACTTTTATTTCTTTTAAGATGTGTCTTTGTGTATGTAGCCATCCAAAACCACAGCCTGTCAGAGAGATCCTGTCTGGCCCAAATCCCAAAGGCTTTCCAAGAACAATAAAGAGGCACACGGAATGAAGAGAGGAAAGAGGTTTAGGGCAAGATTTCTCTACTTTCCTACAAAAGGGCAGAGTATAAAATGCCAAAGCAACCCTCAGGAATCCTTTCCTTTCTCAGCAGGACTGTGTGACCAGTGCCATGGGAAAACAACCTTCACTTTGAGCCTTTGCTCTCTAGTGACCCTCAAGAGGAATTAGCATAATCCACCATTGTGTAAGGAATAACCTTATTAAAACCAGATGAACATGTCTTGAAGACTTTTGAGACCCTTACAAGCGGTTTTAACACCTTCATATTGAACGACACACTCCCGTTATTCCTGTCCTACTGGGGGATAGAATTCCTGTGCCTCAGTACCTATTGTTGACAAGCGATGGCATCATGTCATGAGTCGGTGGAGCAATGTTATGATTCAGGTTTAGTTAGCTGGTTCACAAAATGCCACTTTGATTTATTCTTCAAATCTTTTCTAATACAAACCAATTATGTTTTGCAAATGGAAATTTCTAGCTTAGTGCTTTCCAGAGTCTCACAATTGTTAGCAACCTCTCCCCCATATACGCCCGATTCATTTTATATTTTTTAACGTGTATTTACTTATTCATGTACATTTGTGTTCCTTCCTACATGAAACTGTAAGCACAATGAAAACAAGGATTGTTTCATTTGTTTCTGGATCCCCGGTACCTAGCACAGTGTCTGCTACCCAGAAGTTTCTTGATAAACGTTTATAGAATGAATTTTTATTATTAATATGGCACTTTACAGTTTACAAAGTACTTTTGCCACAATGACTTTATGAAGTAGGGAATGCAAGGATCATTACCTTTGTTTTTACAGTGAATAAAACCAACACATAGACCTATGGGATGGCTTGCTCAGGTTCAAACGACCCCAAAGCACTGAAGCCATGATAGCAACTGAGCTTCAGCTAAGATTTCTTAAAATTACACGCACAGCCCCAGAATAATGTCCTATTGAAGTGTTTGTTCTGTATTATAACAGATACAGATTATTATAATCTAGTCTATATAAACACATCTGATGTGATATATCATTAGCTAATTTGACAACATAATTGGTTTTTCAAATGTCTGAAATAATGACAAATACATACTCTCTCTTTAAAATATTCCTTGTATGAGAATTATTTTGGCATTTTTATCCAGAGGTCATCATCTTACAGGTTAAGAGTTTATATTGTCTTCTCATATTGGAGGGTCTCCTCATTGGTAAGAACTATTATGAAAACTGGAATTCAGACTGTCAAAGATGGATATAGACCAGCATCCTTCACAATATACAACAATAAATTCTTGGTGAATAAGCAATCTAAATATCAAAAATAGCAATATTATAAAAATAGTAGAAAAGAGATATTCTTTTTTACAACTGTAGATGAGGAAAAATTTATCAATCAGACAAGAGATTAAATTAGACTATAAGAAACTTTTTCCTTCATTTATTTTATTTATCCTTCCTTCTTCTCAAAACTGGATCATATGTTAGAAGGTGGGTAGTTTGCTTCAAAATTAGTCTTCTGGGATAGTGGTTGATTACTGTATTTATCAGAGTTATTAATTCTTTTAAAATTATTTGTCTTGGGTGGAATCAAGCTGATGAAGTGAAAGCTAGCAGTTTTGCCTTAGCTCCTTTGATTCCTCCCCTACAACAACTGATAAAGAACACCAAACTGAATTCTAATCAGAAGAGCCAAGACAAAGTTAAGGTAAGTAATTTTTTCTAGCCCTAGGCAGCTTAGGAAGACAGAAAGATAGTTTGGTGTCCACTGCAGTAGTAATGATGAGGAAAGCAGTGCAGCAGCAATAGTGGCACCACAACAGGCCAGGCAGAAGGGAAATTATGGCAGTAGAAGCAATAGCAGCAAGCAGCAGCCCAGCATCCAAGGATGGCAGGTGGACTGAACACTGGAGTAGAAAGAGATCCCATGGGACCCCTAATTACCATGGACCAGTTCTGGATCATGGTTCTATGGGAGAGAGTATTCATAGTCATGAGAAAGCAAGGACTCAACCTGTGTGAAGAGAAAAGGACAAATTCCCAATTAACAGCTGTATGATTTTTTAACCCAAGAAAAGAGTGAGGATTTGGGTCTGACTTTTAGCCCTGCAGTGAAAAAAAAACTGGGCTTGGAAACCAAAACCAACGGGAAGTCAGCAGATGAGTTACTCTCTGTAGAAATTCCTAGAAGACTCGGACTAATTCCAGTAGCAGTCTAAGGAAACTCAAACACTTACAGGCCAAAATACCCTAAATGGGTCATAAATGTGTAGACCAGTGACCAAACTTTATTCATGATCACATCATTTTGGAAGCACCAAAAACATACAGACCTCAAAAAATGAGCTGTGAAAGCAGCAGAAGGATGTAAAAGGCAGAAGCTCAGACCAATCCCCTTCAGATGATCAGAGCCCAAGACTAACCAAAACCAAAGTCAAGAAATAGTCTGGAAAACATGAGCAAAAATGAATCTGACCATAAAATATATTATGGGGAAAGAGAAGGTGGAGACACAAACATAGAAAAAGACAATAACCTGAAAACATCTACAAGAAAAGCCTTAAAGAAAAACACAAGATTTGATGCAAACCTAACAAGAATTACAAATAGCTAAAGAGATAAAAAAGAAAAAAATAATTTAAAAGTTATTTATCTTTACAATTTTGTTATAGTCTAATTGTTCTCTTGATGCTCCTGACTTTATTCTGTATCAGTTCATACAGATTCTTTCAGGTTTATGTGAAACAGTCTCATTCATCACTTCTCATAGCACATTACTATTCTATTACATTTATATACCATTATTTGTTCATCCATTCTCTAAATTATGAGCACTATTTTCTAGTTTCCAGTTCTTTGTCACTATAAAAAAAGACTACAATAAATATTTTTTGCATATAAGGATTCTTATGTTCCTTCTTTGATCTCTGTAGTCTAGGTCTGCTAATGATAAAGTAAACACAAAAGACATGCTCAGTTTGCTGATTTTATGGGCACAACTTCAAATTGCCTTCCAGAATGGTTGAATCAACTCCTGTCTTTACCAATAGCAGATTAAAATACCTATTTCCCCACAATCCTTCCAAAATTTGCCATTTTTGTCATTCTGGTGGTTGTGAGGTAGAACCTTTAATTTGCATTTCACTAATTATTAATAATTTAGAGTATTTTTCATATGGTTGCTGGTAGCTTGTATTTTTTCCTTTAAAAACTGCCTGTTCAATTGTACACAGAGACTGATACATTGTGGTACAATCGAATGTAATGGACTTCTCTACTAGTAGCAATGCAATGATCCAGAGCAATTCGCAGGGACTTATGAGAAAGAATGCTATCCACATCCAGAGGAACAGTGGGAGTAGAAACACAGAAGAAAAACAACTGCTTGATCATGTGGGTTGATGGGGATATGATTGGGGTGCAAATATTAATAATAAGGAAATAGGTAGTGATCAATGACACATGTAAAATCCAGTGCAATTGCGCATCATCTATAGGAGGGGATTGGTAGGAGGGGAAAGGTAGGAAAGAACATGAATCTTGAAACCATGGAAAAATATTCTAAATTAACTAATTAAATAAAATGAATAAATAAAAATAGCCTGTTCAAAATTGTAGCATATGATTGAGATGGAATAATTCTACTGTGTTGTAAGAAATGATGAGTAGGATGATTTCAGAAAAAATTGGAAAGACTCATATGAACTGATGCAGAGTAAAGTGAGCATAATCAGAAAAACATTGTACACAGTAACAGCAAATTATGCAATCATCAACTGTGAAAGGCTTAACTACTGTCAGTAATGCAATGATCCAAAACAATTCTGAAGGACTTATTACAAAAAATGCTATCCACTTCTAAAGAAAGAACTGATGGAGTCTGATTACAGATTGAAGCATGCCATTTTTCTCTTTACTTTATTAGTGTTAAAAATAGTTTTGGCTTTACATGAGTATTTTCTCACATGACCAATACAAAAATGCATTGCTTGAAATATTGTTTTGTATAACCCAGATAAAATTACTTACCATTTCAGGGATGAGGCAGGGACAACAAGGAGGGAGACAATTCAGATCTCAAAATTTTGGACATTATTACATATAATTGGGAAGAATAAAATATTATTTAAAATTTCCTTTTCATATCTTTTGACCATTTTAATGGGAAAATCTCTTCTTATAAACCTGAATCAGAGGCAGCAAGGTACAAAAGAGCACCAGGCTTGGAGTCAGGAGGACCTGGGTTCAAATATGGCCTCATACACTTTTAGCTGTGGGAATCTGGGCAGGTCCTTCAACTCCAATTGCCTAGCCCTTGTTTCTATTTTGTCTTAGAATTCAGGTAAGAGTTTAAAAAAACTGGAATCAGTTCTTTATATGTCTTAGAAATGAGATCTCTAGAAAGAAACTTTTGTCTGTAAAGATTTTTTCCGGTAAACTGTGACCCTTCTCATTTTAATTGTATTTGTGCAAAAAGTTTAATAATTAATAAAAATTATAATAAAATAAAATTATAATTAATCATAATAAGTAACCAAATTGTCTCTAATTTTTTGTGATCCTCTCTCTTATTTGGTTTTGAACTTTTCCCCATCCATAGATTTGAATGATAATTTCTTTTTTTGGGGCTGCTATATTTTCTTTATGCAATGACCCTTTATATCTAAGCCTTCCATTTGGAGCTTATATTGAAATATAGTAGAAGGTATTGGTCTAAATATAATTTCTGCCTTAATGCTTTCTACTTATCCCAGAAATTTTTATCAATTTTTATTAAATAGTGATTCCTCATACTAGTAGCTAGCCTTTGGGGTTCATTGAACTAGCAGGTTCATTTGGTTCTACATATTGTACCTAATTTGTTCCACTGAGTGCCCTCTCTTTTTAAACCAATACTAAAAGATTTTTGATGATTATTGCTTTCTAGTATACTTTGAGAAAAGACACAGACAAGATTTCTACTTCCTTAGTTTGTTTTCATAGCTTCTCCTGAGATTCTTAACTTTTTGTTCTTCAAAATGAATTTTGCTACTATTTTTTTCTAGCTCTACAAAAGTATTCTTTGGTAGTTTGGTCTGGCATTGAATAAGTAAATTAAGTTACAAAGTATCATTATTTTAATTTTATTGACTTAGCTTACCCATGAGTAATTAATATTTCCCCAATTATTTAGGTCTGTAGTTCTGTAAAAATGTTTTAAAGTTATACTCATGTACTACTGTGTGTATATGTCTTGACTGAGAATATCCCAAATATTTTATACATTCTATAATTATTTTAAATGGAATTCTCTTCATTTGTTTCTGTGTTTTGTTGATAATATACAGAAATGTTGATGTTTTGTGCAAATTTATTTTATATAATGTTACTTTGTAGAAGTCATTAATTAGTTTGGGTAATTTGCTCTTTAGGATTCTCTAATTAAACCTTAATATTAGAGCTGCAAAATGCAAAAAAAATTTCCTTTCCTCAAGCTTATTCTCGAGTCCTCTTCCTTATCCTTTTGCTATAGCTAGCTATATATTTTCTAGCACTATATCAAATAGTAGTGATGATCACAGCCATTTATACTTTGCCTTTGCTATTACTGGTAAGGCCTCTAATTCATCCCGATTACAAGTAATGCTAGTTTTTTGTTTCAGCTAGATACTACTACCCATATTAAGGCAAGGTCTTTGTATTAGTGTTTAGTATTTTCAGCAGAAATGGCTGGGAAGTCAAAAGATTTTTCTGCATCTATTGATATAATTGTAAAATTTGGGTGTTGTTCTTTTATTAATATAATCAACTACATTTGTGCTTTTCCCGATATTGAACTAAACCTGCATTCTGAACTGATCTTACAGTAAATGCTTTTGATGTCACTGTATCCTCTTTGTTAATATATTATTTTAAAGGTTTGCATTGATATTTATTAGAGAAATTGGTTTATAGTTTTTTTTTGTTCTAACTTCCCTGGTTTACATATCAAGGCCACATTTATATCATAGAAGGAATTTGACAGGGTACCTTGTTCTCCCTTTTTTTCTCAAATAACATGTATAATATTGGAAGTTCTTGCTTTTTGACTATGACAGAATTTGTTTGTAAATCCATATGGTCCTGGGTTATTGTTTTTTCTTTTGAAAGTTCATGTATGTCTTATTCAGCTTCTTTCTCTGAGACAGCTTATCTTTAAAATTGCCTTATTCATTTATTAGTTGTTATATTAAACAGAGCATTTTATATTTTTGTAAATATTAATCTATTTCATTTGTCAGTTTCACTGGCATATAGCTGGCCAAAGAGCTTTGAATAATGTTCTTTATTTCTCCTTCATTTATTGCAAATTCCCCCTTTTCATTTTTTGATATTGGGAGTTAGGTTTTCTTCCTTCCTTCCTTCATTTCTTTCTTTCTTTCTTTTGAAAAATCAAATGAGCTAATGATATAGCTACCTTTTTTTAAGCTCCTACTGTTACTAATCCAATTTTGTTTTCTCTTGTTTTTGTTTTCAGTTATGTTAAACAATCTTAATCAATTTTCAGAAGTTCTATTTTGAGGTTTAATTATTTATTGCTTTGGTTTTTATTTTAGAGCTTCTTGAATTGCTTGCGCAATATCTCTGGACAAGATCTGCGACTACCTAGCTATGGCTGCCACCTATGAGTCTCAGAAAGAGCATTTGATGTGCAGTTTCTCCTCCTTCTCCCCAGATCCAGGTCTGCTCTCAGTTCTCTGAGTTAGTACTGATCTAAGCTTAGTGATTTCTTGATTTCCTCTCAACTGGTTGGACTCATACTTACTAAAAGAGTTTTCCTACAATCAAAGACCAGTGACTATGTCAAGAATGATACATGGTGTAGCATAAAGGCCAATGGATCAGAAGACCCAGATTTCAGACCTGGCTCTGACGCTCTGGGATCATAGGTAAGGCATTCAACTTTTCTAGGCCCTAATTTCATCTTCTGTAAAATGGGAATAATACTCTTACTCCCTGTCACAGCACTTTTACTCACTGTCACAGGAGGAAAGAGCTTTCTCAACCATGAATAACTGTGGAGATGTTTGCTATTATTATTTGTTAAATCAGTTTTATGCATGTCCCATTAGTGCTAATGGAATAGCAATGCAAAAATAACTCACACTTTAAAAGGGCCCTTATAACAAGGTGAACTGGAGTTATTCTGAGTCTCCATTAGCTGCTAAGAGTGTAGTGGATTCCTTTTATTAATCAGATAACTACTTTGCTATGTTCACTCTTCAATATGGTGCTAATTGATAAACTATGGCAAAAATAATGAACTAGGCTGGATAAATCCATTCTTTCAACCAAAGGCAATACAAGTTAAATGTCCTGGACCCCAAGAGCAACCCATTTTGGCAACTTGGAAAATCAAAACTTCAAGTTCAAGAATGAAAGAAATTGATTTTTTTTTCATATTTACATACACAAAATAAGACAACTTCCTCCTTAACCCCCAAGCTAGTGATCCTTGCTTCTATGGGATCTCTGAGGAATCTGAGAACAAGTTTTGAAAGACTGATGAGTGGTTAGTTGAAATCGGCATAAAAAGAGAGATTTAATCAGTATGAAAACAAGTGTTTATAAAATTACTTTCACTCCAATAAGAAGAACAACATCCCAGAATCTTTCCTTGACATATAAAAGGTAGGACTCCATGGACTTTTTACTCCTTGAATTCCTCTTAATGCACTTATTCATTCAGCAAACATTTAATGACGATGACTACCAGGCACTCTGAGTACAAAGACAAAAATGAAAAATATTCTACCCCCAAGAAGCTTACTTTTGTTTAGACGAAAATAGTATGCATATAAGGAAACAAATGCATATCCCCCCCATCAGGGGGAATAAAAGGGCATTAACAAAGATGAAATGGCCATTGAGTTGTGCTTTGAAGAAATCCAAAAATTTGGAGACACAGTTAAGGAAGAGGGGAAGCATTTCAGATATAGACAAAACTTGGGGGGAGGGGTTGGTTGCTATCAAAGTTGAGCCTTCAATCTATGTGGCTCTTATCAGCTAAGATGCTGCTCATATTTGAGATTTACTTCATTGAGGATGGTGTTGGCTGTGGTAAGAATAGTTCAAATGGAGGGAGCCTAGAAATGGTATTGCATTCAGAGAGGAAAAGGCAACTCGTTCTCTGCTACCTGTTTTTATGGGGAGAAACCCCTCCGCTTATACATCAGTGGGCTACACGAGGCAAAAGTCCTAATAGAGATTCTTCTTTTTTGTTTTTATTACTTCCTTGGCAAATACTCCATTATTATGCAAAATCACCATTCTAGTTACCTATAATAAACCGACTGATAGTGGCTGACCATGAGTCTTCCAGGTTTGGACTCCAAGTCTGATATTCACACTAAAATGTGTCTGTCAGACCAAATCCTTCTTTTTTCAATTCAAACGTTTGAACTAGCTTCTAATGCTAACTATTTCTTAGGTACAATTTTTACACTGTGTGGTATGTTACAACTAATTAAGAACACATTGGTTTTTAAAATGTCACCATCAAGTAACTGCTTCTCAGTTGGCTATGTACATTATAAAAGGAAAGACATAAAGGAAAGCTTTATTATTGTTTTCTATTATTCAACACAAAAGACCCCTCCTGTATAAACAAAGGCAGAGTTAAGGCAGCTAGATGGTGTAGCAGATGGTGCACTGGGCTTGGAGGCAGGAAGATCTGAGTCCAAATTTGACTGCTGACACTAATGTCTGATCCTGGGAAAGTCACTTAACTTCTGTTTTCCTCAGTTTCCTCAACTGTAAAAGGAGTACAATAATAGCATCTACATTGCAGGGTTGCTGTGTGAATCAAATAAGAGAATATTTGTAAAGCACTTATAATACCTGGTATATAATAGGTGCTGCAAAATGCTTATTCCATTCCTCTTTAAGAACAATCTGATAATAAGGAAAAAGACATGTACAAGAATATTCGTAGCTGAGCTCTTTGTGGTAGAAAAAATAGAAAATGAGGGGATGCCCTTCAATTGGGGAATGGCTGAACAAATTGTGGTATATGTTGGTGATGGAATACTATTGTGCTCAAAGGAATAATGAACTGGAGGAATTCCGTGTGAACTGGAACGACCTCCAGGAACTGATGCAGAGTGAGAGGAGCAGAACCAGGAGAACATTGTACACAGAGACTGATACACTGTGGTACAATCGAATGTAATGGACTTCTCCGTTAGTGGCAATGCAGTGATCCAGGACAATTCTGAAGGACTTATGAGAAAGGACATTATCCACATTCAGAGGAAAAACTGTGGGAGTAGAAACACTGAAGAAAAACAACTGCTTGAATACATGGGTCGAAGGGATATGGTTGGGGATGTAGACTCTAAATGAACATCCTAGTGCAAACACCAACATGGAAATAGATTCTGATCAAGAATACACGTCATACCCAATGAAATTGCACGTTGGCTGCAGGAAGAGTAGGTAGAGAGGAGGGAGGGAAGTACTGTGATTATTGTAACCAAGGAATAATGTTCTAAATTGACTAAATAAACTAATTCAAATGAAAAAAAAGAACAATCTGATACATTCATCATGTTTTAAAGCACATTCCTCATTAGTGTACTTGTAGTATAATTCAATGAACATTTATTAAGCACCAACTATGCAAAAGACCCAGTGCTAAGTGTTGAGGATACAAGAAAGCCCAAACCAGCTCCTGCCCTCATGGAGCATTTAGTCTAATATGGTGGAGGAGGGGAGGTAAACAACTATTTACAAAGAAGAAACAGGACAAATCGAAAGGTTATCTCAGGGTGAAGGCATAAGCGCTGAGGACTCAGAAAGAGGCTATAGCGCATCCCCACTCTTTCAGAGTCAAGATCCAGCAGTATATTGGATTGAATAGTGGGGTTTTCCTAGATGTTCAAGTGTTCATTGTGTACATGATTTTCTTGGTTCTTCTCACTTTACTCTGTCCTAGTTTCTGAAAGTCTTCCCATGTCACTGAATTCTTCATACTCATCGCTTCTCATGGGGCAAGAACAATCCACTGCATTCACATACCACAGTCTGGTCAGCCGCTTCCCAATGAATGGGCACCTACATTGTTTCTAGTTTCTTGTTACACCCCCCCCCCCCAAATACTGCCCCAGCCCAGCTCTTTTGGTGCATGTGGGACCTTTTCTTCTGAAAGGCATTTGTGAATGCTAACGCAGCTTTCCACTTGTGGCATGATAAATAAAGTGGTAAGTGTATTAATCAGAACCAATTTCTGCTCATTTTACACACGGGTTTTTGAGGCTATTATCTCGGTAAGGAGCAACAACTCCATGAAAGATGACTATGGACTTTCTGAAGAGAAAATAGACACTTGGCAGAGAAGAGCCATTATGAATGGGCACCAAGCCACCAGTGCTTTTTGCTTTTCAACTCACATTTAAGAGGCAGGTTAATCAACTGCACAATTACTTGATACCTCACTGGCAAATGTCAGTCTTGGAAGAGAGTACAATAGAAATGACCACTGGCCTTTTAGAAAGGAGACAGACCAATTTATACTAATGTAATTCTCCTACCCTAATGAGAAGAAAGTGAAAGGTGTTTCTTCAATCAACTATAATTTGTCCTCTAATGTTAACGCTTTTTTTGGCTTTGGGGACAACTGCCTCTCCTTTGAAAGGAAGGAATAGCAAGTAATTCTGAAATATTGTTCTGCAGGGATACAAAGAGGCGATGATCAAAACCATCTGATCTAATTAAAATGGTTTTCTCCTTAAACATCAATTAAACAAGTAGTACTTATTAAGGGCCTTATAGGAATTAGAGATACAAATAAAAAGAACAAAACAATTCCAACTCTCAAGGAGTTTGCAGTCTAAAAGGGGAGATAGCAATGATATATATAAACAGACACAGCAAAAATATCAAGTGGAGAAAAGAAAATAGTTATATACAAGGTAGTTTGTTAGGGAGAAGGGAGAGGATCACCAAAAGCTTCATATAGATAGAAGATAGCGCTTGAGTTAGGTCTTAAAAAAGGATTCTAAAGGGCAGTGGTAGGGACGGAGGGCATGGAGGGGGAGTGGATGGAACAGCCAGTGCAGAGACAAGGATATGAGAGATGGAATGTCATGTGTGAGAAGCAAGAGAGAAAGCTAGTTTGTCTCCATCACAGCTGAAGAACAAAGTTCAGTGAGGCTGGCAAGTGAGGTTGCATGGGGATTTTTTTTCACATACAGAATACCTTTTACTTCAACCTAGAGTAAAAGCTTAGGGCAGCTAGGTGGCATCTTGGATAGAAATCTGGGCCTGAAGTCAGGAAATTCATCTTTCCGAGTTCAAAACTGGCCTCAAACATCCTTCTAGCTGTGTGACTCTGGACA
The DNA here is from genome assembly GCF_027887165.1 of Monodelphis domestica. NCBI lineage: Eukaryota > Metazoa > Chordata > Mammalia > Didelphimorphia > Didelphidae > Monodelphis > Monodelphis domestica. The sequence continues at coordinate 23,806,384 of NC_077235.1, read as the reverse complement.
ATGGAACTCATTTGCTTTAGTATTCTCATCTGTAAAATGAGCTGGGGAAGGAAATGGCAACCCATCTCAGATTCATTGCCAAGAAAACCTCAAATTGCAGACAAGAAGAGTTAAGTATGATTGAAATAACTGAACAACAGAAAATGCAGAAGGGCCCCATAGTAAAAGAGAAATCAGTAAAGGACTCAAACCAAAATCAAGGAACATACAAACATCCCATTGAAGCCATCTTTAATCCCACAGAGATTCATATAGACTTTGTATTGTACTGTTCTGTACCATAGTGGTACCTCATCCCACTTGGTTTTTGCAATTTGAACAATTGTTCAGTTATCTCTCTTTAATTCTCTATGTAGTTTATTTTTTAATAGGAATGAATTCACATTTTATCTATTCCTATTAAATTTCTTTTTTATGTATGTGGCAAAGTGGATAGAGTGCTGGGTCTGAAGTCAGGAAGACATCTTCCTGATTCCAAATCTGACCTTGGATACTTGGTAGCTGTGTGACCCTGGGCCACTCATGTGAGTCTGTATGCCTCAGTTTTCTCCTCTGTAAAATGAGACGGAGAAGGAAATGGCAAAGAATTCCATTATCTTTGCCAAGAAAACTCCAAATGGGGTCACGAAGAGTCAAACATGACCAAAATGACTGAACAACAACAAATATTAATTTTTTCTTTTAAACTTGGTTTTCAAATTTTATTATTTATTTCCCTAATCACCTATTCCTTCACCTGCACTCAGATACCCAGCTATGTCCCAGTGACCTCAGTATGGTCTGGAGCCAAAGTAGCTTCATAGAAAATGAAATAACTCATTCTTCCAACATCCTCAGGTCCTGGTAGATTAGTAGAACTGGAGATATATAGGCAATTCTACAGAACCCTCCAGGGTGTGAATCCCAGAGAAAATCTTCCATCAAGATAAATCAAAGGCCAACTAGATGTCATCTAAATTTGCCCATGCCTGGGGCAAAGCATCACTTGCTCTGCCATGGATATAACTCTGCTTCCAGTCACTCAGGTTTTTAACATCCAAGTCACCCCTGCCTCTTCCCTTTCTTCAGCCCTTGATTAGTTGCCAAGACATGTCAATTATTTCTCCACAATACCTCTCATCATTACTCTTCTTTCCATTCAAACGGTTGCCAGACCCCCATCATTTTTTTCTTAGATTATTATAGTAGCCTCCTAAATGTCTCCCTGCCTCCAATGTCTCTCCTCCCTTATATCCTCCACACACCTACTGAAGTGACTTCTCTAAGGCATAGGCCTGACCATGCCACTTATCTGCCTGATATTTAAAGTTTTTCACACAAAATTTGGACAGGAATGCATGCTGACAGAGTTGTGAACTGATCCAACTATTCTGGGGGGGCAATTTGGAATTATGCCTGAAGGGCTAGAAAACAATGCATACTCTTTGATCCAGTAACACCACTACTAGGTCTGTATTCCGCCCACCCACCCACAAATAGGTAAGGACCTACTTGTACAAAAATATTTATAGCAGCTCTTTTTTTATGGTGACAAAGAATTGGAAACTAAAGAAATGTCTATCAATTGGGGAATGCCTGAACAAAACATGATATATGTTGGTGCTGAATACTATTGTGCTATAAGGAATGATGAACAGGAGGATTTTGGAAAGAGCTGGAAAGAGCCATGTGAACTGATGCAGAGTAAAATAAGGAGAACCAGGAAAACATGGTAACAACAATATTGTGGAACAATCAAATGTAATGGACTTGGCTATAAACAATACAATGATCCAAAACAATTCTGAGGGACTTAGGAAAAAGAATGCTATCCGGGCTCCAGGAAAAGAACTGTTGGGCTAGGGATGTAGATGAAAACATACAATTTATTACTTGTTTATTTGGGTATATATTTCAGGGTTTTGGTTTTATAAGATTAAACACTTACAGAAATGAAAAATATGTTAATATATTTTGTATGATAATACACACATTTCACATGCACTAGAAATTCCAATCAAACTGGCCTACTAATTCTTTCATGCCCATTCCATTCCCTGCTTCTGTGTCTTTCCCATGCTTTCTTCCATACTCTGGAATCCTTTCTTCCCTGACCTCTACATTTTGGAATCTCTTACTCCCTTAAAAGTTTAATTCAAGTGCCATTTTCTACAATAGGACTTTCCTTTTCCCATATTTGTTAGTGCCCCTGCAAATTATTTTGTATTCATTACAAATTTACCTTAACATTGATCTTTGAATGCATTATTTCTTCCTGAGAGAATTAAGTTTTTTGAAGGCTAGGAAGGTTTTAGTTTTACCTTTATGTATTTCGTATCTGACAAACTATGTCCTTAATAAAGGCTTAGAGAATTGCAAATGAAGAACTTGGAATAATTGAGATCTAGGTCTAACTGCTATGATCCAAAGTAATCATCAAGCATTTATTAAGCATCTACTATGATCCAGGCACTCTGCTGCCTGGAGATACAAAGAATGAAGCAATCCCTACTGGCAAAGATCTATTATTCTGGTGGAGTAGACCACAAGTATATGGGTAAATATAAGCAGAAGAAGTATAAAGGGTATAAATACAAATTCAATGGGATGCCCTTATATGTGTTTTCACTTTCAGTAGTTGCAAGTATTCAAGGTCAACCCTGAAGGACCAGAAGTCTGCCAGGGGTAGGCTCTTCTGCTTTCATTTTCACTATTTTTTGTTTGGATGGTTTTGGAGTGTGTGTGTGTGTGTGTGTGTGTGTGTGTGTGTGTGTGTGTGTGTGTTTGGGGGGGCAGTAGGATTCTGTGGAGCTGTGAGCTGAGGGGCAGGAGTGGGGAGAGAGAGAGAATATATCTATATCTAAACTGATATATCTATAGAGTTAGCAAGTGTTCCCTTTTTTCCCAGTTTCAGTCATCCTTGGTAGTCTTAGAATACATGTCCCATAGATATGGAGCCATACTGCAGATACAAAGTAATTCAGTACAAGGGGGTTGGGGAGGGAGAAGGGCATCAGGAAAGGCCTTATAGAAGGTGGAATCCAAGCAGTTTTATGAGGCAGAAGTGAGACTGTAATGCATGAAAACTAGGTAGGACAGCTAGTGAAGAGGCAGAAGGAGACTGAGCAATCAGAGGACAGTTTGGCTGTAAAGAAGAGACTCAAACTAAAAGGAACACTCATCTTCCTATAGAATAATGTACTCTAAAGAGGTGAGATCCAACACACCCTGTTTATATATTACTTCCTTCTGCAATCTACTTTCCAAATGCTTTAAATAAATGTTCCTCAATAACGCTGGATTTGAGTTTATACAGTAACAATTCATTTATTCTTCTGCAGACCAGTAGCCCTAGTCTAAATAGCATGTATTCACTTTCAAACAGCTAATAATTGAAAATATTTTGTTATCATTTGAGGCAAGGAAAACAGCCCTCCTCCCCATTGCGAAGCAGCCCAATGCACTATTCCTGCCATGGTGGTAAATTCACAGGAGGGAAATATTAACACACTGTAAATATTTAAAATTAAATTACAGATGAAATATTGCTTCTTGATGGGAAATTGCTGTACTGGTCATAAAAGGAGCTTGTTTCTGTCATGTGCATTTTTCAAATGAAAGTTATAATTAAGTAAATGCATAAATCCAGACACATAAACTGCCGTGTAGACAATACAGCCAATAACATTGGTCATATAACCTATAAACATGTTTACCTATAATTTCAAATTATTTTATTGTCTTTGCTTTTTGAACCCATATCATTTTTTAAAAAATAATGCTGTTTCAAACTTTACTGTAATTGAGCTTAAATTGCAACTATCAGCAATAATTCCTCTTCTAATGATGAGTTTAGAATGCGGACTATCACCAACTACTGCTTTGCCTTCACAAGAAACTGGCAAATGTGTATTCACACAGAGTGGGAAGGGACACTTCTTTCCCAGAGCAGCCACCACTAACTCCTTGCCTTGAAGTCCCCAGGTTGTTTAACCCTACCCAGGATCCATCACCACAACTGACAGATGTTGGGGATTTATCTCCACTAAGCTGTATAGGGTGCATACCCCTGCCTCGCTTCCTTTGGCAAAATTATACCTATAATGAAACAATTCTTTGGGTCCATGCATCCCACTGATCCCAAATGACTTTGGTTCAGGAATGGTTGCTTTCTTATACTTGTTACACAAACCTTCATTTGCCTTTATACTAAAGGATACTCACATCCTCAAAAAGCCTTTATCTTCCTGGAATCTTTTGAATCAATATATAGAAAGAGAGTCAGGATAAGCCTTTGGCAAAACTATGAGATTTGTCCTTGAGGTCCCTTCATTCTTTAGTAGGTATCCCTCTCCCACTCCTCCAATTTAATATTTCTCTCCAGTCACCAGTGCCCTCTCACTCTGTCCCTTTGTGGATTCTCTAGGGCCTTGAGGGACTGGATAATTAATTTTGGCTAAATTCAATCATTTCTAAAATATTTAGCAAATATCTAGCATGTAGCAAGTTACTGGATATACAAAACTCAATAGTCTATGACATCTAGGATCTTACATTCTAGTATGGATGGGATGTACCTAGATAAGCATGATTCTAGGAATAGAGTGATAAAGATGAAACCAGCTCCAGAGAGTGAGCACTAGGAATAATTGAGACAAGAGAAAATATTTTCATAGCCAGTACGTCAGGAAAGGAAATCTGAGGATACTGCCTCAGCTATAACTTGACAGAAGATAAGAATTTTAAAAGGAAGGATAAGGAAATGCATCCACAAATGTGAGATGGATAACCTATGCAAACACACAGAGGTGGGAAATGGTACAGTTAGATCAGTGATGGTGAACCTTTTAGAGATGAAGTGCCAGACCCTACCCCACAGAGACCAAGTGCTATACCCCACCCCCCACACTGCCCCACCCTGGACTTCCCTCTTACCCCAGACAGGGAAGGGAGGAAGCACTCCCTCTGGGCTCCTAGGCAGAGGGGCAGGTGATGAGAGATGCATGTGGAGAAAGGGAAGAGGGTGACCTAAACATTCTGCTTCCCTCCAGCTATGTGCAATGCTATGCTCCCCTCATACCTAGCTCCTCTCCAATCCCATCAAGAGAATCACCTTCCCCACAGACTCAACAGGCTGTCATCTGTGCTGCACCCTCACACAGCATGTAACCCCCCTTTCCCCAGCACCAGGGGAGGGAGGAAGGGCTGCCACTGGGCTTCTGGTCTGGGGGAGGAGGGGAAGTGAGGAATTTCCTCAGTCACATGGAGAGGGGAAGGGGAACAGTCCCATCCAAAATCCCACTGGCTTTCCAGTAAGGAACTCTGGCAGGTGACAGCAGGCATGCCCCACAGAGAGGGCTCTGCATATCCTTTTTGGCACATGTGTCATAGGTTCACCATCACTGAGCTAGATAATAGGACAATTTGATTACAACAGAGAGTTTGAGGGAGAATAATCAACAATAGGCATGGAAAGGAAGGAGGGAGGAAGCCTTCACTATCAGGCTAAGGGTTGTTTTACTTTATCCAAAAAGTATGATTTTTTAAGATTTAAAAATTTTTAGTAGCAAAATAAAATGTGAGACCTCTAAATTAGAAAGATTATTTTGATATCTGTGTGGAGAATAAAATCAAGTGAGGGGAGAATGAAGACAGAAAACCCAGTTTGGAAGTTATTGCAATTGTAGGTAAAGGTGTGAAATAAGATTTCAGAAGGATCTGGTCTGGATATACAGATTTGTGTAAGAGGGAATGGAGTTGTAATTGAACCCATGGGGACTGATGAGATCACTGTAAAGAGAATAAAGACAAAGCACAGAGACAGAGTCTTGGAAACACTTTTTATAGGGCAGTGATGGCAAACCTATGATATTGGTGCCAAAGATGGCACACAGAGAACTCTCTGGGGGCACTCAGCCATCTTCTTTCCCCACCCCCTGCCCCCAGAATTCATTACTAGAAAGGCAGAGGGACTCAGGTGGAGCCACTCCCTTCCCTCTCTCCATTATGCCTGTCAACATTTTTTCACATCCCTTGCCCCTCAGCCTAGCAGTCCAATGAGAGCACTTACTCCCTCCCCCATGTGGGGTAAGGGGAAGGCGGGGCATACCCAGCATGCAGTGGGGGGAGGGGCACAGCATTCTGGCAGGGCATGGCACTAGCTCCAGAGGGTAGGATAGGGTGGGGCCTGACACTCCATTTCTAAAAGGCTTCCCATCACTTTTATAGGGAGTAAAAAATATATGAAAGTCCAGTATAATAGACTACAAAGGTATTAACATGGCAGAAGGAGAATCAGGAGGAAATAGTATTATAAGAGAAAGGAGGAAGGGAGTGTTAGAAATTGTTCAAAGTTACAGAAATTTCTAAGAGGATAAGCAATGAGACTAGGCCTGTGGATACAGCAATGAAGAGACTGGCAATGTGAAAGAACAATTTAATTTGAGTTGTAGAGTTAGAAGTTACGTTCTACAAGTTTCATTGTGAGAGGAGACATAACACAATTGGCTGATAACACAATTTTTTTTAGTTTTTAATTTTATTTTTATCATCTTATAAAGCATATTTCCAAATTAGTTATTGTTGTAAAAGTACACTCATACAAAACCAAAGCTCCAAAATAAAACCATATGTAAATTGATGTGAAAGATAGTATACATCTGACTCCAACAGTTTGTTCTCTGGAGGTAGATAACACCCCCCTCATAAGTCTTATGGGATTGTCCCAGATCATTGCATGGCTAAGAGTAGCCAAGTTTTCACAGATTATCATCATATAATATTGCTGTTATCACATATAGTGTTCTCTTGGTTCTACTTATTTCATTCTGCATCAGTTCATGGAGATCTTTCTAACTTTTTTTCTGAAATTACACTGCTAATTATTTTTTATAGCACAATTGTATTCCATCACCAACATGGACAACATTTTGTTTAGCCATTCCCCAATTGATGGACATCTACTCAATTTCCAATTCTTTGAAAAAAGTCTGCTATAAATTTTTTGTACAAGTAGGTCCTTTCCCTTTTTAAAAAAATACTTCTTTGGGATACAAGCCCAATAGAGGGTTTACAGAATCAAAGGGTATGCACAGCTTTATAGCCTTTTGGGCATAGCTCCAAATTGCTCTCCAGAACGGTTGGATTAGTTCATAATGCCACCAACAGTGCATTAGTGTTCCACTTTTGCCACATTTCCAACATTTATCACTTTCTTTTATAGTCACACTGGTCAATCTGATAGATCTGAGATGTTACCTCAACGTTGTTTTAATTTGTATTTCTCTAATCAAGAGTGATGTTAAATATTTTAATATGATTATTTATAGCTTTGATTTCTTTATCTGAAAATTACTTGTTCATACCTTTTGACCATTTGTTCTTTCACTCCAGTATTCATTTTGAGGGGTTATTTTAAGGTTGGTTGGAGAGGATTCTTATAGTGGTATGAGCATTCCCTGTTTCTACTCTGCCATCTTGGCTCCACCCACTCATGATCAAGCTACAGGAGAATATTTTTAAAGGATTTGTAAAGCCTGAGCAATTTTGTAAGTAGCTGGAAAAGAATGGATAAATATAGGAGAATGAGAAAACAATAAATGGGACAAGCTCACAAAGGAGAAAGAGACAAGATGGAAGGTACAAGTGGAGAAGCCACTCTAGGAAAAAAGAAGTGCCATCATAGCCTCTGAGATTGGGGCAAAGAAGTAGAGGAGGTAACAGATAAAGAAAGAAAAGGAATAGTCTTCAAGCAAGAGGTAGAGAATATTACAAAATGTAAAATGAATAATTTTGATTACATTAAATTAAGAAGTTTTTGTACAAACAAAACCAATGCAAACAAAATTAGAAGGGAAGCAACAAACTGGAAAAATCTTTATAACAAAAACCTCTGGCAAAGGTCTAATTTCCAAATTTATAAGGAGCTAGATCAATTGTATAAAAATCTATCCATTCCCCAATTGATAAAAGGGCAAGGGACATGAATAGGTAGTTTTCACATGAAGAAATCAAAACTATCAATAAGCACATAAAAAGTGTTCTAAATCTCTCATAATTAGAGAAATGCAAATCAAAACAACTCTGAGGTACCACCTCACACCTAGCAGATTGGCCAATAGAACAATAAAGGGAAACAATAAATGTTGGAGGGGATGTGCCAAAATTGGGACATTAATGCGTTGCTGGTGGAGTTGTGAATTGATCTGACCATTCTGGAAGGCAATTTGGAATTATGTCCAAAGGGCTTTAAAAAAGTGCCTGTCCTTTGATCCAGCCATACTACTACTGGGTTGCACTCCAAAGAGATAATAGGGAAAAATACATGTACAAAAATATTCATAGCTGTACTTTTTGTGGTGGCAAAAAAATTGGAAAATGAGGGGGTGTCCATCAATTGGGGAATGGCTGAACAAACTGTGGTATCTGATGGTGATGGAATACTATTGTGCTGAAAGGAATAATGAACTGAAGGAAATCCATGTGAACTGGAAAGACCTCCAGGAATCGATGCAGAATGAAAGGAGCAATACCAGGAGAACATTGTACACAGAGACTGATACAGTGTGGCACAATTGAACATAATGGACTTCTCTACTAGCAGCAATGCAGTGATCCTGAACAACTCGGATGGATTTAAAAGAAAGAACACTATCTACATCCAGAGAAAGAATTGTGGGAGTAGAAATGCAGAAGAAAAACATATGATTGATCACATTGATCAAAATGGGTACATGATTGGGGATGTTGACTTTAAATGATCACTCTATTACAAATATTGATAACATGGAAATAAGCTTTGATAAGTGATACATATAAAACCCAAAGGAATTGCTTGTCAGCTCTGAGAGGGGGGAGGGAAAGAACATGAATCATGTAACCATGGAAAAATATTCTAAATTAATTAAATAATTTTTTACAAAAATTAAACAAAAGAAAAGAAAAAAGAAAAGGAATGGTCTTGAGGGGCGGAATAAGGGAGCTGAAGGATCTCAAGATGGATGGAACTCAATTTTCTCAGTAAACAAGAAATCATTGAATTGTTGAGTTCAATTATGCTGAGCTAAGATGTTAATAGCTAAAGGTAATAGAATTTGAGAGCTGGAAGCATTATCAAAGGAAACCTAGTTTCATTCCCCACATGGAGTAGGAATCTCTTCTGTAAGATCCCTGACAGATAGTTCAGAAAGGGGAATTTCAGTACTTTGCCTTGCATCCTACTTTCACTGTAGGATTCCTTTGGGTTGTTAGCCAAGTAACTTCATAAGAATAGCTGAAAAATGCCTCCTTGGGACTTCTCCCTCTGATCCTAGTTCTGCCCTTCAGGTCAATGCACAACAATAGTTCTCTGCTATTTGAAGATGGTTGCCAGTTTAGTCTTCTCCAAGGTAAACATCTTCAGTTCTTTCAACCATTTCTTAGCTAATATTTTTTTCAGATCCCTCACCGGCCTGGTTGTCTTGTTCAGGACATTTTTTTAGTTTGTCCATGCCCACCTTAAAATACAGTGCCCAGAACTCAACGTGATACTCTAGGTGTGGTCGCTCGCACATAGAGTACAGCAGTGAGATTCTCAACTCTGTGTCATCTAAACAGTGTACTTCTGTTAATACAGCTGGAGTGGATGTATTGGGTTTTTTTTTAAGCAGTGAAAACATTAGCCTTTATATGTGAACTGAAGCCAAGGCAAGCTTCTTCAATCCTGTACTCATATAAAGGACAATTTTGTCTGTATTTTTAGCCCTCATTGTAGGACAACATTTTATCTATTCAAATGTTTGTTCTTGAGATCATCTTGAATGCTGATTCTGCCAGACGTGTGTGAATGGTTACCTGTTGTTTCATGTTTATCTGCTGAATGAAATTGTAACTTAGGGTCCAAATGCATTCAAGTCTAAACCTGAATTTCACTTTATAAAGGAGGGGCAAGATGATAAAGATATGGAAAGAAGTCCTCCTCCAACAACCTCTTATTTCTTGCTGGGAGGCTAGGAATGAAAACATGAACTATCTTTCTTTCCTCAGTATTTTTGTATAATGCAGGGACACAATAAATGTTTTCTTACATGGAACAGTCTTCCTTTTAATGCTGCTATTGGTTAAAAGCAGCATTATTGTTATTAGTTATCAGGAACAGTGACTACAAATTTAAGAGAGGATTAAAAAGTGTGAGGTCTATATAAGCGTGACCACTTCCTCAATTCTTACCTTCTTACTTCATGAGTCATTTTATAGACAGAAATTAGAGAAACAATTTACCACTCTTGATTCTCTTTGCTGATGTGCCTGGATTCATATATTGTTTGGAAATTATAAAGGCACATGGAACCCAAAGAAGTGTTTTGTAAATCCTTGTCTTCCAATGAACATACATGTTCATACACACCACCAGCACAGATGAAAGAAACATAAACATATTTTCTTGTTTGATAAAGAGAAAAATTTGACCCATTTCCAATTAGGAAATTAACTTTGTTGATAAGAAAGCTTCTGCTAATGAATTTTTGAAGATTACGTAGTCAAAAAAAGAAGTAATATTCATTATCTTTAAAAATTGTACCAAGATTTATTATTTGAGTTAGTAGGTCTTGAAATCTCCTAGTCCCTTGAAATTTCTCCATAGCTAATAGTTTTATGGGACATTTTTTTTGGGTTTTTAGAGGGTGCCAATCAACCAAGCAACTAAAAACAAGAAGTATACTTGATAAAGATGTAGAAGGACACTAACAAATGTTCTTACACACCCACACTAAAAGGCCCTATACATAAATTCCTAAGGAGCATCTCCCCTTCATCCTCCTTTTTTCTCAGAAGACCCAAATGAAAATCCAATGTAGAAGGTATCTTCATCTGTATTATCCCTCCTCAGCTACATCCAGAGTAAGTGCTGTATTTCATTTTCAAGAAAATTTAAAGTCCAATTCAACTAACCCACTTATTATTTGGAATACTGATGCCAAACTAAGCAGCTTCAATTACAATCACACTTCTGGACAGAAGTCCCTTTCTCAAATAATTTGTCCTATGTGATAAAATGTTTGATGATCCTGTTCCATTTGGTTTTTGCTGTTTTGAGTGTTCACCCTATAAATGGTAGACACATATTATGGATGCTTGTCTCAACATTGAGGAAAGTCCATGATCATCAATACCTCTCTCTATCTTATCAAGAAATGGAAAATCTGATCATCCTTGCATGGCTCTGAAGGTTATGTATTTCTAATACTCTAAGTATGAATGTGGGAAAAGGTGTTTCCTGGCCCACCTGGTCTTTGAGATAATAATAGGCTAAAGATTAGAATTATCTTGGCAGAATCAAGAGTACTTTGGCCATAGTAGTTATCACATCTATATGAGGAGAATTATTTTTCCTAAATCAAATGAAAGAGAGGAGTGAATACACTGCGAAAGAACACAATTGTCACAGTATCTTACATACTATATATAAGGATGTCAAGAAAATGAACCACCCAGTAATTGCTTAAAAACTTCAAATGAAGGAGAATCTACTACTTCAAAACCAACTTATCATACCTTTAGATGGCTCTAATTGTTAGAAAGTTTTTCTTTATACTGAACCTAAATTTGCTACTCCTGTTGCTCTGAGCTCTGCCATCTTCTGTGAGATAGTCACCTTCCCCACAGAATATGACTAGGAGCAGCTGGTGACACAGGAGATAGAAAACTAGAGATGGAGTCAGGAACATCTGCGTTCAAATTCAATCTCACACTTACTAACAGTGTGACCCTGGGCAAGTCACTTGACCATTGTATGCCTCAGTTTCCTCAGCTTAGCAGGATGTAAAGCACATGTTAGGAAATAGTTTCTTTCACACAATTCAAATATCATGGAGGCACTGTCAGGATTATATGAGACTTAGCAGCTTCTACATTAAAAGATCAGAGGTCTTGGAATATGATATTCCAGAAGGCAAAAGAGCTATGTTTACAACCAAGAATCATCTACCTAGAAAAACTCAGCATATCCTATCAGGGGGAAAATGGTCATTTAATGACATACAGGATTTCCAAATATTCTTGATAAAAAGACCAGAGCTGAAGAGAAAATCTGATGTTGAAATAAAGGATTCAAGAAAAGCATAAAAAGGTAAAAACTAAAGAGAAAGCTTAAGAGATTCAATGAGGTCAAACTGTTTGTATTGCTATATAGGAAGCTTTTCTTATTCAGTTATTTTATTTTCCCAATTACATGTAATAACAATTTATAACATGTTTTCTGAAATTATAAAATTCAACTTGTTTCCCTCCTTCTTTTCCCTCTCCCCTCTCAAGATGGTAAGCAATTTGATCTATGTTACATATGTATTATCATGTAAAACATACTTCCATATTGGTCCTTGTTGTAAAAACATGCTCATAGAAAACCCAAACTCCAAAATAAAACCATAAATAAACCAATTTGAAAGATATCATGCTTTGATTCACATTTATTGAGCTCCAATAGTTCTTTCTCTGGAGGTGGATAGCATTCTTTGTCAAAAATCCTTCAGAACTGTCCCAAATTATTGTTCTGCTGAGATTAGCTAAGTCTTTCATAGTCGATCATCATATGATATTATTGTTAGTATATACTATGTTCTCCAGGTTCTACTTATTTCACTCTGTATCAGTTCATATAGAACCTTCCAGCTTTTTCTTATATCATCCCGCTTATCATTTCTTATAGCACAATAGTATACTATCATCAACACATACCACAATTTTTCAGCCATTCCCCATATAACAGACATCTCCTCAATTTCCAATTTTTTGCCACTACAAGAAAGGCTGCTTTAAATATTTTTACACAAGTGAGCCCTTTCCCTTTTTATTATCTCTCTTGTATACAGAGTATGACTGATCCAAAGGTATGTACAGTTATACAGTCCTTTGGGTGTAATTCCAAAGTGCCTTCCAGATCAGTTCACAACTCCACCAACAATGCATTAGAGTCCCAATTTTGCCACAATGATACTTGAAAATCTTAAGAATTTTACACAGTTATCACAGTTGTAAAGGAGTATACAGGGACAGAATGTACAGGAATAAATTGACTATCACATGATATTCAAAAAATAAAAATGAAGGAGTGAAAAAGGGGATTTCACTGAAAAAAAAAGAGAGAAGGAAGAGGTAGAGTGAGTTAACTTATCTCACCCAAAGAGGGGAGAAGAAGCTATTAGAGGGGAATATAAGAGTATTGATGGGCAATGCTTAAACCTTAATATCATCAGAATTGGCTCAAAGAGAATAACACCAGGAAGAGAAGCTTATCCTATAGGGAAGTAGGAGAGGAATAAAAAGGTGGACTAATAGAAGGGAGGGTGATTTGGAAGAAGAAGTGGTTAGAAATAAATTCTTGTGAGGAGGGACAAAGTGAAAAGAGAGAAAAAGAGAAGAAACATTAAAGGGGAAAACAGGATAAAGGGGAATACAGTAAATGTAAGTAAATAAATAAAAATAAATATAAGATATAAAATGAATAAGTTTTATCATATTAGATTAAAAAGGGTTTGTACAAACAAAACCAATGCAACTAAGAAGGGAAACAACAAATTGGGGAAAATTTATCACAAATTTCTCTGAAAAAAAGCCTCATTTCTCAAATATAGAGAACTGAGTCAAATTTATAAGAATACAAGTCATTCCCAAGTTGACAAATGCTCCCACATAGGTCCTAATAAACTTCCATATCCCATTCCTGCCATTGTCACTTTCCCTTTTGTGCTACCTCTGTTAAGAACCAGAAAGTCCGAAGAGCTGAGGGAATGAGGGTACTATCCAGATGTCAGGTTAGATGTAACTTCAAATTTATGTGGATTGTGAGTTTTTTTTTAATTTCTTATAGCCCACTAAAATATTCCATCACAATTACATTCCACATTCACCCATTCCCCAATTAATAGACATAGCCTCAATTCCTAGTTCCCTGCGATCACAAAGAGAGCTGCCACAAATACTTTAGGACATATAGAAAATATTTTCTTTTTCCCCTGAGCACCTTAGGAAACAAACCTAATAGAGGTATTGTGAGGTTTCAAAAGGGTAGCAAGAATGATTACAGGCAATGTTAAAGCCAAAAGTCCAATTAAGAGATATAAAACAGATCAACATTACTTTAAAAGGTACAGTAAATAATGAAGCATTATCAATACTAAACTTATATGCACCAAATATTATAGTATCCAAATGTTTAAAGGAAAAGTTAAAAGAGATACAGGTGGAAATACATAACAAAACTATAATAGAGGAGGACTTTAATCTTCTCTTCTCAGAAGTAGATAAATCTGACCAAAATATAAATAAAAGATAAGTTAAGGAGATAAATAAAAACTTACACAAGCTAGATATGGTAGATATCTGAAAAGAACTGAATGGGAATAAAAAGGAATATGCTTTTTCCTGAGCAAAAATGGCACTCTTACAAAAATTTACTATCTATTAAGACAAAAACTTTATGGTTAAATGTAGACAAGCAAAATTTTTAAATGCATTCATTTCAGATCCTATTGCAATAAAAATTATTGTTAACAAAACACAATGGAAATGGAGCCTAACTGGAGACTGAAAAATGATCTTAAAGAATGAGTAGACTAAAGAACAAATCATAGAAACAATAAAAAATTTATTAAAGTGATAATAATAAGACAACACACAAAACCTATGGGATATCGCAGAAGCAGCAATTAGAGGAATATTTATATCTCTAAATTCTTATGTCAATAAAATAGAGAAAGAAAGAATAGATTAAGAAATTAGGTTTGTACTGAAAAAAGTTAGAAAAAGAATCAATTAAAATCCCCAGTTAAATACCAAATTGGAAATTCTAAAAATTAAAGGTGAGATTAATGAAATTGAATGTAAAAAAGCCATTGAATTAATAAATAAAACTGAGATGATTTTATGAAAAAGACTAGCAAAATAGATAAACCATTGGTTAATACGATTTTTAAAAAAATTCTTACCTTTCGACTTAGAATCAATACTAAGTATTGGTTCCAAGGCAGAAGAGTGGTAAGGGCTAGGCATTGAGGGTTAAGTACCTTGCCCAGGGTCACACAGCTAGGAGGTGTCTGAGGCCAAATTTGAACCCAGGACCTCTTGTCTCTTGGCCTAGTTCCCAATCCATTGAACCACCCAGCTGCCCCCTGGTTAATGTGATTAAAAAAAAAACAAGAAGAAAACAAAATCCTTTTCCTTTCTTGAATATCGTGTGTTCCTTCAGTAGTCCATAAGATCCTCCCTAACACTGTATCTGCACCTCCAAACTCTACCTGGCATATTCTGATCATTTAGAAAATGCTTGAGTTGAATTGAATTGAATTGAATTGAATTGAGAAGGCTATTGATATCACCATTTGGAAAGTCTTATAGACCAACATCCCTCTGTCTGTACTATGAATACTTATCCCACTCCAAATGTAGCTCATATTCTGTAGATGTGTATGCATTTTTAATGTACTTCTACAGTCAGTACAATATGAGCAAAAATTACAGAGCTGTAGATTACCATACTTCTGTGGGTTAATTGGGCAGAAATAATTTATTCTACATTGTAATTATAAAATATTTTTAAAGGTAATTTTGAACTGATGAAGATTTCTCGTTATTTAGGGAAATACTCCCATATTAGTGATGGACATCATAATTTCTCTTAGTCATTTTATAGAAAGACTCAAACCATTGCAATTATATTTTCCCTGAGTTCTAATACTATTCCAAATTAGAAGTAACCACTGAAACAAACTATCAGGTTTTTATTTCAATTGTTGTGTTATGTTCTTTTACACCTTTATGAACAATAAACTTCTGCTTTACAGGTTGATGGACACTTATTTTTTGCTGTGCTAAAGAGCATAAAATAAAATATGATTTTGATTAGATTGTAACTATTTATAACTTATCTACTAAAAATATTCAATGGAACTCAATTCCTTTTAGACTAAAATACAAATTTCTTGGCTTTTCATTTAAAGCTCTCTACAATATGGCTTCTATCTATTCTGTCAGTCTTATTTCATATAACCTACTTAATATTGTCTTTCCATTCCATATATACAGTCTCTATCTCCTAAATCTATACTTTTACAGAAAAAGCCTCTTCTACTTGGAATATATTCCCATCCCACATTATTCTTCTAGAATCCTTAGTTCCCTTCATAGTGTAGCTCATGTACTACTTCCTACATAAGGACTTTCCTGATTCACTCAGTTATTAGCACTAAATCTTTCTTGAAATAACTTTTTTATTTTTTATGTGTTGTTTTTTCTTATTTTTATATGTATGCCTAGCTCAGTAGAATTCTAATTCCTTGAGAATAGTGTTGAAGCAACATTGTGGAATGAGTAGAGGCCTAGACTTGGTTGGGGCTTCATCTTTTTCTCTGTAAAATGAGAGTGGGGAGGGGGTTTGGACAGGATGACCTCTACAATACCTTTCAGTTAAAAATCTATGATCCTATGGCTATTTAATTTTTCTCTTTGTATCACTAACATCTAGCACAGTGCATGCATCAAAGCAGACATGATGCTTAATAAATGTTTTTGAATGGAATATAGTAGAAATTTCTGAAAGATTTGAAGGGGGTGGTTTTGTTCCCCCAGCGGAAAAAATATAAGCAGCACAAGGAGTGAAATTTTAACAAACTTCAGATTCTAACTTGACCTAAAAGAATTTCTTTTAAGGGAAGATCACGGCCAATCCATATAATCAATACTCTTAGACTTCAAATAAAATCCTTCAACGACACAGTTACTTCTCTAACCACTGCCTTGTAAGGATGCTGAGATAAGGAGATGTGCCAGGCTCTAGTGGGATTCGTCCCACTGACATGATATTGCTTTCAGATATAGATCACTTCTTTTGGTCTCATATGGTCTTGCATTTCTTCTTGCCTGCAAACAAAATTCCTTCTGAATTTGCAGGCTGAGTGATGAGTAGCATGCCCCTTTTAGAAGATGATTCATGGCAGGAGGACTTGGATCTGTTGGTCTTATACTCAGGCATGATAGGACCCTCCCTACAATGTGTCTATGCTATAATAAAAAACTCCTTTGATGGACTAGTTAGACTATGAAGTAAAGGAAATACTCACATAGAAGAAAGCTGACAATATGTAAAAGAAATCTGTGCAATCTGATAATATTCTTGATGGGGCTTTATCTCTGCTTAATAGAAGATTGAGGAATGTGGTATTTTGCATTATTTGAAATTTGTTAAAAAAGCAACAACAATAACAGAGTGCCAGAGGTAACAACTCATATCCATCAGATTGAATAATATGACAGAAAAGTAAAATGAAGGTTTGTTGGAGGGGTTATGGAAAAAATTGGGACACTAATGTGCTTTTAGTTTTAATTGATTGAACCATTCAGGAGAGCAGTTTGGAATAATGTAGAAAGAGCTATAAAACTGTGCATATCATTTGATTCTGAAATACCACTACTATATCTGTATCCCAAAGAGATCAAAGAAAAAAAGAAAAGCTCCTATATGTACAAAATTATTCACAACAGCTCTACTGGTGGTAGCAAAGAATAGGAAATTGAGGGGATACCCATCATTTAGGGAATGGTTGAACAAGCAGTGATATATAAATGTGATAGAATTTTTTTTTGAAATTTTTATTTAATTAGTCAGTTTACAACATTATTCCTTGGTTACAAGAATCATATTCTTTCTCTCCCTCCCCTAACCCCCTTCCCATAGCCAATGAACAATTCCACTGGGTATTTTGTGTCCTTGATCAGAACGTTTGCACCAGGATGATCATTTAGAGTCTACATCCCCAGTCATATCCCCCTTGACCCATGTGATCAAGCAGTTGTTTTTCTTCTGTGTTTCTATTCCCACAGTTTTTTCTCTGAATGTGAATAGTATCTTTCTCATAAGTCCCTCTGAGTTGTTCTGGATCACTGCATTGCCACTAATGGAGAAGTCCATTACATTCAACTGTACCACAGTGTATCAGTCTCTGTGTACACTCTGCTCCTTTCTGCTCCTTTCACTCTGCTCCTTTCACTCTGCATCAATTCCTGGAGGATGTTCCAGTCTCCATGGAATTCCTCCAGTTCATTATTCCTTTGAGCACAATAGTATTCCATCACCAACAGATACCACAATTTGTTCAGCCATTCCCCAATGGAAGGGTATCCCCTCATTTCCCAATTTTTTGCCACCACAAAGAGCGCAGCTATGAATATTTTTGTATATGTATTTTTCCTTATTATCTCTTTGGGATACAAACCCAGCAGTGCTATGGCTAGATCAAAGGGCAAACAGTCTTTTATGGCCCTTTGGGCATAGTTCCAAATTGCCCTCCAGAATGGTTGGATCAATTCACAACTCCACCAGCAATGAATTAATGTTCCTACTTTGCCACATCCTCTCCAACATTCATTACTTTCCTTTGCTGTCATGTTAGCCAATCTACTAGGAGTCAGGTGATACCTCAGAGTTATTTTGATTTTCATCTCTCTACTTATAATAGATTAAGAACACATCTTCATGTGCTTATTAATAGTTTTGATTTCTTTATCTGAAAATTGCCAATTTATGTCCCTTGCCATTTATCAATTGGGGAATGGCTTGATTTTTGTATAAATGATTTAGCTCTTTATAAATTTGAGTAATTAGACCTTTGTCAAAGGATTTAGTTATGAAAATTGTTTCTAAATTTATTGCTTCCCTTCTAATTGTGGTTGCATTGGTTTTGTTTGTACAAAAACTTTGTAATTTAATGCAATCAAAAGTATTAATTTTATATTTTGTGATTTTTTCTAAATCTTGCTTAGTCTTAAAATGTTTCTGTTCCCAAATATCTGACATGTCCTCTTGTGATCCGTATTTATGGATCTGTAATTATAGACCATAATACAAAAAACACATGCCTCACTTCTCCCACATAATACAATGGCAACCATACTTCCCCAGATACACAACATAATGGCCCCTATAACCTCCCTTTGCCCAAAAGTCTCTCTCCACATTACTACATAGTACAATGGCCCCCAAACTCCCCCAGATACACAACATAATTTGTGCATCTAGGGGAGCATTAGGGCAATTGTACTACCATGTTTCCCCCCCAAATAAGACGTTGTCATATTAATTTGACCAAAAAAAATCAGAGGGTGTCTTATAAAACACCCAGTGGCAGGGGTGGGCTTCTCACAGTAGAGGCCCACCACTGATGTCACAGGCCAGATCACCACTATCTGATGCCTATATACAGCACTGGAGGTGATGTTGGGTCTTTGACACTGTATACTGCTGTCTGGAATAGCAGCGGCTGCAGCTCTGGCTGTTATGGGCCTGTCACACCTTGTACAGGCCCATCACAGCCACCACTATACTGGGCAGCAGCATACACAGTGCGGAATCCCCTCCCCCAGATTGCTGCTCACCATGCTGATGTCTTCCATTATGCAGCCACATAATCCTTTGTGCTGTGCCTCATTCTCCTTCAGTTACTCTCAGAACAAGGCGCCACTCAAAGGATTATGTCATCGGAAGTAGTACTATACATGAGTGATGCCTTGCTTTGTGGCACCGCCACATACAGTACTCCAGGAGCACAAGATGCATCGGTATCCTGTCCTCCTCTCATAGACCACCAATGAAAGTGGTGCCCCTTCTGGAAGTGTAGTGGGGGCTGGATAAATGGCCTCAGGGGGCTTCACGTGGCCCACAGGCTATAGTTTGGGGACCCCTGCTCTAGACCCAGCATTCTATCTACTTCACCATCTAGCTGAATAAAAATTTGTTCATAAAGAGCTTATTGAGGAAAACAAAAAGGAAGGATAATCAATATTAACTCTAATCCAAAATAACAAAAAAAAAATTACACAAGATCTAAAAAATAGACTTCCAAGCATAGATAGTTTAAAATGACCAAACCACAACTTGAGGCCAATTTGAATGCTCTTTGACTTTGAGGCCTTTAAAGTATACAGGTGTAACCTAATATTTTACTATTTTCTTTAGAAACAACTAGAAAAGCACACATTTTTTAGCTCAATAGAAAACTGGTAGTTGCTATAACAACTGCCATTCAATTGGATGGTTATATTTCCATGAAGGCACATTAAGGAAACAGACACATTATGATATCCACATCCACTCTTGTAAACCTTCAATTTGGTGACAACAGATTTGGAAGCTGGATTACAATACAATTGTTTTTGTCTGTGGGGAACAATTTTCCTATTTAGCATCTATTCCATTGCTTAGTGGTTGATTTTAGGGCTTCTGTCACCACACAATTTACTAGGTTGAAAAATTATTAGTCATCAAAAAGGGGAAAAAGAGTGGAAATCAAAGGGTTCTCGTCATACATTGATTTAAATGGGCCATGTTTTAATAGAGAACTTCTGCCTTTAATCGTTGTAAATGGTTCTACAATAATATAATACTAGCGTATTACTTGCCTTTGGGTAACCCTTTTTAAATAATAAAAGACATTTTTAAATTAATAAACCTCACTATTTAACTCTGCATTGTATACTTAAGAACAGTTCTTTAAAATTGAAGGAATAGTTGAAGAAAATGGGGATGTTTAATGGAATCACAGATGTAGTGCTGGAAGAGAGAGCTCATAGAGTCTAAACCCTTCATTTTGCTGATAATGAACCTGAAGCTCAGGGATTTGTCAATGATTTCTTGATGATTTGTCGAAGACCATACCAATAATCATGACTGAAGGTTGCAAAGCAGACAATTTAAGTTTGATTTCAGGAAAAAAATTTCTATATGATTACAAGTAATCCAAAATACAAGGTGTCCCAGAGATCTTAGTGCAGTTTAAAAGTGTATAATGGGCTACCTTGAGAGGCCATGAATTCTCCTCACTGGAAGTCTTCAAGGAAACCTGAATGGACATTCGTTAGAGCTATTGCACATCTCATTCAGTTTGAGTTGGACAACTTACACAGCTGCCAAGGTCTCTGCTACCTTGGAAATCTTGTGATTCTTGGCTAATATAACAAGGACTCTTTCATGTTAGGGTCTGCTTACTCATTGCCTAACATAGAGCCAGGTACATAATAAGTGTTTAACAAATGCTTTTTAGCATGAGGTGAGATTAAACCATATCTAAAGAGTACCAAAAGTACACAAGGCATGTTCATGCATATGGCATGTAGCTTCTGTTTGAAGACATCCAGTGTGGAGCAGGGGGTAAAGCCGATTTCACTGGGAGATAATCCTAATTGGTACAATATTTTTCCTCACATCAAGCCTAAATTGGCCTCGTCACAACTTCCATCCAGTGCTCCTATTACAATTTTCTGGAGGCCAAATACAACAAATATAATCAAAAGTTCTCATTCTACTTCGCTACAATTACAATATCTGGAATAATTTAGAAGAGAAGTTGGCCAAGTATGGTCCAACGGCCAGGTTAGGTAAGTTTTATCTTTTGTCATCCATACCTTAACTTTTGAGGCTTTTTTCTCACTTACTGGGGTTTCCTCCTTTCCTCATGGTAAAGGAAGCATGAAGCTAATTAGAAAAAGATTACAGGGGACACCTGTGTTGACACTGAGTGCAGTAATGGACACTATTTGGCCATAACATTGCCTTTGTCCACTTCTGGGTGTGTTGAGGGGATCTTATTCCCTCCCCATCATGGAGGGCCAGCCCAGTTCATCAACATTCCCCACATATCAGAGTTTGCATCAGTGAACATCTGAATGTCAATAAAAAAGTAGGTGGGGCATACCTGGTTTTTGAAGGAATGCGGGGAGAGAACAGGCATGTAAGAGGGAAGAGAGAGGTTAATGGAGGCTAGGGAAAAACATGGTCTGAACTTAGAGTAAGAATGAGATTTAAAACTATGATTATCATCTACCCTTTCAAATAAACTTTATAAAATTTAATAACTGGGTAGATATATCAATTTAATTGTAACAACTTCGCAACCAACGTTGGCTTTTTAGGACCTTTACTTTTCTTCTGAGACTTAAAAGTGTTTAGGAAAGATTGAAGAAGTTTCAGTTTGCTCTCCTGCCTTCATATGCAAAATGCACCTTGGGGTATGATGGAGAAACAGTACTTTCCCTTTTAACACAGGCACCTGGATTGGATCTGATCAGTGAGAAGTCCTTACCCTGCATTTCCCCACCACCATTCCTTTATCTTAGATGAAGGTGAGTTGGTAGAAAATGGAGCCCAAGTCTTTTTTTGCATGGATTGGAGTAAGAAGTCCAAGCCTTTTGCAGACAGGAACTCAGGCCCTGACTTTCTCCGCCTGCCACACTGGCCAGCTGATGGTATTCTAGCTGCCTGGGTACATCATGCTGTGGGCTGTGGGTACAGCCCATGCAGAGTGGAGAGTGGATTAGAGTTAGGAGCTCCCTGCCTGAGACCCAGTGCCCATAACTTTGAAAAAATGTGGCTTTTACCTCTGGGGGAGGGGAAGGGATTAAAATGGTTTTTATTTTCTTTCTCCCTTACCCCCTACAAACATTCTTTAGGACTGGGATAAGAGGAAGTGCTTTTGGGAAGTCTTCTCCCTTCTCCCTCTACCACCCTCAAATTGTCCTTGAAGACTGCCTGCTTCCTTTAGCATATCAAAAGCCACACAGGGTTTTTTCTCTTTCTTTATCTCCCTGTGAAAAAGAGATAGGACTTAAACCCTCAAGTGTGTTACCCTCTTCCCAAAGTTGTAGCGCCACCCGGTGGCAAGAATTAAAACTACAGGAAAATTAAAAGAAAATTTCTTTGTCACTGCTAATAGTAATCCTGAATAATGATATTAAATTAAATGCATTTAAATAAAGGGATTACTAATAATTAAATACTAATAATATTGAGTTAAAATTAAAACCAAATTTCTAAAATTGAACAAAGGCAAAATTAAATCTAATTAATTAAATGCAATATTAAGGAATATTTTTAGAACACAATAGTATTAATAGTACTATCAATAACAATAATTATTAATTTTCAATAACTATTATTACTTACTACCAACTATTATTAATTATTGATAACTGATACTTGTTTATGATTATTTACTATTAATAGTTATTAATAACAATAATTATAATAAATATGCATTTATTATTGGTACTATTGCTGTGCAATGATTACTTACTTCCTTACATTAGCTTCTTGTTTCCACAATAACATTGAAGAAATTTGTGTCTCCATTTTTTTATGTTTTAGGAACTTTTCATTGTTTAAGCTGACCAGTTAAAAATACTCATACTAGTTTAATAGGCAGCTAAAGCCAAACAGACTTGACACTATGGGAAATACTGCAACAAATCAAGGGAAATCAGGAAATATTTCTCCAGATTTACACCAGCATAGACTTTTTTAATTCTTGGGGTGATCCTAATCTTCCTAAGGAGAAGTAGATGACAAGAAGGAAGCTAAAAATTTTGCAAAGCCTGGATGGACATGTCTTTTACATGGCCAAAATATGGTTCCTTTGACTTCAAAATCTTAAAACATTTGAAGTTAGCCATTAAAAACAAAGATTCCAAAGATTATAAATATTGGCTCTTGTGGGCATATCATGTTGATAAATCAACCAATCCCTCCAGTGAAGTCACCATTCTTTCTTTGGAACCAGGCCATTCTGGTTTAACTCCTTCAATTCCTCCTCCTGAACCCTTGATTAAATGTAGCAAAAAAACACATTCTATCATTCCACCTGGCCTGTGAGGAGGTTTCTCCTCATACTGACCCAAACTAGTACTTGAACCCTTCAGCTCCTCTCCTGGTCAGACCTCATTCATCCCCTTCCCCTTCCATCCCCTTTCCTCCTAATCCATTGCTCTACCCTCCCTTACCATACCATTACTCTTACCTTCTTTCTCAATACTCAGTGCCCGCCTATCTCCCCTATACCAACCTGTACCATCTCTAATTACCTTATTCTCTTGGCAATCCTTTTCCCTAACCTCCTTCTCTTGAATGATCCCACCCATCTTACTATGACTCTTCCTCTGGACCTCACCCATCTTAATCCTCTCCTCTCCAGCCCCACCCCCAAAATTTTTACCCTGCCTCCCCATCCCCTGACCAACCCCTCCCTCTCCATTGACCAACCCCTCCCTCTCCATTCACCCACCCCACCTGCTTGCCCTAATAGCCTTACTATAATTCACTCTATTGAACTCCAGAACACAGGTCAAGCAGCAGTTACCACAGAGGATTTGAATAAAGGTCTTTTCCCTCTAAGGGATGTCCCTACTTATAATAGACATAGAGAGTTAGTAAACAGTAAACATTACACACCATATACCTTTCTCTCCACAGGACATTGAAAGATTCAAAGAAAAATTCCCCTCTTTTGAAACTGAGAATATATTGCTGATATATAAGTTTGAAAGCATTTTTCATACACATAACCCCACATGGCTTGATGTGGAAGATTTGATTCAAGCATTGCTAACAGTAAGGGAACGGAATAAGATTCTCTTGTTAATCAGATCCAGGGAGAGGGAATAATTCATTGGCGAACTGAAGATCTCAAATGGAACCCAAATTCAGAGCAAGATTACTTACAACTACGCCAGGCTAGAAATGCATTACTAAAAGCTATGAGGGTCTGTTCTGATAGGCCTGGTGTATGGAATAAATTTGAAAATCTTAAGCAAGAAGATAATGAAAACCCCTCCCAGTTTATGGATAGACTTATTGAGCTGGGAGGAAGGTATATAGAATTGTATCTTGATAGGGAATGGGATGTTAGACAAAGTGGATTACAGTTTGTGAAAAACAGTCATAAGGTAGTTAAGAATTATTTTATGACTAGCTGTCCAAACTGGCCTACTATGGACCTTGAGGAATTTAAAAGAGTGGCAGTTTATGCTTTTGAGGGACATAAGGAAAAGGAAAAGGAGAACACTTATTTAGTGGAAACATTAAGGAAGAAAATAAAGGAACTGACTGCTAAACAGGGAGAGAAGGATAAAGAGAATACGACTTTAGTGGAAATATTGAGGAAGGAAATAAAAGAATTGACTGAAACAGTTGGAAAGGTAAAGCAAGGAGATGTCATATCTTCCTTACAAGAATCCACAAAACAACTAGTAACATGTCATTTTGTGGAAAAGTGGGTGTAATTATGAATTGTAAGAAGAGAAATCGGGAAAATAGAAATAGAAGTTTCAGGAATAATGATATTGACAGGAGGAAGAGTTATTCAATGAGGCAAATCAAGACCCACACCCAAACATTTGTACTCAGTGTGGGAACTCCAGTATGAGGGACCATAAAGGTGTGAACAAAGGGATTTAGATGACTGATGGTACTTTGTAGGGGAAGGAACCTCAAAGAGTCTGGAGATACATTTTAAGCCTCTTCAGACCTCGTTGCTTTATTGATATTAACTGTTTCGATTTGTTCCCCACCCTAGAATTAAGAAGTCTCTGTAACACAATTCTAAATACAAGATGTATGCAATTTACTGTTAACTGCTGTGACAAGGAAATCACTTTAAAAGACTGATATATATTAATTTAAGGTCGCAAAGGAATTCAGCTATGTAATTCCTAAATGAAAACTCAAGTCAGCAGTCAACCTTTTATGGAGTTTAATTACAAACAGGAGGAAGAAAGGTATTAGAGATAGAGAGAGAGGGAGAGAGAAAGGGGAGAGAAGGGAATAGGGCTTAAATACCCCTTCTGTTTAGGCTGGGCCAAAAGGCCCAAGCCCTTAGATAGCTGAGGCAAAGAAAAGAGATCAGTCCCTATCACTCATGTGACCAAAACGGAGAAACAGTCTCAGGGGCCTCCACCTCCAGCTTCCTTCAGAGCAAGCTTCTCAGAGCACAACCTCTCAGAGCAAAACCTCTCCAACCAACCACCTAGTCCTCAGACCCCGCTATCTTTAAGGAAACCATCCAAGTTCCCTTCCCTCAGTTCTCACATCTACCAATCACTGTCCATGTCTTCCCTGTGCCAATGGTAGCTCTAGCTTAACCCAGGACCACCCAGAGGTCTGTGGCTTTGCACATGTCTGTTGAAGGTCATATTCTTAAATAATTAAATTTTGATCTATGCTGCAGCCCTTCCTAAATCCTGTTAGGACTGAGTAGGGTGGAGATTGTATCAATTCTAAAATCAATCATGACTCAAAGAACTTCCTGTTCTATGCTTAAGCATAGGTCAAAGCCCTTTCCATTGTTCAGCAAAAGGTTTCTGTCCTAAAGTAATCTTAAGTAGGGAGGAGAAGGAACCTCCCATGCCAATGGGGTTCACATTCCAATAGACTATCAGTAAGAAATTTTTCAAGTATGAAATTTCCCAATGGTGAAATTTCCAACATTTATAAGTCTAAGAAATTTTAAGGTTTACACTGCTTCATAAGCTATCAGAATTGAAAGATTCTGTTACACTGTTTTTCATTTGTACCTCCCCTATGACTATACTGAAGAACGTATCATTGTAAAAGCCCATAAACAGTCTTTTTTCCTTTTTTGCCTTTGTTAACTGTCACACAGAGATGATGGATGGACTCATCACACTGGTTTCAACCTATATACAAGTTTTGGTGAATTTAATTATCTAATACTCTGAATTGATTTTAATGGATTTTCAGAAGTGATTTTTAGATATCTGGGAACCCCACTGCCTCTGGCTGATCATTTGCCTGCCACTGAGTTGATTGTAACAAGAGATAAGGGTTCATTTGTAGTTGAAGTAAAGTGCAATGGGTGTATGTTCCCATCTCTGCCTTTATTGAAAATGTAATGGGTGACAGAACTGAAGTGATTTTCTCTTTTAGTACTTGGCTTCACGTGAATATGGTTGGGACATATTGGAGACAATTCTCTTACACTGTTACAGTCTCATACCAAGAGGGAGGGAGGTGCCCAGGTGGCTTAGTTACCCTGTGATGTGTTATAATCTCATCCAGGAGATGGGAATGATTTTTCCTGTGAAGCAATGGGTTTATTATATTTGTAACTCTTCATCAACTGTACAGAGGTTTTTCTGGTTTTCTCCCACCAAATTTTGGAATGATAGTAATAACAGAACTTGTTAAAAATATCTTGCCCAAGGTTGAAAGATTAACTAAATCTGTAGAACTTGTGACAAGTATTCATATGTTCATAGGTTTTTTAAATATCACACAGCAAGTCATGTGAATCCTAATGATAGCTGATGGAACCTCTCATGACTGCAAAGAACAGGTTTGTTTGCAATTATCCTGAAATGGGCTCTTATAATTTTGGGGATTTTGGTAGAATCTGTATTAGTTATCGTACTACTGTTTTTAAAAGGCTTTTATCTAGTGAAAAAATTATGTACTCTAACAATATGGATCCTGGCCAAGTGAAGAGGGATATAAATCTCATTTTTGAGTTGAGCACCTTTTGTGTTGTGACTCTGCTTGGCTAACACATTGTCACATGGCATATGAATTGTGAAATTATGATTTTTAAAATTATTTTTTCTCTTTACGTTTATAATAGGATATTTGATTTTTTCCCCTTTTTTCCTATTCTTGACAATACTTGAAGTACATGAGATCAGTATTAATGTTTTTTTTTGCCTTGAAGGATAAAGTTTACATTATAAGTCTATAGTATCTATTAGCCCTAGTAACCATGCATACCCAAAAGCTTTAGACTATGAAAACCTTCCATTTATTGATAAATGTTATAGGATTTTGTTTAATGATTGTGTCTGATTCCAGGAGGAAGGAACAAAAGAGCCACTATACAGTGCCAAGTAGCATGAGATCAAAACAGACCAAATCCAATCCAGGGAGGATTGTTGAATTTCTATGCCAATACAAAATGACTTGAACCTAGTGTGAGAATCGAGGTTGAGGCACTTGACATATGTTAAGATGCAAGACCCCTTTTACCACACTCCTTGTGTAATATTAAGTCTTGTACTTCAGGTTGGCTATCATCCTGACTCCCCCTTTCCCTGACAGTGAAAGTAAAATCAGGCCTGGGAATGATTTTTCCCATTTGCTGCTGAAACCTAGTCCCTTTTCTCTTATAGTTTGGCAATTTTCTGTAGTCCTGGATGAAAATGGGTAGAGTACTGTATTGCTGCTATTGTCCTAGAGGCTTGTGGGACATAAGTCACTTTAATTGGACCTGGCTACTGATTCAAGGAACTGTTACAGGTTTATTTTTTACTCAGGATTGTATACATGTAAGATTTTTTTTATTTTTTTAAAAATGTTGTACTTATTATTTTTATATAGAATTTAATTTTTGTTTTTTATTTGAGATTATTTTGGGGGGTATTTTTCTTTTGACAAAGATTTCATATACCTCATAACTCAGCCATGTATGCCAGAGTGATTCTGGTGTTTGTCAATACCCTCCCTCAAGAGAGATTGTGTAATTACCCTAAAATCCAAGATCAAAAAAAATTTTTTTGGAGAAATTTCAGGAAAAGAAACTTGCCAACACCCTGAATCAAGAAAGCAAATCCTTTTGGAGAAGGTGCTATAAAGATGCTTGAAAAAGCCACACAGCACATCAAAAGATCCAGAATTAACTTTGGGATATAATGAACTGAATTGAAAGGGGTTGAACATTCTGAATGTAAACTCTTATGTCAAAGAGGACTGCCCCCTAACTGGCATTTTGTCAATGTGTCTATTGGTCAACTTTTGTATTTTTCTTCTCATATTCCCCTCTCATCTCTAATTATTGTAACTTCCTCTTAGAAAATGCAATGTATGTACTTTTAGTTAGAAGATGTTTGGAGATATAAGATGGTTATGTTTAAATGATCCACTGGGGAGACTGGTCTCCCAAAGGATCATAGGGGTGATTGTGTCGAGGGGATCTAATCCCCTCCCCCTCCTGGAGGGCCAGCCCAGTACGTCAACATTCCCCACATATCAGAGTTTTCATCAGTGAATATCCAAACATCAATAATAAGGGGGGCATACCTGGCTTTTGAAGGAATGTAGGGAGTGAGAAGGTAGGCAAGGGGGAAGAGAGAGGTTAATGGAGGCTAGGAAAAATGTGGTCTGAACTTAGTGTAAGAATGAGATTTAAAACTATAATTGTCTACCCTTTCGAATAAACTTTATAAAATTTAATAACTGGGTAGATATATTAATTTAATTGTAACATGGGTCACAGTTTAAGAACAAAGAGGGGCACTTTCATTCCCAATGGAGCAAAGGACCCAAGTTGCATTATCACTTCTGGTTCCAAGAGAGTGAGGACCCTGAGTAACAATATTAATTGCAATCCTAATGGATCAAAGGCTCTTCCTGGTAAGAACTAGAGTACAGAACAGGAAGGCATTTACTAGACTTCTCCCCAGATCACACTTAGAAGCACTGAAAGCAGAAGTAGCTCTATCAACAGCAGCATGAGAAAACCTTAGCTTGGGACAATGTCTCTCCCCAGCACCTCTTTCATGAAAGTCAAAAGTCTGAGCCATTAGAAGGATGGTTTTGATATTGGTGATAAAATAGAGGTGAGTATGAGTTTCTAATTTAGAGAGGGAAGACAATTAATTTGGTTTTTAACACTTTACTTTTTAAGATATCATCCATATGGGAATTTCCTGGGATGATTGATAAGGAAAAATGTTTGGAAGTTGAAGCCATGAAAATAGATGAATTCTCCAAAGAAATGAATGTAAAATGAGAAAATTTTGGGGACCAACAGATGAGTCTTATGCCATCAGAGGATGAAAGGAACAATACACGTTTTCATTTTTTTAAGGATTTTAAAAAACAAGAGATGAAATAAGCAAAATCTGTTCTTAGAATCCAAAGGAAAGTAGTGAACACGTGTACCTTCTGATGTTATTATATATCCTTTGAACAATTAAACCAGAAAATTTCCCTCTGGTTGTACATCCATTTATGGTTCATTTGTTCCACCTACAAAATTATTCTTTGAAGGATATTAGAAATTTGGAACTAAGCCACTCCAAATCACTTAACTATGCATATACTTTGACCTATTAATACCATTATTATACCCATACACCTCTGACACCAAAGAACTTAAAGAAAGACTTGTATGTAGAAAAATATTAATCAACATTCTATTTGTTGTAGCAAAGAAAAGGATAGAAATGGAATGTTAATCAAATAGGAAATGGCCAACCAAATTATGATATGCAAATTTAATGGAATAGTTTCACTGTAAGAAATAATGACCAGGTACAGTTTCAGAAAAAGCTGAATGGACTCATAGAGAACAATAACATTGTAAAGAAAAAAAGTCTTGAAATACTCAAGAATTCTCAACAATGGAATTAACAGTCATGACTGTATAAGACTGAATAAAATTGATGCTTCCTATCTCTTGGGTGAGAGGAACAGGCAATGTTTAACATCAGGCTCTCCCCAAAAATGTAGACACAGTACACTTTTAAACTTAATCTGCATTTGCTCCATTCTTCTATCAGTTCTAGACAATCAACAAAACAATAAATCAAAGTCTGCTTTGTAACATTTGTCAAATTCCAAGATGTAAAGGCTCTTGCTAAACATTTAACAACAGACTTTCAGAAACAGGTTCAAATGGGCTCAAGAACACCCCAAAGGGTTTGATGTGCTTAAGGTGCAAAGTGAGATATACAGTTTTGTTCATGAAAAATGTGTGGATTGGTTGTACTTATCTCCTACATATATTGTGCTTTTCTTATTCTTTTTTATTTATAGAAAGAAAAGTGTTATTGTAACATTTTAAAAACAAACATAGGAGAACAGAAGGAAGTTCAGAAGGAAATACAGATAACTAGGACAGCTTTGAAAGTTAACATATTAGAATTTTTATATATATGCATATATACTAAACTTATATAGTTTCACATTTAATTCTCTTTTTCTATTCTATTTTGTGTTTAGGAATGTTCATTTTATGTTTTCTCTGTTTCTTAAATTTAAAATAAAAATTTTAAAGATGCTAGGCAACTAACAGATATTGATAGATATGAAATATGGCACATTATATTAGGGATCCTGGATAGTCTTTGACTCCTCCTGGTACCCCCCTAATTAGTATGGATTTGGTGTATTCTTCAGCAGCTGCAACAGCTGCAATGTAAATTGGAAAGGTGATAGCTGCCTGGAGTCTTATTGTCTCCTGCTTAAGGATTTTATGTGACCATAGAGAAGAGTTATAGCAAAGTCTAAGATATCGTATTCACAACCAGCTAATAAACATCATGAGCACCTGACCAACAGAACTCTTTTGGCGAGTGCATAGTCTAATTAATCCACCCTGCTTCTCTCATTAGTTCCATTTTGTTGTGATGAGTTCCTCAATGAGGAGCTGCTCACTCTCAGGTTAGACAACATTGTTGAATTGTACTGAACAGCACTGGGTTTTTTTCCTTCTTCGATTAGTCCCAAGTCCATGTCAGCAGTCAATTTGGGGTTCATAATGCTAACTCATTTCCTGATCCCTCCCCCCATTTCTGGTTCTGTCCTTAAATTGAAAATATTTGAAGAATCTCCAAGTTGGAAGTGACCTTAGCAGCCATCCAATCCAACTTGTACCTGAACAAAAATCTCTACAAAATACTTAGCAAGTAGTTGTCCAGCCTTTTCTTGAAGAATGTCAGCAAAGGGAACCCATTTCCCATTGAGGTAGGCCCATCTCACTTTTGGAAAGTTCTAATTATTAGGAAATTTTTCCTGACAGAATACTGTAATCTGCTTTTTCCATTTTACTCATTGCTTCTAATTTTACCAACTGAGGCAAAGAAGAAGTCTAATTGTTTTTCCCACATAGCAGCCCCTCAAACATATAAAACCAGTTAAGTCTTGCTGAGAGAAGATGGTCATTTAAACAACTTGGATAATCAGAGAATTACCAGTTACAATCCTTCTTATATGATATATGACTACTGGACCTTACCACCTCCTTACCACCGTACCCTCAGGATCCTGGGCCGTAATATCTGCCATGTTATTACACCCTCCTAACATTCAAGAGTTGACAGTTGGCCTACCATCATACCCAAATGATCCAAAGATTCAGAGTGGAATCTTCCCACATGTGCTATCTCCTCCAATTATAATGTGAATTCCTTGAGAGTAGAGGCCATTTCATTATATTCATATCACCAGTTCTTTGCACACAGTAATAAATGCTTTCCATTCAATAATTCATACTAGGTGTAGAAGGCGCTAGTAGTTAAAGAAGTAAGGAAGGATTCATAAAGAAAGTGATGCTCAAGTTTCATCTTGAAGGAAGGGGAGAATTGTATAAAGAAAGGAGGGAGTTCTTGTCAGGCATGGACTACAGCTAGTGCAAATTTAGATGGATGGAAAAATAGTGCATTCTATCTGAGGTGTAAAGGTTAGGCTAGTTTGTATGAACAATTGAATTCCAGAGGTTGAGTAATTAAGAGTGCTACTGAAAAGATACGTTGGGAAGAATTTTGAAAGCAAAATAGAAGAGTTTATATTTTTAATCTTAGAAACAAGAGGGAGCCACTGAAGCTTAATGAGTAGGGAAGTGACACTGTCAGCCCTGTACTTAGGAAATATCACTTCAGCAGCTGTGGGGAAAATGAACTGGAGTGTGGAGAGACTTGTGGCAGGGAGACCTATTAGAAGCTCATTGTAATAATTCAGGTAAGTAAGGATAAGGGCCTACATAAGAGTAGTGGCTATTGTGGGAAGAGAAAAGATCAAGTGTGAGAGACTATGTAGAGGGAGAAAAAGAGTGATCTGAAAATAGATTGGCTATGTGGAATGAGGGAGAATGGGGAGTCAAGGATTACATTGGAGTTCTAAAGTTAGGAAACTGGAAGAATAGTGGTTCCCTTGACCAAAATAGAGAAGGATGGAAGAAGAGTCAGTTTGAAAGGGAAGGAAAATGAACTTGATTTCTGTATCTGTTAAGTTTTGAATGTCTTTAGGGCAATTAAAAATGTTGAAATAGGTAGTTGGGGATGTAAGACTGGAGCTCAGGACTAATGTAGGTCTCTCAGTAACCTACATATATATTCATTAAATTCATGTGACCTGATAAGATCACCACGTGAAAAGGGAAAGGGACAGAGAGACAGAGACAGAGACAGAGACAGACAGACAGAGAAGGATCTAGTCTTTGGCAATACACCACAGTTACTGGGGCATGATATGGACGAAAAGTCAGAATATGAGACTGAGGAGAGAATAAAGAAGAGCTCACACATACAACAGCTTTTTTGAGAAGCCATCCATTTCTTCTGTGAAGTAGCCCAGGTTCGGAGGGTAGATCCTAATGAATGGATTAGATTTGACTCTTCACTTCATGTCGCCCACTTATTTAACATCAGTCCTTCTTTAAAACCTAACAAAGCAAAGCTGACTTGCCTTCCATCTCTTTTCTCCTTTTAATGAAGCAGGCATTTTACACTGAAAGGTAAGTACCTTGAAAAGCTAAGACCTTACAGCCAACAGAGGGGAAAGATTGCAAGCACACAAGACATCTCTATTACAATTCCCTGCCAGCAGTCACACAGAGCGATAACAAGCTAAAAACAAAATGAACTGTTTCTTCAGGGAACACTACTTAGCTTTAGGTCACATTATTAGTTGAAAAGATTAGGGCTATGAAATCTCAATTTTCCCAGTCTTGAGGGGAAAAGCAAAACTAGTATCGAGCAAAAGAATAAAGTGAACCTGGTTTTACTTAAGACAAAATTAACTCTGTGTCAACATCTCCTTGCAATGATTTATAGAGTAATATGGAAGCATTACCCATTAACAGAAACAGACTAAATTCCATTAAGAAGGTTGTCAAATACATGGACAATACCATAGAAATAACCATTCTGTTTTTATTAAAAGAAAACCATGGCTTTCACCAAGTTACAGCTATTTTGTTAAATCAAAACATATGAGATGAGGTTAAGAAAATAAGTCTCTTCTCTACTCATTAAGAAGTAGTAGAAATAAATGCAGAAATGAAAGTTTGTAATGCAGGTCTATAATGGAGTGCACATTTCTAGTGCAATGTAACTGAAATTTTCCCCTTTGGAAATCAAATACATCTGGTCCAACTGTCAGGATGTGGGACAGGTGAAGAAGTTTCAGGAACCTATATGGATAGCTGATGATTTATTGTTGTATAAGAAATGGTATTTCTGGCTTCTACAAATATTTTCTTCTCTATATACATTTTTACTTATTTTAAAATTTTATATCACTGTATTATAGCCACTAGCAGAATAACTGCCCACTCCCTTTAGATGCAGGCTACCAGAAAAGTATTCCTGTGTGAAACATTTGGTGGGTCAACATAAACTCAAAACAATACCCTCTGGGGGCAGCTGGGTAGCTCAGTAGATTGAGATCCAGGCCCAGAGACGGGAGGTCCTGGGTTCAAACCTTGCCTCAGACACTTCCTAGCCATGTGACCCTGGGCAAGTCACTTGACCCCCATTGCCTAACTGTTACCACTCTTCTACCTTGGAACCAATACACAGTTATTGATTCCAAGATGGAAGGTAAGGGTTATTAAAAACAGCAATATCCTCTGAGCCCCACAGGTTGATTTTCTTTTATTAAACAAAGAAAATGATACATTAAATACCTTCACTTAAGTGACAAGAAATTCAACCAGATATACATTTCTGATAGATATCTTTCAACAGTAGGGGAAGGGTGCATGTACAAAGGGATACAAATATAGGAAATACATGTGGTCCACAAACACATCTGAAAGACACATACAGGCAATATATAAAGCCAGAGGAAATTCATTAAGGAGCATATAAATAACATGCATGCCCAGAGAAACTGATACCTCCATTGCTACAAAACTGCTCCTTAAGAATAATTTTTTTTCTTTTTTCTTTAAAAGAAATCTATTTTCCCTCCCTCTCACTACATTTTAAAAAATAAAAGCAAATTCCCTGTAATGAATAGATATCATCAAGTCAAACAAATTAACTTGCTGGTTATGTTTAGAAAAAGGTATTTCATCCTGCACCCTGAACCTGTAACTTCTCTGTCAAAAGATCAAAGTAAGTCCTCTGGAGTTTAAATTGGTCATTATATTGATAAGAGCTCTTAAGTCTTTCATAGTTGTTTGTTTTTACAGTGTTGTTGTTGGCATATGAATTGTTCTCGTTCTACTCATTTTGTTAATTTACAAAAGTCTTCAATATTCTTTTTTTATCATATTGATCTTACAATATAAATCATTCTCTTGGTTCTTCCCCTTCACTTTGCATCAATAAATATAGGAATTTCCATCTCTCTTTGAAAACATGTATTTCCACTTTTCTTATAGCACAATAGTATCTCATTCAAAGACCACATTTAGTTCAGTCCTACCCCGGCTGATGATCATCTCCTTTATATACAGTTTTTTTGCCAACAAAAAAAGAGTTGTCATAAATATTTGGGTACCTGGAAGATTTTATCCTCTTCTTTGATCTTTTTGGGGCAAGTGTACTTGGGTCCAAGTTAATTATTTTCTGACTATAAATAAATAGGGACAAATAGGAATACACCTTCTTTTCAGCAGCACATGGTACATTCACAAAGATTGACCATGTACTAGGCCATAAAACCATGGCAAACAAATGCAGAAAAGCAGAAATAATAAATGCAACCTTTTTAGATAATAACGCAATAAAAATAATAATCAGTAAGGGTACTTGGAGAGCCAAATCAAAAATTAATTGGAAATTAATAATATAATTCTGCAAAATCAATTAGAGAACAAATCATAGAAACAATAATAATTTCATTGAAGAAAATGACAATGATGAGACATCCTTTCAAAATCTACTGGATGCATCCAAAGCAGTATTCAGGGGGAAATTTATATCCTTGACTCCATATGTTAACAAATTAGGGAGAGCAGAGGTCAATGAATTGGGCATGCAAATCAAAAAACTTGAAAGTGAACAAATCAAAAATCCCCAGAAGAAAACTAAATTAGAGATCCTAAAAATTAAGGGAGAAATTAATAAAATCAAAAGTGATAGAACTATTAGTAAATCAGATTAGAAGCTGGTATTTTGAAAAAACAAACAAAATAGACAAAGTACTGGTTAATCTAATAAAAAATGGAAAGAAGAAAACCAAATTAATAGTATCATAGATGAAAAAAGGAGACCTTACCTCCAATGAAGAGGAAATTAAGGCAATCATTAAAAACTATTTTGCCCAATTGTACGGCAATAAATATGCCAATCTAGGTGATATAGATGAATATTTACAAAAATATAAATTGCCTAGATTAACAGAAGAAGAAATATATTTCTTAAATAATCCCATATCAGAAAAATAAACTGAACAAGCCATCAAAGAACTCCCTAAGAAAAAATCCCCAGGGCCTGATGGATTCACAAGTGAATTCTATCAAACATTCAAAGAACAGCTCAGCCCAATACTATACAAACTATTTGATATAATAAACAAAGAGGGAGTTTTACCAAACTCCTTTTATGACACAAACATGGTACTAATTCCAAAGCCAGGCAGACCAAAAACAGAGAAAGAAAATTATAGACCAATCTCCCTAATGAATATAGATGCAAAAATCTTAAATAGGATACTAGCAAAAAGACTCCAGCAAGTGATCAGAAGGGTCATCCACCATGATCAAGTAGGATTCATACCAGGGATGCAAGGCTGGTTCAATATTAGGAAAACCATCCACATAATTGACCACATCAACAAGCAAACCAACAGAAATCACATGACTATCTCAATAGATGCAGAAAAAGCCTTTGACAAAATACAACACTCATTCTTATTGAAAACACTAGAAAGTATAGGAATAGAAGGTCCTTTCCTAAAATTAAAATCATAAACAGTATTTGTTTAAAACTATCAGCCAACATTATCTGCAGGGGAAAGAGGGATAGAATATGATTCTTATAACCAAGGAATAATGTTCTAAATTGACTAAATAAAAAAATAAAAAAGAGTTACTAATAGTGTCTATTCATATAGGAATGCAAATCATTTGAACTTATTGAGTCCCTTAAATTTTCTTTTCCTTTCTTAATTACCTTTTGGTAGCTCTCTTGAGTTCTATATTTGGGCATCAAATTTTCTGTTTAAGTCTGGTCTTTTCTTTAGGAATTCTTGGAAATATTCTATTTTATTAAATGACCATACTTTTCCCTACAAAAATATAGTCAATTTTTCTGGGTAGGTGATTCTTAGTTGTAGACCCAACTCCCTTGCTTTCTGGAATATTATACTCGATGTCTTCCAGTCATTCAGAGTGGGTGCAGCCGGGTCCTGTGTTATTGGGACTGTGGCTTCCTGATATCTGAATTATTTCATAATATCTTTTCCTTGGTTTGAAAGTTCTTGAACTTGGCTATAACATTCCAAGGTTTTGTCACCTGGGGATTTAATGCAGGAGGTGATCTGTAGATTTTTTTAATCTCTACTTTACTCTCTTGTTAAAGAATATCAGGGCAGTTTTCCTGCATAATTTGCTATAGAATGATGTCTAGGCTTTTTCCTTGGTCATGATTTTCCGGTAGACCAAAAATTCTTAAATTATCATTTCTGAATATATTTTCCAGTTTTGTTGTTTTATCAGTTAGGTGTTTCATATTTCCCTCAAATTTTTCATTCTTTTGATTTTGTTTCATAGATTCTTGCTGCCTTGTGAAGTCATTTGCTTCTAATTGCTTGATTCCAATTTTTAAAGATGGAATTTTGACTCTTACTTTTTGGACATTCTTTTCCTTTTGATCTATTTATTTATAAGTCATTGTTTTTATCTTTTACTTTCTTTGCCTTGTTTTCAAGATGGTCAATTCTGGCTTTTAAGATACTATTTTCTTGTTTTAGTTCATGTGCCTCTGTTTCCAGATGACTTATTTTGCTTTTTAAGGTCTTTTGCCAATTTCCTTCAACTTCTCTTAATTGGTATTTTGAGTTCTTCCAGAGACTGAGTCCAATTCACTAGAGTTCCTGGGTTTTTTGTTGGTGTTTCTTGATCTTCCTCTGCTCTGTTTGTTCTTTGCACATTACCTGAATAGAAGCTGTCAATTGTATTTTTTCTTTTTCTGTTGTTTACTCATATTTTTCCCTCTCTCACCACCCTTCCTTATTGGCTATATTCTTGACCCTCTGTTTATTTGCTGGATCTGTGATTTTAGGCTATTCTGCCCTGAAGGGGATTCTTCTCTGCTCAGCTAATTAACTGGATTAGGCTGATGGAGCTGACCAGTTGTATTAATGTCCCCTTAGGCCACATTTTCCCCACCTGCCAACAGAGGCTGAGGGTGAAAGTGAAGGTGTGGAGGCTGAAGGTAGTTAACCTTGGTCCTCCTCTCTACTCATTTCTGCCAGCTGCATCCCTGCCAGCTATCTGGTCAGAGCCCTGAGCTTCCTGTAGTCATATCAAGGTATTGTCTCAGTCATAGCCTTTGCCCTGGGATCCCAGTCAGCCAGATTCCTACTGTGGGTATCAGCACAGTAGGTAGGGGAGAGGTGTTGGATCTTGCTCTTATACTAAAGAATTTAACTTTATCTGCATATCTTTCGAGCAGGAGAGACCCGTGGCTCTGGCCTGCTGCCAAGCCTGGCTCTCTGTCCACTCTGCACCCTTGCTCCTCTGGTTTTCTGCCATCTCTGTGAGACTGAGGACTTCTACCATCTGGAGCAGAGGTCCCCAAACTATGGCCTGTGGGCCACATGCACCTCCCTGAGGCCATGTATTTGGCCTCCACAGCATTTCTGGAAGCTGCATATCTTGTACTGGTGGTCAGTGAGAGGAGCACTGTATGTGGCAGTGCTGCAAAGCGAGGCATCACTCACATATAGTACTATTTCCGGTGACATAATCCTTTGTGTGGTCCCTTAGAACAAGATGCCATGCAAAGGATTATGTGGCTGCATGGTCAGCAGCAATCTGGGGGAGGGGATTCCACACTGTGTATACTGCTGCCTGGTTAGGGTTAGGTTTTTTATAATCCAGCCCTCCAACAGTATGAGGGACCATGAACTGGCCCCCTGTGTAAAACGTTTTGGGACCCCTGCTCTGGAGATTTCTTCCCTGCACTACTGATAAACTGGATTAAGCCAATTGACCTGATCTGCAGAGTTCAATGTGCCCCAAGGCCAAAACTTTCAGAGGCAGAGGCCCAAGATAGAGGTGTAGTGGCTGAAGGCTGTTACCAGCCTATGCTCTTCTCTTCTCTCTTCCACCTGCCTCTTTGCCAGTTGTTGTGAGAGCCCTGAGCTTCACATAGTTGTGGGAGTAATGCACTCTGTTCCAGATGGAACCCTAGCCCTGAGATTCTACAGACTACCTGAGTCTTAGCACAGTAGGTAGGGGAGGGTCCCTGGGACCTTTCTTCCTTCTCTTCTTTAAACCTGAGAATTCAACCTTCTCTGTGTAACTTTTAAGTTGAATTGAGCAGGAAGGTCCCACAGCTCTGTCTTCTTGTTGCATTTTTCTGTTCCCCTTGAAGTGCTTTGTTTTTGATTGGTGTGGAAGCGTTTTCACAGAGGAATCGACTTTTGTTGCTTCTAAGCTGCCATCTTGACTCTGCTTACCCTTTGTTAGATTTAGAATAGTTTTGAGTGTTAAATAGTTGTAGATAAGAGAGTGGGAGCCATAAACTGTGATAATTAAAATGTTTGGGAGCAAGGGAAATATATATATATCAATTATGACCGCTAAAATATGTTTTCTACTGTGTCTTGGTTTTATATGAATATAAGATGGTCGCCAGGGAATATATTCCCAATTTATGAATATGCCCAAGCCAACTGGGTTTTATAGAGAAATTTAATTTATAATACACTGATTAATCAATAGAAAAAGGGAGAAAGTAAGAAAGGAATAAGAATGAATAAATCAGTCGGTTGGTTTTATCACTCACCCAAGATCTCTCTAGGTAAGGCTTCTCATGCCAACCTCAGGCTCCATCTTCAAGAGAGCCTCCTTTCAAGAAATATTTCCAGAGAATTCTCCTCCTTTAGAGCCAGCCTTCTCTCCTGGTCCTCCCACAGAGCAACCTTCTCAGTCCTCCTTCAGAGCCACCTCGCTCAGAGCAAAACCTCTCGAACTCTCCTCAGACCCCGCTATCTTTAAGGAAACCATCTAAGTCCCCTTCCCTCAGTTCTCACATCTACCAATCACTGTCGATGTCTCCCCTGTGCCAATGGTGGCTCTAGCTTAACCCAGGACCACCCAGAGGTCTATTTCCTTTGCACATGTCTGCTGTAGGTCATGTTCTCAAATAATTAAATCTTGATCTATGCTGCAGCCCTTCCTAAATCCTGTTAGATTGAGTAGGGTGGAGATTGTAAGTCCCAAGACCTGGTTCTGTCATTCCAAGTATCTCTATTGTATCAATTCTAAAATCAATCATGACTCAAAGAACTTCCTGTTCTATGCTTAAGCATAGGTCAAAACCCTTTCCATTGTTTAGCAAAAGGTTTCTGTCCTAAAGTAGTCTTAAGTAGGGAGGGGAAGGATCCTCCCATGCCAAGGGATTTCACATTCCAATAGAGTTCTTACTATCAGTAGGAAATTTTTTCCAAGTATGAAATTTCCCAATGGTGAAATTTCCAACATTCATAAGTCTAAGAAATTTTAAGGTTTACACCTTGTTCTAATTTTTAAAAATTTCATTGAATCATTCTGTTCTATTTAGTCTATTCTGATGCTCATGGAGTTGGCTAATTGGTTAGTTTTCCACCTTTGGTTCTAACTAGTATATTCTCTGAATAATTCCTTTCTGCAGTGCTCTTATTTCAATTACAACTTCATTTTTTAGTCATACCAATCAAACTACCAAAAACTATTTCATGGAACTAGAAAAAATAATAACAAAATTCACTTTGGAAGAATAAGAGGTCAAGAATATTAATGGAATTAATGAAAAATATGTCAAAGAAGGTAGTCTAGCAGTAACAGATCTCAAACTATACTATAAAGAAGTAATTATCAAAGCAATATGATACTGGCTAAGAAATAGAAAGGCCAATCAATAGAATAGACTAGATGCACAACATACAGGGGTAAATGACTTCAGCAATGGTGTTTAATAAACGCAAAGATCAAAGCTTTTGTTGAGAATTTACTATTTGACAAAAACTGCTGGGAAAAACTGGAAATTGAGAATTTACTATTTGACAAAAACTGCTGGGAAAAACTGGAAAACGGTATG
This sequence comes from Monodelphis domestica, assembly GCF_027887165.1. Taxonomy (NCBI): domain Eukaryota; kingdom Metazoa; phylum Chordata; class Mammalia; order Didelphimorphia; family Didelphidae; genus Monodelphis; species Monodelphis domestica. Next base: position 23,765,344 of record NC_077235.1, on the reverse strand, counting down.
GCAGAAACCAGATATAGACCAATATCTTACACCCTATATCCAGATATGGTCAAAACAGTTATGATCTAGTTATAAAGAGTGATACCATAAGTAAATTAGGAAAACATAGAATAACTTACCTAGAAAATCTATAGAAAATGGAAGAATTCATAATCAAACAAGAAATAGGTAGCATTATAAGATGTAAAACAGGTAATTTTTATTATATTAAACTAAAAAGGTTTTGTACAAACAAAACCAATGTAACCAAGATTAGAAGGGAAATAAGCTGAGAAAAAGTTTTACAGCAAATTTCTCGATTAAAGATCTAATTTCTTAAATTTATATAACTAAGTAAAATTTTTTAGAATTCAAGACAATCTCCAAAGGACCACTGGTCATAGGGAATTAACAAGCAAATTTCAGATGAAGAAATCAAAGCTATCAATAATCATATAAAAAGGTTCTAAATCCCTCTTGATTAAAGAAATGCAAATTAAACTACTCTGGGATACCAACATGGACCCATTAAATTGGCCAATATGAATGTAAAGGAAAGTGATAAATGTTTCTGGGGATTCAGCAAAAATGGAATACTAATGAATTGTTGGTGGAGTTGTGAACTAATCTAACAATGCTGGAGGGCAATTTGTAACTATGTCCAAAGGGTTATAAAACTGTGTATAGCATTTAATCCAGTAATAGCAGGGCTGGGTCTGTATCCCAAAGAGATTGTAGGAATTATAGCAGCTCTTTTTGTGGTGGCAAAGAATTGCAAATTGAGAGGATACTCATCAATTGGAGAGTGGCTAAACAAATTGTAATATATAATGGTGTTGGAATACTATTGTACTATAAGAAATGATGAGCAAGATGATTTCAGCAAGAGCTGGAAAGACCTACATGAACTGATTGCAGAGGTAAATAAGCAGGACCAGGAGAACATTGTACATAGTAACATAGCAATATTGCATGGTGATCAACTGTGAAAGATTTAGCTACTCTCAATAATACAATAATCCAGGATAATTCTGAAGGATTTATGACAAAAAAAGTGATCTACTGCCAGAGAAAAAACTGTTTTAGTTGGATAGAGATCAAAGCATATTTTTTTATATTAGTTTATTTATTTTTTTTATTTTGGTGTGTTGGTAATATATAAGTATTCTCCTACAACAATGACCAATTTAAAAATATAGCCCAGATGAAATTGCTTACCATCTCCAAGACAGGGAAGTGGGGGGAGGAAGGGAAACAATTTTCATCTCATACTTTCTGAACATGGATGATGGAAATTGTTGTTACATGTAATTGGGGAAATAAAATATCTTTGAATAAAAATAATTATTTCATTTAAAATATGTTTTTCTTTAATTTTTCTAGTACTCTAAGATAATCCTTAAAGTTTAAAAAAAATCTTTTTGGACCTGCTTGTAATCGTTGTGGAATTGCTCTTTTTCTGGAATTACCTTTGTGTGTCCTTTGACTCATGATATTTCCTAATTAATTACTACTAAATTTTCCTCATTTTTTTCCTCCTAGCTTCCCTTGACTACTTAAGATTTCAGGCAAAATCCCACTTTCTGAAAGTGACTTTTCTTGTTCCTCTTAATGCTAATGCCTTCCTTCTAAGACTACTTCTAATGTAATTTGTATGTATCTTTCATACACAGCATTATTTTAATGTTGTCATCCTTAAAAGAACATAAGACATGTGAAGGAAGAGACTGTTTTTGCTCTCTTTGTATCTCCAGTGTTTAGTACTGCATCTGGCATATAGTAAGTACCTAATAAGTGTGGGTTATCTGACTGACAAACTAATCATTGTATTGCAGTCCTCTTCTGTTTACTCATGTCTTTCCACCTCATTTCCTAATTTGACTTTGTGCACCATGGCCAATATCTGCCATTTTTATACTCTTGGATGGAGTGATCTAGCCCTGTTTAGATCTTACCTCTATCTCCTAGATTCCTGCCACTGGCTTCTACCTTTTTATGTGTCTATGCTCAAAATGCTGGCAGGTTTCAAGGTTCCCGTCATTTAGTTGTTCCAAGTTGGTAATACTGCAAGCATATATTATGTTGATCTGAGCTCTCTTTTTTGCCAATTTTCCTGGCAGATTACTTTCTAGCACTTGTAATTTCTGAATGTCTAGCTTCTGTTCTGAATGTCTTATAGTGCCTGACACAAAGTCAGCACATTGTTTTGTTTTGTTTTTTCATTTGGGGGGGAGGGAGTGAAGTCTGAACTGAATGATGGAGCCTATTGATGTTTCTCTTTGAATTTCCTAATCATTATTCAATATGGTTACTTTTTAGATCATTGCTGGAGTCCATATGGGGTAACTGAGCTCCTTGATAACCTTCTGCACCATGATCAGAAGTGAAATATGATCACCTCCTACTGCAGTGACCGTGAAAGGTAATTGCAAAAAGATCACCATGAGAATAACTGTATCGTGTATGAGATGCACATCTCATATGAAATTAACATCTGTTAGAGAAGATGAAGAGATGAAAACCTTACAAAGACCTCATTTGGACCCTCCAAATTAAATCAACATATGTTACAGTACTCAGTGACTTGAATGCAGAGTTGATACTAGGCGAGGATGGTTTTATGTGAGTGTGTGTACATGTGTATGAGATATATATTATATATAGAAAAATATAGATCAAGACATAGATAAAGTCTTACACAGGAGTCTAATACCTATTCATCATGAATATTTTTCTTTAAATAAAGAATCAGAAGATTCAGTTCATTACTGGAAATGAAACTGAGGAGTATGTTTTCAATGACTAGAAACAACTGTACTGATATTATTATGATTTATATAATAGTCTATGTAGAGACCACTAATTTGGTAATCTAGAGGCACTTGTAGAGTGTCTTCTATATGCTAGGCACTATCTAGTGACAAAGAGGGATGAGTTCCTGCAATTAAGGCATTGCTTATATAATACCAGGGGAAAATAACATGTACATAGAATAAAAAGATAGAAAATATATACCTAGTACAAAAACATAAAGATGGGTGATGTTGGGTTAAGTTTGGAGAATATCAAAAAGGCCAGCCTGATTGGATCAAAGAATATAGGCTGAGGTGGAAGGGTAGATATTTATAACCAAACTAGAGTTTTGATCAGATAATGATCCAAGGGAGTTTATACTTGAGAACTGAAGATAATAGGCAGTCATTGGATTTTACTGAGTAGGAAAATGACATGGTCACAATGGAATATTATTTCGCCAAAATATGTTTTAGAGGAAACTGAGAAGACCTCGATGAATTGATTCATGAAGAGGTGAGTAAAACTAGGAATATGATTTATACAACAATATTATAAAGAAGAGAAATTTTCATAAACATTTTTGAATTCTGATCATTGTAATAACAACTCATGATCCCAGATGACTGAAGCATTCTACCCACCTCCTATCAGAGAAGCTAGAGAATTATAATGCCAAACAAGACATAGAGTTTTGGGCATTGCCAATGTGGGAATTTGTCTTATTTGATTACACATATTTGTTAGGACACTTTTTTTCTTTTTTATTGTTTAAAAGAAGGAAGTGAGAATGAGAGAATACAAATATTTGTTAATCAGAAAAAAATAATAAAATTAAATTGGGAGGGGGGAATACAAGTTCCTAATGGGCTTGTTTGTTTGTTTTTACTGTAAGAAAATACTTAATATAGTAGAGCTATATGCTACCTCAAAGGCTCTCCTCCAACAATGCATGTCCCATGTGAATGTAATGATCCATTCCTATGTGGCAATTCTCCTTCAAAGCTTCAGAAAATCACAAAGACCCTGGGAAGACAGGCCACTTCCTCCTTGTCTTCTCAAAAACTCTTGCTGCACTAGAACTTCTAGTTCTAATCTTGAGTTATCTTCCTTTCTTACTAAGCTGGGACAAAAATTCAACTCTCAGAGTCTTTGAAGCCAACACAAGTCTTGAAGGAAAATTATTATGCATATATCAAAACTATGCAAGATTATTTGAGAGCTATAACATATAATTTATTTTTAATTTCTGATGACTAGTATCAGGCAAAGCAAAAATGAGATTAATGCTTACTGGAGATCATCACCACTCTTATGGAGGAGATTCTACAAAAAGTTCAAGTTGAAGAAAGATTCCCTATAGATTGTAAGGTCCTCCAGATGTTCTTGTTTATAGATGGCATTGTGCCAACTGCAACAAGCCCTAAAACACTGCAGGGCCTCCTGGATGAGATCCATGATCTTCCAAAGGAATGTGGCCTAAATATCTACACAGGAAGAACTAAGTGAATGAAGACTGCCTGTTGTCCAGATTATAAAATGAAATTAGTTATACAACCTATATAACATGTATACATCAGTATATCTAAATCAATATCTTGAACTAATATGGCATTGGGCCCAGAATTAAGAAGAAGGGGTAGGGCAGGTTATATCACCTTTAGGGAAATGCATGTCCCCTTTAAAATCACACTAAGTTTCTCCCAGAAACAAAGACCGATTTTCTTAGTACCATTATTAAACTGATATTATATATATATGGTTGTGAATCATGGAACTCTGAAGAATTAAAAATTATTGTTGCTCAGAGAGAAAAGGAAAGGTACATGGTAATAATATTCCACTGTGACATATTACAAGCAAAGAACTATGAAAAACTGGTGGAAATGATGTTACCGAAGAAAAGTGTGATAAAAGTACAGGTCACGAGGCAAAACATAAAGCTAAGTGATAAGTGGAAAACAAGGAAAGCCTCAAGCACATTAGGTTGACCCCCGGTGGAAAAGTTAGGATAGGACATGGAAAAGAGGAACAGAAAGGCCTATGGATGAGATGGGATTTAAATCATTCAAGGTCGCATCCACTTCAGCAAGATCATAGATCCATGAGGTGCTTTGAGCACCTACCTCACAGGGCTATTTGGAGAAAAGCATTTTGTAAACCCTTAAGTACTATATAAATGTGAGTTATTATTATTACTTACACAGAAGAAGAGATAAAACAAAAGCTCATTTGAGCTCATGAAGTTTTTAGCAAATCTGTTAGGCATATGTTATATTAAAATGCACTATAGAGTAGCATCTTCTTGGGGAATAAACTACATCATTTAAATAACTCCATTTTCTCTTGGAAATTCATCATGGAGAGTTTATCAGTACAACAAGCATCCTCAAAAGTATAACTTATTTTGAAACAAGTTAAACTACTGAAAGAGTAAAAGCTTTTAGGAGTGGCTATTGTGTGAAATTCTACATAACATGGTCCTGCCATAAAAGAGAGTAAATTAATTTATGTATTTAATTCCCCTAGAAGATGGATCTAAACATATCTTAATACAGTAGATCCTCAAAACGGAGGAACAGAGAAGATGGCATGTAATTAGTTATTACTTGCTGGCACTTTTTACTTCTAGTCTTGTCTGGGATGCTAGAGAGCAAATGCTCATTTTTTTACATGTTGGACCAGATGGATGTGGACATGATGTCCAACTCAAAGATTCTAAAATTTTGTGATATTTGCACATTCAATTCTCTTTATACTTTTCATCTTCAGTCACTTAACCATTAGTTGGAGACCTGTGCAATCTTCTGTTTAAATCCAACACAACTACTCATCTTTCTAAACAAGGAGATTTTACAACACTTCTCAAACCAAACAACCCAACCAATTTGGACCCCACAGCACTTGTAATATTCATTCCCTTCTGGAAGCAAAAAAATTGGGAAAAATCTTCATAACGAAAACCTCTAAGTTCTAATTACTCAAATTTTTAAAGAACTAAATCAATTGTACAAAAATTTCAAGCCATTCTCCAATTGATAAATGAATGGGCAAGGGACATGAATAGGCAATTTTCAGTCAAAGAAATCAAAACAAATAATAAGCATACGAAAAAGTGTTCTAAAACTCTTATAATCAGAGAGATGCAAATTAAAACAACTCTGAGGTATCATCTCACACCTAGCAGATTGGCTAAAATGACAGCAAAGGAAAGTAATGAATGCAGCATGGGAAGTGGCAAAGTAGGGACATGAACACATTGCTGGTGGAGTTGTGAATTGATCCAACCATTCTGGAGGGCAATTTGGAACTATGCCCAAAGGGCGACAAAAGACTGTCTGCCCTTTGATCCAGCCATAGCATTGCTAGGCTTGTACCCCAAAGAGATAATAAGGAAAAAGACTTGTACAAGAATATTCATAGCAGCGCTCTTTGTGGTGGCCAAAAATTGGAAAATGAAGGGATGTCCTTCAATTGGGGAATGGCTGAACACATTGTGGTATCTGTTGGTGATGGAATACTATTGTGCTAAAAGGAATAACAAAGTGGAGGAATTCCATGGAGACTGGAACAACCTCCAGGACGTGATGCAGAGCGAAAGGAGCAGAACCAGGAGAACATTATAAACAGAGACTGATACACTGTGGCACAATCGAATGTAATAGACTTCTCCATTAGTGGCAATGCAGTGATCCTGAACAACTTGGAGGGATTTACAAGAAAGAACACTATCAACATCCAGAGGAAAAAACTGTGGGAGTAGAAACATAAAAGAAAAACACCTGCTTGATTACATGGGTTGATGGGGATATGGTTGGGGATGTAGACTCTAAATGATCATCCTACTGCAAACATTAACAACATGGAAATAGGTTGTGATCAAAGACACATGTAAAACCCAGTAAAATAGCAAGTGGAAGGAGGGAAAGAATATGATTCTTGTAACCAAGGAATGAATAATGTTCTAAATTGACTAAATAAAAGTTTCTAAAAAATATTCATTCTCTTCTTTCTAGGCATATAACAATGATATTAGGCCGGACCTTCATTGGCTTCTCCTGAATATTTGCTCATCAGTTTGCCTGCCTCCAGTCATTTCTCTTTCCAATCAATCTTCCATTAAATTGATACTCTTAAAAAATAAGTATAACAGCGACAAACTTCCTGCTCTAGAAACTTTAGGGGCTCCCAATTTCTTTAGGATCAGATATAATTTTCAGGGCTTCATCTTTAAAGCCCACTAAATGTGAAAGTGCTAAAAACAGCCAAAAAGAAATATCTGTTCAAAAATTTTCAAAGCAGCTACATCTCTAATAAAAATGCCTCCAAAACCAACTCTAAAGTCTAAAATAGGTGAATTGCTAAGTAAATTACCATAACATAGTGAAAGATTATAATGATATTTAAAACTACAGATATGAAGAATACATGGAACTCAGGAAAGACCTTTCTGAAATAATAAGTGCTGGAGATACAAAGGCAACCAATCTTTCTGAGTTGGTGCATACTATTTACCCTTGAAAACTTTACAAAAGTCAAACTGACTTGCTATTACTCTACATGACCTTTTATCTTCTATTCTTCTACTTTTGCATTGTTCTTTCTCCATCTATGGAATTCTCTTTTTCTTTCCCTTCACATCAGGCTCCCCTCAAAGCTCCTTTAGCTCAGGTGCCACCTCCTACAGATAGTCTTTCTTGATTCTCTTAACTTTTAGTCCTCTCTCTTCTTCCTGAAGTCACTTTGTAGTTACCGTTCTATATTTTGTATTTACTTTTCCGTACCTCTCCCTTTCCTCCATACTCAAGAGAATGTAAACTCTTTATGGGCAGGGACTCTTCATTTGGGTCTCTATTATACCAAACCTGAACAAATAATGGCAAATAATGGACATTTACTAAAGGCTTGCAGAATTTAAGTAACTAATACACTAAGTATGAATGAATGGATAGATGGATTAAAGAAATTCATTTATTATTACAATGGTATTGTGCTGAGTACTATGCTTAGTCCAGAAGATATAAATATAAACAATCAAGATGGTCCTTGACCTCAAGTGGCTTATATTCTAATAGGGGAAATCAACATAATAAAGGGAATTCATGAGAAAATGGTTAACAAAAAGCTGTGTGTAAATATTAAAATACTGTATCATTATGATAGTTGTAATTTCTTCTTTCTCTGAACTGTAGGATTACTCATTCAAATATTAATGTTATTATTCAGGATTTCAAGGAAGTCTTAGTTATTCTATCTCACATTAGTTATTTTAAATGGCATCTTTAAATCCTCTAATTTAGGGGCTCTTAAGCATTTTGTACTGTGGTCCCCCTTGGATCCTCTGGTGAAAACTTTGGGTTACTTCTCAAACCAATAACTGAAGGAAATGCTATTTCAGATAGAGGTTAGTGAAAATGAAGGTATATTTTTCTCATCCAGGTTAAAAGAGACTACTCACCAAGTTATTCTTGAATCCATTGGAGGCTTATGGGACCCAAGTTAGGAAGGCCTGCTCTTAGCTGGATGTAGAAGTCTATGGCTAGATTTGAATGTAGGTTTTACTGGTTCCACTCCAGGCACCATGTGACTCTTCTGAAGTGCCTTAAAAAACTGAGGTCAAGTTCTAGGAATGGAACCAAGATGGCAGAGTAATCCTCAGTAGCTCTGGGCCACCATGAGAATACTCCCCAACTACAATTTAAAAATCACCACAAAAAGAAACAGGAATAAAAGAACCAACAAGGGAAAAGAGTGAAACAACTTTCAAGAAAAGAAAAACTCAAAAAGTAAGCAAAAAACATCTGGGGCACTGGGGTGAGACAACAGACCCAGAAAGAAGCTGTAGCAAGGAGGGAAGAGAAAGTCAAGAGAGAGCTACACAACCCCACATCACATCTGCTGTCCAAGATTCGAGAACCTTTGCCAGAACCAACCTCTGGATCCTTAGACACTGCCTAAGAAAAAAGAGGTAAAAGCCAACCCACATCCCTTGAAATTTCAAAACTGTGGAGAAGTCCAGAACCCCATCCCAGGAAATCCTGCTCTGGGCTAAGGACAAGGACTTAATTCACACTTTGGGGTAGATGATATTACTAAGTACTAAGTACTGATCTTTTTACCTAAAGCTCATGGTAGACAGGACAGGACAGCTCCAAGACAGGATAACAAGGGTGTGCCTGATTGGAAGAAGTACACAGTGAGACAAAAAATTTGAGACTAAGCCTGAGCCTAGAATTTGACCAGTCCCTAACCATATCAAGATCAGAGTGAGACCAAAAGCTTATGTCTAAGCCTGAGGCAAGTATTTAAGCTATCAACATCTCAAGGGTCAATTGAATCAGCAGGATGGGGAGGGGACTTTCAGAGCTCTCAGCCCTCAAACCATCACATCATTCCCTAAGACTACCTATAATTAGATAGGAAAAATGAGCAAACAACAAAAGGGCACCTAATACCAAAGGATTTTTATAAAGACAAAGAGACACAGGAGACAGTGAAAGCAAAGGAAACATACCCAAAATCCAAAAGAAAAATATGGATTGGACAGAGATTCTGGAAGAACTCAAAAAGGACTTAAAAAAACAATTAAAAGAGGCAGAGGAAAAATGGGAAAGAGAAGTGGAAGTGATGGAAGAAGAAATGGCAAATTCAAAAAGGAGAACCAAAAACTGACAGAGGAAAATCAGGCCTTAAAAATCAGAATTGATCATCTAGAAACTAATGATTTCATGTGAAATCAAGAAACAATAAAACAGAATCAAAGGAAAGAAAAAATAGAGGAAAGCATGAAATATCTTATTGAAAAACAAATGACATAGAAAATAGATCTAGGAGAGACAATTTGAGAATTATTGGAATACCCAAAAACCATAATCAAGAATAAACCTTGGACATCATATTATAAGAAATTAACAAAGATAACTTTCCAGAGATCTTTGAAAAAGAAAATAAAATTGAAATTGAAAGAATTCACAAGTCACCTCCAGAAAAAATCCTCAAATGACAACTTCCAGGAATATAATAGCTAAATTCAAGAGCAAACAAATCAAGGAAAAAATATATTGAACAGCCAGAAAGAAACCATTCAAAAACAATGGAGCTACAATCAGGATCATACAGGACCTAGCACTTTCTACATTAAAGGGTCAAAAGTCATGGAATATGATACTCAGGAAGGCAACAGATCTGTGTATACAACCAAGAGTCACTTATCCAGCAAAATTGAGTATAGTCTTTAACTGGAGAACAAAGTGGATTAAAAAATATAATACTACTATATGTTGTTTACAAGAAAGACATTTGAGACAGGGTGACACACACAGATTTAAGGTAAAGCTGGAGAAGAATTTATTATGCATTTTCTAAAGTAAAAAAGCAGGAGTAGCAATCATGATACCAGACAAAGCTAAAGTAGAAATTGATCTGATTAAAAGAGATAAGGGAGGAAATTACATTTTGCTAAAGGGTACTATTAACAATGAAGTAGTATCATTACTAAACATTTATGCACCAAATGGCATAGCATATAGATTTCTAAAGAAAAATTAAAGGAGCTCAAGGAGGAAATTGATAGTACGACCATATTTGTGGGTGATCTTAACCTTCCCCTTTCAGAACTAGATAAATAAAACTGAAAAATAAATGAGAAAGAAGGGAAGTGCATTAAATGCTAGAAAAATTAGAGTTAATAGATAGTTGGAGAAAACTGAACAGAGATAAAAATGAATATACCTTCTTCTCAGCAGAACATGGTACATATACAAAGATCAACTATGTACTAGGGCATAAAATATTGAAAACAAATGATGAAAAGGAGAAATAATAAATGCAAATTTTTCAGATCATAATGCAATGAAAATTATACTAAACAAGGGTCCATGGAAAGGAAAATTTAAAACTAATTGGAAACTAAATGATCTAATTCTTCAAAAGTGGTAGGTCAAAACAGAAATCATAGAAACAATTATGGACTTCATTAAAGAGAATGATAATGAGGAGACATCATATTGAAACCTATGGGATACAGCCAAAGCAGTACTCAGCAGAAAATCTGTATCTCTGAGTGTCTATAGTAACAAAATCAAGAGGGAGGAGGTAAATGAACTGGGTTTACAACTTAAAAAATTAAAAAAAGAACAAATGAAAAATCCGCAGATAAAAATTAAATTGGAAATATTAAAAATTAAAGGAGAAATTAATCAAATTGAAAGTAAAAGAACTATTGAACTAATTGTGAAGATGGGATTAAATCTCCCCAGCCCACTTTTAGATTTAATCACGAAAAGCATATACACCCCACTTTATGCTTAAGTGAGGGGAGGTCCATAACCCACATGCTAAAGTGGGTGACATCTCAGAAGAACTGGGCAGTCCTGAGAAAATTTAGAAACTACAATTGGTCCTTTTAAAGTAGGGGGAAGGCACAGGAAGTGATGAAAAGAAGGGTCTTTAAAAATAATTGCAATTTCCTGTGAGTCAGTTCTTCAAGCTCTTTCAAGGTTGTGAAGGCTGGTGGGGGATCATTTGGTGAGACTGCTGTTTACTTTGGATTGGTGAGTGGAAAAAGCTGACCTTCCTTTCCTCACTTCCTGAGAGATTAACACAAATTAGGCCTTGAGGCCATGTAGGTGATACCTAATTTATCTCTGGGCCCTCTGGCTGGCTTCTGGAGCCCTGCGTGAGCAAAAATAGGCAACAGAGCAGATATTTATCTTGGTAAGCTAGATTTCTTACTCATTTTTCTCATTTCTCTAACATACTCTTTCACTCTATTTTGTTAATAAATACTGCTAGAACGTCATTTTGACTGAGATGTATTAATTTTGGTGACCACACTCTTATCTATTTAGTCCAACCTTAATTTTTAACCTACATAACAAATAAGACCAGAAGCTGGTACTTTGAAAAAACAAATAAAATAGATGAAGTATCGTTTAATCTAATAAAAAAAAGAAAGAAGAGAATCAAATTAACAGCAACAAAGATAAAAAGGGTGACCTCACCTCTAATGAAGAGGAAATTAAGGTAATTATTAATAACTATTTTGCCCAATTTGGCCAAAAATTTCCAAATTACATGGCAATAAATATGTCAATCTAGGTGAAATGGATGAATATTTACAAAAATATAAATTGCCTAGATTAACAAAAGAGGAAACAGAATATTTAAACAATCCCATCTCAGAAAAAGAAATTGATCAAACCTTCAAGAAACTTCCTAAGGAAAAATCCCTGGGGCCATATGGATTCACAAGTGAATTCTATCAAACATCTGAAGAACGATAATCCTAATACTATACACATTATTTGACAAAATAAGCAAAGAAGAAGTCTTACCAAATTCATTTTATGACACAAATATGGTATTGATTCAAATCCAGGCAGACAAAAAGCAAAGAAAGAAAGCTACAGACTAATCTCCCTAATAAATGCAAAAATATTAAATAAAATACTGGCAAAAAGACTAAAGCAAGTTATCACGAGGATTATTCACTGTAACCAGGTGGTATTTATACCAGTAATGAAAGGATGGTTTACTATTAGAAAAACCATCCACATAATTGACCATATAAATATAACCAAACCAACAGAAATCACACGATTATCTCAATAGATGCAGAAAAAGCCTTTGACAAAATACAATACCAATTACTATTGAAAATACTAGAAAGAATAGGAATAGAATGGCCTTTCCTCAAAATAATAAACAATATATATTTAAAACCATAAGCAAGTATCATCTGCAACGGGGATAAGTTAGAAGCCTTCCCAATAAGATCATGAGTGAAGCAAGGATGCCCATTATCACCTCTGCTATTAAATATTGTACTAGAAATGGTAGGAGTAGCAATTAGAGAAGTAAAAGAAATTGAAAGGATTAGAGTAGGCAATGAGGAAATTAAACTATCACTCTTTGAAGATGATATAATGGTATACTTGAAAAATCCGAGAAAATCAACTAAAAAGCTAGTGGATATAATTGATAACTTTAGCAAAGTTGCATGATACAAAATAAACCCTTATAAATAATCAGCATTTCTATATATTTCCAATAAAATTCAGCAGCAGGACTTAGAGAAACCCCATTTAAAATCATTCTAGACAATATAAATTATCTAAGAATTTATCTACCAAGACAAACTCAGAAATTATATGAACCCAACAACAAAATACTTTTCATCTAATTAAAACTAGATCTAAATTACTGGAAAAACATAATTGCTCATAGGTAGGACAATCTAACATAATAAAAATAACAATTCTATTCAAATTAATCTACTTTTTCAGTTCCATACCTATCAAACTACCTAAAACCTTTTTTATACAATTAGAGAAAATTATAACAAAATTCATCAGGAAGAACAGAAGATCAAGAATGTCAAGGGAAATAATGAAAAAAGTAAAGGATGAGGGCCTAGAGCTATACCATATGTTAAACTATACTATAAAGCAGTGGTCATCAAAACAATATGGTACTGGCTAAGAGACAGAACGGTGGATCAATAGAATAGACTAGGGGAAAAGTACCTCAGCAAGCTAGTGTTTAATAAACCCAATGATTCCAGCTTTGGGTATAAGAACTCACTATTTGACAAAAACTGCTGGGAAAATTGGAAAACAGTTTGGGGAAAATTAGGTTTAAATCAGCATCTTACACCCTATACTAAGATAAATTCAAAATTGGTATATGGCTTAAATATAAAGAGTGAAATTACAAATAAATTAACTGAATGTACAATAGTATACCTATCAGATCTGTGGGAAATGAAGGAATTTAAGAGAAAGCAAGAGATAGAGAATATTGTGAAATGTAATATGAATGTCATTGATTATATCAAATTAAAAAAGGGTTTGTACAAAGAAAACCAATGTGACCAAAATTAGAAGGAAAGCAACAAACTGGAAGAACATTTTTATAACAACTCTCTGATAAAGATTTAATTTCCGCAATATATCAGAAACTAAGTAAAATTTATGAAAAAATCAAACCATTCCCCAACTAACAAATGGTCAAGGGACATGAATAGGCATTTTTCACATGATGAAATCAAAACTATCAATAAAAACACGAAAAATGTTCTAAATCCCTCATGATTAGAGAAATGCAAATTAAAACAATATTGAGGTACCACCTTACAACTAGCAGACTGGCCAATATGGCATCAAAGGAAAGTAATAAATTTTGGAGAGGACGTGGCAAAATTGAAACACTAATACACTGCTGGTGGAGTTGTGAACTAGTCCAAACATTCTGGAGGGCAATTTGGAACTATGCTCAAAGGGCTTTAAAAGACTGCCTGGCCTTTGATCTAGCCATACCACTACTGGGCTTGTACCTTAAAGAGATAATAGGGGGAAATACTTGTATGAAAATTTTAATAGCCTCATTCAGTGGTGGCAAAAAACTGGAAAATGAGGGCGTATTCATAGATTGGGGAATGGCTGAACAAATTGTGGTATCTGTTGGTGATGGAATACTATTGTGCTAAAAGGAATAATGAAATGAAGGAATTCCATGTGAACTGGAATGACCTCTAGGGATGCAGAGTGAAAGGATACACTGTGGCACAATTGAACGTAATGGACTTCTCTACTAGAAGAAATGCAATGATTTAGAACTTTTCTGAGGGACTTATGAGAAAGAACGCTATCCACATCCAGAGGAAGAACTGTGGAAACAGAAATGCTGAAGAAAAACATAGGATTGATCACATGGTTCAATGGGTATATGATTTGGGATTTTTACTTTAAAAGATCACTCTACTGCAAATATAAATACCATGGAAATAGGTTTTGAACAATGATACATGAATATCTCAGCGGAACTGCTTGTCACTTCTAGGAAGGGGGAAAGAAGTGGAGGGGATCCTGAGTCATGAATCATGGAAAAATATTCTAAATTTAAAAAATAACCGAGGTCACATTTGGGTCAAAGTCTGTCTCTGGTTCAATGTCATAGGCTAGATGTCTATATGAGGCCAATTAACTTTCCCCCTCTCTTCCATAGGAATAAACTGTCCCAACCCTAGTTACCTGATTCATAAATTTATACTCCAAGTCAGCCAAGGACCAAAAAAAGAAGCAGGAGAATTGAGGACTTCGTTCCAACTACTAGGGCCTAGTTGGTATCTTCATCTTTGTAGTGGAACCATAAAAAAGTGCAAGCTGGAAATAATGTCCTGGAATTCCTAGAAGCATCATTTCTCTGTTCACTGAAGAGCTTCTGATTGATAATAAAAAGCTTTAAAAATCTCATTTTCAAAAAAAAAAGCAAAATAACAAGAGCTCTAATAGAATTGAAGTAAATGATAAAGAAACTGTCATGAATGTTAGCTTTTGAACTCTGTAGGCGTTTGGTATAACAGGAAATGCTTCCCTTCCCACAGTGCACATTCCAAATAATTTTGATTCTTATACAAACAGAGCTTCTATTCACAATCCTTTAAAATATGTTTAAAACCCTTTCAGATGCTCAATTAAATCATTGTATTAAATTCATGATTCCTAATGACACTAGCATCCACATTTATTTCCTTCTTCCCCTTCACGTGCTGCCTATTTTTCTTGCTTTGAATTGAGCTGATGATCATTTAGCAAGCCCATCTGTAGAAATACAGCTTCCTGGTGCCATCAGATGTTCTCATCAACTCAGCTAATTGACAGAGGGCTTAATAAATTTCTTAATTACAGTTGCAAACACATTGTTAAAAGAAACAAACTGAACTGAAGTCCTAAAGGGAAAAAAGGCTTCCATTGCCTTTAAAGAAAGATAACCCTGACAGGGAATTATCACTCTATCACATCAAAGTCATTTGGAATGACTATAATGTTTACAAGAAATTCTGAAGGAGTTCAAAGGGTAAATTGAATGACCAAAACATCTTTTACATAAAATCCACAGGATTCTAAATTTTCTCTTCACTTCATATGTCATTTGTCACAAATTCATTGATTCAACAAATATTTATTGAGCAGCTACTACGTACAAGGTGCTGTGGGGAATATAAAGGTGAATAAGTAATTATTTTGCCCCACCCCCAAGGAGCTGACAGTCAGGTGTGGAGACAAGACATGTATTCAATCTAATATATACTTGGGACTTTAAGTCCTACTTTTATACCTTTATTTGGGCATATAAATGACCCTGGACTCTTGAAAGTTACAGCTGGATAGCACAAGCTCTGGAATACTCTACCATTTAGAGAAGGCGTCAAGTGTGTAACAAGGGACTAAATGAGTCAACTATCCAAGGACCAACCTAGTGAAGTATAGATTAGTAGGTTGTACATTAGATTAAAGTAGATTAGTAAATTATTAGGAGGTTGAATATTAGATTAATTCTTTGACTATGGACACTCATGGAACAAAACATGAGTTTAAAGAATAACCCTTAATTCTCTATGGTACCTTCTGTTTCTGCAGTGACAATG
Organism: Monodelphis domestica; assembly: GCF_027887165.1. NCBI lineage: Eukaryota > Metazoa > Chordata > Mammalia > Didelphimorphia > Didelphidae > Monodelphis > Monodelphis domestica. The sequence continues at coordinate 23,749,143 of NC_077235.1, read as the reverse complement.
GTGGTGTGGAAAAATGAAGAAGGTCGGAAGAATCCGTTTCTAAAGTTTCTATAAACATTAGCTCACTTATAGGTACTCTTTATGTAATCAAATGACCATTCACCTGATCTGCTAAAACTGAACAAAGTCAGAGTTGCTATTGTCATGATAAAAGAAAACCGAAGACATAAGGAAGGTACATCTAAAGGAAATTATGGTTCATAGTATCTCCATGGAAGGTGAAACATAAGAATTATCAAAACTTGTTTTATCCTGTACCCAAAGACAACTAAAAGTATTATTTCATGGGATACTTTTTCATCTTGTCTTGGAGTACTCATGACAAGTATAACCAAAAACACTACTAATTCCACCTTATGTTCCAACATCCATTGCAGAGGATGAAGTAGAAAAATCATGCATAGAACCTAATAATATCCAACAAAGCAAAATAAAATCTATTTTGATAGTTGTTTATATCAAAGTGGAAGTGAATTCAAGGCAAGATGAAAAAAAATATGTTGGAAAATATAGCTCAGGTGCTATAAACAAAAAAGTCCAGATGGTTGTAGACTTAAAACCTTCAAATCTACTTATCATCAATGGCTACAGAAGAAAATCAGGAAGGAATGCACATTGTGTATACAGAAAATAATAAAAAATGAAATTATCTTAATAAACAAGAAATTACTCATTTTTTATGATAATCATCATAATCTGCCTGAAGTTAGATTATTTATAAGTTAGAACAAAGATCAAAATCAATACCAAATAACAAAAAGAATAAGTTGCAAAAATTTTCAACTGGCCTAGAGGTGATAAAAATCAGAGATATTGTGAATCTTAAAATTTCTCAGACTCTACCTTAGAAGATTTTTGGTTATGGCTGCTATCCCCTTATTTTTCAATGAAGATACTTAGTCAGGAATGTAGGTCGGAACTCTAACATTACTCCACCCATACTTAGGCATACTTTAGGGGAAGATAAAGTTTTTTTTTTTTATTTTTATTTTTTTTTAATTTTATAGTATTTTATTTGATCATTTCCATGCATTTTTCATTAAAGACAAAGATCATTTTCTTTTCCTCCCTCCCACCCCCCGTGGCCGACGTGTGATTCCACTGGTATCATATGTGTTCTTGACTTGAACCCATTGCCATGTTGTTAGTATTTGCATCAGAGTGTTTGCTCCGAGTCTTTCCTCTGTCATGTCCCCTCAGCCATTGTAGTCAGGCAGTTGCTTTTCCTTGGTGTTTCTATTCCCTCAGTTTGTCCTCTGCTTTTGGATAGTGTTTTTTTCTCCTTGATCCCTGCAGATTGTGCAGGGACATTACACCACCACTAATGGAGAAGTCCATTACGTTCGATGATACCACAGTATGTTTGTCTCTGTGTACAATGTTCTCCTGGTTCTGCTCCTCTCGCTCTGCATCAATTCCTGGAGGTTGTTCCAGTTCACATGGAAATCCTCCACTTTATTATTCCTTTGAGCACAATAGTATTCCATCACCAACATATACCACAATTTGTTCAGCCATTCCCCAATTGATGGGCATCCCCTCATTTTCCAATTTTTGGCCACCACAAAGAGCGCAACTATGAATATTTTTGTACAAGTCTTTTTGTCCATTATCTCTTTGGGGTACAAACCCAGCAGTGCTATGGCTGGATCAAAGGGTAGACATTCTTTTATCACCCTTTGTGCATAGTTCCAAATTGCCCTCCAGAATGGCTGGATCAGTTCACAACTCCACCAGCAATGAATTAATGTCCCTACTTTGCCACATCCCCTCCAGCATTCATTACTTTCCATAACTGTCATGTTAGCCAATCTGCTAGGTGTGAGGTGATACCTCAGAGTTGTTTTGATTTGCATCTCTCTGATTATAAGAGATGTGGAGCACTTCTTCATGTGCTTATTAATAGTTTTGATTTCTTTATCTGAAAACTGTCTATCCATGTCCCTTGCCCATTTATCAATTGGGGAATGGCTTGATTTTTTGTACAACTGATTTAGCTCTTTATAAATTTGAGTAATTAAACCTTTGTCAGAGGTTTTTATGAAGATTTTTTCCCAACTTGTTGTTTTCCTTCTGATTTTAGTTACATTGCTTTTGTTTGTACAAAAGCCTTTTAATTTGATGTAGTCGAAATTATTTATTTTACATTTTGTGATTCTCTCTATGTCTTGCTTGGTTTTAAAGTCTTTCCCTTCCCAAAGGTCTGACATGTATACTATTCTGTGTTTACCCAATTTACTTATGGTTTCCTTCTTTATGTTTAAGTCTTTCACCCATTTTGAATTTATCTTGGTGTAGGGTGTGAGGTGTTGATCTATTCCTAGTCTCTCCCACACTGTCTTCCAATTTTCCCAGCAGTTTAGGGGAAGATAAAGTTGTAAACTCCTGATTGAACAATGAAAAGTCCCCATGTTACCTTAAAGGTGGGTAACACCTATTATGATTGTCTCTTAGACACTGGAGCTACCAGATCTGTATTAAAGAATGTACCCGATTTAAATTGTTATTCTGTTGACTCACAAAGTGTAGTGGGAGTATCAGGAATACCCCAAAGAGTTAAAAAACTTCCCCCTATAATGTTGTATCTCACCATTGTTGTACAGACACCAAATCTTTTTGCACAAACTTTATTCATTATTTTGGGGTACAAACCTAGTAGTTGAAATACTGAATCAAAGTGCATGCATTTTTAAAGCCCTTTGAGCATAATTGCAAATTGCCTTCCAGAATGGTTAGATCAATTCACAAATTCACCAGCAATGCATTAGTGTCCCAATTTTGCCACATCCCCTTCAACATTTATTATTTTCCTGTACCATCATATTGGCCAATCTTCTAGGCATAAGGTAGTAACTCAGAGTTGTTTTATTTGCATTTCTCTAATCAGGAGGGATTTGCCAATTTTCCCAGCAGTTTTTGTCAAATTGTGAGTTCTTGTCCCAAAAGCTGGAATCTTTGGGTTTATCAAACACTGGCCTGCTGAGGTCATTTACCCCAAGTCTATTCCACTGATCCACTCTTCTGTCTCTCAGCCAGTACAATATTTTTTGATGACCACTGCTTGGTAGTATAGTTTGAGATCCAGTACTGCTAGGCCACCTTCCTTCATATTTTTTTCTTGATTTCCCTGGATATCTCTGATTTTTTGTTCTTCCAAATGAACTTTGTTATGTTTTTTTTCTAGTTCAGTAAAAAAGTTTTTTTGATAGTTTGATTGGGTATGGCACCAAATAGGTAAATTAATTTGGGTAGGATTGTCATTTTTATGATGTTAGCTCATCCTACCCAAGAACAATCCATGTTTTTCCAATTGTTCAGATCTAGTTTTAATTGTGTGGAGAGTGTTTTGTAGTTGTATTCATATAGTTCCTGTGTTTGTCTTGGCAGATAGATTCCTAAGTATTTAATATTGTCTAGGGTGATTTTAAATGGAATTTATCTTTCTAATTTTTGTTGCTGAGATGTGTTGGAGATATATGGAAATGCTGATGACTTATGTGGGTTTATTTTGTATCCTGCAAATTTGCTAAAGTTGTTGATTATTTCCACTAGCTTTTTAATTGATTCTCTAGGATTCTTTAAGTAGATCATCATATTATCTGCAAAGAGTGATAGCTTGGTCTCCTCATTGCCAATTTTAATACCTTCAATTTTTTTCTTCTCTAATTGCTACAGCTAGTGTTTCTAGTACAATATTAAATAATAGCGGTGATAATGGGCATCCTTGCTTCACTCCTGATCTTATTGGGAAGGTTTCTAGTTTATCCCTATTGCAGATGATGTTGGCTGATGGTTTTAGACATATACTGTTTATTATTTTGAAAAATGGCCCTTCTATTCCTATGCTTTCTAGTGTTTTCAAAAGAAATGTATATTGTTTTTATCAAAGGCTTTTTCTGCATCTATTGAGATAATCATGTGATTTCTGTGTTTGGTTGTTGATATGGTCAATTATGTGGATGTTTTTTCTAATATTAAACCATCCTCGCATTCCTGGTATAAATTCCACCTGGTCACAATGAATAATCCTTGTGATAACTTGCTGTAGTCTCTTTGCTAGTATTTTATCTAAGATTTTTGCATCAATATTCATTAAGGAGATTGGTCTATAGTTTTCTTTCTCTGTTTTTCATCTTCCTTGCTTGGGAATCAGTACCATATTTGTGTCATAAAAAGAATTTAGTAAGACTCTTTGCTTATTTTGTCAAATAGTTTGCATAGTATTGGGATTAGTTGTTCTTCAAATGTTTGATAGAATTCACTTGTGAATCCATCTGGCCATGGGGATTTTTTCTTAGGGAGTTCCTTCATGGCTTATTCAATTTTTTTTTCTGAGATGTGATTATTTAAGTATTCTATTTCCTCTTTTGTTAACCCAGGCATTTATATTTTTGTAAATATTCACCCATTTCACCTAGGTTGTCTTACTTATTGTCATATAATTGAGCAAAATAGCTAATGTATGGACGTCTGAATCATGTGAGCAACAAAATAGAAGATTAAACATTTTCTCTGATTTTCATGATCTTTTAAACCTCTCCAAAAGAGAAATTAAATGTCAAAGATATAGTAACTTCAACTGTCTCCATGGTCTAAGAATCCAAAATGAGGTTTAAAAAATTCTTAACTAACACTTATTGACCCTGAGCTCATTCAGCACTCTTTCCACCATTTTCCATGCTAGCGGCAATGAGACTGCTCTAATAGACCCTAGTACCCAAAGGCTTGCAGCCCATATTTAGTGAAACATCCCAGTTTCCAGTGCCAGGTAGCCCCTGGGTCCAAGCTGTAGAAGTTTGCTCCTAGAAAGTCAGTGCATCATTTGGCAGCTATTTGAACTTTGAACTTATGAAAAGGTGGGTCTGAACAGCACTCCACTACTAAGCCCAAGGAAAAGAACTCAGCAATCAAGCTGGGGTCAATTACGACCACCCAATAGTCTCTTGGAAAAAGAGACCTAGGTTGGTGTATTGTGAATTTCTTAGTGTGGGAGAAGACTGAGAAACTTTGAAATCCAGTACCCAATGTACACCATCAGAGTTAGAATGTTTGACAAAGGAGAAAACAAGGGACAAAAAAAGAGCTGAAATTACCAAAGATCTAAGGAAGAAGAAAACTCAAAGACCTTGGACATAAGGAGATAAATCAATATGGAAAATATTAACAACAGAAAAATATGGCCTCCAGATCTAGTAAATGAGTTTAGGCATCTTTAAATAAATACTGTAAAATGACGGGAAATGATCCAACCCTTGAGGACCCTGTGGAATCTGAGGAGAACATGGAACCACAATAAGCTGTTCCTGAATGACTTAAAAAAGAACTGAGACTTAGGAAAGCAGAATGTATATTCTGCAGAGCAAAAATAATGAGTAGAATAGAAAAACCAGGAAAATTATGAAACTGAACAAACTGCTGGGAAACTAGAATTTAAAGTCTGATGAAATCTTCTAAATGGTACTCCAAAAATAAACATATTTCTCAGCACCATATGGAATTTTACAAAAATAGACCATGTACTAAGGCATAGAGATATTGTAAGCAAATGCAAAAAGGCAGAAATAGCTAATATATCCTTTACACACAAAAGCACAATAAAAATAGTACTTGGTTCAGGTACCACAAATGAAAGATAGAAGCCCAAATAGAGACTTAACAATGGAATTCTAAATAATGAGTGGGTCAAAGAACAAAATGTAGAAACAATGACTACTTATGTAAATTAAAATTATAATGATGAAATGACAGAATTTTTGAAATGCTATTAAGGCATTTCTTGAGTGGGGAATCATATCTTTATACATACACACATAGAGACAGACACACACATAAACAACACAGAAAGGGAGAAGAATAATTAACTAAACCTGCATTTAAAAATCAGATAGGGAACTAACAAACTTAATATAATCACAAAAAGGGGTATGTTAAAAATAAGAGGGAAAATAGATTAATTAGAAAAAAACAGAAATGATAAAATTAGAATCTGGTTCTCTGAAAAGATTAATACAATTGATGAACCCTTAGCCCATCTGATTAAATAGAAAAGAGAACATATCATGTACAATTATTTGCTTACAAAACTGAGTACACAAAAGAATTAGAGGATCTTCAAAAATACTCAAACTATCTGAAGACAAGATAGATGTCTTAAACAATCCAAACTCAGAAAAGGAAACAGGTCTAATTATAAACTCCCAATGAAAAAAACTTTTGGTCCTGATGAATCCACAGAAGAATTATATCACACTTGTAACAAGCAGTACCTATACTTCATGAGTTATTCTCAAAAACTGAGACAGAAAACAGCTTACCAAATTCTTTTATGAGATGATACAGTCCTCATTCCTACAAGAGAGAAAGATAAAATAGAGAAAGAAAACAATAGGTAAATATAATTAATAATCATTGACTCAATTAAAAAAAACATTTCTATCAAAGAGGCAAAAGCAATTTATCCAAGAAATCATTTACTATGACCAAGTTGGATTTGTACACGGGATGTGACGATGATTCAACATCAGGAAAATAATCAATATGATTAATCATATTAAATAATGAAAAATCCAAAACAACATGATCATCTCAATAGATACAGAAAAAGCCTTTGATGAAGTACACCATGTACTAAAATTCCTACAAAGTATATAAAATAAGTACCTTTTTTAATATTGAAAAAAACATATATCAAAACTAGATATCTATGTAGTATAGACACTAGAACTTTTTCCATTAAATACTGAAGTAAAGCAAGGATGCCCATTTGAGGGATTCATGACGAAAAAGGATATTCACTGCCATAGAAGGAACAGAGGGTTATAAATGCATAGTGAAGCTTACCATTCATCATTTTCTTTTCTCCATGAATTTTTTCTATGTTAAGCAATGTGTCTCATTTTACAACATGACAAAATGGAAATATGTATTGTATGATAGAATATGTTCAAACTATATCATACTACCTTTCTTCTTGGGGAGCGAGGAGTACAGGGAGGGAAGGAGAGAACATGGATGGCAAAATATCAGAAAATGGGCATTAAAAATTGTATCAACATATAATCTGGGGTTAAAAGGATGCCCATTCTACCCTCTATTATTTGATATATTTCTGGAAATGTTAGCAACATCAATAAAGCAAAAGAAATTAAAGGTGTAAAATATGAAAAGAGAAAATAGAATTATCCCTATTTGTTGATGGTATACTTGGAAAATTCTAGGGAATCAGCAATAATACTAATTGAGACAATAGTTTGAACAAAGTTGCAGGCTACAAAATAAATGGTCAAAAATCAACAGCATTTTGATATAAAAATAATACAAGAAGCAAAAATAGAAAATGAAATCACATTTAAAATGACCACGAATTTGTGAATTGATCCAGCCATTCAGGATGGCAATTTGGAACTCTCCCCAAAGGATGGTAAAAGCCTGCCTTCCCTTTGACCCAGACATAGCATTGCTGAGTTTGTACCCCAAAAAGATAATAAGGAAAAATACATGTACAAGAATATTCATAGCTGCGCTCTTTGTGGTGGCCAAAAATTGGAAAATGAGGGGATGCCCTTCAATTGGGGAATGGCTGAACAAATTGTGGTATCTGTTGGTGATGGAATACTATTGTGCTCAAAGGAATAATGAACTGGAAAAATTCCATGCAAACTGGAACAACCTCCAGGAATTGATGCAGAGTGAAAGGAGCAGAGACTGACACACTGTGGTGGACTTCTCTCTTCTCTACTAGCAGCAATGCAATGATCCGGGGCAATTCTGAGAGAACTATGAGAAAAAACACCATCCACATATAGAAGAAGAATTGTGGAAATAGAAACACAGAAGAAAAACAACTCCTTGATCACATGATTTGATGGGGATATGATTGGGGATGTAGACTCTAAATGATCACCCGAGTGCAAATATCAATAATATGGAAATAGTTCTTGATTAATGACACATGCAAAACCTAGTGGAATTTTGAGTTGGCTATGGGAGGGAGGTGGGGATAGGGGAGGTAAAGAACAAGAATCTTGTAACCATAGAAAAATATTCTAAATTAATTAATTAAATAAAAATTTCAAAATAAAATAAAATCACCACAAAATCATAAAATACCTACAGATCCACCTCCCAAAGTATGTAAAAACACTTGTATACATTCAATTACCAAGTGCTTCTTAAAAAATAAAGGACAACTTAAATATCTGGGAGACTATTCAATGCTCACAGCTAGGCCATGTCATATAATAAAAATTGTAATATTATCAAAATTTAATTTAGGCTCTTAATGCTATACCAATAAAATTATCAAGGAGATATTTTATAATTCCTGATAAAATAATAACAAACTTAATTGGAAAAATAAAAGATCTAGAATATCAAGGGAAATCATGAAAAGAAGTAGAAACTAAGGGGAAATACAATGTTTGGACTGCAAACTACATTATAAAGCAGAAATCACCAAGACTATCTTGTATTGGTTAAGAAAAGATTGTGACAGAACCAACTAGAAAAGGGAGATTTGGAAACTATAAAGCTCAATAAACCAGCATTTGATAAAGGTAATTGAATTTTATTGTTTATAAATCTTCCTTGCTAGTCAGTGCCATATACTAACTAGATAAATTATCTCATAAAAATCACCTACTAAATAATTTGGAGAAAATTCCTTGTTTGATAAAAAACCATTAGAAAAACTGGAAAGTGGTCTAGCAGACGGGTTAGACCAACACCTGGATTATATGAAAATTAAAAGTTTCTGCAGAAAGAAAATGAATGTGCCTAGAATAAGAAGGAAAGTTAGAAAATATCTTTTTACCAAATTTCTCAGATAAGCATTTGGTATCCAAGATATATCAACAATTTTTATGTATAAAGAAGTTTAGAACCCTGCTCTGCATCTAGGATCTGAGCCATACTGCTGCTGCTTGCTTATGAATTTGCTCCTCTCTCAAAAAAATCCCTAGGGCTTGTGACTATTCCTTACCCCAGAATACCATCCCTAGGTGCAAGTATCTACCTCAGTCCACGCCAGAACTATACCCCAGAAATGGAAGTGGACAAAAAGGATGTCAATTCACAGAAATTCCCATCTTGGAGCACCAGAATGGATCTGAGATTTCTTGCCTCATCCTTTCCTTGGAGTTCTCCATGTTGTTTACTCTTGACCAATCCCCCTCTGTAGTAATGATAGATCTCTATCTTCTTATGCTAATATGATCTGAAAAGATGATTCATCTTTTCTAGGATTTTCCCATCAAGATTTTAGTCAAGTGCTTTTTACAGATCTGTTTGAGAAGGGAAGTGGGAGGGTCACTGTACATCTTCCTGCTGTATTAGCATCTTGGTTCTGCCTCACAAGTGAAGGTTTAAGGCTATATATCAAGTTTAATTTGTCCATTAATTGATTTTACACTTTTATTGGGTTGTTTTTGACATGATATAAAACCATAATGTATAAAAACATATATGATAATTGCAAAGCACATTGTCATTATTAAAAAATTATTTATATAAAAACATTTTATGTATATATTTATGTCTGTATATGCATGTGTATATATTTTGCAATAGAGAGGAACAAATAGTTCTCAAAAGAGGAAATGCAAAATATTCAATAATACATGGAAGAATGCTCCAAATCACTAGTAAAAGAAATACAAATCAAAACAAACTCTGAGGTTTCACATCACACCCTTAGAATTGGCCAAAAAATGGCAAATCAATGTTGAAGGGATTATGCAAAAATAGGCATAATACTGTACTGTTGGTAGAACTGTGAAATGGTACAACCATTTTGGAAAGCAATTTGGAACAATGCAAAGAAGGTGACTAAAATGTCCACACCCTTTGAACCGAAATGTCATTACTGGATTTATTCCTCAAGTAAACCACCTTTAAGAAGAAAGCCTATAAATATGTGTGTGTGTGTGTGTGTGTGTGTGTGTGTGTGTGTGATAGCAAAGAATTAGAAACAATGTAAATGCTCATCAAATGGGGAATGGCTAAACAACTAATTGTGGGACATAAATGTAATGAGACATTACTGTGTTGTAAAAAATGATGTGTGTGATGATTACAGAGAAGCATGGAAAGATCTATATGAAATGACATAGAGTAAAGTGAGCAGACATCTATGGGCTAAAACAAGATGAGAGGGACCATGAAGAGATTTCTTTCTAACAATGCACCAGAGGATACAGGAGAAATGCATTTAGAAAGGCAGATCATGGATTAAAAATCATAAACCCCCCAAAGATGAATCAATATATTTCAATTTCAATATATTTCCAGGGACTAAACAGTAGAATGTGAAGGTGCAAAAAAGAGAGGTGGAGGACAGAATGGAATTGTCATGAGCCCTAATCAAATCAATGGTAAACAACAAAGGGAAAATAATTCCCATAGTCTCTCAGAAAGAAGAAGGGCTATAGGAGCAATAGATGAAGCAACACAGGAAAGAATTGAAGAGGGGAAAGGTGGTGATATCAACTCAATGAGAGGAGGCATCACACTGAAGAACAATACTAGAAGAAGAAGATATACAGGATGGGAGAAGAGGACCTTATGATGGCTCTAATCTACAGAAAATTGCTGAGTTTTGGGCTTCCATGGATAACATTTTGCCTAAGTAGATAATGAGTTGGAGTTAATGGGACAACTGATCTACAGAAAGGTGGGAGGACATAGACCTAGTGAAAAGAAGGCATAGCAAATAAGAGAAAATGATCATGGTGAGGATAAGAAGGTAGAATTGGATTACACTATTTGGGACACAGGGCAATTTCTACTATGTAGCAATGCTTCTATTCTCATTACCTCCCTCAAAAATTCAAACTATTAAGAGCTAGTCTCAACAGTAAAAAAATTGAGGGGGCAACTGGGTAGCTGGGTAGCTCAGTGGATTGAGAGCCAGGCCTAGAGATGGGAGGTCCTGGGTTCCCTCAGACACTTCCTAGCTGTGTGACCCTGGGCAAGTCACTTGATCCCCATTGCTTAACCCTTACGGCTCTTTTGCCTTAGAACCAACACACAGTATTGATTCCAAGACAGAAAGTAAAGGGTTTTATAAAAAAAAAAAGATTGAGGGGGCAAGATCTTTAAGACAATGAAATAAACATTGTTTAGAAGAGGAAACACGGCTCTATACATAAAGATACTAAACAGGAATAAATATGTTTTAAGACCCTGACTCAAAGAAAAAAGTTTAGAATAGACAGGAGATGAAAATTAATGAAAAGGATAACATAAAGAAATGTTTTAGAGGTAAAGGGGTGCAGAAAATGAGAATATAAGTAAATAAGTAAAGTTAGAGGAAAGGAGAAGGAGTTTTATAATTAGATAATCAATTCAAAGGAAGAAAGAAAAAGGAGTCAATAAAGGAAAACTAAAACAAGAGAAAGAGGTGACAAATGGGAGTAGAGTGCACTTAGCATAAGGGGAAGAGAGCCTGTGGGAAAAGGATTACCTTAAAAGTGATTAAACATGCATAAATATAGGGACAAAGTATTGTCTTAAGAGAAAGGGAACACAAAAATTCTAATTAAAAATAATTGATGTGAATGGAGGACAAAATAAAGATATTCTCAACTTTGAATATAGATTGATTAAACAATCCAATAAAATAAAGGAGTGACAGATGGCAGGATGGTGAGGAAGGGAAATACACAATCATTTATTATATAATTATTATGTGTAAGACTCTGTGACAAGTGTTTTAAAAAACATCTCATTTTATCCTCACAATAACACTGTGAGGAAGGTATGGTTACTATTCCAATTTCCACAGTTGAGGAAACTGAGAGAAAACAAGCCTTTGTTGCTGACAAGAAACATGTTTAAAAAGTAAATAATTACACACAAAAATGAAAGCTAAAACAATTCATTGTGCATAAGGTGAATTCAAAAAAGCTAGAATTACCATCATATTGTCAGACAAAACAAAAAGATGCATGCTACAAACCAATATAAATAAGAAAATTACATTATGCTGAAGATGAAAAACTACTTTCAACATTAAATATATATATATATATATATATTCTATATGACTTACCATCTCAATTCAAAAAGGAAAGCTTAAGTGAATTGCATAAAGGCAGACAACAAAAATAATATAAGGAAAAATTAATGACTCTCTCAGAGATGGACAAATCTAACAGAAAGATTTAAGAAGAATAAAAATATAGAATTAAACAGATTCCTGAAGAAACTGGAGCTAGAATAATTGTAGTACCTTCTAATAGGGATTGTTAAAGAATATATATTTCTCAGTACCATATGAACCCTGTACTATAAAAAAGTAAAAAGGCGCAAAGATTAAACACACACATTATACAATCTAACAAGAAAATAGTAATCCGTTCAGGGAGAATTAATAAAAAACATAAACCTAAATTATGACTTAACATAGAATTCATAAGGACATATTACAGAAACAATTATACAAAAGACAGTGATGATAAAATAATATGTAGCTAAAGGAGACATCAAGAAGAAAATTCTATCCCTAAAGGAAGTACATTAAGAAAATAGGAAAAGAAAAGAATGAATGAACTTAATGAGCAGCTTTAACAACAAGAAAGTCAATGAATAAACAAGAAAATTAAAAAAGGAGAAACTTAAAAATTAGAGGTTTGGAAAAAAAACAAAAAAGAAAACAGACACAATAAACAAAACTAAAAGCTGATTCTTGGAAAAGATTAACAAAATTGATAAATCTTTAATCAACCTAATTAAAAAGAAGATGGAAAATCAAGTCAACAAAATAGCCAATTAAATTGAAATCTTAATAAAACCAGAACAAAAAGAATCATCAGCTATATGTTAATAAAATAGATCCAAAAAAGAAATTACCTTTAAAGGATTACCTTCAAAAAAATAAAATACCTAGCCTAAAAGAGTACCAAATATAAATGTTAAAAATCTGTTCTCATAAAATAAAATAAAATGGTCTATAAAGAAACTACCAAAGTAAAAATAACTTATTCCTGATGAACTCATATGGGTTTAATTATTACATCTATGCATATGATTTTGGGACCTATTTATCCAGTCATAAATTCTTTCTCCAGTCTTATTAAACATCTTGAAGTGGATATCCCATAGATATTCTAAAGTCAACACATATGATACAATTCTTGTTATTTTTCTCCTATATCCTTTGGTCTTCCACAATCATATGTGTGTATCTCACACACATATACACACATATATGTATTATATATTATAAAGCATATGAACAGATGTAAAAAATTCAAACTGAAAACTATTAACAGTCATGTGAAAGAAGATTTCAAATCATTAATAATAGAAATGTAAATCTAAATAATCTTGGACTTTTACCTAACAAGTAGAAAACTGACAAATATAACAAGAAAAAAAGAAAATGTCAATGATGACAAAACATGGTAATAGTCAATGTTGGAAGAATAATAGAAAGACACATAAGATGCATTGTTTCTAGAACTATGGATTAATATAATCATTCTGGAAAGCAATTTGTAATTATGCAAATACAGTGGCCAGGCATATACTCAAGGATGTCAATAGAACTGAAAACAAAGTATATGGTATAAATATATGGTTTGGGGAATGAAAAAATAAATCCTAATACATGAATGTAATGGAACATTACTGTGTTCTAAGAAATACTGAAATAAAGACAAAAATGGTACGTCATAAACTACTACAAAGTAAGCAAAGCCAACAAAACAATACATATAAACTACAATGATGTAAACTGAAAGAACTACAAGATAATTAAAAATAACTTGCAAAATTAGAAGGAAAAACTTAGTCTAAAAGGAAAGGCATTTCCTTCCACTCCTATGTAAAGGTGGGAAGTCTATGACAGTGCAACATCACAAATATTTTTTAATGTATTTACTAATTTTTGTTGATTTTTTTCTTTTTCTTTAAAATAAATATTTGTTATAAGGGATGGATCTCTGAGAGGATTATAAGAAGTACTGCCTGGGAGATTTAGGCAATGTGAAAACAAGATCAATAAAATATTTCATAAAAGAAAGCAACATATGGATTTATAAGTGATATGTAATGGACACTCATGGTTCCAATATATAATTCAGTTTTGTTTTCTGTTATATATATATATATATATATATATATATATATATACACACACAAACACACACACATATGGATGTATGAGTGTGTGTTCTTTATAATTTTTAAGTTCAAAGTAAAAAAAATTAAATGAAAGAGGTAGTATTTGAAAAAGGATTGGAAGGTTAGTCCATATTTTCAGCAGAAAGAGGTGGAAGGATTCTAGGCAAGTAGTAGTAGTAGTAGTCTCTCGGTAACCAAGGATGACTATTGTCTTTGTGTGTTTTTGTGCACAAAGACACTTGTGCATGAAGATTTAAGTGGAAAAGTCGCTACACAGAGACAGTCCCACTCTCTCGGCATTGGAAGCCTGGGTCCAGTGGCACGAAAAGTCGTTACACCTGGAGACTTCCTCAGCTGCATTGGATGGCCGTGTTGTCTTTTGTGCTCCAACACGCCCTAAGCACTCCACAGTGCCTTGCTGCGTCGCCATCTCAGCCTTTGAACCTTATTGGTTTCTTCCATCTGTTCCACCGAAGCTGTCTTCACATGCTGGGTGAGCAAAGCCCTAGTTCACCAGGGGTCGATGACGACCCGATGGCTACCCTCACAAGGTTTGGCCAGCCTGTCGAAACCGTTGCCTGGAGTGTGGCCGCCGCCGCATGCTAGCAGCTACTAGGAGCCACAAGTGAGAGCTGGGTGTCAGATGAGGGTCAGAGGCTGGAGAGCTGCCCTAGGAGGGCACGACAAGCCCTCCATGCCAAAGATATTACTCCTCCCTGAGCACCCCATACACCCTTCTAGGCAAAGGGTATAGGTAAAGGAATGTAGTTTGGTGAACCTATTTTAACCTTTAACATGCCCGATATATGTAATGTATATCTGGGTAATAACTATATTTGCTTAACTAATTATAAGTGGGTTGTTTCTCTAACACATCTTCCCATGAGAGTGGCTTTAATGCTCCAAAGTAGGTACATCTGATCTTGCACTTAAATGATTAAATGATGGCCTCAGTGGAAAAACAGAATTCTTATTATTCTATCATGTCAAATCTGTCCCTAACTTGTGCACATTAATGAGCCGTTATGAGACCTTTTTCATGGAAAACATGTAAGTACAATAGAATTTTCCTGGAAATTAATTGTTTACTCTATAAACTTGAAAGTATGGCATATTATTCTTGCTTTTTTATATTAATTTCCTCAGATGATGTTATTTGTAAGTATAATTTTGTAATAAAGGGAAAACAAAGATAGATGCTGAAAGAGAATGGATTTTCAGAATTTGCTATAAAATTAATATAATATTTCACCATAAAAACTATGAAGAGTACAATGGCTCGGTATAGGCAAAAAAAGAAAATGGTGATTACATTCATAAAAAATAAAAATAACAATGCAAAGCTTAATATTATGGTGCAAATTAATGAATACTAAATTAATGGTCAGAATCTTTCATAAAGGTTGTTATTCCTTTAGCTATTTATCAGGATTTTTTGTTTCCCTAACATGAACAATCTTTAGTGTAGCTTAAATTCTAGAATATTAGTTTTTAGGGATAAAAAGTAAATATGGTACATTAATTTTTAAACTTCTCTTTCTGGGTAGGATTTCAGGAGCCATATCATTTATTCATAAAATTTTTTTAATTTATTTATTTGGATATAGATTGTTTTGGAAAATAGACATTAAGCAAACCAAATTTAGACAATTACCCCATATCCCCTTCCACAAACACAGTTAGACAGATATCATTCCTAGTTTTTGTTATTACAATTAATACTGCTATGAATATTTTTGTATATAGGAATATTTTCTCTCTGTCAGGATCTTCTTACTTAGTAGTAGTATTTCTAGATCAAAGGGTATTAATAATATATTACATTTTCATTCATAATTGTTTATCAGAATGATTGAAAAAAATTGTTGGTCTTCCAATGGTCCCTCCAACATTAAGGTTCCCCATTTTTTATCATTTTTGCCAATTTGGTGGAAGAGAAGTTAAACCTCAGAGTTCTTTTGATTTGCATTTATCTGATTATTAGTTATTTTGAACAAATTTTCAGATGACTGCTCATAGCTTTCATCTCTTCTTTTGAGAATTATTTTTACTATATAAGAAAGAATTAGATATATGGCACGTACTAACCATGTAGTGGGAGGCTAGTTGGCATAATAGATAGGGCACTAAGCCTAGAGCCGGGAAAATTTCATCTTACTGAGTTTAAATATAGACCTCAGACATTTCCTAGTTGTATGATCCTGAACAAGTCATTTAACCCTGTTTGCCCCAATTTTCTCATCTATAATAGGAATTGGAGAAGGAAATAGCAAACCCCTCCAGTATCTTGCTTAAGAAAACCTTAAATGGGGTTATGAAGAGTAGGATTCCACTACACAATTGTACAACAATAACTATGGGTTGCCAAAATTTGGCTCATTGGGAAGCATGCATAAAGATACCTGGAATCTCATCCATTCATTTCTAAGAGACTTTAATTCCAGTCTAGTGGGGAACAGGAAAGAGGGCTTTAAAGGTGGCTTCTCTGTTCTTCTCTGAAAGACAGGGATATCAGACTGGAATTAAACCTATCTGCTCCCTAAGTATTGTTGGCATAGGGACATGATTTTTGAGGTTCAAAAATAACACATTTGTTAGTTTCCCTGGTCCCTATCCTATCCCCTTGAAGGGGAAAGAATAATCTTAAGCTTACACATACTAGCTTGACTACTTTCCACCAAATGCTAGTAATTCAGAAGGCCATCACGAACAATGAAGAGAAAATAAACGTACTTAGCCAAAAAGATAGCAAGCAGAAATTCTACAGAATCAAATACCAAAAAATATAAAGAGTGAATACAGAATATTGGGAAGGTAATGTTAGACCCAAGGGAAAATTCCCTAAAGTCTCTAGGGAGGCAAGCTAGAAATCCCAGGGGCATGTTGAGCCAACTCCCCTTTGTAAAGCCTTATTTCTTTCTCTATCATTCTTTTCTCAGAGAGTCTGGAACCACATGTGTCTACTTCAAAGAGTAAATGAAGAATGTTTCTATTTTCCAAATCTCTTGCACCATGGAAAACTAACATCACAGTTCCCAATGGGCGATACACAAACATAGAAATGGCAGTGAAGAAAACGAAGGCAGGAAGAGCATCTTAAAGCATAGAATATATAGACAGAGGAGGTCTATGCTGGAAGGGACACAATGTTAAGGGCTTGGAGGAATTAATTCCCCAGATAATTAAAATAGAAGAGGAAATCAAATGCTTGGGAAAAGTTATGGATATTACTACCACTGAAAAAGGTAGCTAAAATATTAATAACAACCCTTGTACCTATATTCCTAGCTCTACAAAAATTTTATGAGAATAATATTGACATCTATCAAGGGCAATCTTGATGAATATATGAGAACACAAGTGGTTTTCACAAATGACATTTTAGAGTAAATCATATCTCTATTCACATGATTAAGTGAAAAGTACAAAGAAAACAAAATCCCACTGCATTTTTTAGTTTTTCAATTCAATAAGCATTTATCAAGTGTCTACCATGTGCGAGGCAGTGAAACAGTCAACATATTTTAAAGTGTTTATTGCATAGGTCTCAGGCATTGTGTTGAGCACTATGATAGGAGCTCCAACAGAACCTCAAGCAGCTTCCATTACATTGAGAGTGGGTGGATATGGATATAGCATACACCTCGATTAAAAAACAACCAAGTAGATATGTAGTAATGTAGTGAAGCCTTAAAGAGCGCCATTACTGTGGAATGGCTGGGTGTAAGGTAGTAGCTGCAACATTTTTGGGAGTAAGACATGATTCTAACAGAGAGGAGGAAAGTGAGTACATTTGTACAGATTTGTATATGTGTACATAGTGAGATTTCAACAAGATTTTGGTTTTCTTAGCATAGAAAGTTAATTTTGAGTTTTACTGTAGACAGGTTTGGTTTTCTGTATTACTATAGGGATTTTAGCATAGTAAAAGGTTTGGTTTGAATTGTTTCAATAGGATTTATAAGGTGCAGTCTGCATGAGTTTTGCATAGTTATTGTTTTAGATAGACTGTTTTCTGTAACAACATAGGATGCAAATTTGTTTTTCTGAAATTGTATTTTTGCAAGAGTTGCATTTTGAACTTTGGATTTCTATAATTGTATTGTTTGATCTTGCATGTTTGCAAGTATGTTTTCTTTTATTTCTTCTGTTTCTTGAAGTTCTAGAGTATTTGACAAACAATAAGAAGATACTGAGTCTAGAAACTATCTTAACAGTACCAGTAACTCTCTCAACTGCTGACTTGAGATTTGCACCAGTATGACCCATAAATATTTCAAACTCAACATTTCCAATATGGAGCTCACTGTCTTTTACCCAGACTTCCTCTCCATAAACATTCTACATTCTAGCCAGACTATTCTAAGGGTGAATGACTGGACATAGCCAAATCCATGCAAGGTAACGGCATTTTTTGCAGTCAGTCAAGTACATTAAAAAACAAAATATCTTTGGGGGCATAAAGGGGGAAAGAAATGGCCAATTTTTACCGTGTTATGGCAGATGAAAAGAGGGAGAGAGATGAGAAAGATAGAGAAAAGATATAATCTGTGTTCTTGATACATGATTAGTTTGCACATATGAAGATAAGCTAGAAAACTAAATGTGATTCAAGAGAATCTTTTAAAAATAATCAAGTGCAGAGAATAGACAGTTTCCTTAGGAGGAAAAAGAAAGAGATAGAAACAGAGAAAATAAGAATGAAGAAAATGAAGATGAACATTTTCAATTAGGTTACAAACTACACATCTTACCCAACTATTACCAAACTACTTGGCAAAATAAAAATGTTATTAATAGCCACTATCACACTAGAAATTCCCAGTAGTGCCAAGGTGCTCCTAACAGTGAGAGTTATACAAAGCAAAGAAAGAAGTGAAGCCACAAAACATATAAATAACTTGAACCCCTAATTAGAGGGTTTTCCTTCTGGCTACAAAAGAAATCTAAGGCACAAACTTCAAATATGGAACAAATGAGGCATAAAGGAGGGGAATAAACTTTCCAATAGGATACTTTTCTTATTGTGAGTCTTGAAGAATTCACTGAAAGAAAAAATATAAATATAAGAAAAGATTGGAGAATAAGCAATTAAGCACAGTAAATGGCCTCAAAGACATTCTTTGGGGCAGAACAACCTGGGGTCAAATACTACCTCCAACAATACTGGTTATGTGACCACAGGCAAATCGCTTAACCTCAAGACTACAAAATCATGTGGAGGGAGTCTCCACACCAGGAAAACTCTATATAGAAAAAATCCAATCAATCAGCAAAAATTTTTTAAAGTTCTACAACATGCCAGGTACTGTGCTTAGCACTGGGAATATAAATAAAAAAATGAAACCATCCCTGTCCTCAAGAACCTTATACATCATTGGACTAAATAAAACCAAAATTGAGCAGAAGATTTCTAATATTACAATGGATTTGTTTTTTTGGTGGCTTATGAAATAAAGTATGGGTATATTATTATATAAAGTTGAAATGATTTTCTTTTAATATTTTTTGCACATTTTCATTACTTTAATAAAAATCTTCATGAGCTGAAACTATTTTTGTTTTATTATTTATTTGAAAGTTAAAATGTGATCACGTCAAAGTGTTTCTCCTTATATTTTCCTTACAGATAATGTGGCCGTAAATAACTCACCAAGCCAGGTAAGTCAAATAATTGTCTTCACAGCAAGGGTTGAGCCCACATACAAGGGAAACTGTAAAGCTATCCAGGTGAGCATACATATCTACACAGCAGAGAAGTTCAGAGGCATCATAGGAAAATGAGCCAATTTCCAGGGCACTTCCCTTTTTTCATATATTTAGGATACCTCATAAAAGCACTGTTTTAGGAATATATCTGTACATGCAGTGCTAAGGAAGGTGTAACGGGTAAAATTACAGTTGGACTGAAAGTATAAGAGTGGGGTGGCCCAAATGAATTGCTCAAGTCAGAATGACTTTTATGGTAGTTTATGTACAAATAGAAAGGGTGAAGTGAAGGGCTGCTAGGTTTTCAAAGGTGGCCATTTAGTACTTCCTCTTATTCCTCCCGTTCAAGAAAATAACAGTCTAGAGGAACTAACAGAATTAGGGATTCTCTTTTACTTGTAACAAAAAAAGATCCATTCTCCTTCCCACTTCCTTAGTCAGGGAAGTGAGAATAATGTGGGTGAGGCATCAAGGCCTTGGGCCTACCAGGAACAGGAGCTGGGCTGTTCTGGAGAAGGGGCCCTTCTGTGCAAGTACTTTGTTCCTACTGGGGAAGGAATACCCTAAAGGGCCTATAGGTACTACAGTGACAAAAAGGGCCAGGCTTCCTTCCAGATGGGAAATCACTTCTTGTGGCCACAGGACTTGTTCTAGGTGTAGATGGCAGGGCACTTTAGTTCCAAGTAGCTCCAGGGATGATGAACTCATAAATCTGTGGAGAATGAAGTCCCTGAAGCATTTGCTTTAAGGTTAGGAATGATAATGGTCTAATTTTCACCAGTTTAAAACCCTCTCAGGCCTGTCTTTGCCTCAAGGCATTGAAGGAATCAGAATGGGAGCCAAAGCCCCTGAAATGCCTAGAGGAGAAAATGGAGCACACCAGCTATTGATATCTAACACAAAGGCCTTGTAGCCTTGCTCTAGTTAAACTAAAAATATAGCCCAGAGGTCCAAGGAACTTGCTTTCCCCAAACTATTTCTTGGCTCATACTTGTTCTTGTGCTTTGTTTCCTTGGGATTATTTTTTTCTGCGTTTTTAAGACTCAAGTATTCCCTCATTCAGCTTTAACCATCTAATGCCCAGTTCAGCTGTTGGATGTGATTAAGCCTAGAATATGACATTCTAAAAGGAAAATAAAATAGAAGATGTCCCAGTATTCCAAATGAAAAGATAATAGCAGGATAGAGAAAAATATAAAAAAGGAAATATGAGTAAGCAATCAGAGAGGGCTTTATAAGAGGAAGATGTTTGCCTTTTCTAATGAAGGGTAGCCAGGTGGTACAGTGGATAGAGCACTGGGTGTGGAGTCAGGAAGATCTCAGACACTAGCTGTGTGTTCCTGGGCAAGTCACTTCACCCTGTTTGCCTCAGTTTCCTCATCTGTAAAATAAATAAACTCAAGACGGAAATGGCAAACCATTCTAGTATCTCTGCCAAGAAAACCCTAAACAGGGTCACAGAGAGTCAAACATAACTGAAATGACTGAGCAGCAAGATTATTCAAGTGCCTCTTCAGAAGTCTAATGTAACTAAGGTAGAGGGTCTGGGAATGGTTTTATTATGTTTTGACAATCTTAAAAGAAAAAGAGAGAAAAGGACAGACAAGGGGGGGCGGGATAAGGCTATAGGAACTTCTTATCTCATATAATGGGACTGTACAAAGTAAAAGCTGATCATGATCATAGAGGCAGCATCATCATCAGTATCAAAGCTAAAAATTCTATAGCATTTAAAGATTTGAAAAGCATAGTTGATGCTATACATAATCCTTCCTTGTGCCATTCACTTAATGAACAACTTTCTTAAACTCTTGGTGTGGGCACCTTCCTTGATTAATGACCCAACAAAACAAAGTCAACCATGACTTTGGGCTCACATTACCAAGCATATGGAGGACTAAATGTTTTCTCCAAACCTCATGACCTCTCAAATCTCTAAAACAAGAATTACATATAAGAAATTAAGGAGTTTTACCTATCACCATGGTCTATGATAGCAAGAACTCTAATGAATTAACATCAGAGAAGGCTAATAGTTCACTAAACAACCCTTCCACCACCAAAAAGCACACTCCATCAGCAGGACCACATAAACCAATCAATCCACCAGCTTACAATAGAACTCAATACTACTACCACCTCCCTCCCCTCAAGTCCTCTAACCCCTAATTCCCAGGGATGGAAAAATAAGACAGAAGCTTGCTAAGCCTGAGACAATAGTGTGCTACAACAGAATTCTGGCAAAGAATTGGGGACTAGAGGTGTGGCACATGTCTACATTTAAGTGACACTCCACTAAGCAGGTAGGGAAGAACCCACTATCCAGATGAAGCCAATTCTGTCCCCCTCTGGAAGTCATGTGGGGAATTTCTCAGAAAGAGGAGGAGATGACTTTGAGGTGAGTCTCCAAGGAAACCATAATGAAAGTAGTTGTCAGAGTGATAGAAGAATATAAGAAAACAGACTGACATCACCAAAGATTTCAGCAGGAAGAGAAAAACAATTAAAGACCTAGAGAAAAAGGAGATAAATCAACAAGGAATATGTTAATATCAGAAAGGAATATAGCTTCAAGGTTAGCTAAGAGTCTAGACATCTATGAATAAATATTTCAAGACAAAGAAAAGTGAATCAACTCCTTTGTTGAGGCACAAGACCTGGTAGATACCCAGAGGAGACAGAGAACCAGTAAGATACTCCTAAATGGTTTAAAAGAGAAATAAACCCAGAATTTATAGCCTAGGAGAAATAAATGACTGAAGGATAAAACTTGAATTCATGGTAGCATCTCACCACATTAAACAAGAATAAAATCTGTGGAAGTAGAAACACAGAAGAAAAACAACTGCTTGATCACAAGTGTCAATGGGGATATGATTGGGGTTAAAAACCCTAAATGATCAGTCTAGTGCAAATATCATTAATATGGAAATAGGTCTGGACCAAAGACACACGTAAAACCCAGTGGAATTGTGCCTTACATATGGGAGGGGGTTGTTTGAAGGGGGGGGAAGAACGTGATTTTTGTAATCCCTGAAAAATGCTCTAAATTAATCAATTAAATAAAAAGAATTTTTTTAAGTGTTCAGAAGTAAAGGGCACCTGGAAGAAGTGAAGTAACCCCCCCCCAATAATGTTAAAAGAAAACATCATCTCCATGCAAGCAATGCAGCTTGATCTCAAAGCAGAATGTATAAAAAAAAAAAGAGTTAAGGATTTTAGGTCTCCCAGAAGAACATGATAAGTCAACAAACATGATCAACAAAAAATAAGAAATAATATATGAAAGCTACCTAGATCTTCTGAATAAAGTGCTAATCAAAAGAATTCACAGACCAACTACAGAAAAAAATCAACACTGTCAGACCTGGCTATCAAACTCCAAGATACATAATGGTTAAACTGAATAGCTCTAATAATATACAAGAAAGTCTTTAAATAACCAGGAGAAAATCTTTAAAACATAAGGAAAGGAAATTCAAATAACACAAAACTATAATCACCTATCAAAAACTGTATGAGGAAATGACTGATGAATTACAAAGAAAAAAGGGGCTCAAGATGCAATTCAAGATGACAGACCTTGTTGACCTAAGTCTATTAATAAAAAAAGATGGACAATAAAGAAATATTCAAAATATGTGTTTTTCCAATACCCCAGACAACAGATGTACAAGAAAGATAAATAAATATACTAACTTCCTGATGTTATGGGGGGTAGAGGTGTACCCCTGGGGTTCAGGAAGGATAACTTGCAAGAATGCAAGAAGCCGAACCTTAACTTCAAAGAAAGAGAGATTTATTAGTAATGTTGAATTTTGGCAAGCAAGACAGCATGTGTGGAGCAATCTGGGAAGTTGCTCCCAGAGTGACTCCATTCTGGGGTTTTTATATTTTTCTATAGCAGTGGGGCCATGACTCTGGGGCAAGGGGTTGGGGGGAGGTGGTTAGCCTGAGGGCATGGGGGTGGTTCTCCTGATTTGGAGGATGAATGAATGAGGTATGTCTCTTTGTCCTTCTCAATTCAATGGGGCAATCAAAGGAGGGTAATCTCCAAGGTCCAGTGTCTTCATTTGGGAGTCAGGGGCCTAAGGGAGCAGAGGAATTTTCCTGATAATAGTTTGTCTGAGTTTCTGGGGATACAACGCCCATGCCACTTGGACTACAACAAAATAACAACAGTGAGATAAGAAAGTTCTTTGTAAAAGTATACCAAGAGATAAGGGTGAAAGTAAAAGTGATAGTAGAAAAACAGGCCTTGTATACTAGGAACTAAACTTTACAATTGCCCATCTATAGTCCTAACCATTTTTGTGTGTGCATGTAATGCACACATAAATATATATATATATATATATATATATATATATATATATATATACACACACACACATATATATTAACATTATTGGGGTTTTTACTTCACTTCTGAGTATTTGCTTTCTTAATCGGTTACTCTCTCTCTTGTTTATTTGGTGAGCTGGCATACCAGTATGTGTAAAAGGAAGTATAGGAGGAAGAAGGCAGAGGGGAAATAAATATGCCCCAATCACATCAAAGGCCAATAAAGAAGGGAAAATAAGTCCAGTGGTCTCTTGGGGAAAAGATAGCCTACAAAAGAATGAGTGAAAATACAAAGAGAGAACTTGCAAAATGGGAAAGGAATGGGGAAACTTTATTTCAATGGAGAGAAGACTTTTATAAAGAGAGATAAAGACCTTAAAATGGACAAAATCTGCAGAGATTTGGTGCTTAAAGAAACCACTAACCCTCACTGACAGGAAGAGGAATCAGAGGTCCTGGGGAAACGGACACCCATAAGAGTAAAAGGACATAGCCCTAGAATGGATCTTTCCAAGCAAATCAGGAAAAAAATTACCATGGAGAAGCCAGAGGTCAATAATAAACTGTGAAATTTGGGAAATTGTTATAATGGAGCAATATCCTTTCTCCTACATGAGGGGATTAGTATTTCAAAGAATAAAGCACAACAACAAAAAAGGCAACCAAGAGGCAAGATTTATAAGGCAATAACATAGAAACTATTTAGAAGAGAGAACCACAAATAAGTATCTTACAAGGTTTAATTCCATGAGAAATACAGAGCTTACTAGAAAAACATTCAATAGGAACAAAGGCCATCATGAATCAATAATAAGTCTAAACTAGTCAGAAATAGAAGATTCTTGTGAAGAAAACGAGAGAAAGAAATATTTCTAAGAAAAAGTTTTTTAAAAATGAAAATGTTAAGACTTACATAAAAAAACAAAGTCAATCAAAGGGTATTTTAAAATGACATCAAAAGGAGAACCACAAAGAAACAGAACATGGAAAGAAAGTATGGAGAACGACTTGTAAGACAAATTCCTTACCTATCAAGGACAGTGGCTCAGCTACTCTTGCACTCTAAGATCACAGTCTTGAAGGTACTTAAAAGGAGAAAAAAATAGCACCAAGGAGAACACAGGGAAAACAAATGGCTTTTAGACCACAAGTACAAAATAGGAAAGCCACACTGGAAGGCAAACAATCATGACCATATTGGAGAGATTATCTTGCCAAATATTTGAATGAGGGAAAGATATCCAAGCCATAGAAAAAAAATCAGGCCTTGTTCATAGCACCAAAATACGATCATGAGAAACTCAATGATTAATAAACTATATGCCACATTCCCATCTATATAAAGATTTGGCGAGATTAATATACACAAACATTGAGGGCATTCTTGATGAAGGAATTAACAAGGACCAGGTAGGTGATGAAATTTGTGCTGAGTCAGTGACTGCATTGCTTCTACTGTTACTTGTCTTCCTAGTAGGTGTTTATCATTTGAAAGAGGCACCAGTAAGTCTGAAGCGTGTACTTTATTCCCATCTCCTTTGTCTTTTGTGTTACCTGAGAGTCAGCACATAGCAACATGGGCATTCTTCCCTTCCTCCTTTAAATCTCATTTCCCCAGGATACTACAATAAGAGATGAGCTGAGATGAAGAGACCAATCACCTTTTAGAATCTGCAACTACTTGGATTATAAACTCATCTCTGAAATAATACCAGCCCATCTCCCTTTTGGAACCCTGGACCTATCTGGATGGTCTTGCATTTATTACGAAATTTATTATGAAAAGTTGTCTAAAACCTGTTCCCAGTTTAAACCCCATGTAGGTCCCAGTGGTCAATCCACTAATACATTTAGGCCTTGGTGTTTTTAAAATGAACTTAATTTCCTCCCATTCAAGTTTGCTTCATTATTGAGGGCAAAGACCCAAAGATTTTCATTTAACACAGGCTTTTAAAAGTGATATTTCAAAATAAATCACAAGTCGACAGAAAGATGTTGAGAATACATACCACAATGCTGTTTGTTGAATATTAAAAAGCATTAAGAACAAAATGCAACCATAAAACACCTCCTCCAACAACATACCTTCTGTTCATACATCATGATTACCCAAGATTCCTAGACATACGCGAACATCCCTTCCTGCTCACTGTATTTAGGACTTTCCTGTGCCCTGTGTTCTCTCTATGCTCCATCTCTACACACTACATCTTCATTCCTCTCCATACTATACTCTTGCCTCTCCTTCAGGATTCTTTCTACAATGCCTCCACACTTGAAACCTTCGTTTAGTCATTCTGTGGGCCAGTCAAACTAACCTGCTTGCTGTTCCCAGTTCACAACATTCCATTTCGGGACTCCATTATCCCTTTACACAGACTATCCACCATGTCTGGAATGCATTCCATTTACACCTCAGTGTCAAAGAATCCCTAGCTTCCTGCAAAGTTCAGCATAAATGCTACTTCCTACCCAAGGTCTATCTTGATAGCCTAGGTTGCTAATGACTTCCTTCCCGGTTAGCTTTGTATGTTCATGTATGTATGTTTTTCAGTTATATCTGACACTTTGTGGCTCCATTTGGGGTTTTCTTGGCAAAGAGACTGGAGTGATTGGCCATTTCCTTCTTCAGATCATTTGACAGATGAAGAAACTGAGGACAACACGGTTAACTTACTTGTTTAGGATGGCCCAAATAGGAAGGGTCTGAAGACAGATTGGAACTCAGAAAGATCAGTCTTCCAGACTTCAGGACCCACACTCTATCTACTTTGCCACATAGCTGCACCTTACTTTGTATATATTTTATATTTACTTGTAAGTGTTCATACTGCCTCCTCCTCCAGTAGTCTGTCAGCTCCCTGGTGGCATGAACTGTCTTTTTTCTTTTTTTTGGCTCTTTATCCTCAACACAATTTTTGGCCCATAGTAAGAGCTTAATAAATGTATGTTGAGTAAATGAATCAAGTTCTGGAATTAAATTCCCAGCTACTCAGAAGAGTTCAACCTGTCCAAACTAAGTAGAGTTCCTAGTGTGCAGACTAGTGCATGGACTTAAAAAGACAACTTTCAGAGATCATTTATCACATAATGCACTCACATGCATGCATATGTCTCTCTGTCTCTGACTCTCTGTATAGGTATATATATATATATATATATATATATATATATATATATATATATATATATATATAATGGCACGTGTATATTTATATTGAATATATTTATATTGAAGTCTCCAGGTATAACGACTTTTTGTGCCACTGGACCCAGGCTTCCAACGCCGAGAGAGTGGGACTGTCTCTGTGCAGCGACTTTTCCACTTAAATCTTCATGCACAGGTGTCTTTGTGCACACTCATCTATACACCACAGATGAAAATGCACAAAGACAATCATCATCCTCGGTTCGAGAGACAACCAACATATTTATATTATACATATTTATGTATATATTATATGTGATGTTTAATACATTGTATATATCTATGAGTATATAAACATAATATATGCATGTAACTGATGCATAATGTGTATGTATATATATACATATATATATATATATATATAAGATTTCTATATCTACACACTATATATATAGTGTGTAGATATAGAAATCTTAGGTTGGTAGCCTATAAGAAAATGCAGAGATCCCTTACTGACTCCCAATTTATCCCTATAAAGCCCATATATTTAAAAACCAATATTCTACCATTGTTATTGTATAATTGCAAATAACCAAAGGCTACAGTCACTGAGGAGTTAAAATTGAATTTCGCTTAGAGAACAGGGGAGAGTTACAAAATGGGTGTAAGCAGAGCAGGCTGACAAAAATATCAAAGGATGATTCATGAAGAGTGTTGGCCACACAGTAAGAGGAAGAGATAACTCCTGGACAGCTTACTCTGCTGGAATCCTTTTAACATCAGGAGAGAGTAAAGAATTTAGATCTGTACTACTGGAGGGAACATCTTCACTGATAAAATAACAAGTATAGGCACTGACTTTCTCCATCGTGGTTTCAAAATATCATACAAGATTTGGGGGAAATTTTGTGGAAACTTCAGATGACATATGAAGACTAGCAGATGGCACAGAAAACGTTTAGAAACTCAGAAATGCATAAAATATATGTATAGTATTGTATAATACCAACATATTTCATCTTTTAATGCCATATATAATCACTTTTTAAAAATTAATATAAGTAGGTTTTCAAAAAGAATGCAAAAGCCAGCAAATGGCACACAAAGGGTAGAAATGTAGATATAAAATATAAAATGTAGATAAAAGCTTAGTAACTCATAAATGCATAAAATGTATGTATTGTTATGTATAATATTACCTTGTGGTATGCATTTTACTATTTAATAACAAATGAACACCTCCACATTTCAAGCATGTTTACAGTAATCTCTCATGTGACATGGTGTAGTGATCTTGCAGTGATCTTTGCATCTTAGTTTCTTATACCTTGCATTGTTTAAATGCCATAAATTCTAACAAAATTGTGTATTCCAAGAACAGTGTTCTTCCTAATAGTTTGGAAAGTGTTCTCAAGGAACAGGAAAGTGACAAACTTGAAGCAAAAAAATAGAATTGTTAAATATGGCAAAATGGCTGCTGCTATTGTTGCCATTATGGCGCTAATGAGTCAACTGTAAAGTATATAAGAAAAAAAGAAAAGGAAATCAGTGAAACCATTGCTAGGGTTACACCAACAACCACAAAACATTTGCATAAACACAAAAACTGTATCTCTCAATTATAAAGTACAACATTCTTTTGGGTGCAGGATTGTTATTTAAAAGATATTCTGAAGGAGCAACTGGGCTGCTCAGTGGATTGAGTCAAACCCAGAGATGGGAGATTGTGGGTTCAAATCTGGCCTCAGACAATTCCTAGCTATGTGACCCTGGACAAGTCACTTGACCCTCATTGCCCAGTCCTTACCACTCTCCTGCTTTAGAACCAATACCCAGAATTGATTCTAAGATGGAAGGTAAGGGTTTAAAAAATAAAAATAAAAAGACATTCTGGTGGACTCTGACATCATATCAGAAAAGACTGTCTTTAAATTATTCCCTAAAGGGTCAGCAAAAGCCGTTTAGTAAAAGTAATGGGAGAGGCAGTATCTGGCCATCAAGAGGCAGCTAGGGAGTTTCCTGAAACTCTGAAGAAAATGATTGAAGACAAAGGCTACAAACCAGAACAGATATTCAGTAATGACAAAACTGCCCTATAATGGAAAAAATGTCTCAGTAGACAGACATCAGCCAAGAGGAGAAACAAGTCCCAGGTTACCTTGTTCTTTTGTGCCAACAGTGTAGGATTCATAATAAAGATAGCCTTGATATATAAAGCTACTAACCTCTAAGCTTTGAAATGAAAGGACAAGTACTAGCT
This sequence comes from Monodelphis domestica, assembly GCF_027887165.1. Taxonomy (NCBI): domain Eukaryota; kingdom Metazoa; phylum Chordata; class Mammalia; order Didelphimorphia; family Didelphidae; genus Monodelphis; species Monodelphis domestica. The sequence continues at coordinate 23,719,558 of NC_077235.1, read as the reverse complement.
GTCTATCTTCTGGATGTTCAATAAGAAAGCACAGATGACCAAAGCCCCTTTCCTTGACTGCTTCCATCAGTGTTTTGTGCTATAGATAAGAAAATACCTTTCCAGTAAGGGATTACCCTTTATTAAGTTATTGCATTTAAACTGTCACCCAGAATCCCATGAATTATTCCACATTGTAGACATTGAAAACATCTACATGCCAAAAACTCAAAGGTTCTTATTCAGCCTCTTGACCTGAGTAGGTAATATATACATTTAAGGCACACTATATACTCTCCTCAATAGAGAGGGTCATAGAGGCGATAGAAGAAAGTCTTGACAAAGACGACATAATCCAAGTGAGGAAAGAGTTCAATATAGACAACGTCATTAATGTCACAAAGAACAAGAAAAACTATGAAGCCTGAGGCTGGCTCATGCCAGAAAAAAGTGTGGTCAAAATATTGCCATGTTTTTTTTACTTTACCAAGGCTCCAGATTATGCTCCAAAAAAAGTCAACTTGCAACTTTTGAAAAACATCTTGGCAGTGGCTAAGATGGTGGGTGGAGAAGGGTTTGAGGAGATGGACAAAGGGGAAGTTGAAGAGTTTCTTAACACCAATCAAGAAGCATTAATGGAGAATGAGCTTATGGAACTGACTACTTCTGAACAAGAAGTGATCACATCAGATGAAGAGTAGGAAGAAGAAACAGTTACAGAGAATTTATGCTGGGTTATACTGGAGAGGGTTTACATAGATACAAGGCTGTGTTAGACTATTTTTAGGAAATCAACCCATCAGTGGTATGGCCTTGAAGACCTTATTGACTCATGAAGAGGCAATATCTACCTGCATACCTGCACTAACATCTTTAAAGAAATGAAGACAAGGGGGTGGAGCCAAGATGGTTTAGTACTCCTCAGTAGCTCTGGATCACAAGGAGAATCCTCCCAAACCAAGATTAAAATAACGCCACAAAATAAATACAGGAGCGGAAGAAACAGCAAGGAGACAGAGTGAAACAACTCTCAAGAAAAGAAACCCCCCCAAATAGGCAATGAACATCTGGGACCCTGGGGTGAGAGGAGAGAAGAGCCAGCAAGAAGCTGTAACAAGGAGGGAAGAGCAAGCCACACATCCCCACTCCACAGGAATATAATAACTAAATTCAAGAGCCAGGAAGAAAAGGAAAAAATACCTCAAACAGCCGGAAAGAAACCATTCAAATGTCATGAAGCTACAATCAGAATCACACAGGATCTAGTGGTTTCAACATGAAAGGATCAAAAGGCATGGAATATGATATTCAGATAGGCAAAAGATTTGGTTTACAACCCAGAGTTGGGTTGTAACTATCCAGTAAAACTGAGTATATTCTTTTAAGGGGTAAAAATTGAGAAAGAACAAAAGGCCCTTCTATTCCTATACTTTCTAGTGTTTTCAATAGGAATGGGTGTTGTATTTTGTCAAAGGCTTTTTCTGCATCTATTGAGATAATCATGTGATTTTTGTCGGTTTGCTTGTTAATAAGGCCAATTATGTGGATGGTTTTCCTAATATTGAATCACCCTTGCATTCCTGGTATAAATCCTACCTGGTCATAATAAATAACTCTTGTGATAACTTGTTGGTGTCTTTTTGCTAGTATTGTATTTAAGATTTTTCCATCTATGTTCAATAAGGAGATTGGTCTGTTGTTTTCTTTCCCTGTTTTTGACTTGCCTGGCTTTGGAATCAGTACCATATTTGTGTCATAAAAGGAATTTGGTAGAACTCCTTCTTTGCTTATTCTGTCAAATAGTTTGTAAAATATTGGGATTAATTGTTCTTTGAATGTTTGATAGATTTAATTTGTGACTCCATCTGATCCTGGGGGTTTTTTCTTAGGGAGTTCTTTGATGGCTTGTTCAATTTCTTTTTCTGGTATGGGGTTATTTAGGTATTCTATTTCTTCTTCTGTTAATCTAGGTAATTTATATTTTTGTAACTATTCATCCATATAACAGAGATTGCCACATGTATTGCCATATAATTGGATATAATAATTTTTAATGATTGCCTTAATTTCTTATTCATTAGAGGTGAGGTTTCCCTTTTAATCTTGGATATTGTCAATTTGGTTTTCTTTTTTCCTTTTTGATTGACCAGTACTTTGTCTATTTTATTTGTTTTTTCAAAGTACCAGCTTCTAGTCTTATTTATTAAATCAATAGTTCTTTGACTTTCAATTTTATTAATTTCTCCTTTGATTTTTAGTATCTCTAATTTAGTCTTCATCTGAGTATTTTTAATTTGTTCACTTTCTAGTTTTTTTTAATTTGCATTCCTAATTCATTGACCTCTGCCCTCCCTAATTTGTTAATATATGAACTCAAGGATATAAATTTCCCCTTTAGTACTGCTTTGACTGCATCCCATAGGTTTTGAAAGAATGTCACATCATTATCATTTTCTTCAATAAAATTATTAACTGATTCTATGATTTGCTCTTTAACTCACCGATTTTGGAGAATCATATTGTTTAATTTCCAACTAATTTTTGATTTGCCTCTCCATGTACCCTTAATAATTATTATTTTCATTGCATTGTGGTCTGAGAAGGGTGCATTTATTATTTCTGCTCTTTTGCACTTTGCTGTTTTTATGCCCTAGTACATGGTCAATCTTTGAGAATGTACCATGTGCTGCTGAAAAAGTGAATTCATTTTTTCCCTATTTATTTTTCTCCACATATCTACTAACTGTAATTTTTATAAGATTTCATTCACTTCTATTACCTCTTTCTTATTTATTTTTTGGTTTGATTTATCTACTCCTGATAGAGGAAGTTTCAGGTCACTCACTAGTATAAGTTTTTCTACCTATTGCATCCTTGAGCTCCACTAGTTTCTCCTTTAGAAATTTGGATGCTATGCCATTTGGTGCATACATGTTGAGTACTGATATTTCCTCATTGTCTATACTGCCTTTTATCAGGATGTAATTACCTTCCCTATCTCTTTACCTTGGCTTTGTCAGATGTAATGATTGGACTCCTGTCTTCTTTTTTATCAGTTGATGCCCAAAAGATTTGGCTCCATCCTCTTATTTTTACCCTATGCGTGTCTACCTTCCTCATGTGTGTTTCTTGTAGACAGCATATAGTAGGGTTTTCATCTAATCTACTCTGCTATTTGCTTGTTTTATGGGTGAGTTCATTCCATTCACATTCAGAGTTATGATTACAAGCTGTGTATTTCCCAGCATTTTGATTTCTACTCCTAGTCCTGTCCTTTCTTCTTTTACTATTTCCCTATAAACCAGTGTTTTTTAAAATCAGTCCCCCTAGTTCCCCCCCTTATTTTACTTCCCTTTCTACCCCCCTCCCTTCTTATTCCTCTCTTATTTTCTTTACAGTCTTTTTAAAGTACCCCCCTCCCTCTCACTCCCTTGTATTGCCTCCCTCCCCACCAGTCCGTTTGTTACCCGTCTACTTCCCTATAGGGCACAAATCAATTCTCTGCCCCAATGTATTTGATCATTCTTCCCTCATTGAGTCAATTTCAATGCATGTAAGAATTGAGTATTTCCTATCTCCAAACTCTTTACCCTTCCAGTGTATTGATGACCTCCCCCACTCCTGCCATGTGCTCCTTTGTGACATATAAATTTACCCTATTTTGTTTCTTTTTCCATTTCTCTTATAATTAACCTCTTTTTTTAACACTTTGCAGATGATATGATGGTCTACTTAAAGAATCCTAGAGAATCAATTAAAAAACTAGTGGAAATAATCAACAACTTTAGCAAAGTTGCATGATACAAAATAAACCCACACAAGTCATCAGCATTTCTATATATTTCCAACACATCTCAGCAGCAAGAATTAGAAAGAGAAATTCCATTTAAAATCACCCTAGACAATATTAAATACTTAGGAATCTATTTGCCGAGACAAATGAACTATATGAACACAACTACAAAACACTCTTTACACAATTAAAACTAGATCTAAACAATTGGAAAAACATTAATTACTCATGGGTAAGATGAGCTAACATAATAAAAATGACAATCCTACACATATTAATTTACTTACTTAGTGCCTTACCCACTGAATTACCAAAAAACTTTTTTACTGAACTAGAAAAAAACGTAACAAAGTTCATTTGGAAGAATAAAAGATCAAGGATATCCAGGGAAATAATGAAAAAAAATGCAAAGGAAAGTGGCCTAGCAGAACCAGATCATAAAGTATACTATAAAGCAGTGGTCATCAAAACAATATGGTACTTGCTAAGAGACAGAAAGGAGCACCAGTGAAATAGACTTGGAGTAAGTGACCTCAGCAAGACAGTCTATGATAAGCCCAAAGAACCCAGCTTTGGGGACCAAAATCCACTATTTGATAAAAAAAAAGAAACTGCTAGGAAAATTGGAAGACAGTATGGGAGAGATTAGGTTTGGATCAAAACCTCACACCCTACACCAAGATAAACTCAGAATGGGTGAATGACTTGAATATAAAGAAGGAAACTATAAGCAAATTAGGTGAACACAGAATAGTATACTTGTCAGATCTTTGGGAAAGGAAAGACTTTAAAACCAAACAAGAGCTAGAAGAAATCACAAAATGTAAAGTCAATAATTTTGATTACATAAAATTAAAAAGTTTTTGTACAAACAAAACCAAGGCAATCAAAATTAGAAGGGAAGCAACAAATTGGGAGACAATCTTCATAACAAATACCTCTGACAAAGGTCTAATTACACAAATTTACAAAGTGCTAAATCAACTGTACAAAAAATCAAGCCATTCTCTTAATTCAATGGGCAAGGGACATGAATAGGCAATTTTTCAGTTAAAGATATCAAAACTATTAATCAGCACATGAAAAGCGTTCTAAATCTCTTATAATCAGAGAGATGCAAATCAAAACAACTTTGAGGTATCACCTCACACCTAGCAGATTGGCTAACATGACAGCTATGGAAAGTAATGAATGCTGGAGGGGATGTGGCAAAGTAGGGACATTAATTCATTGCTGGTGGAGTTGTGAATTGATCCAACCATTCTGGAGGGCAATTTGGAACTATGCCCAAAGGGCGACAAAAGAATATCTACCCTTTGACCCAGCCATAGCACTACTGGGTTTGTACTCTAAAGAGATAATAAGGAAAAATACATGTACAAGAATGTTCATAGCTGCGCTCTTTGTGGTGGAAAATGAGGGAATGCCCTTCAATTGGGGAATGGCTGAGCAAATTGTGGTATATGTTATTGATGGAATACTATTGTGCTCAAAGGAATAATAAAGTGGAGGAATTCCATGGGAAGTAGAACAATCCTCAGGAAGTGATGCAGAGTGAAAGGAGCAGAACCAGGAGAACATTATACACAGAGACTGATACATTGTGGTACGATTGGATGTAATGGACTTCTCCATTATTGGCAATGCAGTGATCCTGAACAACCCAGAGGGATCTACGAGAATGAACGCTAACCATATTCAGAGGAAAAAAAAACTGTGGGAGTAGAAACACCTAAGAAAAATAGGTTCTGATCAAGGACACATGTGATAACCAGTGAAACTGCATGTGGGCTATGGGAAGGGTAGGGGTAGGGGAGGGAGGGAAAGAATATGATTCTTGTAACCAAGGAATAATGTTCTAAATTGACTAAATAAAATTTTTAAAAAATAAGAAGAATTACAAGCATTCCTGAGGAATGAGGCAGACCTAAACAAAAAATGTGAAGTCCAAACACAAGATACAAGAGAATCCCAAAAAGATAAATAAAAAAGAGAAAATTTAAGGGACTCATTAAGGACAAAATGTTTTTATATCAACATGGAAAGAGGATTTCTGTAATTCTCAAAAATAACTCTTAATAGTAGAAAAGATAGAAGGAATTTACTCAGAAAGAGGGTAGATAAATAAGCTAATTATGATATGCTTTGTATTTAAATGTGATGATAAAGAACAATAAGTATGTATGATATGATATATATCCATCTGAACTATATGTAAAGAATTAATCAAGGGCTTAGAGGGTTGCACTGAGATAAAAGAGAAGGGAGGGATAGAATGGGGTAAATTATATAACATAAATAGGTATGAAAAATCATTATAGAGAGGGGAGCTTAAGGGTGGTGATAAGCAATGCTTAAGCTTTACTCTCATCATAAAGGGCTAAGGGAGGGTAAAACAAGTATACTCAGTGAGGTATAGAATTCTATCTTACCCTACACAGTGGGATATAGAATTCTGTCTTAATCCACAGAGAAGTAGAAGGTGAATAAGATAAGGGAAGAGGGAGGTAACTGCAGGAAGTTGGGGGTGGAGGTGACAAAAAGCAAAACACTAGTGAGGAGGAACAGAAAGAAAAAGAATAGAGCAGGATTTAAAGGAGATAATATGATAGAGGGCAATACACAGTTAGTAATCATAATGCTGAATGTGAATGGAACGAACTCACCCATTAGATGGAAGCAGATAACAGAGTGGATTAAAAAGCAGAATCCTACTATATGTTGTTTACAAGAAACATATTTGAGGGTGACACACACAGACTCAAGGTAAAAGGCTGGAGAAGAATTTATTATGTATAATCTAAAGTAAAAAAAGTCAAGGGGGCAGCTGGGTAGTTCAGTGGATTGAGAGCCAGGCCTAGAGACAGGAGGTCCTAGGTTCAAATCTGGTCTCAGAAACATCCAATCTGTGTGATGCTGGGCAAGTCACTTGACCCCCATTGCCTAGCCCTTACTACTCTTCTGCCTTGGAGCCAATACACAGTATTGACTCCAAGATGGAAGGTAAGGGTTTAAAATAAAAAAGACAAGAGTAGCAATCACAAAACTAAACAAAGCTAAAGTAGAAATTGATCTGATTAAAAGAGATAAGGAAGGAAATTACATTCTGTTAAAGGATGCTATAAACAATGAATTGATATCATTACTAAACATTTAAGTATGAAATGGCATAGCATACAGATTTCTAAAGGAAAAATTAATGGAGCTGAAAAAGGAAATAGATAGTAAGACCATAGTAGTGGAGGATCTCAACATTCCCCTTTCAGAATTAGTTGAATTTAACCAAAAAAATAAATAAGAAATAAGGGAAGTGAATGAAATGCTAGAAAATCAGTGTTAATAGATACCTGGAGAAAGTTGAATATGAATAAAAAAAGAATGTAACTTCTCAGCAGCACGTGGTACATATACAAAGATCAAACATGTACTAGAGCATAAAAATATTGCAGAAAAATGCAGAAAAGGAGAAATAATAAATACAACTTTTTCAGATCATAATGCAATAAAAATTATACTTAACCAGGGTCCATGGAAAGGCAAATTTAAAATTAATTGGAAACTAAGTAATCTAATTCTTCAAAACTGGTGGGTCAAAACAGAAATCACAGAAACAATTATGGACTTCATTAAAGAGAATGACAATGAGGAGACATCATATCAAAACCTATTGGATACAGCCAAAGCAGTACTCAGGGGAAATTTTCTATCTCTGAATACCTATAGCAGAAAAATTGAGAGGGAGGAGATCAATGAACTGGGCTTACAATAAAAAATAATAGAAAAACACTGAATTAAAAATTCACAGATAAAAACTAAATTGGCAATCCTAAAAATTAAAGGAAAATTAATCAAATTGAAAATAAAATTACTATTAAACTAATAAATAAGATTAGGAGCTAGTACTTTGAAAAAAAACAAAATAAAGCACTGGTAATTCTTATTAAAATGAAAGAAGAGAATCAAATTAACAGCATCATGAATGAAAAGGGTGATCTCACCTCTAATCAAGAGGATATTAATTATTAAGAACAATTTTTTCCAATTACATGGTAATTAATATGACAATCTAGGTGAAATGGGTGAATATTTACAAAAAATATAAATTGACTAGATTAACAGAAGAAGAAATACAATAGTTAAATAACCCCATATCAGAAAAAAAGATATTGAACATGTCATCAAGGAACTTCCTAAGAAAAAATCTCCAGGGCCAGATGGTTCCACACAAGTGAATTCTATCAAACATTTAAAGAACAACTAATTCCAATATTATACAAATTATTTGACAAAATAAGCAAAGAAGGAATCTTACCAAATTCTTTTTATGGCAGAAATATGGTATTGATTCCAAAGCCAGGCAGACCAAAAAAAGACAGAAAACTATAGATCAATCTCCTTAATGAACATAGATGAATAAATCTTAAATAAGATACTTACAAAAATAATACTGGTTATCACAAGGATTATCCCCTGTGACCAGGTAGAATTTATACCAGGAATACAAGGATGGTTCAATATTAGGAAAACCATCCACATAATTGACCATATCAATAATCAAACCAACAGAGATCAGATGATTATCTCAATAGATGCAGAAAATTACTTTGACAAAACACAATACCCATTCCTATTGAAAAAAATAGAAAGTATAGAAATAGAATGGTCAGTTTTCAAAATAATAAACAGTATATATTTAAAACCATCAACAAGTATCATCTGCAATGAGGACAACTTAGAAGCCTTCCAAATAAAAGCAGGAGTGAAGCAAGGATGCCCATTATCAATTCTATTGTTTAATATTGTACTAGAAACACTAGCAGTAGCAATTAGAGATAAAAAAAGAAATTGAAGGGATTAAAGTAGGCAATGAGGAAACCAAACTATCACTATTTGCAGATGATATGATGGTCTACTTAAAGAATCCTAGAAAATCAATTGAGAACTAGTGGAAATAATTAATAACTTTAGCAAAGTTATAGGGTATAAGACAAACCCATATAAATCATCCGCATTTCTATATATTTCCAACAAAATTCAGCAGCAGGATTTAGAAAGAGAAACTGAATTTAAAATCATTCTAGATAGTATAAAATATTTAGGAATTTATCTGCTAAGTCACACTTAGAAATTATATGAACACAACTACAAAATAATTTCCATACAATTAAAACTAGATCTAAATAACTGAAAAAAAACATTAATTGCTCATGGGTAGGATGAGCTATAATAAAAATGACAATCTTACCCAAATTAATCTACTTATTCAGTGCCATACCTATCAAAGTACCAAAAAATCTTTTCATTAATTTAGAAAAAAATTATAACAAACTTCATCTGGAAGAAGAAGAGATCAAGAATATCAAGGTAAATAATGAAAAAAAATGTGAAGGATGGGGGCTTAGTATTACTAGATCTTAAACTGTATTATAAAGCAGTGGTCATCAAAATAATATTGTAATGGCTAAGAGGCAGAAGGGTGGATCAATGGAATAGACTCGGGTTAAATAGCCTCAACAAGTTAGTGTTCGATAAATACAATGGTTCCAGCTTTGGGGACAAGAACTCACCATTTGACAAAAACTGCTGGGAAAATTTGAAAGTATTTTGGGAAAAATTATGTTTATATGAACATCTTACACCCTAAACCATGATAAATTCAAAATGGGTAAATGACTTAAATATAAAGAGTGAAATCATAAATAAATTAGGTGAACATAAAATAGTGAACCTGTTAGATGTTTGGGAAAGAAAGGAATTTAAGACCAAGCAAGAGACAGAGCACATTACAAAATGTTAACTGGATGACTTTGATTATATCAATTTAAAAAGGTTTTGTACAAACAAAACCAATACAACCAAAATGAGAAGGGAAGCAACAAACTGGAGGAATATTTCTATAAAAAACTCTCTGACAAAGGTTTAATTTCCCAAATATAGAAGGAACTAAATCAAATCTACAAAATAAAATCAAGCTATTTTCCAATTGCCAAATGGTAAAGGGGCATGAATAGGCAGTTTTCACATGATTAAATCAAAATTATCAATAAGCCCATGAAAAATATTCTAAATCCCTCCTGATTAGAGAAATGCAAATTAAAACAACACTGAGGTACCACCTTACACCTAGCAGACTGGCCAACAAGACAGTAAAAGAAAATAATAAATATTGGAGATGTGGCAAAATTGGGACACTAATACACTGCTGGTGGAGTTGTGAATTGATTCAACTATTCTGGAGGACAATTTGGAACTATGCCCAAAGGTCTTTAAAAACTGCCTGCCCTTTGATCAAACCATACCACTGTTGGGCTTGTGCCCCAAAGAGATAATAAGGAAAAAGCTTGTACAAAAATATTCATAACAGCACTCTTTGTGGTGGCAATAAATTGGAAAATAAAGGGCTGTCCATCAATTGGGGAATGGCTGAACAAATTGTAGTGTAGTGTCTGAGGGTGATGGAATATTATTGTGCTGAAAAAATATTTAGCTGGAGGAATTCCATGTGAACTGGAATGACCTCCAAGAATTGATATAGCATGAAAAGAACAGAATTAGAACATTGTACACAGAGACTGATATATTATGGATCAACTGAATGTAATAGACTTTGCTACTAGCAGCAATGCAATGACCCAAGACAATGCAGAGGAACTTATGAGAAAGAATTCTATCTACATTCAGAGAAAAAACTGTGGGAACAGAAATGCAGACAAAAAACATATGATATATCATATACTTTTATGGGAATGTGATTCGGATTTTGATGTTAAAAGATTACTCTCTTGCAGATATGAATAACATGGAAATAGGTTTTAAACAATGATGCATGCATAAGCCAGTGGAACTTCGTGTCAGCTTTGGGATGGAAGGAGGAAAAAGCAGTGGGGGGATCATGAATCTATCATGTAACCATGGGAAATATTCTAAATAAAAAAGAAAAGAAATTAAGATGCAAAAAAACCTAGATGAAAATCACCATGAGTTTTCCAAAGTTAAAACCCAGTATTTCATTGGAACCCAACCCTTCCATTTCTGGTGCCACCTTAGCCACTCCTGTTCTTGTGTGCCAATGTGCTCTACCACTCCTGCCCATTCTCCTTCTCTTCAGCCTATGGAAGACAATGGTTATGAAGAGTTCTGTAATGACCCCTCTCCACTTATATAAATGAATGCTAAAGAGTTAAAAATAAAAATTAAGGGGGCACTGGGGTAGCTCAGTGGATTGAGAGCCAGGCCTAGAGACAGGAGGTCCTAGGTTCAAATCTGGCCTCAGACACTTCAAAGCTGTGTGACCCTGGGTAAGTCACTTGACCCCCATTGCCTAGCCCTTACCACTCTTCCACCTTGGAGCCATACACAGTATTGACTCTAAGATGGAAGGTAAGGGTTTTAATAAAAAATAAAAATTAAAAAAAATAAAAATTAGCAGTGATATTAATAATAAATTAGTGATACTATGTAATAAGGTATTGTGTACAATATAAGTTAGCGATGTATTATGTATGTAGATATTGTGCATCTTAACTATATGGCAAGAATTATACATCTGATAAATATACATATGTGGTTATAAGTTTTCATCAACACCATCATCAATCAGCATTCAACTGCTTCATTTCAAGTTAAATTACACAGGTGTACCATTATTAATTTAGAATATTTTTCCATAGTTACATGATTCATGTTCTTTCCTTCCTCTCTTCCCTCCTCCCTCCCAGAGCTGACAAGCAATTCAAGTAGGTTATACATATATCATTGTTCAAAACATATTTCCATATTATTATTTGCAGTAGAGTGATCATTTAAAGCCAAAATCCCCAATCACATCCCCATTGAACCATGTGATCAATCATATGTTTTTCTTCTGAGTTTCTACTCCCACGGTTTTTTCTCTGGATGTGGATAATATTCTTTCTCATAAGTTCCTCTGGATTGTCCTGGATCATTGCATTTCTGCAGGCAAAAAGTCCATTACATACAATTGTGCCAATGTATCAGTCTCTGTGTACAATGTTCTCCTGGTTCTGCTCCTTTCACTCTGCATCCATTCCTAGAGGTCTTTCCAGTTCACATGGAATTCCTTTAGTTCATCATTCCTTTGAGCACAATAGTATTCCATCACCAACAGATACCACAATTTGTTCAGCCATTCCCCAATTGATGGGCATCCCCTCGTTTTCCAGTTTTGGGCCACCACAAAGAGCCCAGCTATGAATATTTTTGTACATGTATTTTTCCTTATTATCTCTTTAGAGTACAAACCCAGTAGTGCTATGGCTGGATCAAAGGGCAGACAGTCTTTTATCGCCCTTTGGGCATAGTTCCAAATTGTCCTCCAGAATAGTTGAACCAATTCACAACTCCACCAGCAGTGTATTAGTGTCCCAATTTTGCTACATCCCCTCCAACATTTATTATTTTCCTTTACTGTCATGTTGGCCAGTCTGCTAGGTGTGAGGAGGTACTTCAGAATTGTTTCAATTTGCATTCTTTAATTATGAGAGATTTAGAACACTTTTTCAAGTATTTATTGATAGTTTTGATTTCTTTATCTGAAAACTGCCTAATTATATCCCTTAACCATTTATCAACTGGGGAATGGCTTGATTGTTTTGTACAATTGACTTAGCTCCTTATAAATCAAAGGTTATTTTTAATGTCTTTTTATACATTCAGTAATATTCTCCTCAAATTTGTTTCATTTTTAAATATTTTCATATTTATATTTTTAAATTTCTTTTTCATATGCTATTTTTACTTATCCCTAACCTACATGTAACGTATGACCAAATAATTAGCCCAAATGTTTCAATAAGGTACTATAAACACTACATAAAAGAGAAAAAATTCATACTTCTTCTATGGTACAAAGGGAGGGCCAACAATTTTTATGCATATTTTCCAGATTACAGTGGTGCTATGTCCCTAACCCCTGATGTGGAAGTGAAACCTGTACATGATTATAATATTGAAATTACCCCTTCTTCACAGGGTTGTTGTGATGAAAATGCTTCCCAACCTTCAAAGTACTATAGACATGTGAGTTGTTAATTTGTCATAAGGCACCTTTTCATACTTTCTCAACTAGCAATGCACAATCTTTTTCTAAAAACATGCTAGGGAGTTCACCAAACTCTCTAGTATTCTGAAGTTGAATTATCCTAAAATCTAAATTACATGGCAAAGGAGAACATATTTAAAGCAGTACTAGATACATTGCAATCACTCCATCAAACAACCAAACAAAAGGTATAATTTCCCACTTTTTGGTGCCCCCAATAAAATAACTGACACATAAAAAGTTATTTTTGTTGTTACCTTTTATATTTGCCATGAATCATATTCTTCAACTGTCCCATTGACTGAACTAGTTGCTTGAAGTTAGATACTTTATTTGAATAAGTACAACAAAGCTTTGAATAAGTAGATTACAAAACCAGTTTTAATGGAAGGAGTTGTTGCTAAGCACAGGGCGACTTGCCAAATACTTTTCAGATGGTTTATTGTGCCCTAGCAATTCCAAGATTAAAAACATCTCTTGAATTACAATGACACATCAAAAAATGAAATTAATGTGGGGGTTTTCATTACAAGAATTGAGCCTCTGTGTGTTATTCTTTCCATTAGATAAGGAAAAAAAAACTCTCTGGGATGTTGTTTTGCCTGTCAGAGCAAGCTTTTAGGCAAATATACAACATCACACTCTATCCCTCTCTGATTCAATCATGTTCTGTACAAGCTCTTCTATTAATTTACTCTAATGTTGCCGATACAAGGAATAGATTGTATATTTTCCCAGAGTTTCTGATAGAAACTATTTTTAGACTCTGCCTGACTTTCTTTTCCACATAGAAGAAGCCTCACAATAAGAAAAGGCTCCTTTCTTTTAGCCTCCATACAGGCTAATGTCTTTGAAGAGATCTTTTGTTCCATGTTACAAAGATCATCAGAAAATTGCTATTTGTTGGCATTTGACATCTTTCAGCATCAGTGACAAACAAATAAATAGCAACAGTATAGACCTTAATGTGAGATACTATTTTTTTAAAGAAAAGGACAGAAAATATTCAAAGAGACTTCAAGCCCCTTTCTATCATCTGGGACTAGAGAAGATCTCCAATTGCAGTGAACAGCCAGAGATATGGCCCTCGAATGGGTTCAAATACTCCAAAAGATAGAAGGATATAGGCTTTTTGTGCTCCGTACGTCTTTGTGGAAATTTTATCAATTATCTATCTGGTTCTGAAACTATTAGTAAAAAACTCAATATCATATTATACCTGAATGCTCATAAATATAATATTCCTTTGCTTCATATCTGATGGGGGTGCTTTGTCTTTTATCATAATAGTTTCACTAACCTTTTGGGAGGCTAACATTTATGCTTTCATCAGTGCAGAGAACTCTGGGTATAGAGATTTTGTCCACCTAATGAAGATCAGCAACTATTTCCAACTAATAGTCTTAGGTTACCACCTCAGACACTGAGAGGTAAAATAACTTGCTCATGGACCCAAAGTTAGAATGTGGCAGAAATCATACTCTAACCTCTAACCCTAATCCATTCCATTCGTCCTCTGCTGCTCTGTATGGTTTCATCTCTAGGGAACACAGTGTCCTCTCTTCCACCCCTTTCTCCTGCCTCCTTTGTGTGTTATATCTCCCCATTAGATTGTAAACTCCTTGAGATTAGAGACTGTCTTTCATTTTACTAATTGTATTTCTAGCACTTGGCATGGTGCTTGGCATAGAGTACACACTTAATAAATGTTTTTTTACACTCAATAAATGTTGATTGGATTAGAGGTCATATTTTAATCCATGTCTTCCTGACTCCAAAGTCAGCCTTCTAACTGCACCATCATATAGCTACTCTATTAAGTTATAATCTATCACAATGTAGTAATATCTTCTTGATACAATAAATTAATAAAAATATTTTTGTGCTCCCACAGGGATCCATAGCTCTCACTCCCTTTTCCAAGGGCTCACACTCTCGTTCTACTCCATCCTCAAATGAACAAAAGCAGAAAAAAATCCTAAAAGTTATATTTTGGAAAATGGTATGTTTTGCTTAATGTATGGCTAAAATTATCTATATAATTAAATTGTTCCAATAAGGATATGCTTTTCTAACCTTCTTTATGGTGTCAAGAATGTCAGGAAAGACTTTCCCTCTAAGGCTGTTTTCCATCTCCTCAGTATTTTTCTTCATGTATAGATTTATGTATGTTGTTTCTTCCATTAGATTGCAAATCTATTGAGGGAAGGGATTGGTTTCATTTTTCTTTTCTTTGTATCCCCACAACACCTGGCACATAGTAAGAGCTTAATAGATGTCTGTTGGTTGACATCAAGAAAAGTTTCCTAATAATAAAGGCAGCACAAAAATGGAGTAGATTATTTCAAGAAGTTGTTAGTTCCCCATTGTAGGAGACCCTTGAAGAAAAGACTGGAAAGCTACCTGTCAGCTATGTTACATATAGTAGGAATTTCTCTCAAATTCTGTGATTCTCTATGCAGACAAATTACACACTAGGATGTAAAAAGAACAGGCACCTTTGATTGCTGACCAGCTATTAGTGATCTCTAAAAGACTATGAAGAATGGAAGAGGTGCCATAGGACTTGGGAATAATACACATGCCAATTTTAATGGACAGGAACAAAACAGTGGTTGTAAAGTATAGATCAGGGAGTTTGTCTTTTAATCCCTAGCCAAATTCTTGAAACTTTCATTAATGGGATGGTTAGTGAATTCCTATAATTGAAAACTCTGATTATAAGAGTCAGCATGGTTTTAGCAGGTAAAAGACATGGCGGCCTAATTAATCTTTCTCTTTTTGAAAGAATTACTAGATAGAATGGAGAGTTATGGAATATCTTAGATATTTTTATCTTGTTTTCTTTTTATTAGTAAAGCAATTGACAAAGTCTCTTGGGTTATTTTTCTAAACAAGATAGAGAGATGTAAGCATAAAACCAAAGATTTAGGTGAATTTGAAACTGGTAGAATGGCAAAACCCAAAGAGTATTCATGCTTTGCCCTGTGCTATTTTTTTTAAACCCTTACCTTCCATCTTGGAGTCAATACTGTGTATTGGCTCCAAGGCAGAAGAGTGGTAAGGGCTAGGCAATGGGGGTCAAGTGACTTGCCCAGGGTCACACAGCTAGGAAGTGGCTGAGGCTGGATTTGAACCTAGGACCTCCCATCTCTAGGCCTGGCTCTCAATCCACTGAGCAACCCAGCTGCCCCCTCATGTGCTTTTTTTAACACTGACTTAGATAAAGTAAGAGCAAGTGATCTTATCCAATTTTCAGCCAATGAAAACCTGGAAGGGATAGTTAACACACTGAACGACAGTGAGAATCTAAAATAATCTTGAAAGGCTAGAATATTAGGCTAATCTAATCAATCAATCATCAAGTTTTTATTAAGCACAACTAGGAGAGAGACATTGTGCTAAAGTTGGAGATAAAGCCCTCAAATTGCATACAATCTAACAGAAGACAAATATATAGGCATATGCAAAACACACATATAGTATGCACAAAATACTAGCAGCTGAGGGGACTAGAAAGGAATCCTAAAGAAGGTGATATTTGAGCCAAGTCTTGAAGATAACTGGGGAATCCAAGAGGTAGGTGTGAGGAGGAAGTACATTCCATCCATGGAGGCCAGACAATATAAAGGCACAGAGATAGGAAGTAGATCATTGTGGGATAGGAACAGCAAGTAGGCCAGTATGGTTGGAATATGGAGTAAATGAAGGGAAATAATATTTAAGAAGGCTGGGACTGAAAAGAAGGTCTAAGTTTTCAAGAACTTTAAAAGTCAAATAGAGGAATTTATGTGTGTTCCTAGGGACAATAGTAAGTCACTAGAAAACAGGGTTGTCATTGTCAAATGAACCATGTAGGGAAATCATTTTTACAGCTCTGCTGAAGAAATGTTAGAGTGGAGATATCCAGGTAGAGGGACCAAATAGGAGCTTGTCTCAGTAGTTCAGGACATACATGACAAGGGCCATGAGTTGTATCTGTGCAAGAACAGGATGTATCTGAGAAACATCAAAATAGAAAGTATAAGACCGGACAAATGACTGACTATATGGGATAAGATAGAGTGAACTTGATCAAAATTGTCTGCTGGTGACTTGAGGACTTCCGGTCAAGATGGAGGCTTAGAGAAAGCTAAAGTTCAGATCTCTGGAAACCCTTCCCTACCGATCTCAAACTACATGCTCCTAGGGCGCCGAAATTCAAAACGATCAACAGCATAGACCATGGGAATCCTCCTCCTGGACCTGTACCTGGATCAAAAGGTACGGCCCCCCTCAAAAGCCAGAACCCGAGATCACTCGGACCTACGGGGTAGGAGCGCAGAGTCCAAGGCTCCAGGAAGCCGCGGCCCCTTCCCCCTCAGAGAGCAGGGTCCTCTGAAACAACAGTAACCCTCAGGGCCGGCAAGACAGCCTCATGGCCAGCTATTCTGAAGGAAACTTCCAGAAAGCAACCCAACCCAGTCAAGGGGGAACCCAAACAGCAGGGAAACAGAGAGAGCCGGGGGAGAGTGTAACCTCCTGGCCTGATCCTTCCATTCCAGTTCCAGTGAAAGTCACTGCCTTAAGGCATACTCAGTTCAACTCAGGGAAAGCTCAGAGAACGGACAATCTGCCCAGGACTAAAACCTCTGAACACCAGACAGAGATAAGAAAAGCTAATCTTCCCCATTCAGAGATGGCAAACTCCACAGAAGCACAGAAGTCCCAAAATCCCAAGAAAAATAAGAAGAAAGGGGCGACTTTGGACACATTCTATGGAGCCAAAATACAAAATACAGAGGAGATAGAAGAAGATATACAAGAAAATGCGCCGAAACCTTCCAAAGGAAATGGAAACTCTCCACAAACCCATGAAGAATTTGAATCAGAAATGACCAAAAAGATGGAAGCCTTCTGGGAGGAAAAGTGGGAAATAATGCAAAAGAAATTCACGCATCTACAAAACCGGTATGACCAAACTGAAAAGGAAAACCAGGCTTTAAAGGTCAGAATCAGGCAACTGGAAGACAACGATCGTGTAAAAGAGCAAGAATTAATAAAGCAAAGCCAAAATACCAAGAAATTAGAAGAGAACATAAAATATCTCACCGACAAGTTGACAGATCTAGAAAATAGAGGGAGAAGAGATAATTTAAGAATAATTGTACTTCCAGAAAAGCCAGAAATAAACACCAAACTCGACATCGTGATACAAGATATAATAAAAGAAAATTGCCCAGAGATTCTAGAACAAGGGGGTAATACAGCCACTGACAGAGCTCACAGAACACCTTCTACACTAAACCCCCAAAAGACAACTCCCAGGAATGTAATTGCCAAATTCCAAAGCTCTCAAACAAAAGAAAAAATCCTATAGGAAGCCAGAAAAAGACAATTTAGATATAAAGGAATACCAATCAGGGTCACACAAGACCTTGCAAGTTCTACTCTGAATGATCGTAAGGCATGGAACATGATCTTCAGAAAGGCAAGAGAGCTGGGTCTTCAACCAAGAATCAGCTACCCAGCAAAACTGACTATATACTTCCAAGGGAAAGTATGGGCATTCAACAAAATAGAAGATTTCCAACTTTTTGCAAAGAAAAGACCAGAGCTCTGTGGAAAGTTTGATACCGAAAAACAAAGAGCAAGGAATACCTGAAAAGGTAAATATTAAGGAAAGGGGAAAGGAGAAAAATGTTGTCTTCTTCTTTTACTCAAACTCTCTTCTATAAGGACTACATTTCTATCAATCTATGTATACTAACATGTGGGGAAAATGTAATGTATAAATAGGGGGTAAAGAAAGACCAAATAGAATAATCTTTCTCACACAAAGATTCACATGGGAAGGGGAGGGGAAGAAAACTCCTATAAGAAGGAGAGGAAGAGAGGGTTTTTTACTTAAACCTTAATCTCAGGGAAATCAACTCTGAGAGGGAAAAACATCCAGATCCATTGGGATCTTGAATTCTATCTTACCCAACAAGGGTAGGGAGAAGGGAAAACCAAGGGGGGGGAGGGAGAGAGGGAAAACAAAAAGGGAGGGAAAGAGAGGGGGGAGGGGGAGGGAACAAAATAAAATACCTAGGAATCTACCTCCTGAGACAAACACAGGAACTATATGAACACAACTACAAAACACTCTCCACACAACTAAAACTAGACTTGAGCAATTGGAAAAACATTAACTGCTCATGGATAGGATGAGCCAATATAATAAAAATGACCATCCTACCCAAACTTATTTATCTATTTAGTGCCATACCCATTGAACTACCAAAATACTTCTTCACTGATTTAGAAAAAAACATAACAAAGTTCATTTGGAAGAACAAAAGATCAAGGATATCCAGGGAAATAATGAAAAAAAAACACATATGATGGGGGCCTTGCAGTCCCTGACCTTAAACTATATTACAAAGCAGCAGTCATCAAAACAATTTGGTACTGGCTAAGAAACAGAAAGGAAGATCAGTGGAATAGACTGGGGGAAAGCGACCTCAGCAAGACAGTATACGATAAACCCAAAGATCCCAGCTTTTGGGACAAAAATCCACTATTCGATAAAAACTGTTGGGAAAATTGGAAGACAGTGTGGGAGAGATTAGGAATAGATCAACACCTCACATCCTACACCAAGACAAATTCAAAATGGGTGAATGACTTAAAGAAGGAAACCATAAGTAAATTGGGTAAACACAGAATAGTATACATGTCAGACCTTTGGGAGGGGAAAGGCTTTAAAACCAAGCAAGACATAGAAAGAATCACAAAATGTAAAATAAATAATTTTGACTACATCAAATTAAAAAGCTTTTGCACAAATAAAACCAATGTAACTAAAATCAGAAGGAAAACAACAAACTGGGAAAAAATCTTCATAGAAACCTCTGACAAAGGTTTAATTACTCAAATTTATAAAGAGCTAAATCAACTGTACAAAAAATCAAGCCATTCTCCAATTGATAAATGGGCAAGGGACATGGATAGGCAGTTCTCAGATAAAGAAATCAAAACTATTAACAAGCACATGAAGAAGTGTTCTAAATCTCTTATAATCAGAGAGATGCAAATAAAAACAACTCTGAGGTATCACCTCACACCTAGCAGATTGGCTAACATAACAGCAAAGGAAAGTAATGAATGCTGGAGGGGATGTGGCAAAGTAGGGACATTAATTCATTGCTGGTGGAGTTGTGAACTGATCCAACCATTCTGGAGGGCAATTTGGAACTATGCCCAAAGGGCGATAAAAGACTGTCTGCCCTTTGATCCAGCCATAGCACTACTGGGTTTGTACTCTAAAGAGATAATAAGGAAAAATACATGTACAAAAATATTCATAGCTGGGCTCTTTGTGGTGGCCCAAAACTGGAAAACGAGGGGATGCCCATCAATTGGGGAATGGCTGAACAAATTGTGGTATCTGTTGGTGATGGAATACTATTGTGCAAAAAGGAATAACAAAGTGGAGGAATGTCATGGAGACTGGAACGACCTCCAGGAAGTGATGCAGAGCGAAAGGAGCAGAACCAGGAGAACATTGTACACAGAGACTAATACACTGTGGTATAATTGAACGTAATGGACTTCATTAGTGGCAGTGTAATGTCCCTGAACAATTTGCAGGGATCTAGGAGAAAAAAACACCATTCATAAGCAGAGAATAAACTGTGGGAGTAGGAACACCGAGGAAAAGCAACTGCCTGAATACAGCGGTTGAGGGGACATGACAGAGGAACGACTCTAAATGAACACTCTAATGCAAATATTATCAACATAGCAATGGGTTCAAATCAAGAACACATGTAATGCCCAGTGGATTTACGCGTCGGCTATGGGGGGTGGGGGGAGGAAAAGAAAATGATCTTTGTCTTTAATGAATAATGCTTGGAAATGATCAAATAAAATATTTAAAAAAAAGATTGTGACTTAAAGCTGGTGACTTAAAGTCTGGCAATACTCTGTGCAGGAACAAAGACATTTAAAAGAAGTATAGGTTTGAAGGAAAAGATAATGAGCTCTTGTTTTAGAAATGTTAAGTTACTCAGATTGAATGGTTTAAAATCTCTCTTTGATACTGTTAGTTTGGATATTTTTCTATTTCTAAACTAGCCATAAATGAACTACCAAAGGTAAAAAAACCCTCATCCTAATGAATTTATAAGAAAACTGTCAAACTTTTCAAGAACAATTATTGCTAATATTCTACAAATCATTCTCAAAAACTGAGAGAGAAAGCACTCCACCAAACACCTTGATATAATCTTACTACCTAAACCAGGGAAGGATAAAGCAAAGAAGGAGAACTATAGAGCAATATCCTCATGAATATCTATTAAAAATATTACATAGGGAGTAAAAACACTAAAGAAAAACTACTGCTTAATGACATGGGTCAAAGGGGATATGAATGGGGAAATAGACTCTAAATGAACATCCTATTGCAAATACCAACAACATGGAAAGAGGTTCTGATCAAGAACACATGCAATACCCAGTCAAACTGCCGGTTGGCTATGGGAGGGGTTGGGGAAGGGGAGGGAGGAAAAGAAAATGATTTTTGTAACCAAGGAACAATGTTTGAAATTAAAAATAAAATATAAAAAAATATTACATAAAATTATGTCAAAGAGACCACAAGGAATTGTTCATTATGATTGGATTTATCCCAAGGAAAAAAGGATGGTTCAGCATTTGGAAACCAATTAACATAGACATATAAAAAACAAATATATTTCAAATTTCCAAAAAATTCTAAAAAGCATTGGACAAAGTATAACACATGCTTATGCAAATGAAGAAACTGATTTTCAATTCTTTGGAGAGTGCATAATTCTATATCTCAAAACTATATAAAACCACTGAAGGAATACCAGTACCTAATTTATCTTGTCTACAATTTATCATTTTTGTGATAAAAATTAGAACACTAATAGCCTAGCAATATTCTTCTGAATTGTGATCATCAAAATGATAGTGTGTGTGTGTGTATATGCATAAAGTACTAACATGTGCATTATAATTGTATATTTCATGTAGAGATAGTTGCTACTTTTAAACATAGTATAATTAGGTTAATTTTTGCCAAGGCTATTTGAATCCAAAATAGCATGCCTATATCAGTAATGGATATGGGGTTCCATTATCTCTGCAGGAAAGTCTTTAGACACACTCATCTATTTGCTTCACCTCTGCAGCAATCATTTCTTTTATACCAGTATAGATGCATTATCAGTACATAGTGACCCACTTATCAATGAGATCTAAAGAAGGGAAATGAGAGAAACACAGATACACAGAAATAACTGACTTATAGACAATACTCTCAGAAACCTGACAAAAGAGACTATTTAAGGCTTGGCATGTGCCTAATAAATGGCCCACTTGTTAATTGAAATGAATAATGTAGAAAGATGTTTTCCTTTTTTTGGCAGTTGCTGTTTATATTAACATTTGAGACAAAAATAAATATACTTGGGATTCTGGAACACACTTAAACTCTTTTGTAAACAGAATTCTGCAATCTCAAAATGAAGAATAAATTGAATTATTTTTCTAAAGCTGTTTTTATGTTTTGGTTAATAAAATAAAATATTTGCACAGAATAGAAATGTGGCACAGATGGACAAATCAATGAGGTCTACACACAAAGTGTTCAAAGAGAGTTTCTGTAGTAGAAATGATTCCACATATGTGAACATTTGGACTCTTGGCTGGGCTATTTCTGATTTAATAGTCTAAATGTTATAGCCTCATAACTCAAAGCATTTCAAAAAATCATAAGCAAATAAATCCTTTGATTAGGAAATTCAGAGAATACTTTAAGAGCCTGTCAGCAACAAAATGTTCTGCAATTCTCTCCTCCATAGTGAGCAAAGATCATTTTCCTCCTAAGATCTAAGTAGCAAGAAAGGAATCATATAAGACAAAGTCAGGTCTTCCAATCATCCCCTCTACTTCACTGATATTAAAATGGTCTAACAATGAAAAAAAGTTACATATGTGCCTTGTAATCACTTTTCTCTTCTATTTTCTTTTTGGGTCAGACCTAGAGTTTCATCACTCATAATATGAAAACTTCCTCCACTGATACAAAAGAGCAACTCCATTGTAATTGATAGTCTTAAAGAATTTCCTGGGAACTCTGAGAAACCAAGTCATGGTCAAATGACTAGCAAATGCTGGAAGCATAACTTGAACCCAAGTCTTCTTGAAAGCAAGGCTGGAAATAATT
Organism: Monodelphis domestica; assembly: GCF_027887165.1. Classification (NCBI taxonomy): domain Eukaryota; kingdom Metazoa; phylum Chordata; class Mammalia; order Didelphimorphia; family Didelphidae; genus Monodelphis; species Monodelphis domestica. Next base: position 23,696,503 of record NC_077235.1, on the reverse strand, counting down.
TTTGAAAAATTTAAAAATATGAACAATATGGAAGTATGTTTTGCATAATAATAACATGGATAACCCAGATCTAAGTGCTTGCCAGCTTCAGGAGGTGAAGGGAAAGGAGGGAGGGAGACAATTTGGATCATATAACTTCAGAAAACTTATGTGGAAATTTGTTATTACATCCAATTGGTAAAAAAAAAAACACAGAAAATTTTTAAAAAGCAAGATCACTCCACTCTCTATTATACATTGTTGCATCTTACTTTTTCATTCTAATGTGAGTATTTCGAAAGAGAAAAATATGGCATTGTTAAAGAACAATGAGCTGACAGTCAGGAGACTTGAATTCTGGTCCAGTTGTACCATGATCAGCTTGTGTGAAGTTGGGTAAGTCCCTCCTGCTGTCCTAGCCTCAGTTTCCTCTTTTATAAGTCTTCTTCCATTCCATGCTATGGGATAGCCCAGATTGCTCTTGCCAATGACCTCACTTATGAGTGAAAATACATTCTTTTGGAAGCCTTTTGGGGTATAAATTTCTAAGTTCACTTAAGTGTGTTTCTAAATGAATGTTCATTATGTGAAATTCTGCTCTATGATAAAAATTGTTACCATTTTGTTTGGTTTTCCATGTACTTTGAATCTTATTACCAATAAATTCTATTATCTTAAATATAGCACTCAGAAAACTGCATGTAACCATTTTCCCATTATTGTTTTTTTTACTACATTTGAGTTTGAAAAAGTAATTTTTTTGACTCAGAGACTAAAAAGCACAGGGTAACAGCATCAGGTATAAAAACTGAAAGGACATTCATTTTGGTTTTCCCTTCAGAAGCCAAACCTTTGTGATTCCTCTAATTCCAAATATTCTATTTTAAGATTATTACTCTGCAGGGAGCAATTCATTGACATGGAAGGTAATAAATGACACCTCCTGAGTAGATCTTTTCTACATCTAATTGCTACTATTTGTGATTGAAAGGATGAAAACACCCTGAAGGAAGGAAAGAAAAGAAAGTGAAAGACAAGCATTAGTTACTGGAGGGGTAAAGTAGATAACCACTTTTTTTTGAAAGAAGAGATTTGAAAACCCAGGGCCAGGACATGGTATAGCATGAGGGACACAATGTGCTGGCTGACTAGGCAAAAGTGGAAATGGATGATGATGCTTTTGAGTCAACTCCAGGCAGAACTATAGTTGATTCTAATAATGGGAAAGCATCAGTTAAGAGCTCCACTCTTTTCCCAGCAGTATCAGTTGTTCTTAAAGATTTTCTCTCCATTACTTTTCTTTTAATTATTAAAGTCTTTTCCCTCCATGTCATGATAACTTACAATAGATCCCTCCTCTTCCATATCCTATAGTGCATCTCATAAAACAAACAGTATGTTTAAAGACAAAAAAAAAGAGTAAGAAAAAAAGCAACATAACTGAACATTAACTTTTGATTGTGTTTATGGTTGTTTTTTTCCCATTTACATCGGTGTAATTACTGTGTATAATCTTGTTCTTTTTACTTCTCTGTGTATTAGTCAAGTAAATATTTGTATTTATTTTGTCATTTTTTATGTCACAGAATTATTCTGTTAAGGTATCCCAATATGTTTAGCCATTCCCCAAGCAATGAGCATCCTGTTCCAATTGTTACAACAAAAAAAGGTGCTTCTAGAAATATTTTGGTGCACATGGGGATTTCTTCTTATCATTGAACTCCTTAGAGTAAAAAACTAATAGTGAAATATATCAGTAAGATGCTATGGATTTTTTGCAACTATCTTCCCTTAACCCCTCCAGCAATAACAACTCCCATCTTTTGCCATATTTGCCAAATTGCAGAGTAACTTCAAAGTTGTTTTAATTTACATTTCTCTTAATATCAGTAATTTGGAGCCTTCTTTCATGTGATTATTAATGATTTATAATTCTGAGAACTTTTTTATTATATTCTTTGAATACTAATCTACTAGGAAATAGCTTTTGGCTTTATATTTGTATCTGTTAGCTGCCTATAAAACTTGGATATCAACCCCTTATTTGAGAAATTTGAAACAAAGATTTTTCTATTTTACTAATTCCCTTCTAATCCTAGATTCATTAATTTTGCTCGCACAGAAGCATTGCAGTTTCACAAAAAGTATTTTTTTTATAATGTGTAATTCTCTCTCTCTCTCTTTTAAATATATGTCTCCTACCCAAAGCTATAAAAAAGAATATGATCTCCTTGATAAGTTGTTCCCCAGATATTTAATGCATTTAGCAGTTATTTTGAATGCAATTTCCTTTTTGAGGATTGCCTCTTAAATATTTTTAATATTCAAAAGAGCCACAAAATGGAGGGCTAGACATGTTTTCTTATCTTCATGATCTCTAAACCTCTTCCAAATAAGGATTATGAATAAGAGATAAAGTAAATTGCAGGTATCTTCACAAGCTAACACACCAAGAAATCTAATGAGTCAGTGATCTGATGAATTAACAGCAGAGAATGATAATTCCCAAACCCTGATTTGCTCACTCAGTACCTGCTTCCCATTGGCTGACATGGGCACTGTACCCCCAGAAACCCAGGCCAACTATTATCAGGGAAACTCCCTTGCTCCCTTGCATCCTTGTGACTAAACCTAGAAACACCCAATGACCCTACCTAGGGTCCTGAGATGTATATCCTCCTTAATTGTCCTCTAGATTTAAGATGGACAAAGAGATGAATCTTTATGCCTCCAGGCAGACCCCAGTAAGATGACCACCTTATCCCACCAAATGCCTGAGGGACTAATACTCTAGGTCATGTCCACACCAGGACATAGCATCTAAAGAGTATATAAACCCCAGAACTGATGTCGTCTGGGGGACAGCCTTTCCATCCATGCTGTCCCCATGGGGGAACAGCCTTTCCTTTCATGCTGTCCTCCCAAGGAACTGCTCCCCATCTTGCTGTCCCACCTTGCTATCTTCCTGGTCATTCTCAACATTACTTTCTAAATTAATACATTTCTCTTTTTGTTTTTAAGCTAAGTTTTGGAGTCTTGCAAAAGGTATCCTTCCCGAACCCTGAAGGTACCCTTCCCGCCCATAACATTTTGACGCCCAATGTTTTTGGCTCTCCTGAAAGCTACTCCTGTACTCCGGATCATCCATGAGGACACAGCTTCTCAGGTAGGAAGGAGCCTTTTCTTTGACTCCTGTAACCCCCATCTTTTGGGTGATATCTTTGTAGGAACTCTTTCGTGCTCTCTCTCCCATCAGCGCCAGATCAGTCTGGCCACTGGAGTTTGGGGTCCATCTGTCGGCTTCCCCTTCTGATACTAGAAGGCGTTCTGGTGTGGGGGAGTCTCGCCTCAGTCTTACACTGAGTGCTCACCTCAGTCTTGAACTGAGTGCTCTTGGTCGGGCAACCTCTGTGGCCGCATAGTTGTTGACCCTCTGGTGTGGAATTGGCCATTCTGCATCTAAATGGGACAGAGACAGAGAGTACCCCAAGATTCCCCTTTGGGGTATATACGTAAAAAATTGGAAAAAAATGGCACTAAAGAGCTTAAAGAAAAAGCAACCAATTTCTTTTTGTAATGTTGACTGGCCACGTTATATCCTTGGTAAGCAAGAGGCATGGCCTATCCATAGCACCCTAAAATTGTAATACTATTTTTTCAGCCTGAGGTCAAGCCAGATAGAGACTAGTCAACCCAACCAATCCATATTTTAACAGAGATATATAATGAGACTGACCCATTAACTTATGCTCTGGGATCCATGTTGCTGTGGCTGTTTCTGTTGGCACAGTCCCCTGCTCTTACTGCACAACTGCATAGCAACAAGCAATACTTCAAAGTGGAGAAAGGGTTGGTACAAGAAAACAGAAATGTGTTCTGGCTAAGATGGGCACACAAGGCTACAGCTGTGCTCAGCTGGAGAATTAAGGAATGGAGGGAAATGGAGTAAATATTTGGTGCTGAATGAGGACTAAAAGAATGGGGAAGAGCATTCAGTTTTGGTCGGTTCTATTTCTTCAGAAGGTACTAGAGGCAGAGACTATGGTTGGAAAAAAGTAAATTCTCCAGTGTGGGAGGAGGCTGAGATAGCCTTGAAGGTCAGCCCTCAAAGGACCTAACATCAGAGAAAAGAGTCAAAAAGTGTGTGATAGTGGAATATGACGGAAAAATAACTAACATTCTCAAAGACCTCAGGAGGAAGAAAACTTATTTTTTTTTAAATATATTTTATTTGATCATTTCCAAGCATTATTCGTTAAAGACATAGATCATTTTCTTTTCCTCCCCCCCACCCCCCATAGCCGACGCGTAAGTCCACTGGGCATTAGATGTTTTCTTGATTTGAACCCATTGCTTTGTTGATAGTATTTGCATTAGAGTGTTCATTTAAAGTCTATCCTCTGTCATGTCCCCTCAACCTCTGTATTCAGGCAGTTGCTTTTTCTCGGTGTTTCCACTCCCATAGTTTATCCTTTGCTTATGAATGGTGTTTTTTTTCTCCTGGATCCCTGAAAGTTGTTCAGGGACATTACACCGCCCCTAATGGAGAAGTCCATTACGTTCGATTATACCACAGTGTATTAGTCTCTGTGTACAATGTTCTCCTGGTTCTGCTCCTCTCGCTCTGCATCACTTCCTGGAGGTTGTTCCAGTCTCCATGGAACTCCTCCACTTTATTATTCCTTTGAGCACAATAGTATTCCATCACCAACATATACCACAGTTTGTTCAGCCATTCCCCAATTGATGGGCATCCCCTCGAAGAAAACTTATTTTTAAACCCTGAGTATAAGAGATGTTAATAATAAAACATTACAAGGTCTCCAAATAAACTAAATGAGCCAATTGCTTCTGAATAAATGTTGCAAGAAAAAAGAAAATGAATCATCATCTGATAAAGTAGAAGATGCTGTGGATTCCCAAGTTAGCATGGAATCACAGTGGAATGTTCCCAGGTAGTTTAAGAGAAAAGAAATAACAATTATTAGAGTCTGGCCTACATAGCAGAAATATTTGGCAAAGCAGAAAAACCTAAATCTATAGTAGCAAGTTACCATTGAGAGAAGAGGTGATTGGAAATGTAAGTTAAGGACAATCTGGAAGAAAAGGGAAAAAAGCATTAAAAACATAAAAATAAATTTTATTGATCTTCAAAACAAGATGCATAGAAACAATTTAAGGATTATAGGTCTCCCAGAAGAACATGAAAAGTCAAAAAACTTGACCACCAAATGCAAGAAATAAAACTGTTCAGAATTTCTGAACACAAAATTAAGTACCAATTAAAAGAATTCCCAGATAAAGTCCAGATAATGGATTTCAGGAAACAAAAGAAAACAAAAAACTAAATGGCAAACTTCAAGACACATAGTGGTTAAATTAAACAATTTCAAAGACAAACAATGAATTCTCTAAATGAGTAGGAGACAGACATTCAAATGTAAAGGAAAGTAAATTTGAATAATACCAGATTATTCTGTAACTCTGGAACCCATAGAACAATGTGTTACAAACTGCAAAGGAGTTCAAAATGAAACCAAGTGACATATCTTTCAAACTTGAATGCAATTGTCCATGAAAAACAGTAGTATTTGTAAAAGAGGAATTTGAATCAAGCTTACAAAGAAAACCAGATGTGCAGATTATTTGCTTTGCAAATATCCCAGAACAGAAACACAAGAAAGGTAAACAAATAGAGCAACTAAAGACACTATACATAACAAAATAATTACCCCAGGGGGGAAAAAGAAACAAAAAGTAAAAAGAAAAGACACCTATGGGGTTAAAAATCCCAGCCTCAACAAGAAAAACAACAGAAGTATCATAAGGAAATTTCTTTCTAAAAGTACATAAGGAGTCAAAGTTGAGAGTGTAATTTAAATATAAGTGATGGTGAAAGTTTGAAATATCACATAACTACTTGCTTATGGGACAATCAATGTGCAGAATTGGAGCACATATAAAGAGTAGAGAGGAAGAACACAAATAAATCCAGTCTGAAGGGAGAACAACTCCTGTAAATTTCTCAGATAAAGAACCTATAGAAGAATGTGCATGTGTAAAAGGAGAGATTAAAACAGAAAAAAATCAGGGAGAAATCTGGATTTAGTTCTAGAAGATTTCCTGTGGAGAAGATATTTTACAATAGAAGATGAGGACTTTATGATGGGTTGTTTCTGCAAAGATAATTCCTTCGACCAACCACTACCACTAAGAGACTAGGAAAGGGGAAAGTAGAGATTGTGGGGGTAATTGGCATCTATGAGGGTGGGAGTGTTGTGGGGGACTTGAGGTGAATCCCCTGGGTTTAGGATGAGTACCCTTTGCAAGAATACAAGACTCCATAACTAAGCTTAGAAATAAAATGATAAACTTATTTAGAAATCATGTTGAATTGGCTGGGAGGACAGCATAGATACAAAACTGCCTCCCCAAGGGATAAACTCTAAGGTTTTTATACTCTTTACAGCATATGCGACTTGAGGAAGGTGTGAACTCACGCAGTGTGTGGGTAGGGGGTGATCATCTGACTAGGGTCAGAGCAGTGTTTTAGGTTCTGAAGACATAGAGGGTGACCTTTATTGTTTAGGGGACAGATAGATGTCTTAGATACAACCAGAAGGTATCAAAGCATAGCCTGGAGGTATATCTCTGTGTTCATTTGAAACCTGGGGGAGAATCCAAGGGGCATGATTCTCTCTAGGGTCTTTCTTATCATTAGCCTTTGAAGTTCACCCTTTCCTTAGCCTTAGCAAGAATACAAGGAAGCAAAGGAATTTTCCTGCTTACAGTTTGGCCTGAAACTCTTCTATAATTTGGGGGTGCAAGGTAAACCTAGGGTCCCATGTCAGGAGGGTCTTATCAAAAGAAGAAATTTCATTGAGGAGGGGGGAAATGATCAAGGGAAAGGGATTCCAATGCAACACTGACCCCTGGGAAATCTGACCAGGCTAGATGGGACACTTCCCACACAACATGGGGCTTGAACCCACAACCCTGAGATTAAGAGTCTCAGACCCCACCAATTAAGCTAGTGGGACTAATGGACTAATAGACAAAAAAGGAAAGACCAAGTCAAGGGCTGGGCCACCTTGGTAAAGGACTTTGGCCTTAGAGGGAGGGACCATTGGGACCAAAGAGATACTTAACATCTTAAAGTCTATGAATAGTCTAAGACCAGTGAAGTAGGACTTTCCCTCAGGGAGGAACTCTCATGTAACCAGGTCAAACCTGGGGTTTCTACCTCCAAGCTAAATAAACTGGGGATCACCAAATCCCTCTAAGCTACACATTTGGGTACTTCTATATTCCACGTTGACAATGGGCATCCCCAATTTTCAATTCTTTGCCACCACAAAAAGATGTTATAAATATTTTTGTACTAATGTATCTTTTTTCCTTTTCTATGATCTCTTTGGGATACAGATCTAGTAGTGGTATTGCTGAGTCAAAGGGTATATGCATTGTTTTATAGCTCTTTGGGCATAGTTCCAAATTGTTCTCCAGAATGATGGAACCAGATCACAATTCCAACATCAGTATGTTAGTGTCCCTAATTTTTCCCTCATCCCCTCTATCATTTGTCATCCTGATAGGTATGAAGTGGCACTTCAGAGCTGTTTTAACTTGTATTTCTCTAATCAACAATAATTTAGAATATTTTTTGTGACTACTGATAACTGATTTCTTTTCTGAAAACTTTCTATGCATATCTTTGGCCATTTATCAATTGGGTAATGGCTCCATGCTTTATTCTTTAAAATATATCTTTCATATTTCAAGGATGTGGGATTTCATTGCTGTGGGTATTCATGGTACCAAGATATATCACAATGATTCCACCAGATCAGCTGTTCAGTATGGTATTTTGAAATCAACAGTTGAAAAATTCATCACCTTGTGACTAAACTGGTGATGAGCCCCTCCAAAGCTAACTAAGCTGATCTTTGGAACATCAAGCATATAGTGTATGAAGTCTTCCACTGGGCTTGCACTCTGTTGCAAATTTCTAGCTCAATAGGATCTGCCCAAACTTTTGCTTGGCTAACAGAGCATATGGAGGCCCAGGGGTTACTTCCCAACACAAAGTCAAAGGGAAAGAGTAGAAATTAATTTTCAGATTACACAATGCCTATACCAAATCAACACTCTTCAGGAAGAATAAGAGACCTAAAATGTTTGTTTTCTTTTTTTCTTTTTGTAGCACAGTTCTTCTTCACATGGCCAAAAGGTGGTAAATATACAGGACCCAATGACATTCATTGTATATCCATGTCCCACATTGGCAAATATTTTCCAAGTTCGAGTGCCTAGAGGACAAATTCAAACTGTCTGTGAGCCCCTGGATTACTGGAGAGAGTCAAGGGAGAAAGTGCTTGCTTTGGGTGGCTGGACAGAAGGGTGGGGCATGCAAAAATGTCCTTGAGGCTGGGAAGAGGGTGAATGGTACAGTACAGAGTGCTGGCTCTGTACATGTGCCACAACTTTGCCAACATCATCCTAGGATTACCACTCTTTTCCTCTCTTACTTTCCCTTCGCTCTAAAATGAGGAAATAAACTCTAAGTGTTGGCAGTGGTCCAATGGCTCATTATAATTCTTTGGTTGAAGTGAAGGAATGGTCTTCTTTGCCATCTAACTCTGTAGTCTACCTTTCTAGGTTTATTGCATCCACTCCATGCTTCATTCAAATTAACCAACTTGCTATTTCCCATACTGACTATTCCTTGTGATTTCTCTGGGCCTTTTGACAGGATTTCTTGCATGTTCCCTCTTCACTTCTACCTTGTAGACTATTTGACTTCCTTCAAGGGTCACCTCTTAAATGAAGCAAGTGTTTCCTCACTTTATGAAATTTGAACTCCCTAAGTATAGGGACTGTTTTATTTTGTGTCCTTGTATCTCCATTGCTTAGCTCAGTGCTTTCTGTGGATGACTTTAATAAGTGCCTGTTGAAGATAGAGAATGAATATTATGTCCCTAGTCCTGGTTATTCTTCCTCCTTGCTTAAGTGTGGCTTCAGATGAAAAGATTTGGAAGCTTTTTAGGCTGTGACATTGCACACATATAAAATGTGTAGTTCATGAAAACTTCTGATAATTTTTTAGATGAACACATATATTATTACGATTCCTTAATCTTGTATTTCTCAGGTTAATTTTTGGTATTCAAGTGTAAAACTTTACATTTGTTTCTATCAAAATTTTAATTTCATTTGATTGAACTCAAAGATCTAACAACCTGACAGCATATTAACTACTTAAGGTAGGGCTTTCTGTAAGTTGTAAATTTGACAATAATCAAGATAAAGAGAAGCAAGTAACCAAGTAGAAATAAGAACTAGCTCTTGGCTCCCAAACCAGTGCTCCTTTAACTACTCTCTGTTTCCAGAAAGCAGAGAGAGTTAAAAGCTACAGGAATTATTATGATGCTCATTTTTACAGATGAGGTAACTGAGGTCCAGAGAAGTTAAGTGAATTGGCGAGAATCTCATCGTTAATGAGCCAGAGATAATATTCAAACCAAGGTTTTCCAGAATCTATTTCTAATACTATATCCACACTATACATTGGTTTTGCTGAACCCCAAAGAGAGAGGGATACTGGTGTGCAATGTGAGTAGGGGAGTAAGTATGGAAAGATGAATGCTGGGATCAGTAGATGACTAAATCAGTAAAAATGGCAGTAAATTGATCTCTAAGAGGCCCAAGTCTCAAATCATTGGGTTCTGTGACTTCTTGCTCCCTTTAGAGCAGTCTAGAAAATTCAGAGTTGTGTTTCCAAATGAAAAATACATTTGAGTTAGTGGCATGTTAGGATTTTTATGGGCTTGTCTCCAATACGTAGGGGCCTGATACAAAGTGAAATGGATTAGGAATTACCATTATCTCCAGAGGAAATTGAGTACTTAATTCCCCTTGAATCACATGGAATGTTTTATTCCTTAATGTTGTTTTAATGCAGCACTTATTTAGAGTTTCCTCTTTTAATTAACTTGCTCTGGAATGTAGTTTTGTTCATATTATTGCTACTAATGAAATAAAAACATTTCACAATGTGAGGATATTTTGTTGGCTTCTTAACTATTTTACCTGCTGAAAGGCTCTCTTCTCTCTTCCATCCTTCAAAGAGGTATCAGCATAATTTTGACACTTCACATATGTAATTCCCCTATTCAAAATATGTCTGTTAGCTTATTATATCTAGGATAAAATATAAATTGCTTATCTTACCATTTAAAACCCTCTACATCTAGTTTCAAAATACCTTTCCAACCTTACTTCACATTATTCCCTGTCATGTACTCTTAAGTACCAATCATATTGGACCATAACTAAGACATTATCTACTTTTGTTCTGCCTTCTCCTACCTGGGGAGAAATGTGACCAAACCCATGCCTGGAAAGCACTTTATCCTATCTTGTTCTACTAAAGTTATTCTTTTCTGTTAAGGTTCACCTTAGTGCTAGCCCACCAAAGGTTCCCTCATCCCCTCCCACCCCAACCAGAAAATGGCTGCTCTATCATCAAATACATTCTCAAGCACTTTGTTTTAATTAACATTTCCCTTGCACTTATCATACTCTATAACATATTTGTTTCTTACCACCTCCTCCCCATTAATATAGTTATTGTCAGTTCCATCAGAGCAGAAATTGTGTCATTTTTTCATCTTTGTAACACCTCTAAGGTACAGATTCTCACCTCAGTCTACATTGGATCTGTGACCCATTACTGAATAATGAGAAAAAGAGTTTGAAGTTGACAACTGATCCTCCCCTCTACACAAGGTCAGGCACCTCTTTGTGGGTCCAGGACCTATGTTTAACCCTTATCTTCTAAGAATCAACACTAAGTATTGGTTCCAAGGTAGAAGTGTGGTAAGGGCTAGGCAGTGAGGGCTAAGTGACTTTCCCAGGGTCATACAGCTAGGAAGTAACTGCGTGACACCATATTTGAACCCAGGACCTCCCATCTCTCTAGAACTGGCTCTTAATCCACAGAGCCACCTAGCTTCACCCTCCAGGACCCATTTTTGCCTTTGTGCATAGCTTCTGCTTTCTTTCATTCCCTGTGTTAAAACGCTTTCTGTAGAAGTTCCTTAATAGTCTTCATCCCCAATGACTACAGACTTCTCCATTTTTCTCTCTTTTTGACTTAGGCTTGTAAAATGACTAAAAATTTTTCCTGGATTTCCTGATCAGAACTCAGTCTGGTATATTTTCTAGATCTCTACAGAGAGGTTGTAGGTGAAAATTCAGGTGTACTTCCTGCTACTCTGACATCTATGCTTTTGCACGATATTTTAAAAGGCAAAACTTTAAGTATATGTGTGTGTGTTATATGAGTCTCTTAACATTTTTTGTGGTGGCAAAAAATTAGAAACTGAGGAAGAACCCAAGAATTGAGGAATGAATAGATAAATTATAGTCTATGAATGTGATAAAATACTATAATGCTATAAAAAATTAAGGGGAGAGTTTCAGAGAAACTGGGGAAGAACTGTATGAAATGATAAAAAGTGAAATGAACAATCAGAAAGAAATTATTCAAATACCATGGAGCTATAATCAGGATAATCCAGGACCTAGCAGCTTTGACATTAAAGGATTGAAAAGCATGAAATATGATAATCAGGAAGGCAAAAGATTTGGGTTTACAACCCAGCAAAACTGAGTATATTCTTTCAGGGGGGAAATGGAATTCAATAATATAGAAGATTTCTAATTATTCCTGAGGAATAAGTCAGACCTAAACAAAAAATTTGAAGTCCAAACGTGAGACACAAGAGAAATCCTAAAAGGTAAATTAGAAAGAAAAAATTTAAGGGAGTCATCAAGGTCAAAATATTTATATGTCTACATGAAAAGAAGATTCTCTTTTTTCTCAAAATTACTCTTAGAGGCAGAAAAGATAGAAGGAATTTACCCAGAAAGAGGGTGGGGAAGTAAGCTGATGATGATGATAGGATAAATATGATAATATAAGATAATATGTATATATCAATATAATGATATGAAATGATATGTATGTATGAAATGTATGCATATGAATGATATATAAAAAATCAAGGGGTGAAAGAGAGGGTTGCACTGAGATAAAAGGGAAAGAAGAGATAGAACAGGTTAAAAAAGAGATAGAGCAGATTAACAACATAATGAAGCATGAAAAATAATTACAGAGAGAGGAGGATAAGGGTAGTGACAGGCAATGCTCAAACTTTATTCTCATCATAACTGACTCAGAGAGGGAAAACAAGTATATTCAGTGGGGTATAGAATTCTATCACCCTACAGAGAAGTAAAAGGGGAATAAGACAAGGGAAGGGATTAGTAATTGAATGGAAGGAGAAGTAGGGGGAACAACAAAAAAGCAAAATGCTGGTGAGGAGGAACAGAGTGAAAGGGAATAGAGCAGTATTTAAAGGGGAAAATAAGATGGAAAGCAATGCACAGTAATCATAATGCTGATTGTGAATGGAATTTACTCAACCATAAAATGTAAGCAGATGGCAGAGTGGATTAAAAACCAGAATCCTACTATACATTGTCTACAATAAACAAGTTTGAGGCAAGTTAAAAAACAGAGATTCAAGGTAAAAGGCTAGAACAGAATTTATTACGCATCATCTAAAGTAAAACAAAAAGCAGGAATAGCAATCATGAGACCAAACAAAGCTAAAATAGAAATTGATCTAATTAAAAGAGATAGGGAAGGTAATAACATTGCCACCCTCTTTATGGTGGCAAAAACTTGGAAAATGAAGGGGTGTCCATTGATTGGGGAATGGATGAACAAATTGTGGTATATGTTGGTGATGGAATACTATTGTACTCAATGGAATAGTGAACTGGAACTACCTCCAGGAATTGAAGCAGAGTGAAAGGAGCAGAACCAGGAGAACATTGTGCACAGAGACTGATACACTATGGTATAATCGAATGTAATGATCTTCTCTACTAGCAGCAATGCAATGACCCAGGACAATTCTGAGGGACTTATGAGAAAGATCGCTACCCACATCCAGAGAAAGAACTGTTGGGGGCAGAAACGCAGAAGAAAATAATATTATTGATCACGTAGTTTGATGGTGATATGATTAGGGTTTTGATATATGAATAACATGGAAATAGGTTTTGAAGAGTGATACATGTATAACCAAATTGAACTGCTTGTCAGATCTGGGAGGAATGAGGGAAGAGGAATGGGAAAAATCATGAATCATTGAACAATGGAAAAATATTCTAAGTAAATAAAGGAAAAAAGAAATAATAAAATTAGCAGAACCGGCTGAACAATTTATATGATAGGAGAAATATTATAGACAAACAATTTTGAAAGACTTTGAAATACTCATAAATATTAATGAAACATGCTACTCATCTCCAAATAGATTATGGATTCATAGTGGATACTGAGACATATATTTGGGGGAATATGGAAAATATGTAAATTTGTTTTGCTTGACTATCCCTGACTATACATATAACAGCTGTTTAGTTTTTCTTTCTCAATGTGAGACGTGAGGTAAGGGAAGGTAGATTTTAATTGATTGAAAAATAATTTGTTTAAATTATATTGCAAATTTCCTTTCAATGAGGTAACAGTCTAATTAATGACGAAAGAAACTCAGAGGACTACAATTTCAGTTTGGAAGAATACCTAGAAATTTAGATGCTTGACTGTATCTAGCCTGAATTAACTAGAAAATTAATGAAACTCTGTTAGTCAAGATTACTGCTACTTTGGAATGATAATTACTATATGTAAAGCCAGTGTCACTTTGCTCAAGACTACTCCTTAAACTTTCTTATGGGATTATTAAGTAAGAAATTCTACAAGATTCCTTTTATTCCAGGAACTTTGAGACCTCAAATGATACATGAAGGCAAAAAGCAAACTCACCCTTGGAAAAACCAGTAGTGATGCTATTGCTTTATTTTCCATCTCTATCTAGGGGTGCCTACAAACCTACTTAAGTACTTCATATTTTAAAAACTCTTACTTGGTCCTATAATCTTCTTAGTGTTTCATCTTGTCATCTAATATCTTCCCTATCATAGTCCTATAAAAAGTTTGACTTTCCCTTACTTCCTTTCCTCTCACATACTTTTCACCCTATTCTAATCTAGTCTTACTAACTAAAACTGCTTTCTCTGATTTCTTTTAATTTTTAGATCTGATGCCCTTTTCTCAATCTTCATGTTTCTTTTTGTCTCTTAAAATTTATTTGCATTATGTATATATATATATAGTAAATATATTTAATTTTATAATTTAAAAAATTATCAAGTGTTAATATTTTCTTTCTCTCATCTCCCAACCTCAGAGGAAGACAAAGAAACACAAAAAACTGGTGCCATATAAGTGTAGCCAGGCAAAACCATTAGAATATAGGTTTCATTAAAAATGTTTCTCAAAGGTACATACTAGTTTTCTACCTCTCTCTCATGAAGTGGCTTGTATTCTTCATCATGAGTCCTTTGGAATCATGGTTATCAGTGCACTGATGAGAATTCTTAAGTCTTTCAAAATTATTTTTACCCCTTCGAAGCTACATTATAATTTTTTTCATAGTTTTGCTCACTTTTTTCCTTATGAGTGACTTATTCATCTATTTTCCAGTCTGGCTGTGCTTTAAGCAACTAAGGAAATATATGTCCCTTTAAAGATTTGTACATATTTTACAGAGGAAAAAACCACCTTATGTTGGTCAGCCCCACCCTCAATGGAATAGGGCTACAATGGACCCCTGAGTGCCAGGGGGCAAAGGTTCCCAGCCTATGAGAGGGCCTCTTGGTTTCCTTCCTTAACCTCCTTCCCAACTTGGAATTAGTCCTCAATCCCAAGGAACACTGGAAGAGGGTGGGAGAAAAGGTAGGCCTTGCAGGTTGAGGGATCAAGGCAAGAAGGCAACTAAGAAGAATAAGCAGGGAATAACTGAGGCACTGTCAAAAAAAGCTTAGCAAGTATGCTTTCTGATAGGCCAGAAGAGTAGTGTGAGCAGGGCTAGGCCATAAACTGCAGGTGGGAGAAGAGATAAGGAAGAGGGAGAGGATCAGTCCCTCACCCCCCAAGGAACACAGAACTTTCCCCAATCCCATAGTGTTTCCAATGTTTTGTCATTTCTTCTTGGCCTCCTCTTCCACCTCTGTACCAAAAAAGAGCCAGAGGCTGAGCCCTTCCCAAAGTTTCCAGTGTTTTTTGCTTTTTGGGGGGGTGTGAATAGGGGTAGTGTTGATGTTGTGGGGTATAGAGGTGTATCCCTGGGATTTGGGAAGGATACCTTTTGCAGGAATGCAAGACTTAAACTTAGCTTAAAATTAATTAAAGAGATTTATTACTAACATTGAATTTTTGGCCAGTAAGAAAGCATGAGTTGGAGCAGGGGTTGGTCCCCTTAATGCCTCCATTCTGGGGTTTTTATATTCTTCTATAGCAGTGGGAACTTGACTCTGGAGCAAGGGGTTAGGGGGAGGAGGTTAACCTGAGGGCATGGGGGTGGTTCTCCAGATTTGGAGGATGAATGAATGAGGTGTGTCTCTTTGTCCCTCTCAATTCAATGGGGCAATCAAAGGAGGGTGATTTTCTAGGTCAGGCGTTTGGAGTTGGGAGTCTGGAAGGCCTAAGGGAGCAAAGGAATTTCCCTGATAATAGTTTGCCTGAGTTTCTGGGGGTACCATGCCCATGACATTGAGACCTGCTTCATTAACTGACATAAGCCTTCAGAGGTTTCTTTGAAAAAGCATTTCTTCATTCTTTAAGCACAGTAGTTTTCTGTGACATTCACATACCATAATCTGTTCAGATATTCCCTTACTGATGAGTAGTAGTCAAAAACTGGGGGAGGAATCTACCATCCTATAGAGGAAAGTGGGGGGGGGGAAGAACTAAGAGAAGGAATTTACAAAAGGGAGTGTGGATTGGGAGGGGTAGTGATGAGAAAGGAAACATTTTTGAGGATAGACAAGGTGAAAGGAGTAAGAGTAGGATAAATGGAGGAAATTCACAATTAGTAAATGTAACTGAAAAAAAGTTTCACAAGTGTTTCTTATAAAGGTATTTTTTACATATATAGAGAACTGATTCAAATTCACAAGAATGACTTATTCTCCAATTTATAAATGGTCAAAGGATATGAAGAGTCAGTTTTCAGATAAAGTAATCAAAGATCTCTATAATCATAAAAAATAATCTAAATCGCTATTGTTTAGAGAAATACAAATTAAAACAACTCTCAGGTACCACCTCATGCCTATCAAATTAAGTAATACATGAGAAAAGGAAAATGACAAATATTGGAGGGGCAGTGGGAAAATTGAGATAATACTGAATTATTGGGGAGAGTTGTGAACTGATCTAACTGTTCTAGAAAGTAATTTGGAACTACATCCAAAGGGTTATAAAACTATGCATACCTTTTGACCTGGAAATACCATTACTAGGTCTGTATCCCAAAGACATTAAAAAAATGATCTCTACGTACAAAAATATTTATAGCAGTTCTTTTTGTAGTAGTGAAGAATTGGAAATTGAGGAGATGCCTGTCAATTAGGGAATAGATGAACAAGTTGGCGTATATGACTGTGATGGAATACTATTGTGCTGTAAGAAATGATGAGCAGGATATTCTCAGAAAAACCTTGACTTACATGAACTGATGCAAAGTGAAATGAGCAGAACCAAGAAAATCTACACTGTAACAGCAATATTGTGCAATGATCAATAGTAACTGACTTAGCTATTCTCAACAATACAATGATCCAGGATAATTCTGAATGACTTAAGGAAAATGCTGTTTACCTCTAGAAAAAGAACTGATGGAGTCTGAAAGCAGATTAAAGCATTTTTTAAGACTTTCTTTTTATTTTTAGTTTTCTAGGGCTTTTTTTGGTCTGTGTTATCTTTCACAGTTTTCCAACTGTCAATATGGAAACCTAGAGACCCCCAGTTTATTTAGTTTGAGGGTAGAAACCCTAGGTTTTGACCTTGTCACAGTAGAGTTTTCCCCCTGAGGGTAGGTCCCACTAGGGTTTCTGGGGTCCCACTTTAGCTTTTGCGCAGTAGGTAGCTCATCAGTATCACAAGCTGAAGGTCCCGAGTTTGGTCCTCGAAAGGAGGGTGTGATATACTGGGAAAGGCTTCTGGGGACAAAAGAGCTACTTGACTTCAGATGGGGTCTACCTCCCACTGGAAGTGGATGTCTACTGTCTGGTGAAGTGGAACCTTCCCTCAGGGGGAAAACTCTCCTGTGACAAAGTCAAAACCTGGGGTTTCTACCCTCAAACTAAATAAACTGGGGGTCTCTAGGTTTCCATGTTGACACAAGTAATATGGAATGTTTTATATGACTTCACACCTTAAACCAATATCAAATTGCTTGTTATCTCAGGAAAAGGGTAGAGGAGACAGGAAGGGAGATAATTTTGAATTCAAAAAATTTAACAATAAATGTGAAAAATTGTTCTTATATGTTACTGTGAAAAATAAGATAGTAAAATTAAGAAAAAGAAGACACACTGAAAGGGATAGTACCAGAGTCTCAATGATGTACATAGGGTCAAGTAAGCAGAACCAGAAAAATTTATGTAATAAAAATAACACTGTAAAGACAAACCACTTTGAAAGACTTAGTGATACTGATCAACATGGTGATCAATCTCAATTCCAGAGGATAGACAAAGTATGTTACCCAACTCCGATAGAAAAGTGACGGGCCAGATGCAGAATGAGACAAATGCTTTTGGACAAAGTCCATACAGGACTTTGAATTAACTTATCATACTTTTTAGTTATAAAGATTTAGTGTTGCTTCTTTTATCATCTGAGAAGGGCAGAAAAGGGGGAAACAAGAAATGCCTGTGAGGTGAGTGTGGGGAGAGTTCCAAATTGGGGGGGGGGGAACAAGAGTAAAGATTTGAGGGATGTATAACAGGTTAAAATGCAGTTTGTAGCCATAGCATGGGTTCTCTTTGGAAAAAGCTGTTCCACCTGGAGAAGATGATCCATCAGATACAGAAATGAATAGAAAGTAGAGACCAATTTTATGTTTTGTTATCTTTCCCCCAACATATGTCTTCCTGCTTCAATAGATAGGATTTAACATCTCTTAAAGAATGTAAATATATCATGAATTAAATGTCACTTTCTTATAATGGACCCTGTTATCTTATTTTTGACTTTGAAAAGAAATGAATAGACGACTACAGCCATAATAAATGGAGTTTAATTGATAGTTTCTGCCCAATCTCTAAATTTTGAAAAAATTTAAAGACACACCCCAAACCTGCAGGGCATAATTATCTTACAAAGCAATTATATCTAATACCCACAAAACCCAGTAATTCAACACTTGGCATAGGAAAATTTATTTGCCATCAGAGGTAAGCTTCTAGAGAAAGATGCCACTCTAATTATCACTCAGAAGCATTATGCATCAGTGGAAAACATGAGTCCAATTGGGCAAACTGGTTTTCTTTTAGGAATTTCTTTTCTTTTTTAATAGGAATGTTTTAACAAATGCTGAGCCAGCTTTTCAGTAGCCAGTATAGTTAATGAGATGTCTTATTTTGGACTGCCTTTTCTTAACTTCCTATCACTCATAAACAAGAGCGTTTCTGTTACTGCTTGTAGCATACAAAGATGGACAAAGTGTCACCTTATAGCAACTAACCACAATACCATTCAGATCCAAAAGGTCAAGGAATTCACAATTCTTTAGGTCTCTGCTGAGTTACACTCATAGAGATTTTTTTTTATGAAAAACAGACTATTGGATCCATAAAGAATATGGAACTTCACAGGTTGTAGAGCATTATATAGATTGCATCCCATCTATAATTTAGTTTTAGGAAGTTAACTGAAACTCAGGGAGATTAAATTACTTAATTGTGACTTCACAACTAGTAAATGATGGAGGCAAGATTTGAAACCAGGTTTTTCTGTCTCTACGTCTGGCACACTCTAGTATATACCATGTTACCCCTCAGATAATTAGAAACATTAAATTCAAGCAACCATCAGGCCAGGCTCAGTGATACAATAAGAAAGTGTGGACCCTTGCTTCAACAATACTCAAATGCTCATCAACTCAAGAATTCTTCTCACAATCCAAATGTAACCTATCCATTCCTGCCTATCCTATATACTATTCTTGTCTATTTTCCAAAAAGTATGCCTTGAGGAAATCACCCATCTACTAGTCACGTCTCTCCTTTTTTCTAAACAGCATCAAGATAATGAAGGTACTACTAACAGGTGAACTCTGATGAGTTGGCTGTTAGGCCTCACTCTTGCTATGTGCCCAGCCCACCTCTTACTGTTCTCAAATTCCTTGATGACATCCTTACTTCCATTCTTCAGTGTTCCATCTTGATTATATGGTACAGTCCGATCATACCTATCTACCATGAGCTTCTCTGTTGCTTTCTATGTAATACTAATCTATACTTGTTGAGAGGCAGAGGTGTCCCACCTGTTACTGCCACATAGCCAGTGTTAGTACTGAAAAGATTGACCTTTGCTTTCAAAAGAAGTTTGGTGTTAGCAAAAGAGCTTTTCAGTTTCTCAAAAATCAAAACAATCTGCTCTTCTCTGGTTCAAATATGGGCCCAGCTCACTGTACATCTGTATTGTCAGTCCCAGATACACAAACTTTTGGATAAGCTCTGTAGGATATCAAAAAAAATGTATCATGAAATCTGGAAAAAATTATTCCCTCCTTCTACTTAGTTTTTCCTACATGGGTGTTTAGACCACACTCCTTTATGTGATTACCTATCTCTTATAAGAGGCTCTGCAATGTTTTGGCGTTTGATGCAAATGCCATAAAACTCATATATAGGCAAGTATATCTGGCAGATGTCACCAGTCACAAAGGATCCCTTTTCAATCTGGACTCTGCACAAGATCATCCTGATGATAGTTTGACATTCATAAATGGTACATTTTTGCATATCCTTGAAGTAATTCAAGGTCACATGCCATAATAAGAAACCTTCAAGGGAGTACACCACGTGGCTTCTAAAGTTCACCTTTCAGTTCTAATACTTTGTGATTTTGGACATATAATGATAGCAAAGCACAAATATGGCTATTTTTAAAGCTTTTCAAGATTTCCTCTAGCACAGTGGTTCAATGATATTTGTGGGCTTTGCCTTCAGTAACCAAGAGGCTACACAAAAGAGCTATCATTTCATCAGCATGGTAAACATCATCAATGTACATCTCAGCCCATGAATCAGTGAACTTCCAGGGGTCAAATAGCATCAGAAATAGTATGTGAACCCTGGCCTTCCTTACTCCATGCTGAGCACACTATTCCATTCCACATGTTGCCTCTACAGCCCCCATATCAGTCATATTTCCTAGGACAGTCCATATTTGAAATTCTGGTCTACTGTCTTCTATAAAACATAAAATGATAACTGTATAGTCTAATAGTTTGCACATGGTAGCTAAATGAATCATGTCCATAGATTTGTAGATTTAGAGCTGAAAAGGATCTTAAAGGCAATTTATTAGAAATCAGTGGTCCCCAGAATAAGAACATCATCAAGGAGGATTGGCATGACTATAAGAAGGTTGTGGCATGACCTCAAAGACCATGTAACCAACCAATAAGCCATGTGACAATATGGTTTGCATACTGCCCTCCCCATGACAGCCAATCAGTCCTGTCTCCAATACAACTCTATTACCCCATTCACTTACCCATCATTATTCTGACATGGGCCCTCCAGAAATCCCAAATGAGTTATTCATGGAAGCTGCAGAGGCAAAATTTCCACCATCAAACCTCCAATTTTTCTATAATGTGACCTCTCGGCCCAGAAGCCACAAGGTAAGAAAGATAGAGGAAGGATAGAATTTTAGGATTCCACGAGGGGCGTGGTGGAGCCAAGTTAGAGATATGAGATGGCAGAAATGAGTCAGAAACCAGGCCTTATTGATTTCAATGGAGCCACAGCAATACTCCGATCTTAGGATGACACAAAGGCATCAATCATCCAAAGATCTGAAATTAATACCACACAGGTCGGAGACATGATAGAGAAAAGAAGGTGCCTGGCCAAAGGCCAGGTCCCAGGTGAGAGAGATAGAGAAGGAAAGGAATTAAAGATGGAGCAAAGACAGACATCAGTGAGAGCTAAGATCCAAGAGAGAGAGGGCAGAGATTGCTGTGGCTCCCCTCTTAATCTCTTTGATATGCAAATATACACAATACATAGGGATGATTATCATTGGTTAACGACAAGGTATAGGTGTGGTTTATCTTAGCCAGGTGAACACAAAGAAACCTATTTTTCCCACCTAACCTGGGGGAAGCTGGGATCAAGGGTCAGAGGCTTTCCTAGCCAAGACTGAGCATGCTCTCTTCTAAGCCACTCTGTGCATTCTAACTGTTTCCCTTGTCCCTAGATAGGGGACTGCTACATCTAACCTGTCCCCCACAAGACCTTGAGTTTGTGGTAGGGATTAGGAACTGCATTCAGAGGCAGTGGCTGGTAAGAGATTCTCTTTTCATTTGTGGTTGGACAGAGTGAATCATATCAGAAAAGGATGAATGTGATCCAGATTATAGATCATTTCTTTTTCCCTGAAAAAAACTTTCAAACTTCCCTATTACCATGTGGGGCATCATCATTTTTCCAGTCACCAAGATTCACAAATGAGAGGTCATCTTCAACTCATCTTCCCTCCACCCTACATATCCAATCAAGTGTTAAACATCTCTTGCATCTGCTCTCTTATTTTTATCGACAAGGCCTTCAGTTTAGTTTAGGAACCCAGCCCCTAACTAAACTCCCTATCTAATGGCTTTCTTCTTCCCAGTACATACTCCAGAGCTTCCAAAGAGATTTTCCTCAAGCAAAGGACTAACCACATCACTCTCCCACTCAATAAACTTCAATGGCCCCCTGTTGATTATAGAATCAAATATTTCACTTTTTGTCTTATCATCTTTCAATATGTAGTTTTGTGCATTACATAATGTACAAAAATGTTAACATATAAGAACATATATGTATATAATTTATAAACAAGTAAATAAACATGTATTAAGGGTATATGGCAAAAAGATTTTACTGATAGGACTGTGTGTGGAACTACTTCTGGAGACCACTGGTTTACTACATTCATTTAACGGGTAAGGAATTGGAGGCCAAAGGAAATGGAGTGAGTTGCCTGAGACCATAAACCGGTCATAATTCAAACCCAGGTTCACTGAAGCATTAATCTAAAAATATAGATAAATCACATAAGAGTAGAGTCCCAGTTGAATGAAGGCTCCTTGAGAGCAGACTGTTTCATTTGGTCTTTATGTCCCCAGCAATTAGCATCATATATGGCATAGCAGCATTGGTGAATGTTTTCAAGTTCATGTGCCTAAACTGCAACTTCAAGCCACTTGTGAGCCCTTGCATTACCCCAGAGAGTGGAGGGATGAAGTGCTCACATTGGGCAGTTGGACAGAGGGCTGAGGCATGCAAAAATGTCCTTGGGTGCTGGGAAGAGGGGAAAAGGAGAAGCTCCAAGAGTCCCAGCTCTGCACATGTGCCAATAGTTCACCAACACTGGCATAATATAACTGTCCATAATAAAGATATTTAGGATTAGAGGGTTAGAGTTTAGGGAGTGGCTTTGGAGATCATCTATTCCAACTTCCTTATTTAAAGATGAAATAATTCAGGACCACAGAGGAGAAGTAACTTTTGAAGGATCACATGAGGTATGCAATCTATGAAAGAGATGTGTTTGAGAGACCTAGGACAAGATTATCTCCAGAATAAATACATGTGTATAGTTACATTATCTACTAGTATATATACCATATACATATGGCATGAGAGAGTCATATTTCAGGAAGCGGGGGTGGGGGGAACAATGGGCCCTATTTCTAGTCATAAAGCAATGTGCATGAAGAGAACCTTACAAAATAGAAAGTTCTTTTTAACTCAATGCTTTTTAATTCTGAGTTAAGAAAACATGCCCTCCTCATTCTATTCAACAAATTTGTATTAAGTACCATTATTTGGAAACAGTATATTTTCATTTTCTCCCTTATCTTCATTTATCAAATATTGTAGCCTAATATTCCAAGCTATCTGTCTTTGGCAGAAGTTGAAGAGTTTGGAAGATTCATTTCTTCAGCTCAAATGGACCTAGAGGGGCAATTTAGCTGACCCTAGAAAACAGTGCCTTATGCTCATCTTGTGCAATCTGTCCACTAACAGATGTATCCCATTAAGATGTAAAGTGAGGCAGAGAAGAAGAAGAAGGAGAAACAGCAGGGGAAGAATAAGGCCATTTAGCCCAAGAGGCAGGAACTCCATTAGGCTAAGATAAAAGGAAAACACATATACAGTGATGTTTAAATTATTTGAAAACTATTTTGAAGCAAAAGATTTTATACCCAGATTAGAACTATTGCTCTCACATGAAGAAATCAAAATTGTCAATAAGCACATGAAAAAGCATTCTAAATTCCTACTGATTAGCAAAATGCAAATAAAAACAACTCTGAGGTACCACCTGACACCTAGCTGATTGGCCAATATGGCAGCAAAGGAAAGTGATCAATGTTGGAGGGGATGTGGCAAAAATTGGACACTAATACATTGCTGATGGAGTTGTGAATTGATCCAACCTTTCTGGAGGGCAATTTGGAATTATGTGCAAACGGCTTTAAATGAATGCCTGCCCTTTGATCTAGCCATACCACTGCTGGGTTTGTATCCCAAAGAGATAATAGGGGAAAAGACTTGTACAAAAATATTTATAACTGCACTCTTTGTGGTGGCAAAAAATTGAGAAACAAGGAGATGTGCCTTGATTGGGGAATGGTTGAACAAAATATCTGATGATGATGGAATACTATTGTGCTGAAAGGAGTGATGATCTGGAGGATTTCTATGTGAACTGGAACAACCTTCAGGAATTGATGCAGAGTGTGAACGAAGAACCAGGAAAGCATTGTACACAAAGACTGACACACTGTGGTACAATTAAATGTAATGGACTTCTCTACTAGTAGCCACACAATGATCCAGGACAATCCAGAGGAACTTATGAGAAACAATGCTCTCCACATCCAGAGAAAGAACTGTGGGAACAGAAATACAGAAGAAAAACATGATCCATCACATGTTTCAATGGGGATATGATTAGGGTTTTGATATTAAAAGCTCACTCTACTAGAAATATGAATAATATGGAAATAGGTTTTGGATAATGATAAATGTATAACCCCTTGAAATTGCTTATCAGCTCCAGGAGGGAAGAGGGGAGGGAAAGATCATGAATCCTGTAGCCATGGAAAAAATGTTCTAAATAAAAAAAGAATTATTGTTCTTAACAAAATATACTAGGTTTATTCTAAATGAAATTAAAATTATTGAGAAAAACTTCTATTATCTGAGGCTCCTAGGAGGATGACTATAAGGTGAAAAAATGGCCTCAAAGATGAAGGAATTCAATATGTCAAATTACATGTTCATATTAACATTTATTTATTATGGTAAAATTGACTTTTTAGCAACCAAATATCAATAATTCTTAGCTTTGTTTCACCCTACAGTTTATCTTTGAAGCCATTTTTTCACCTTTTAATGGTCCTCCAAAGAGCTTTGGATAATAGATAATAGAGCTGTATCTGAATAATTTTTATTTTATTTAGAATAGATCTAATGTATTTTGTTAAGAACAATAGCTCTAATCTGGGTAGAAAACTAATTTTAATTTTTTTATCTTTTGTTTCCCACTTCTGAATAATAGAACTATACCTACATATGTACATATGGAAATGTATATATTTATATGAACACATAAAATATGTGTAAAATGGTTCTATTATTGAGAAATATATAAATATATTATATACTCCTATATAAGAAAATATACATATATGTGTATTTCATACTTGTCATCAGAAAATAGGTAGTCATAGAATATGAGTTTGCAAATGAATAAGCCAAGGCCTGGAGAGGTACAGTTTAAACCTATATTTTCTGACTCCAAAATCAGTGTTCTCTACATTCTATTATGCTAACTAACTAAGGATGCAGAGGGGTTTACATTTGCTGCTTACATCCATAGAGAATTTGGATAACTCATTTTTAATTCACTGGGCCTTAGTTTCTTCATTTGTAAAATGAGGGAGTTGGATTCTATGACAGGAAGCTTGATCTACTGCACAAGCTTTTGTTTTCAAGGTCAGCTGCTTTTAGGATGGATTTAGTAGCATTAACAACTGTTTAGTCCCTTTGTTGACTTTCAATTTGATTTTCAGACTTGTTCCAGAGACACATTTGAATGCAAAGTCTCAGTCATTCTCCATTTTCAGTATCCACTATTTTGTTTTCTACAACCTATTCTAAAACATCTCTTCTCTCCATTGTCTTTCCAAGAGTTCCGGTTTTCCTCCTTATCTCTTCCTTTCATTATTTTAATAAGATTCTAACCTATATTGGAGACCATTATGATTATCCTGTCTACCTCTAGTAATTGTGGTTATAATTCACTTGTTGAATTCTCTTATCTTATAGTCTTTATTCATTGTATTAAGCTTCTTTAGGCTTATCACTTTTTTTCAGTATTTCTACTGGTTTTTCTTTGACATTTTCTCTTTAAGTAATTCTTTCCTTTCCCATTTTTTATCATTCTTATTCTTTATTGTATTTATTGGTGATCTTTTGAGGTGAAGATGGGAGAGCAGGATTGCTCCAACTGGCCCGCCATCTTGCTAGAAGAACATACAAAATAACACCAAGTTGACAATGTTGGTTTGTTTCTTAAATCTTCAAGTATACAGCTCTCTGTCTTTATACTTTTACATTGGGATAGATGAGCTCAAGAGGTGAGTAAAGAACTGGGTCACTGTATAGGATGAAATTGTGCATTATTCCCCAGCATACATTGATTAGTATTAGTAATCATAGACTGGCAACTTCCTACAGGAAATTCGAGAAAGTTAGGTGCCCTTCAGTAGGGAGATATCAATCCCTCCTTATGAAGAGTAGAGAAATCCCTCTCTCCAAGCAGCTTCATATATACTAATGTGTAAATATGGGCCTTTAATATACTCTTTTCTAATGTGGCTAAGAGATGCCCACCTTCTTTTGGTTCCTATGGGAAAGATTTTGGGTGTCCTAATTTCCATGAGAGAAATCTTAAAACTTACAAGTTATAATCTTAACTACGTGTCCTAAATGTTTCCGCCTGAAAAACCTTGGACAGGTCTTAAGTTTGGATGCCACTGAGAAATTGCAAACTTAAGGAATGTTCCCATGGGCTTGGAAGCATTGGGAAAACTTAAGGAGGGCCGAAGAGGACAGAACAAGATAAAGAAATATAACATGCAAAAGCATTATGTCACACGCCGATGGTGGGAAAGAGGAGAAGTATTGTGTTGAATCTCTATAAATTCTGTATTTAAGCATCAATGGCCATTGCTTCTGAGAAGTCTTTCCACAGTGGTCAGTCTGTCTGTCTGTCTCTCTCTGCCCCACCTTATCTGATAACACAATACTTCTCTTCTTTCCCACCATCTGTGTGTGATTTAAAGTTATTTTGCTTTGGAACTTAAGAAAAATGGGCATTTATTGGAATGGAACAGAATAAGAGGATTATACAAGAAAGCACACATCTCCTTTATGTCTAACATGCTTTTCAAGTATATAATAAATTGAACCAAAACCTTTCAAAGGTGTCCTTCTTGTGTGAGCTTCTTTCTAGCCTTCTTTCTGTTCTTTTAATTTTTAAAACTATTTTCTCATTTCTTACAATACTTCATTAATTCCATGCTATAATTTGTTTAGTCATTCCCCAATAGATGTGTATCCCCTTAGTTTACAGTTCTTTGGGATATGGTCTTAGTATAGCTGAGACCAAGAGTATGCACAGTATTGCTAATTAATTTAAAAAAACCTGTTAAATGGGTCAGATATGCATATCTTTGGATGCTTATCAGGAAAGACCACAATAGCACTGGGGAGTAATGCTTCAATCACATTCTAATAAGGAACAAAGGGTGCTGGGACAACCATCACAAGAAAGTTAAGACACCTGGTGCAGAATTGTGGAGTACATGGTGGAGGGATGTGGCAAAATTGAGATATTAATGCATTGCTGGTGGAATTGTGAACTGATCCAAACACACTGGAAGGCAATTTGGAATTATGCCCAGAGGGCTAGAAAACAATGTGCACCCTTTGATGCAATTGTCCTTTTGTGGTGGCAAAGAATTGAAAATTGAATGGATGTCCATGAATTGGAGAATGGCTGAAAAAGTTGTGGTATAACATGGTGATGGAATACTGTTATACTGTAAGAAAAAATGAACATGATGATTTCAGAAAGAGCTGGATATCCACACTGTTCAAACAAAGACCTAAGATCCCTCAGTGGGCAAAGCAACCATTGAGAACACC
Organism: Monodelphis domestica; assembly: GCF_027887165.1. NCBI lineage: Eukaryota > Metazoa > Chordata > Mammalia > Didelphimorphia > Didelphidae > Monodelphis > Monodelphis domestica. The sequence continues at coordinate 23,669,095 of NC_077235.1, read as the reverse complement.
AAGTGTACAAAGACCTGAGACCGCTACTGTGTAAATGAAGTCTTGAGACTCCCTCCACTGTGCAAAACATCAGTTGAGACCACCCATTGTGCAAATAAGATCCAAGACCCCTACTCTACGGTCTAAGTGTTGAGGCACCCCAGTGAACAAACTTAGATCTTAGGCCATCACTGTCCAATAGAAGATCCAAGATTTCCCACATATAACCAATGACCTGAGGCCCTCTTTAGGGAATAATAAGACCTGAGGCAAACACTGTTCAAAATTTGACCCAAGATACCCCACATGCAAACTAAAGCCTTCAGACTACCAACTGTATAAACCAGCAGGAGACAACCCCTACTATTTTAATGAAGACCTCAGACCACGCCACTGTTGAAAGTAATATTGGAGGACTCCCACTGTGCAATCAAAGGCCTGAGGATCCCAACTTCCCAAACTAACACAGGAGAAAGACCAAACTCAAAACAAATCCCTTGGGTCCCCACATTTTTCAGACTAAGACCTAATGCCCCTCCCCAGGAAAAGCAACCACTGAGAACACCTACTGTGCAAAGACTTGAGAGCCCCCCCCATGCAAAACATCAGTTAAGACTACTTATGCAAATAAGGTCCAAGACCCTTACACTGGGCAATCTAAGTTCTTAGATGCCTCAGTGAACAAACTAAGACCCTAGGCCCCCAACTGTGCAAACTAAGACCTGAGTCCACCTCTGTATAATAGAAGAACTAAGATACCCAATAAGGAGTCTAAGAAATGATGTTCCCAACTCTATAAAGCAACTCCTAAGATCTCCCCACCCTACAAAGCCATGAGACCCCACCACTGTACAAAACATCAGTTGAGACCACCTGTTGTACAAATGATGTCCCAGACCCCTACTATGCAATTTAAGTTCTGCAGCACCCCAGTGAGCAAACTAAGACCTTAGACCCCCAACTGTTCAAACTAAGGTCTGAGGCCACCACTGTACAATGGAAGACTCAAGATACCCCACAACCAGCCTAAAATGAGCCCCCCACTCCGCCAAGCAACTGTTGAGATCCCCCCATTATGGAAAGACCTGAGACCCCCTATTGTGCCAAACATTAGTTGAGACCACTAGCTGTGAAAATAAATCCAAGACCCCTACTGTGTAATCTAAATCCTGAGGCATCCTACTGAGCAAACTAAGATCTTGGGCTTCTGATCTAAATAAATATGGACCCCCACTCTACCAAGAAATGTTGAGACCACCAACTGTGCAACTAAAGTTCAAGACCACCTACTGTGCAATCTAAGTGCTGAAGCACCCCACGGAGCAAATGAAGACTTTAGGGCCTCGACTGTGCAACCTAAGAACTGCGGCATGCCATTGGCAAACTAAGACCTCAGGCTACCACTGTCCAATAGAAGACCCAATACATCCACATAGAAAGGAACACCTAACACTCTCCTTAGTGAAAAATAAGACTTTAGGTCACTACTATCCAAAATATGACTCAGTATATGAGTGGACATAAAGGATATTATAAGTAAATTAGGGGAATGTAGAATTATTTACCTCTCATATCTATGGAAAAGGAAAGATTTCCATGACCAAATAAGAGAGAGAGATATTATCAGATGTAAAGAGAATAATTTTGACTATATTAAATTAAAAAGTTTTTGTATAAACAAAACCAATGTAACCAAAATGAAAAGGGAAATAACAAACTGGGGAAAATTTTTATAATAAATTTCTCTGATAAAGGTCTAATTTCTCAGATGTATAGAGAACCATGTCAAATGTATAAGAATACAAGTCATTCCCTAACTGACAAATGTTCAAAGGATATGAACAAGCACTTTTCAGATGAAGAAATCAAAGCTATCAATAATCATATGAAAAATATTGTAAATGTCTCTGGATTAGAGAAAACAACTCTGAAGTACCACCTCACACCTAGCAGATTGTCCAACATGACAACAAAGGAAAGTGATAAATTCTGGAGGGGATGTGGCAAAGCAAGGATATTAATGCATTGCTGGGGGAGTTGTGATTTAATCCAGCCATTCTGGAGGGCAATATGGAATTATGCTCAAAGGGCTATCAAACAATGCATACCCTTTGATCCCTTAATACCACTACTATGTCTATTTCCATAGAGTTTTAAAAAAAACAGGGAAAGGACTGACTTGTACTATATATATATATACATATATATATGTGTGTGTGTGTGTATGTATGTATATATATATATATATATATATATATATATCAGCCCTTTCTATGGAAGCAAAGAATTAGAAATTGGGGAGATTTCCATTAATTGGGGAATGACTGAGCAAATTGTGATATGTGGTAATGGAATACTTTTGTGCTGTAAAAAATGTAAGAACAAAATTATTTCAGAAAAAAGCTAGAAAGATCTACATGAACTAATGCAGGGCAAAATAAGCAAAACCAGGAAAACAGTGTACATAGTAAAAGCTATAGAGTGGAATGATCACTGGTGATAGACTTAGCTGCTACCATAAATATGATGATCCAGGACAACTCTAAGGAATTTATAACAAAGGATGCTATCTACTTCCAGAAAAAGAACTGTTGGAGTCAGAATGTAGACCAAAGTATGAGATATGATCATTCCCTTACAAAAATGAATAATGTAGAAATATGTTTTATATGATAATAAAAAAAAAGATTAAAAAAGTTGGGGGTATAGACAGCATGGGGATGGGGATAGTATAGTGGAATAAGGCAGGCAGTCTGAGGGTAAAAGAATGGGGAGGGAGAAAGTTGCTTATATAAGTGGCATCAGAGTTGGTAGCACTCAAACAGCAATGAACCCTTAGGAGATAGAAGAGTGCTCAGGGGGGAGAAGTTTGGGATTTCATTTTTTGAGAATTTTGGAGGTGAAAGACTAACTTGTATTAGTTCATTCACACGGGTTAGTTAATTCACATACTAACATCTCAAATTTAATATTATCAGCAATAGTTACTGTTCTGCTGGTCTTACTGTGAATGTCTAGAACTTATCTGAGGCATACAGAACATAATAGTTAGCAGGACCAAAAGGACCTAATAGCAAGGCCTAGATGGCTTCCCCTGATTTAGCACATAGTCCAAGGATATGATTTTCAGTTCACTGTTTCTTAAAATATTGTAATATTCCATTATATTTATGCACCACAATGTGTTTACTCAATCAAAATCAATGGACATCTACAATTCTTTGCTATCATAAAAAGTACTTCTATAGATATTTTGGTGTATATGGGGGACTTTCTTCATATACATGGCTTCTTTTTTGCATTTTTTATTGTCATGTAAAACATACTTCCACATTGGTCATTGTTGTAAGTGCAAAATCCTATGTAACCAAAACCCCCAAATTAAAGCATAAATACACTGATGTGAATGATAGCTTGAACAGTTCTGTCTCTGGAGGTGGATAGCATTTCCTGTGAAAAGTCTTTCAGAATTGTTCAAGATCAGTGCATTGCTGAGAGTAGCCAAGTTTTCACAAATAATCATCATCCAACATTGCTGTTATTGTGTACAATGTTCTCCTATCCATGATTTCTTTGAGGAATGTTTAGTAACAGAATCACTGGGCTAAATGATATGGATATTTTCATTACTTTATACATTTCTAAACTGATTTCAAAATTGGCTTTTGATTCAGAGGTCTACCAACAATGCACTGGTGTGCCTGTCTTCCCATAACCCCTTCAATATTGACTATTCCCATTTTTCATCATCTTTGCTAGTTTGTAGGTCATAAGATAAAACCTCTGGGTTGTTTTGACTTACATTTATCTTATTATTAGTTATCTGGAATGTCCTTTCATATGATTATAAAAGTTCTCAGTTTTTCTTCTGGAGATCTGCTTGCTCATGTCCTTTGACCAGTTACCTGTTTGGAAGGGCATGGCTTTTAGTCTCATGTATTTTTGTTAAACTGTCTATATGTCCTGGATTCTGAAGTCTCATCTGAGAAATCTGACACAAAGATTTTTTTTATTAGACTAGTTTTCTTCTTAACCTAGTCGCCTTAATATTATTTATGCTTTAGTTTTTCAGTTTAATAAAGTGATCTATTTTATCTTTTGAAATTGTCTCTATCTTTACTATAGTGAAGAATACCTCTCTTACTTGACGTTACAAATGGTATGATCTGCTTTTCTTCTAAAATGTTTATGACATTATCTTTAATATTCAGATTTTATAAAGGTATACTGAAAAGAACCATTGAAAATAAATCAACATAACATTAAACTTATATATTCTAGTCACATCATTTAAATTAATAAATAAAAATACTTGAATTACTAGAATATATAGGCAATAATACACTAATGGTAAAAGATTTTAATGTCTTTATCTTGGCCAAATCTAACAGCTGTAAAAACAAAAGAGAAAAGACAGAATTGAACAAATTGCTGGAAAAACTGGAGCTGAATTACTTTCAGTGCTTTCTGAAATGAGGCCACCAAAAACATATGTATTTCTCACATCATTTGCAATTTTTACTGAAAAAAATGATCATGTAGGACATAAATGTATTGTAACTACATTTATAAAAGGCAGAAAGAGTAAACACATACTTTTTAGACTGTAATGAAATAAAAATAGCAATCAGTTTAAGCAAGAAGAACAAAAGGCACATATCCAAATGAAGACTTAAATAATGAAGAATCCAAAGAATACACCATAGAAATAATAATTACATGAAAGAAGGATAATAATGAAACAACATAGCAAAAATTTCAGGATGCAGCTAAAGCATTCCTCAAGGGGAAAAATATATCTACAAGCATACCTTAACAACCTAGAAAAGAAGTGGATTAATGAACTGAATATGCATTTAAAAATAAGAAAGCCAACAAATAATGCTAAAACATATTTCAAAATGTTATATTAAAAGCAAAGGAAAAAACAGAAAATTAGAAATAAAAATATCTAAAAATGATAAAGGTAAAAGCTACTCTTTTAAAAACTAATAAAATTAATAAATTTTAAGCTGACATGATTAAAAAGAGTAAATAGTCAAATCAACAAATGCAAATTAATAAGATAAAATCCGAATTAATAAAGAATTTTAAAACGTTATTAGACAGCTCTATGCATAGTTATATTTTAACAAAAGTGAAAACACAAAAGAAATAAAACAATAAAATATAAAACACTCAAACTAAAAAAGACCAAATTATAGTGAGATCCAAGAAACAAAGGGAAATTCCATTCCAAATAACTATATGATTCACAAAATATCTGAGGATTGATATACCAAAGCACACAAATACTTATATAGATTCAACTATAAAATGCTCCTTAAAGAAAGAAAAATGTTAAGTAGCAGGAGGAATATTCAGTGCTTGTGGTCTGTCTGTGCCAATATTTTAAAAATTATGATAGTACCATAGTTATTTTATACTTTTAAAGCTAGAGTGATTAAATTGTCAAATGCATACTTTAAAGAAACAAAATTCATTTGGAAAAATAAAAGATTTAGGGAATGTTACGAGAAAAGATGAAAGCAGAGGTAAAAGGGGAATGGTACTTACAGACCTCAAACTATATTATAAAGAGTTGTGAGTTTGATATGCTATCTCATTGTCATTTTGTCATTTGCTTTGGTAAAATTTTCTATTATTAGAATGATTTGTTCTTTAAAACAGCAATTCATTAAGATTAAGTTATTTAAAGGCCAGTTAACTTTAATGTTTTATTCAAGGGCATGTTATTCAATGTCATTTTTATTATGCTGTATTTATAAAAGACCCCTAGTATTCTTGGTTTTATACACTAGTTTGAGAGATTTGGGGGCCTCAATACAAGGTCAGATTTTCAAAAGGTGCTTTTCTGAGTGAGCAAAATAAGAATTCCTTTTTTATTCCCATTCAATAATTATCAGAGGTTTAATATATTTAATTTCTTTAAAGTTCTACTTCTTTCCTTAACTATTTTTGTTTAATTTTTGAGAGTTTTTTTCTATTCTTCAAGGGGGGGTACATTGAATTTCTCCACTATTATAGTTTTTACTGTATCTTATAGGATGTATGTAGCATGAGTTTTTATAGCTTTATTACATTTTCCTGCTGCAATATAATTTTTCTTTTAATACCTAAAAGGCTATGATGCCTGATGAATATATGAATCGTTAATATTCATTTATTATGTTACCTTTAAGCATAATGTAGTTTCCCTGCTTTTCTTTTTATCTTGTCTATTTCATCTCATTTGCATGCATGGTTATAATTCTTCATTGTGGGTTCCCCTATATATTTGACTTTTTGGATCTTTTTCTCTGCCCTCTGCTATTACAAAGACTTAGGTGGTGAAAGAGTAATTTGCCTAACTTTTGTGATCTATAAATAATGAGATCTGTTTCTATTCCATTGCTACTCTACTCTTCCCCTTACCCACACCTACACCTGACTGTAGGCTTTATGCTTTCCTTTTAATCTTCCTTCATAGTCCCCCCTCCCATATGAGTTTCTTTGGCTCATGACTTCTCCCTCATCTATCCTTCCCTCTATCTTAAATCTCTTTCTCCCTGCTCACTGTCACTCTACTTATCTTCCTGTTGAGTTTAAAGAATTAGAACACCATACTCAGTATGTGTATGTCAGGATGTATGAATAGGTTCAATGCTTCTTCATCTGATTCAGATAAAAGTGATGTTCACAAAATGTCCATTCCCTCCTCCCAACTGATTTCCTCTATTTCCCTGCTTTGTCTCATATACTTTTATGATTTGAGATAGTGAGTTCCAAACTTTATTCTTCCCTTCTATTCCTTCTTCTCTTAAGGTCATTAATACAGGACTAACATACTCCCAGTTCCTCTGCCAATATTATTCTGTCTTCTCTATGACACTTAAAGACACTTGGGATTCTGCAATAACAGCTATTTCTTTTCCTCTTATTAGCATATAGACAACTAACCATCATATAGTCCTCTCCAATGGATCATATGTATACTTCTCCACATTCTTGAGCTTCCATTTCAAAGTGTCTATTCAGTTCTTTTTCTCTCCCTCAAGAAATCTTATAAATGTTATATTTCATTAGAAACCCCTTTTTTTCAGGATTATACTCCATTTTACTGGACAGGTTATTTTTGGTTGGAAGTCTTTTATTCCTTTGGAATACTGCATCCTAGATTTTATTCTCATTTAGGATAGCAGCTGCCTCTTCTTGTGTGATCTTGGTTCTTGAACTCTGCTTTGGGCTCTTTTTTTGGCCTGAAAGCTCAGGATTTTTCCTATAATTTTTCCAGAAGTTAACATTTTGTGGTTTCTTTCAGAAGGTGACTGATGGGACCTATTTTCACCTTGTCCTCTACTTCTAAGAAATGTGGGCAGTTTTCAACTTTTTAAAATTTAGATTATTTTCCATGGTTACATGATTCATGATTTCCCCCCCTCGCCCCGCCCACCCCCCCACCAGGGCTGACAAGCAGTTCCACTGGGTTATACATGTATCATTGTTCAAAAATCTATTTCTTTGTTATGTATATTTGCAGTTGAGCCATCCTTTAACATCAAAACCATAATCACCTCCCCATCAAACTACGTGATCGATCCTGTGATTTTCTTCTGCATTTCTGCTTCTACAGTTCTTTCTCTGGATATGGACAGCATTATTTCTCATAAGTCCCTCAGAATTGTCCTTGGTCATTGCATTGCTGGTAGTAGAGAAGTCCATTACATTTGATTGTACCACAGTGTATCAGTCTTTATGTACAACGCTCTCCTGTTTCAGCTCCTTTTGCTCTACATCAATTCCTGAAGGTCATTCCAGTTCACGTGGAATTCTTCCAGTTCATTATTTCATTGAACACAATAGTATTCCATCACCAACAGATAGCACAATTTGTTCATCCGTTCCCTAATCAATGGACAGCCCTTCATTTTCCAATTTTTTGTCACCACAAAGAGCGCAGCTATAAATATTCTTATACAAACCTTTTCCTTACGATCTCTTTGGGGCACAAACCCAGCAGTGCTATGGCTGGATCAAAAGGCAGATAGTCTTTTAAAGCCTTTTGCACATAATTCCAAATTGCACTCCAGAATGGTTGGACCAATTCACAACTCCACCAGCAGTGTATTAGTGTCCCAATTTTGCCACATCACCTCTAACATTTATCTCTTTCCTTTGCTGCCACATTGACCAGTCTGTTAGGTGTAAGGTGGTACTTCAGAGTTGTTTTTATTTGTATTTATCTAATCAGGAGGGATTTTGAACATTTTTCCAAGTTTTTATTGATAGTTTTGATTTCTTCATGTCAAAACTGCATATTCCTGTCCCTTGATCATTTGTTGATTGGGGAAGGCAATTTTCATCTTTATAATTTCGTGAAATATGGTGTCTGGGCTTTTTAAAAATGATGCCTTGAAGGTAGTCTAATGATGCTTAAATTATTTCTCCTTGACCAATTATTCTTCAGGTCAGTTGTTTTTGATACTATATATTTTACTTTTTCTTCTATTTTTTAAAAATATTTTTATTTGGCTTAATATTTCTTGTATCATTGAGTTCTTATTTTCTGTTTTATTCATTTTAATTTCCAAGGAGTTCAATTCTTGTATAACATTTACTACTATCTCTTCCAAGATATGAATTCTCATTCTTTTCTCTTTAGTTATTCTGTTTTCCATCTTTTGTCTTATTTCTCCCAGGTACTCTTGTAATTCTTGTGTTCAGAACATTCTATTCTCTGAGGTTCTTTGGTCTTGTTGTAGAGGTATTCTCTTCTGTTTTTACCCCTTTGGCTTTTCTCAGCCCCGATTATTTCTTCATTGTGTTCAGTTTTCTTTTGTTTATCCCCATCTGCAGCTTCAGGTTCTGTTTAAGGGCTTATGTTTCGTTGTGCTCCTATACTCCTGGATGATATGGTATGGTGAGGCCCTGCTTAATGCTAAGGGCAGTGACTAAAACTCAGATTTTACCTTGTCTAGGACATGTCTGCCCTTGTCTTGTGGTTTGGTGTGGGCTACTTGAATGCTGGGCCTGAAGGCACCTATGTGGATTCTGGGTCAGACTGTTTAGTCTTGCTTCCTGCCGCAGCTGAGTTGTCTTCTTCTGAGTGATAGGCTAGTTCTGTCTCCCGCTGCAGCCAGGAATCCAGAGTCCCCTTGTGCTTGATGCCACTCTAGCCCCATAGCCTGCAGTGGGAATGGGCTCCTTTACATTGCATCCCTCATCTAGGCTGGCCAGGGAAAATATACTTGAAATGCTTAGTATGCATTTTGCATTCAGGCAGATGTCCACCACATCAACGTTTCTCTCTCCTTCACTGGCGATTTGGAGGGAGCTTTGATATTGTGTTCAGCTGAGCTAAAGGAAATGTCAAGGATCATTTTGATAAATGGGAGCTGTCTGATCTCTTCTGTTAACAAGTGCTTTTTCTGTCTGGGAACATGCACCTGTGAATGCCTCTTTTTCCCCCTCCCAGGACATGAGGCTCTAGCCTACAGCTATAACATCCCAGGGACCAGGGAGTCCCACACATCTTGATCCAGGCAGAGCTGGAAAGAAGACTTTTGAAAAGTACTTCAAGGACTTGTGTGCGTTGCCTTTTGATGCTGTTACAGAATCCAGAAAGGCCAGCCACGCCGCTGAATCAGTGTCTGAAGGTACAGATTTTTTACTTCCCTGAGGTAGAGTGGGACTAGAAACAGAATTGCGGATTACAGACACTGAGCAGTGGTGGCCATTAAGCAAAGGGCAGTAATGCTACCTAAGCAGCTTATTGGCCACATCATATCATTTCACCCACTTTAGCATCTACATGGCAATCACATTACCAGTGAAAACTTCAAGCAGACTTAGCAACACAAAAAAGATGGACACACCTAGGCACATGTGTGTATATATGCACACATACATATATACATGCATGTGCACACATGTTTATATCTACCCTGTGTCAGTCAACAGATAGATACAGCATAGATATAGATTTCACTTTTGATATATGTGTATGCATACATACATACACATACACACATTTCAAATTAGCTGCGATCTCCTCTCTATGGAATTTATACTCATTCTGGTACCGATGAGAAGCTGTTTCTGGGTTCTCATTCTGTTCAGCCCTTTTGTAGGCTCTCCTATACATCCTTCATAAAGAATCCACTCAATCAATGTACCTTAGATTGTCATCTGAAACTGCGTGTGTGCGTGTTGAGAGATCTCTATAGTATAGATCTTTCATATAAATATATATATATAGCTTATATGTATATAGCTACATTTACACAAAGATTATATGAGATATTTCTTTGTATCTTTGTCTATAATTCAAATCAATCTATCCGCATTTATATATGGACAAAAGGTAGGTCTAAATAGTCTGTATGTAGTACGTTATCAACAAAGGCTTGTGGGAAATAAGTAGAATATAAGAAGTCATCTAGACAAATGTCTGACTGGAAAAGACATACACGGAACAGGAGACAGTTATACAGCAAGAAAAAACATATTAGAGATCGGAGGGTCATAGAGATGGAAAGCTGGAGATACACATCTGTAGCCCTGTACTGATAAAAGATCCAGATGAAAGTCTGAGGTGCAATAGGTAGATTCTTTCTGGAGACTTTAAAGGAGACCGTGGACAAGTTCTACCAAGGATGAGAACACTTGGACAGCTTCTCATATGCATTGAATGTATAATAAATAGGTGGTTGTGAAGACAAATGAGATAATAATTATAAGTGCATGGCACAATGCCTGGCACACTGTTAGCACTATAGAAATGTTAGTTGTCATCATCATTATTATTAAATCACTGCAAAATTGAGATAAATATAAACACCTACACATATATACCTATATCTGTTTATCTGATTTGTGTTAACTACCTCTGTTTGAAGGTTCCACTGGTAATGTAATCACCATGTAAAGGCTAAAATGGATGAAATGACTAGATGTGTCTAGATTCTCTCTCTCTCTGTGTCTGTCTCTTTCTCTCTCTCTTTCTTGACAGCAAGGTGGTACAATGGATAGAGCACTGGGCTTGGAATCAGGAAGACCCAGGTTCAAATATGTGACCTGAGATACTACCTCTGTGTCTCTGGGAAGGTCTGTCTCTCTCTCTCTCTCTCTCACTCACTCACTCACTCACTCACTCACTCACACACACACACACACACACACACACACACACACACACACACTTTCACATGAGTCACCATGGTGCAATGGATAGAGAGGTGGCCTTGAAATCAAAAAGACCTTCATTCAAGTTTCACCTCTGAAACATATTGTCTGTGTGACCCTAACCCTGAGCAAGTCATTTTATCTTCTCACTACCCTAAATAACTCTCTAAGGTGGGTTCTTAACCATTTTGTTTACTGGGCCATTTTTCAAAATATCTTAATTATATAAAATATATACCTAATTAAATACATAATTAGGAGTATGAAGGAAACTAATTTTATTGACAAAGAATTATAAAAATTAAGCTCATATAAGCACTTTGCTGTAAGATTATTATTCAGGGGAATGTTCCTCTACCACTTGTTCATATACCAATGAAATCACAAACCTGGTTAAATATAAAACCTCTATATATGTATATAAATAGCACATTGGGTCCCCAGAACACTGAAAAGATCCCCTATTTATAAATGAGGTTAGACAGGCATGGATGAGTCAAAATTTGCATTCCTGGAGGGGCTAGCCTAACTGACGAGAGTATGGATCCACTGGACTATATATATATTGGTATTGATAGCATCTTCTGACTGTATCCAATCCAATTGTAAGTCTCTTCCCTTGCCACAAGACAAGCCTATCTCATTCTCAGTCATACATGTCTTCAGTAATATCCTTTATAATGCTTCTATAACATATGCCATCATTAGAAATACTCTGTAGCCTCCTTGCATTCACCATGCATCTCTCCATCGTTATTTGGGTCCCTTACCATTTTAATTCCTTGGAGACAGTAGTGTTCCATAATTTACAACTACATATAGCATCATTGGGAAAACTTTGGGTTTGAAAAGATGGGTCTTTGTACTTGAAAGCCACTTGATATAAACAGACTTTTACCTGTGCTATTCAGCATACTTGAACCTATTCAATCCTTGATCTACCCAATATATCCTGAATAATATATATCCTGTATATACTGGTTTTCTAAGTGGCTTTCCAATTCCATGTGGACAACAAATATTTTTATTCATTTAGTTTTTCCTATTTGATTTGTTAGGCAGGTCTCATTTGAATGTTCAAGCATCTAAATTTGCCAAAAAATGAATATTCTGAGGCCTGATGAAATCAGCATAATATTATCCACAAACAGAGGCATATGAAGGATTATATGGAATCGCCCATCTATTTGAACCCTGAACAAGACACACTCCAGGACAGCGGCAAAACTATTACTGAGCATACCTCACATTTTAAAGTGTCGTACTTGATGTTAATAATCAGAGGGCCATTGAATAAGTACATTACATAAGTAATTTTATCTGATTTTAACATGTGCACCAGGGATCACTTGTTTGAAGGGTGCCTTTTAAGTCTACATTTTGCTCAAATGCATGGTTCTTAACATTTTTATTTTTATTTGGGGGGTATTATAGATACCTTTGGCAGTCTAATCTCAAAATGTTGTGTTGAATGAATGAAATAAAACTCCCAAAGATTACAAAGGAAGCAAAGTATATTTTATGTGTGTGTGTGTGTGTGTCTGTGTAAAATGCATAGCCCCAAGGTTAAAAAGGCCGGGTTTAAAGAGTTAAAAGCTTTTGGGGAGGAGAATATGTCAATCTTCTATTCTCTAACTTCACTTAATTGTGTGACTGTGAGTGCTTACTGGCAAAAACACTTTCCAGAATCCTGTGGCCACCTTTTTTGATAAGAGTTTTTTATTCTATCTTTCCCTTTTCGTATTACCTATTTTTCAGCTTAAGCATTCATTGGAATTTGGACAGGCAAAAGTCGTAACAATTAATATTGCCGTCTTACCTTCTTTAGTCATTTTGTTCTTTCTAATTGGATGTTGAGTCTGATCTTTCCTCTAACTAGTCAATGATCTGTCTGTAAGTAATCACCTAATTCTAATATGACTCTTACAGCAGTAACAGGTTGTTTCCTGTCCATTAAGAGATATTCAATTTCAATGGGAATGGCACACTATATCTAACAAGTCTTGGCCTCTCTTCTTTCTTAAGCAAGAGACATTTTTCCAACTGATGTTTTCACCATTCTCCCCTGCCTATCTTGAATTAAATTAAATAACCACCACCACCACCAATAGGCATTCATTAACTATGCTAATCAATGAAATTAAAGGAAACTGAAAAGCTGAGGTGTTGGAGGAGAGGGAGAAAGAGGGTACTCAAGTAGAGGTATGGGGACAAAGTCTAGAGAGTCAGGAGTGGAGCCCAATAAGTGACTAAGAAGTGGCAGGCCTGGGCACTTTTCTTAAAATAGTGGTTCTGAGAGGAACTAAATAACCAGAAGGAGGAATCTCAAGGACTAAGTGAACTTTCAGAGAGGGAAAACTGCCATGACCTGATGGAGAAAAACCAGAGATTCAAGAAGGAAGAGAAATGAAGGCATGACTGGGCTAGGTACATCCTTAAAAATTGATGTTCTGGGAGGAACCAAGTATTGTAGTGTAAGTGGTCTTGGCTTAGAGGAACTTGACGAGTTCTTCATAAAATTTCTCTTCCTCACCATCCTCTAAAAGAAGCAACTCTACACGAACTACTAACTCATGGTAGTATTTCTGCTTAAACACACTGCCAGTACTATAAAATGAGATGAATTAATGTCCCATGACATGTTGCTTTTTGTTGCCTTGGTATGTGCAGTAAAACTAATCCCATGAAATTCTTTGCTTTCCTTTTCAAAGAGAATTTGAGAGTCAACCTACCATTTACCTGTAATTTCTCTTTATATTCTGTTTCAATTTATGAGGAGAATATCAAGATTTATAATTTAGATTTCCCAGTTATATGCCCACTTGGTCATTCATCAAGGACCCCGCATTTAGAGTCTTAATTGTTATGACAAAGTTGACAAATGGTCCAAAAATGGTGTATTTCTTAGCACCTTCTGCTCTCTTTTCCACTTCTTTCCACCATCAGTACAGAAGGGTCATTTTGTATTTTCTTTGTTTCAGAGGTTGCCATGGCCAAAGAATATATCACCTAGTACATATGTTTAGTAGTGTAGGTCAACACAGCTGTTCTTCCTAAACCAATGGTTAGGAAAATCTTACAAGGTAAACAAAATCTCATAATTAATACTTGCTCCTTTAAAAAACCCAATGCTCCCAATCTCTCTCATTTTCACAAACCAAAACTTTTGATAGGTCCAAAAAGAAGTAAATCATCCCTTCTTCTCTTATTCTTGGATTCCCCACTATGAACTCCTGAAGGAGAGGACCACTGATGCTATTGCAACATAGCATTATGTCTCTTCACCTTGACTCTCTTGGCTCCCCGACCCACTTTTCATATATACAACTATAAGATTTACTTCCCTTTGCACAGATCTGGTTACGTCACTCTTCTGCTCAAAGCATTGCAAGTGTTCCCTATCATTTATAGAATAAACCTCAAGCTTCTTTGTCAGTCCAAAGCCTCACCAAAGCATGGTACAGTGTTAAATGTATTGGCTCTGGGGTCAGAAGACTCCAATTTGAATTAGGCCTAGGATACTGACTACCCATGTGCTCATCTCTAAAGTGAGAGGACTCTACTATATGACTTCATAGGCCCTTTTTAACTCTAATTCTCTCATCTTACCTTTCCAACCTTACTAGTTACCACAACATATCTTAGGTTTAAGAGAAACTAGATTACTGCTTGTCCCCTGAGCAAATGCTGGGTTTCCCCATTTTCATATCTTATTGGAATATCTATCCTGTAACCTGAGCCCCATGAAGGTAAAGATGAAGTAGTGTCTATCCTATCCTCCTAGTATGGACTCACTAAATCTTTGTTGAACATATATGAAGATCTCAGTTTTCTGCAGATGCCAAGGCTAACAAAATGCCGCAAAGTCCATGAACATGAAAAAAACTAGAAATCAAATCAATCTCTTCCCTTCCATTTTAAGCAAAGAAAATACTACTGAATCTGACTTTCCTAAAGGGTAGGCTCTCATTCCCAGGTCTGTGAAGCAGGATACTGCCTGTTACCACTAGCACTGTAGAGAAGGATGATTTACTTCTTTTTGTAACTATCAAAAGTTTTTGTATGTGAAAATGAGAGATACGGGCAGGCACACTGAATTGATATATTAAAATTTCTAGTAAGCACTTCAAATAGGACAAGTCCTTAAAATAGCACATAGAATAACCTCCAGACAAAGCTAGTTTGATGTGAGCAACCTCTCCAATGAGGGGAATGAAGGGAAACTAGATTACTCCTTGTCTCCTCAGCAAATGCTGGGCTTCCCCACTTTTAGATCTTAAGGGAGTATCCATCCTAGAACCTGAGTTCCATGAAGGCATGTTCTGCCATATTAATACCATCACAACCACCTTTTCCAATTGTGTAAAATTTAGTGGCCAAAGTAGACAGATGGCTAGACAGAAGACAGCTGGATACTATTTAGGGAAAAGTATGTGGTTCAGTTGAAGTCTTCAGAGTGGTTGTTTTGATTCAATTGATGAATTTGACCATATATTTTATAAAACTGCTCAAATTCATTGGTTTTGGTGAATAGTTTCTCTGACTATAGAGAGTACGTTGAAGAAACCAAGGCCCTTCTAAAAGTATTTCTGCCAGTTTGGATTCCACCTCATCATTTATCCCAGTGTTTTCTACAAAGCTAAACAATATTAAAAATGTCTTACACATATGCAAATGGCTTAACTAGGAGATAAACTATTTTTTACTAAATCATTTTAATGTATGTCTAATTTGCATGCTACCTGTGACTTAGAGAAATCCCTGAAAAATTCTCTCAACTGAAAAAAAAGTTAGCTGTACTGCTATTTATTCCTTGTTTCTATTAGAATGAATTGTGTAATTTGAACCTTAAATGGTTTGATTTGCTTATGAAAAATTATCATTTTTTTCACATTCAATAATTATGAATGATGAGCAATGGAGGAGATGGAGAAGAGGAACTCCCCACATTAGTTTGCAAGTATGCTGATATACAGCAGGAAAAATCATGTTGGTAAAGAATTCTGAGAACAAAGACGAAATGAACTGGAGTCTGTCCCAACCATCAGAGTTCAATGTTATATAGCCATTTTACTTTTTCTTATAGAGGAAATGTCATTGCCATCTGCATCACTTGAGGCTTCCCGAACCCACAAGAAGCCACAAGGTAGAAAGATAGAGGAAGGATAGAATTTTGGATACTACGAGGGGGGTGGCGGAGCCAAGTTAGAGATATGAGGTGGCAGAAATGAGTCAGAAACCAGGCCTTACTAATTATTTTGGAGCCACAGCAATACTCCGATCAGTGGACTACTCAGAAGGCTTATTCCATCCAAAGATCCAGATTCAGTACCACACAGGTCGGGGACATGATAGAGAAAGGAAAGTGCCTGGCCGAAGGCCAGGTCCCAGGTGAGAGAGATAGAGAAGGAAAGGAATTAAAGATGAGAGGCCAAGCTCCAGAAAGGACAGGCATCAGTGAGAGCTGAGATCCAAGAGAAGGGCTGATTTTGCTGTGGCTGCTTTTAATGTCTTTGATATGCAAATATACACGATACATGGGGATGATTATCATTGGTTAACGACAAGGTATAGGTGTGGTTTCTCTTAGCCAGGTGAGCACAAAGAAACCTGTTTTCCCGCCTCACCTGGGGGAAGCTGGGGTCAAGGGTCAGAGGTTTTCCTAGCCATGCCCAAGACTGAGCATGCTCTCTTCTAAGCCACTCTGTACATACTAACTGTTTCCCTTGCCCATAGCTAGGGGTGGACTGCTACATCACTCACTCTCCATCTCTTCTAAGCAGCTGACGTATTGGTTAGAGCACACACTTACAGAAGCATTTGATTTAGGGGCTTTGAAAAAGTGGACATGTCAAGGTAATGCATCTGTCTACTGATGTTGACAGCTGTATGACCCAAAGTACACATTGTGGAGCAAGCTGTGACTGGGTCAAAGTAGTGGGAATGCCCAGTCCAAGATGGGGGGAGTGGGAGAAGAATTATCTAGCAGTAGACTAGATAAGAGCATTCTTTTTGCATTTCCAAAGTGCAGGAGAAAGTAAACAACTGAAGAAACTTGTAGTGTATTGATTGTGATGGCAAGCAGTACAGTTATATTATCCTCACTGGTTATTCTCATGTAGCCTTGGAGGTCAGAGACAGAAAAAAGAAGACAAAGGAAACACATAAATAATCAAACAAGAGAGAAATGAAAAGTGGTCTGAAACGGGATTCCACATTTTCCTTTTCTAATTTTAATTTTTATTAAACCCTCACCTTCTATCTTGGAATCAATACTGTGTACTGGTTCCAAGACAGAAGAGTGGTAAGGGCTAGGCAATGGGGGTCAAGTGACTTGCCCAGGGTCACACAGCTGGGAAGTGTCTGAGGCCAGATTTGAACCTAGGACCTCCCATCTCTAGGCCTGGCTTTCAATCCACTGAGCTATCCAGCTACACAGCTGCCCCCCATATTTTCCTTTTTACCATGTATTTACATGACATCCCCCCAATCTTATGGATACTTTTTGATTCTATATCAGGGATATTTTTGGATATTCTCTCTCCATTCCATAGTGTCCCCCTCCCCAATTCATTCCTTTTCAGTAAACCTTCCTCTGTAACAAAGGAAAACAAGCAAAACCAACCAACAACTGTCTGGCAGCGCTATATGTGACACTTTAAGCTATAATCTTTTCCTCTCAGAAGTGAAATATCACAAGTGAAAAATAGCATCCTGGTGCACCCAAGAAAATTACTCTACAACTTTAGACATGACCAAATCTGAGACCCTTGGTATACTGATGTTACTGGTCCACTAGAAAAAAAATTAGACTATGCATAAAAGAAAGCAGGCTGCAAACACAAAAGGTATTAAATGGAAAACATAATCTGTGGTACTGATACATAGCTTTATGGCCATGTTTGCTCACTGTCATTAAGTATACCATCAGCCTTCTGATCCTGGTTTGCTCTTACATCATTCATTCAGAAGAATGACTATAGATTATATAATTTTGAGAGCCTAGTGGCAAGGCTAGGACTGATAATCATGTATCTACCCATTCTTTCTTCTAGCATCTAAAAAATGCCCCCAGCATTGTCAAAATCAAATAGAAATAGGGCTACTAAACTATACATAGATATCTTTATGAGCAACATATTGACTTAGAAAACTGTGCATCAACACTATCTGTGTTTTATTGCATTTTTAGCTTGTTAAATATTCCTTGATGACATTTTAATCTGATTCCCTCAAGAGTATTGAGAGCTACACGTTTGATACATCTACTCTAAGCCATTCTTTAAGACTTGAAGTTGTAGAAAAGTTTCAGACTTGCACTGGCATTTCCTTACCAGAGAGTTCACCATCCCAGAGAAATCATAGATCTGGTTCCTAACCCATTTATTATATATATATATATGTATATATATACATCTATATATACACATTTAGCATTACCTGGTAGTAAAAAATACACTCTCCTTGAATTCAAGATGGTCAACTGCAGCCATCTTGCTCTCCTAAGCCCCTACCAGTATAATGTCTCAGTATTTACTGACCTCATAGTACTACTTTCATAGGAGCTCACAGACCTGGGGATGTTACATCATGATTAATTTCCACACCTTGACAGATTCTTTGGATGCTACCTCTACTAGTGCATACTGTATACAAACTATCTACACTTCCTCTTCCTGGCAGATTCTTGTTCCTGTCTCTCCATAAATCCTTCACATTTGCTACATAGGGTCAGAGTCTTAAAGCTAAAGGGGCCATGAGAGAATATTTAGCTCAACTCTTTCATTTTATGGATGAGAAAATTAAGTAACTTGCCCAAGTTGACACAGGCATTAGGTAACCAATATAAGATTTTAAGTCAGATTATTTCATTCCAGATCCAAAGTTCTTTCCATTCTACTATGTAGCCCTGTGATCTTCCCAGCTTATTTTTGTGATCATACTTGTCCTTGATGATATCTTTTATGTCCTTTTTATGCACAAATCATTATTGATAAGATTCTTTATCCACTTATAACTTCCATGTACTGAAGTCACACATAAACACACATATGTAGGTGTTTATGCGCATATATATATATATATATGGATCCAATCAACATTTATTAAGTACCTGCTGTGTGCTCCTAGTCATTGGCAACCCTAAGACAAAACAATATAGCCTTCAAGTAGTATACATTCCACTAGGGAGAATGTAGCATGTAAACATGATAGATTCTGAGGAGAAGCAGTCTTAGTAATTTGGAACATGAAAGACTTTCCATACATGAATAGACTCTTAAAGAAAGGGTAAGGTAGGAGTGGATCTCAGGCATAGAGGGCAGCCTGTGA
This sequence comes from Monodelphis domestica, assembly GCF_027887165.1. Lineage (NCBI taxonomy): Eukaryota > Metazoa > Chordata > Mammalia > Didelphimorphia > Didelphidae > Monodelphis > Monodelphis domestica. The sequence goes on along the minus strand of NC_077235.1, from coordinate 23,649,622 downwards.
TCTCAAAGGGAATGACATGTTTAGGGAACAGCAGACAGGCCAGTTGGCTTCTAACACAGGATGAAGTGAGGGCAACAAGGTCGTCAAAGGCTTAAAATATCAAGCTGAGGATTATTTACTTTATTCTAGACCACTAGAGTGACATGGAATTGTGGTGGATAATATGACAATTTTTACAAAAGGTATCTAATTGTTTTTGTGAACATTTCACAATAGCAAAGAAGATTTTCTCCCAGCTGTCCCCCTACCACAATTTGCACTACACTCCAGGCCACAGTCAGACTTGAATCCATTATCCTTGATTTCATGAACAAGAAAGGAATGCTACATTACTCAATCAAGCAACAAATGGTGTGTGGAGTCTCTCCATCAGGAAAGGTATGTTGCTAGGCACTTTGAGGGGTACAGTGAAGTCTTAGAGATGGTCCAAGCTCTCAGAAAATTTGCAATCTAATTAGAGAGGTGGAACATATACATCAAAAGGGAAACAATTGAAACCCTTCATAGTGAATATCCCAAAGCACTTCAGATAGCAAGTGCTATAGGAGATGTTCAGAGAGGAGACAATTTAGCGCGTGCACAGTCCTTTTAGAGTGGGTCAGGAATAAAAATACCCTCCAGAATAGACAAATTGAAGCTATTACTATGACAAAGGTTTGATAATGTCACAGCTGTTCCGAGCAAAACAATGCTAGCATATTTCTCTGCACATTTTCATAATAAACCTTGTCTTTTTCTATTGAGTGCTTTCTTTTTTCAGCAACACTAGACTGACATCTAATGCACGTGATATCAATGAAGTCTGAATAATGTACATTGATTGGGTTGTGTGCACGCTATAACAAATATAATGGGGAGCCAGCCTCATTGCAATCATTTATTTCTCCCACATATCCGAGCACCACTGGTTTTATTTTAAAAACAGCTGACTATGTTATAGCAATTTCACCTTCTATGTGAGCTATGGGTCATTTGGAAGATAATATGGATGTGTAAAATTTTCAAAAACTGATCCTTAAAAAATGACTAAAATGGATGAGGACAAACTAAATCATGCAATCACTCCCAAGTTAGATATTACTTCCAATTAAGGAGCTCTAGAAGGAAGAGGCTGTTTTGAGTGAACTAAAGAAATGTCTATCACGTGAACCTTGGATCATAACTATATTAAGATAATTATTTTAACCCAATTATTTGGCTGTTAAACTGACTCCTGGATATTAGTGGAAGTTCAGTGTCTTTTATGCCTGCCTTATAGAATCATAATATTCCCATACCTTCAATAATTTCAACGACGTTTCAGGTACAAGTCTATTTGTAGAGTCTTCCTTCTAATACATTCCCACAATGGCTCTTTTCCTTCAAAATGTTTTTTTTTTCAAGTCAGAAGGGGTGAGATCTGATAAGGATAGCACACTTGAGGAAAAGGGCCTGGTAGCAATTGTCAGAGAAAGGGGAAAATGGATTGAGGAGTAAGAAGTACAAAAGTACGGAAGTAATTCAATAAAGCTGAGCACCTCTGTGCCTATAGAGCTGGTCCTAAAGACCAATCCCATTTGAAAGATGTATCCAACTGCCTATTAAACTTCCTGAACTGGATGTCCCAATGACACCTAAAATTCTGAACTATTTTTTCTGCTTAAATTCTTCTTTCTTCCTTACTGTCCAATTTACTGTTGAGGGTACCATCATGCTCCTAGTTACCCAAGTTCACGAAGTAGATATCATCCTCAATTCCCCACTTAGCCTCCCACCCCCATCCAATCTGTTGCCAAATTCTGTCAATTGTCTCTTCTTAACATTTCTTGTGTTTATATATATATATATATATATATATATATATAAACACACATATATATATATATATATATATACACCTTTCTCTCCTCTGACACCACCACCTTTATCACCCTGGAACCTTATCACTTCACTCCTGGATTGCTGCCATAGCCTTTTGGTTAGCATTCTTGCAACAAGTCTTCCCATAAGAAAACAGACACAAGCCCATCCATCCTCCACTCAACTATCAAAATGATCTTCCTAAAGCACTGGTCTGATCATGCATGGCTCTGTACTACTTCCAGGATCAAATATAAACTTCTCTAGTGTTCAGTCCCTTCCTCTCACCTTTCTTATACTTTTCTCCTCACTCCCACATACTCTGTGATCCAGTGTCACTGGTCTCCTTGCAGTTTCTTAAAACAAGACTCTATATCTTGACTTGAGGCATTTTCATTGATCGTCCCCCAAGCATAGAATGCTCTCTCTCCTCACCTCCACCTTCTTGCTTTCTGGCTTCTGATAGTCCTGGCTAACAGGTTCTATAAGAACCCTTTCCTCTGCCAATTATCACCAATTTATCCTGTTCAGACCATTTATGTTGTCTCCCCGTTAGACAGTGAGTCCCTTGACTCACTTTTTGAGTTCCTCCTTTTGTATTTCTACCTCTTAGCATAGTACCTGGAACACAGCAGATGCTTAATAAATGTTTACTGATTGAATAACTTTGTTGATCTTATAGTCATAGAATATGAGAGCTTGAAAGGACTGTGAACCAGTTAATATTGTGGAGCACTGTTATGGATAACTTGACTCACTGAGAAGCATTTATTACATACCCAATAAATGTCAGGTATTGTGCACTGATAACTAGAAGGAAAGGCATAATAGCTCAAAAATAACTATTTAGCAGTTTTCAGAGCTAGCATCTTCCTGAAATAATCAGAACTTGGGCTATAGATGATGGCAAAAAATTCAAAATAAATAAAAGAAAGCATATCAAAATTGGGGAAGATATCAACATTCCCCATTCTAACCAAATATTTCCTAATATTTCTTCCCAATTACTATATACTATCTGATTCAAATTGCCATGTAAAATATCTGTTTGCCATCAGGTAGACAGCCAAAACAAGGCTCTTTACTGAACCTTTCTTTGAATAAAGGAATCTTGATAGACAAAAAAGATGGAGGCGGTTAGGATGGAGCCCACTTGGAGACAAAGACTTGACACAATCAATAATTTTACAGAAGTTTACAAACTCCTGGGCTGACTTCAGGGCATACCTGAGGAAATACTCTTCAGGCCATGTCCATTTTGACTCCTAGAAGTGTCTTGCCATATCTAGACACTATTAAATTAGTTGACTGCCAATTTTGACCATTCTGAAATTCAGTTGTGCTGCTTCACAGTCAATTTGGCCAAGATACACTAGGATGTATTAAGTGGGATGAGCTGTGACTAAACAAACTAAGCAGAACACTTGGGTAATTCCTTCTTGAGAACACTGGCCTAAGTTTTCTGCATATGCACTCTGCTAGAAAAGCAGAGATTAAGGGGGCAACTGAGTAGCTCAGGGGATTGAGAGTCAGGCCTACAGGTGGGAGGTCCTAGGTTCAAATCTGACCTCAGACACTTCCCAGCTGTGTGACCCTGGGCAAGTCACTTAAACCCCATTGCCTAGCCCTTACCTTACCTCTTCTGTCTTGGAGCTTGACTCCAAGAGGAAGGTAAGGGTTTTAAAAAAAGAAAAGCAGAGTTTATCAAGTTTCTTTTAAGTAAGTTTTAGGCATGCTGACATATAGTTGCTTTCCGGTGCATTTACTTACATGATTTTCCTAATCCATTTATGCAGAGGAAAAGAAACATAGAGAATACCTCTCTACAAACTTGGCTATTGAGACCTACAAATTTAATTTCCCATCTCCTTCCCCCCACTCCCTACCAGATAGAAAGTTCTCAAATCCTGGTAAGAGTTGTTGGAAGTTATGAACAACCACTAGGCACATTTATTCACATAGATTTTAACTATCCTTTTCAAACTTTCAGGAGTATTCTAGTCCTTCTTACATGAAAACCAGGCAAATTGCAGGAGAATATTATTTGGAGAAAAGGAATTTCTTATTAACATTTTGAAGGCATTAAAACAAATATGACAAGTCTGGTGGTAACTGATAGTATGTAAAATCAGCCACCCAGAATCTTTGTTTCATTCATCCAGAAGTTCAAAGTTCAATTTGATTTATCAGTTATGGAGTTGTAATGTTAAAAAAAATCAAAATCTCTTCATTTTTCTACAAACTTTTTCCATTGGAGTGAATACTCTGAAAGGAGAAGACCCCCTGCACAATTAGGTACCAAGTTTTAAAACTTCATTAATTAAGAAACAACAAAAAAGCAAATATGACTCATTCTAACTTGTTCTGGAGAATTTTCTATAGAAACGGAGACTGATTCTATGAGAGTGATAATCCCTCTAGCTGAAGAGCATGGGATGATGAGGAAAAATGAAGAGGGGAAAATATTCTTTTGAATGCAATCCAAGCAGCAAACTAAAAATCTTAGTCAGTTATTTTTTGATCTTTCTGGGTCAAATGATTAATATCAAAAAATGTTTTAAAAGAGTGCACATATAAAATCTATATCAGATTGCTTGCCATCTGAAGGAGGGGGAGGAAGAGGGTGGGATGGAGAAGAAACTTTGGAACTCCAAAAAAACTTTTTAAACATGAATTTTAAAAATTGTTTTTACATGTAATTGGGGGAAAAGAAAATATTCTTAAAACAAATATATAGAAATGTAAAAAAGCATCTTTCAGTGTCAAGAGCATCAAAATAAACTTTAGAAGCTGAGACTGAAAAATGAGAACTAATAAAAATAATAACAATAGCTAACATTTGTATAGTACTAACTATGTGCCAGATATGATGCTAAGAGCTTTAGGATTATTATTTCATTTGGTACTCCCAATAACCCTGGGAGGTAAAGTGCTATTAAGTGCCCCATTTTACAAATGAGGAAACTGAGGAAAGGAAAAAATTAAGTGACTTACTCAGGTCACATAGCCAGTATGCAACAGGCTGTATTTGAATTCAAGTCTTGTTGATTTTATGCTTAGTGCTATCTATATCCACTGGGCCCTCTGGCTGCCCCTTTGTCTAACTTAAGAGGGAAATTGTACATCTTAACCATGTAGTGAAAAGAGATCTCCATTTGCCTCATACAGCCCAAGCTTCTGAGCAGGCAGGTGGCCTCAAAAACCTCAAAACAACAACTGGGCAGCTCAGGGGTTTGAGAGCCAGGCCTAGAGATGGGAGGTCCTGGTTTCAAATCTGGCCTCAGACACTTCCCAGCTGTGTGACCCTGGGCAAGTCACTGAACCCCCATTGCCTAGCCCTTACCACTCTTCTGCCTTGGAACCTTCCAAGATGGAAGGGAAGGGTCTTAGGGAAAAAAAACAAACCTCCTTACCTTCATGTCAGAGGAATCTGTGCAAACCTGGCTTGGCAGAAACCAACAGCATGATCTGAAAAAAAAATAAAGGAAAGCAATCAATTAAACAACAGGAATTAACAAAGCACCTCATCAATGCTGAATGACTAGAATTCATCTTTAGCTGTTTCACTGTATTTTGAATTGTGATTTGTCAGTCAAAAGGAATGTACTTTTTGCATGTAGATTTTGATGGAATTGCTAATTGATGCTCCCTTCTGTCTTAACACATACACACAGAGCATTCTAATTGGTTTTGCCCATTTTGCCATTCCAGTTCAACCTGAAGGGCATATTTCCCCATTTTAAATTAAATACAAATCTAGTATGTGTTCATTTGTTAGGGAGCAACGCCCAGATATGAGTAACCGCTTAACAACTGTTCCTTTTTGTTGTTGTTGTTGTGGCTTTGCAATGGGAAATTTGTGACATGAAGTATAGCCACTGGGGGTGACTGGGAAAATATGTGTATTATTTCCATGATTGGGTTTTTAGCTTTGTATATATCATCATCACATTATCATTACTAGGTGAAATGAGTAAGAAAAGATGCTTAGCTGATCTCCATAACAGAGAGAGGTAAGGAAAAGACATTCAGAAGCCAGGCTCTTCCAAAGTATTCCTCAGGCTAAAAGGGCTTTTATTTCACTGGCTCCTTTTTAAGGCTTTCCTTCCTTTCCCCAAAGGGGCTCCTAACCCAGTCACAACTGAGTGAAGTTCATGAAAATGCAGGGGTACACAAATGCTCAAAATCCACTACTTAAAATGACAGTAAAACACTTTGCCTAAGAATAAAGCCAGCTAAGAATAAAACCTTAGTCTTTAAAGTTTATGGATCCCATTGACAAATAAAGTAAAAAGATTAGCTCAGATAATGGCCCTCTGCCCTTAGAAAGGAGAAAATATGATCTATAAAGGTTTGAAAGGGGTCCACAATTGAATTAACCTTTCCTACTATCTATTGCATTGGCAATAAAATAAACTTCAATGGCAGGTTTGGAGGGAGAAACATCCAGAGTTTGGAACCAAAATGACAATATCCCAAAGGTCCACATAAATGATTTCTTTAACTTGATAACTATGCATACCAAGACCTTGGGTAAACCCTGAGACCTGTCCGCCTCTGAAACCTACAGACCCCTTGTCAGAACAATGTTTTAAAATGCATAAAATAAAATACTAAGAACAACAATTATATTAAAATAATTATCAAAGCATCCAAACAAAAGTTCCTAGATCTCAGATCAAGAACTCCAACACTAAGGTAAGAAACAACACTACTTTATGTTACAAAACAACAATCAGATAAGCAGGCAAAATAAGAAGAAAGCTCAAACTGACAGGGCACTTATACTCTGTGCCAAGCACTGTGCTTGAGAAATTGTATCCCATTGGATCATCACAACAACCTTATGAATTAGGTGCTATTATTATCTTCCCATTTTCCAGTTGACAAACTGAGGTTGAGAGAAATCAAATGGTGGGGGCTGAATTTGAACTCAGGTCTTCTGGCCTCCAAACTCCATCTTCTCTATCAACTGTGCCACCTTCTGGGCCCAGGCTTTGACTAATGATTTAAAGATTCTATTTTCTTTTCCTGTAATATTGCTCTTTCCTTGCAGTGTTCTCTGTTAGGAACATGGCCACGAGTCTCCGGCTTGGCCAGGAGATCCAGTTATAGAACTGCAAATGTTACTTGAAATTTATTTAAGAAACATATTTGAAAGCAAACAAATGGGTCTGTGACATAAGTAGGGGCATGTTCCACTCAAGAGAAGCCAATATATCCAGGGGCCTAGAGAATGCACTTCAGCATTCAGTTCCCACTCATCTTTGCTTCTCCAGCACTGAATAGCCCCTTGCAAACAGAAGGTGCTTACTAAATGCTTACATGATGTCATGAATTCAAATTACCCACATAATACCTTGTAAACAATAACATAGCATGCTAGGAAATAAGTGTCTATTTATACAGAACTTAAGGATTTATAAAGGGCTTTACAAGCATCATTCCATCCAAGTCTCCCCCACCATCTTTGAGGTAGGTTCTACTACTATACTCATTTTACAAATGAGAGAATGGAGGCACGTGGAGATTAGGTGATTTGGGTCTCAGGATAATTGCCAGAGGCGAGTTTTGAACCCATGTCTTCCTGCCTCCTAATCCAGCATTGTCCCCATACTGAAAAACAAGGGATAGAAGCAAGACAGTGTCATAATAACAAATTCCTTGATGAGCTCTTTCTTGCTCCCTCGCTACGAAAGGGGAATCAAATACTGGAGCTCTCCTTTGTGTAGCCTGCAATTATTTCAAAGTTTTCGAGCATGCTGGAATTATCATGAGATTCCTCATGATAGAGGTGGAGGAAAAGGAAACCTTACTTTTAGGAGTCTGTATTCTCAAATCTGTTTCTATCCATTATGCTCTCTTCTACAAATATGCAGAGCTCAATGGGCTAAAAAATCAAGACATGGCAAGCAAATGTATACTTTAAATGTCCTCACAATTGTAACTAGGTTCTAGAAATGAGCATCCTTCCAAAAAGGAGGCATACAGTTCCATACCAGAGCAGTAACCCTGCACTGAAGCCTGGAAAGGGGCTGAAACAGAGTTTGAGAGCAACTAGTGGCATTTGAATAAGGGAGCAAAGAAAAATATCAGAGCTACAAAAACTCCTAGCTTGCTCCATCTTTTATCAAGTCATTTCTTGAGTGCTAAGAGCCATTCCATTTTAGAGAATAAACAAACATATTTCCCAAGAATCAGAGGGGGCCTGTTATATGAATTTCTGATTCTGGCAGTGGAATAGTTAACAAGAATAAATTGACCCAGTTCTTCTAGAAGAAAGAGAATCAGATAAAAGAAAAAAAGCTTTAATCTCAATGATTTTTAGAATCAATAACATTCATAAAGATAAAAGAAAAGATAGCAGCTCACAAATAGGTTTCTCTGTTTACTTAACAACCAAACAAATATTTTCTAAAGGTTTGAGAATTTTCCGTACCATCTTGATACAATTGAATGGAAGACCCATTTTAGCCTAATGAGCATTATGATTAAATCATTTACTCACAGATCAAAGGAGATTTTAATTATGTAAACGAGTTGCTCAGAAACATAAAATGTTCCATTAAGCTTGACAATGAATACATACAATATTTATGAGTTCAGATTTTTTCCTTGTTAAAAATTGATTGTTACCATTTGAAAAGTTTCCTTGGATGCACTGATTGAGAAGGGGGAAAACTATTTTTGAGCCATAAAACTAACGGGCACGGTAAAGATTTTATTGCCTTTTTCTCTTCCTCTTATTTTAGTTTGGGGTGCTCCCAGAGCCTTGTTACCAGATGTTCAGTCTGAGTGTACTAATATTTAGTTATTTCCCAGCATGAGCAGACCACATTGCTTTGCATGCTGTGGACGGCTCAGAATGAAAGCGGAACAAATGTGATTTTGAAAAAAAAATGAAATAAAAACACGCCACGATTAGATAGCTAGCCAATAAGAAGCCAAAAGGGCAATCTGAGCAACCCAAAGAGGCGGGAACTGGAAATGAAGCAGAGATTGGCACGTGAAGCGGGACCTAGAAAAAGAGACCTGTTACTTGGAATAGCTGCTGGGTGTGAGTTCAAGTCCAACATCGGCTTATGTCGCTTCATGATCACTAATTTTCTTCATTTCCGTCTTCCCCTGTGGAAGGTAACTCTAAGAGAAGTTGCTGATCTCAATCTGTGCCCAGCAGAAGCTTCATTTGGGGAAAAAATGTAAAAAAAGTCACTCCCCCCCCCATAGGCCTATGAACCCTTCCCCCCACCTTACGAAATAATACAGGAGGCGGCCCCTCCCACTTCCAGCCCCTGACTCAATAAAGCACTACGTCTACTCTACGGAGCCTATAAAAGGTTGCCTGGGAGCCAGAGGCAACAGTTTCACCTCTGAAGGACCCGTGGCAGGCTGCTGTACGGAGGGGCTGGCTCTGCCGCCTAGGGTACGGGCGCAGGCGCAGAGCAGACGCCGAGCAGGCGCAAAGCAAGCGCAAAATAGGCGCCAACCTCGGGCCCCAAGGGAGTAAGGTGGAACTGTGGCTCCCGCTCCCCACGCTCAAGGGGAGAGCAGGTTGAGACGAGTTCCAATCGATCTGGTGGACAATCTGCTTGACCATGGCTGACCAGGGCAAACCCGAAGGCAAGTCTAGAGGCAAGTCGGAAAACAAATCTTATGGTGAGCTGGGGGCGGGAGGTAGCAGCTGCAGTGAAAACAGTAGCGCCCAAAGACTAAAGAAAAGCCGGGGGGGCTCCTTGCGGCGGAAATACCACTCAGAGTCCAAGTCCAGCTCCAGCTCCAGTTCCGGGAGCCGAGGCTATAGCCAGGGCCCACCTCGCTCTGCCCGGGAAGACCGAGATGATCCCTTTGAGGGCCAAGAGGCTTCCAGAGCCAGGTATTCCCCGCATAGATCCCGAATTGAGAGAGGAAAATGGTGGGAGCGGGGCGGAAGCCGAATCCATGCCACTGTGAAGCGGCGAGAACGAGAAAAAGAAAGGGAGAGGCATTCTCTAGACAGAGGTGTGGCTCTTTCCAACCAGATTCCACTTTCAAAACAGTGGTTCAAGGTCACAATTTCTAATGGCCGAAATTACGATAAAACCTGGCTTTTGAGTACACTTCGGGGAAAATGCAATGTTGCCCTCAATCCTGTTGACTTTCATTACGATGATAAAAAGGCCCTCTTCTTTGTGGAGGACCCCCACATTGCCTCTGCCCTGAAAGCCGCTGATCACAATATCGTAGATGGTGATAATCGCCGAATCTCAATTGTAGTCAATACCTCGAGCCCACCTTATTCGGTGCAGAATGAATTGAAGCCCGAACAGCTCGAGCAGTTGAAGATAGTCATGAGCAAGAGGTATGATAATGCTAAGAAGACCCTTAGCCTAAAGGGCCTTCGCTCAGAGCCAGACCTCATGATTCAGTGTATTGATATAGTTTTGAATCGGAAAAATTACATGACTGCATTGGTTCAAATCATCGGGGAAAACATCCCTGAACTCCTATCGCTGAACCTGAGTAACAATAGGATTTACAAACTAGATGACTTTGCAGATATAGTGCACAAAGCACCTAATCTTAGAAGCCTCAACCTCTCATGCAATGAGTTGAAGTCAGAACGGGAGCTGGATAAGGTGAAGGAGTTAAAGCTGGATGAACTGTGGCTAGTGGGGAATCCCCTGTGTAAGAGCTTCCGAAACAGGGCCTCCTATCTTACTGCCATCCGGGAACGCTTTCCCAAGTTGCTCCGTCTAGATGGCCACGACCTGGCACCATCAGTTGCCTTAAATGCCCAAACGCGTCCACCTGTTGCCCTCAATGTTGAAATGCCCGCTCTACTACCAGCCTGCAAGGGCAGCTTCTTTGGATCAGAGACTTTGAAGGGCATGGTCACGTATTTCCTACAACAGTATTTCTCGGTGTATGACAGTGGAGACAGGCAGGGACTACTTGATGCTTACCATGAGGAAGCTTGCTGTTCTTTGAGTATTTCCGCCAATATACAAAATCCATCTCAGTATAATATGAGTGAATATGTGAAAGACAACAGGAATGTGAAAAAAGTAAAAGACCCCGGGCTCAGGTTCCACCTTCTAAAACACTCCCGCCTTGCTGTTATCACCTTCATCAATGAATTGCCAAAGACCCAGCATGATATGAGTTCCTTCGTGGTAGATGTTTGTGCCCAGACAGAGACATTGCTATGCTTTTCTGTACATGGACTCTTTAAGGAAGTAGAAGAAAAATCTAATGCCATCAGAGCATTCACAAGAATGTTTATTGCTGTCCCTTCAAATAATGCCACCAGGATGTGTATGGTAAACGACGAGCTGTTTGTAAGGAATGCCAACCCCGAAGAGATCCACCGTGCTTTTGCCGCAGTACCAGCTCCACCTACATCATCCTTCATCTCCATGGTCAATATTTTCCAAGAACAACAAAGCATAATACAATTATTTTCTACTCAATCTGGAATGAATCTTGAATGGTCCAAGAAATGCCTACAGGACAATAACTGGGACTTTCCTAGAGCAGCACAGATCTTTACACAGCTCAAGGTGGAAGGCAAAATTCCTGCAGTGGCATTTCAGAAGTGATCCAACCACCCATCTCTTCAATATTACCAACTTTGTTCTGGGGCTAAATTGGTGACTGTGACTGTGATTGCAAGAAAGACTAAGCCCCAAGGACTCCCCTTTCCCCTTGTTAAGACAACAAACTGTTAAGTGAAGTTTCAGCTGATTAATGAAGTTTCTACCTACTACCAACATTTGTGAATTCTGAAAGTTGAAGATTCATCTCTAGGACTGGTACAAAAGCATCTTTTGGTGCATGTTCTTATTCCACCTCTCTTAACATAAAAAAGTAAAGTTCCATGTTCTGTTGCCTTCAAACGAATGTTATTTAACTACTTTTGCCTGTCTTTATTTTTCTCTCCAAACTATAATATTAATAATGCAGGAGTATGGAGAATTGAATTGATAATTAATTGATGACATGGTGCAGGCACGGCCAGTTCTTTGGGTATCTGCTGTGAAAAGCTGGTGGTGGGGAGGGGGTAGAGGGGGAAAATGATATAGAGAATATAGAGGCAAGTTGAAAAAGGGAGTTCAGAAGCAGGGGTCATGGGGTTGAGGGATAGGGTGTTGAAGAAAAGTGGGCAGCTGTTGAGAAAAGGATGAGAAAGGGGAGAGGCGGAGAGTATCATTCATGTGACCAGGGGTCAGTTAAGAGTACTCAATTGCATGGTCCCAGATAGAGTTGGAAGAGGGCTGTGGGAGTGGGTGGAATTGAGTTTTTTTGAGGGGAACAGACTGCTTTTTATCTGTGCCACCATGTGGTCAGTTCATTAATGTATCCCCAATATCTCAAAGTTGTCAATAAAACTTTACAGTTAACATGTTTACAGCATCTCAAAATTATCAGCATAATTTGTGTTGTGCCAGTCTCACTACAGATATCAAGAACTTTTCTGAGATTTATATATCATAGGACCAAAAGGCCCTATCAGCAAAATCTGATTCAGAATATATCACTAAGATGTAATTTTTGGTTAATATATGACAAAGTTTGTAAATTATGTCCTTATGATCCCTGAGACAGTTTGTGTATTACCTCTATGTTCCTCTTTATAGTCTTATTTCCTATACTGACTAAAAGGGGAGTGGGGCAGGGGAACTAGAACAAAATACAGTTTTAACCAGGGCATACAGTTGGCTTAGTGGAAGGTACATCAGGCCTGAAGTCAGGAGGACCTGGGTTGAAATCTGGCCTCAGGCTCTTCTAGCTGCGTGACCCTGGGCAAGTCATTTAACTCCAATTACCTTTTTGTCTTAGAGTTTTGCTAGTATATAAGGTAAGAGTTTAAATATATATATATATATATATATATATATATATATATATATATATATATATAAATACAATTTTAACATAAGACTAGTCTATCTCAGTGTCAGGGTCTTGTTATCTCAGGTAACCCATAAAATCTTTCAGCTTTCTAGTATTTATCCAAAACCTTATTTGAAGTCATTTCATGTTGCCATCCTTTTCCCTAATGATTTTGGATCATTGATCCTACTTCTCCAATTCCCAAAGTTTGTTTGTGGTATATTGATTGATAAGAACTAGAAGAAATCCATTATGAAGAATTCAGGGGCATGTAAAAATGTCTAAAGAACTAATGGGGATAAGAGGCTGATAAATTCTATATTTTCTTCCCATCAGAAATTTTATAAAGAAAACAAATTGGGGAAATGAAAATTTGCTAACACTAATTTCTGAGAAAACCAAGAGGTAGTTTAAGAAAATAGATCACTATTTAAGTTTCAAGGGTACCTAAATGTCTCAGCACAATGTCTGGGAGGAGAAATAATGAGTTCTGTTTTGGATATGTTGAGTTTTCGATGTTTCTGGGACATTCCTTTTGAAATGTCTAACAGGCAATTGGTGGTATATGACTAAAACACTTGGGGAGATTGGAGAGGGATCACACAGAGCTGATAATTATACCCGTAGGAATTGATGAAGTCCCTGAGCAAGAAAGAAAGAATATATGCCCTAGGGAATACTCAAGAGTTAGGGTGCTTGAAATGGATGATGAGACAGCAAAGGAGATGGAGGAGTGGCTAAACATGTAGGAAGAGAAACAAGAATTATTGCCACAAAAACCCAAATTATCTAGAATAAGAGGAAGGTCAAACTGTCAAATGCAACAAGGGGGTTAATTGGGATGAGGAATGAAATAAAAAAGACTATCAGATTTGGCAGTGGAAATGCCTACACTAGGTGCTACTGTCTGGCAAGGTGAAAAAGTATTCCTTGCCTTTGGAATTGGGCATTTGGCCAACCCACCCAAATTACCCTTTTCTTCTGCCATCTTATGGCCCAGAGTGCCTGACCTTCCCTCGGTTCTATCCCCCATTCTGGAGGTCAGAAGCTTCACTGAGGCACCTGTTTGTTTTACATCTGCTGATTATCTTGCTTACTCAAGACTCAGTATCCTAATGGTAAGTGATTCCAACTCACATGGCTCATCTATCTCTGGTATTTAGTGACTCTCAAGTTATTAATTAGAAGACGTAAATCATAAGATTATCTGAGAATTACAACCTAGAGTGCCCAAAAAGAGGGTGAAACCCTAATACACCTTTTCATTATGCACTGGAGAAATCCAACGCAGACCAATAAATGTTCTGACTTTAGATACAGGTTACTAGCAATGTTAATACTGGCATTATCTTCCTCTGTGGCATTCAGTTTTGGAGGCATATTTTAAAAAACCACTAGTTTAATATGTCTAAAGGTGAGATTTCATTATTTAATTTACTTTAACAAAAAAAAAAACTCCATGTAGGTTCCTCAAAGAAACAAAGCATCACTAACCTTTATTATTTCATCCGTTAATTTTTAACTCTGTACCTGTTAACTTCTGAAATGAAAGTTAAATATTTATGCTTTGGCTTCCTCTAATTTTAACAACTCTAAAACTAAATCAAAATTCCTTCTATATTTCATAAGCTTACCAACTAAAATATATAACAATGTTCATAATTCAAAACATACATGCAAAATATTTCCACCCAATGCATAATGAAGGGATTTATTCACTTTGCACATTCTCTGTTAGCCTCATCTCTGCCTTGATGATCAGTGAAGAAGTTGAATTGTCACCATAACCTTACTCTACTTTGAGAATTGTTTCTGGCTGGTTGTAGGGGGATAGATTAAAAACCATCTTAGAATGGTGGCTATCTTCATTCTGTAGAGTGGCACCAGCTTCCTTCCATCAAATAGTTAAATACAGGAATTTTGTGTGTTTGCCTTTTGAGATCAATTTGTCTGTCTTCCAGAAATAAATGGTGTGGAAAGAATATTGGCCTTGAGACCTGGAAGTCCCAAGTTAAAATTCAAGCCTTTGATACATACAGGCTGTAGGGCACTGGACTGAGAGACTTTGCTTACACTACTTGATAAGTTGCTTTATGAAACCCCCAAATTTCCTTTTGTCTCATGGGAACTTGCCTTCAAGGAACTCCCAAACTGACCCCTTATCCCAGACTGAATATAAGCCATTAAGCACCCTGAAAGGAATAATACAGATACTCAAACCTTAAGTACTCTTTTGGCTTAGAAGTTTTTCCAATTGTATGTAGACTTCTCTTGGGGAGTCCAGCCCCTGGCTGGATTCCTCCTGTCTTAGCCTCCATGTAAGCCAATCAGTTCTTCTTCCTTTTCCCTAATTCCCCAAAGTGTATATCCAGCCCCAAATTCTTCAGTTTGTCAGAATTTCTCATGATGCACATTCCCGAGACATTGTTCTCAGAGTCTCAGATCCTAGATGGGCATGGTAGTATTGGTTTGTGTGTGCACATGACTCTGTGGTGGCCATAAAGACCCTATCTCCATTGTCCTGATTAAAGACATGTTCTTCTTAACTACTTTAGTAGTTCTGTGTTTTTCCAGGTTGGCATATTTGGAGGTTCCATAGAGCTGCAGGAACCCATTGAGATCCAGTCCAGACTCAACTTGGCAGATTGCTTGGGTAAATGAAACTCTAGACAATGAATATGTACATTTGGGAGACTAAACCACTCTTTAATCAGAAGTTTGTTGAACTATGGGCAGTCACAGGTCTGTGCCTGCCCCAGCAAATCTCCTGGAGGGAACTATTGCTGCATATATGTCCATAAATTATGGACCAGGTACCTGTAGGTATTTAGATAAATGGAAAAAGTTAACTAAATCTGACTCTAAGAATGGTTGGCCAAAATGGGGCTCTTTGATGGCAAAAAGATTATATTTTTGCAGTCCATCCTAAACTCTACAGGTCCTGCGATTGAGGACACTGAATGGGAAGCCTTCAATCA
This sequence comes from Monodelphis domestica, assembly GCF_027887165.1. Lineage (NCBI taxonomy): Eukaryota > Metazoa > Chordata > Mammalia > Didelphimorphia > Didelphidae > Monodelphis > Monodelphis domestica. The sequence goes on along the minus strand of NC_077235.1, from coordinate 23,633,933 downwards.
ATGGCTCCTTGAGGTGACCAGGAAACAATCACAGTCAGACCAATCCTTGGGTCCAGAGAAAGGTAAGAGCATGAAAAGGTAAGTAAAGAAGGAAGTAAGATCTGTCCAAGTGAAGTCAGATTGCTAAATTACAGAAAGTAGATGAACTTAAGTAACTCTTGGAAAATGCTACCTCCTCCTAAGAGTCCACCTAAACCTCCCAGGTCACCTGATGTCCCAATTCCCCAGTTTCCTTTTAAGATCAAGGGAAAGGAAAGATGCCACAGTACTTTAGGCATTTTTTACTCCTTGTATGAAGGCTGAATTCATAGCTGTGGCTAAGGAATTTCCAAAGGCTAGAGAGAACTCTATGGAATTTGCCAGAAAATTTGAAGTCACTCTTTTTACCTACCAGCCTGCACTCTCTGACCTCTATCAGCTAGCCCAAGTGAGGCTCATTGGTTTCAAACAGCCCAGTGGGACAATCCTCTTGAGCACACAAGACATTCATTTATTGGCTGGAAAGGATGGGCCTGAGACACACCTCCAAAAAACTCAGATGGTTGGGGAAGCTTTGCTGGAAGCTATTCCCAAGACTTTCCCTAAGTCTGTGAACTGGGAAAAAATTCAGTCTTGCACTCAAAATATAGGAGAGTCTGTTTTTGATTTTTACAACAGGTTTTTTACTACCTTTAGAACAAATTTCTTTCTCTTACCCAACAGCTCTGATGCATTAGTCACCTTTACTTCTTTCTATGTGGCAGAACTAACTAAATACCTTGTGAACCTTATTAAGGGAGGGAAAGTAGATTGGTATATAACACCCACTTCTGACTTGATTTATTTAGCTACTAAAGGTCAACAAATCCTAGTGGAAGAGAAAGAGACTGAAGAAGAAAATCAGAAGAATGAGATATTGAACCTGCAGCTGCAACAACTAAAGCTAAGGAAAAAAGAGCCTACTTAATCCTTTGTTTCTAGACCTTTTCTTTCCAGGTATTCAGCTGAGTCACTACAGGATGAATAGTGTCATTACTGCCACAGTTCAGTCATCTAAAGAAAGACTGCAATGAGCTGCAATGTAAGTTAAAGTGTTATCAAGGGAAGTTTCTACTCTCCTTAGAAGGGCTCTCTTCCAAGAAACCCCACTGGGCTGCCTCACAGTGATGGAGTTCTGAGGATGTTAAGGGTTTGTTTTTTTTCCTGTGGTGGCAACATCCCCAGTGGGTATCAGCCACATTGTGGTCGCTTCTCATCCCATCAAGATTCTCATAGAAACTGGCACCACAATGTCTCCTAAATCCCACTGCTTTTCCTAACCCCCTTCCTTGAAGGGATAAACAGGTTTCAATAGTGGGGATCACAAATCATGTAAGTTTATTTATGTGTCACAAGCCCTTCCCTTTATCTGAGGGGATATGGTGGAGAACCCAGCCTTTTCTTCTTTCTCTAGATGCTTCCCTCCACCTTCTAGGCTGAGATTTTCTTGAGAGATATAGAGTTATAATTGAATTCTCTCCCCAGGATGATATTCAGCTTTCTCTTTCCCCACTCACCCTCCTTCCTTCATGTACTCACAGCTCCAAATTTTGCTTGCAATTCTCCACCCCTTAAGGACATTCCTGCCTCCCTATGCTACTAATTCTTCTGATATTAGAAGAGTTCTGAGTGCATCTCCTATATAGATTCAGCTGGACCTTTCTAAACTTCTCCCTAGAATTCTACCATATTCTCTCTCATGAGAGGCAGTGAAGGGGATCAGACCCCTTATTGATAATTACTTATTAGTTGGCATCATGGTAAGATGTTCCAACCCTTGTAATTCACCCATACTTGCAGTCTGTAAGCCTGGTGGCTGAGGGTGGCACTTAGTCTAAGATCCCCAAGCAGTCAATACTTGTGTGATCCCTGGAACCCCCATGGTAGCCAACACCTACACCCTTTTGAATCTTATCCCTCATGACTCCACTGTTTTTACAGTTGTTGATTTGTGTATGAATATTTTAGTGTACCTCTCCACTCAGATAGCCAATTCCTTTTTGCTTTTATTTAGGAGGGGCAGAATTATACTTGGATTATATTGCTTCCAGGCTACAAAGAGGGCTGATCTCACAGGTCCTGAAAGCAGATCTTGTTGACCATAAATTCCCTTCAGGTTCCACTATTCTTCAGTATGCAGATGATTTACTTTTGTGCTTCCCAGATCTCCAGTCCTCAAAAAATAATTCTATTTTTCTCCTTCCATACTTAACACATACAGGCCATAAGATATCTAAAGAAATATTGTAGTTTGTTTTTCCACAGGTGAGATTTGGGGTACACTTGATTTTGACTAATGTTTTCCATCTAGAACTAGTCAGGTTGGCTGCAATATTAAATTTCCCTCATCCCACAACTAAATGACAGTTTTGAGGTTTTGTGGGTTTAGCTAGCTACTGCAAATTATGGGTCCCCTCCTTTTCTTTGTTAGCAAGACCCCTGTATGACCTGCTCAAGGATTTGGCTCCTGAGCCTCGACTTTGGGATGAAATTTCTAAGGTGACTTTTGTTGACCTAAAATCAGTCCTTTCATGCCCCCCCAGCCTTAGGTCACATTATTTATTCCCTTCCTTTCCACATCTTCATGGTGAAGAGAAAATGAAAGGGTCTTGGTGTTTTGTGCCAGAAGCATGGGGACCATTGCAGACCCCTGGGGTACTTTAGCAAAGTCCTGGACCCAGTGGCTAGAGGATTCCCATCATGTCTACAAACTGTTGGTGTAGCTTCTGACATTTTGGCTTTAGTTGAAGAGGTGATATTAGATTCCCCTTTAACCCTGCATATTCCCCATGCAATTGAGACTCTTTTGAACTCTTTATCATACCCAGCATTTTTCCACCAGTTGACTTGTCCTGTCCAAATCTAGTATTACTATTTCCAGGTGTAGAACTCTAAAGCCAATCACTTTCCTTCCAGATATGAAAGACAGGGACCAGACTACACTGAAAATCATGATTGTGCTAACTTTACTGATTCTATTCTAATTTTACAGGAGGGTCTCCAAGAGACAGAGCAAGAAAACCCAGATTATTCTTGGTACACACATGGGTCCTATCTTCAAAATGACACCAAGGATCTAATGGCTGGACATGCCATCACCACCACTAAGGAAGTCATTGAAGCAGAACCCTTACCTTTGGCATCATCTGCAAATTGGCAAAAGGAAAACAGGTAAACATATACAGGGAGAGCAGGTATATGCATTTGGGGTGCCTCATGACTTTGGAATGTTATGGAAATAGAGGATTTTTGACTTCTGGGTCTCTTAGAAAGAATGGAGCACAAGTTCAGAGATTATTTAATGACCTCTTGTTAATAAGAGCAGTGGCCATTATCAGGGTTCCGGGGTACTCTTGTGAGAACTCTCTCCATGCAAAAGGAAATGCCCTGGCTGACCGACATGCCAAGGAGTCTGCCATGCACCTCCCAGTCACAATAGGTTTGTTATCCTCCACTCTGCAGGAGCCAGCCCTCAAAGCTGGACTGACTGAGGCAGAGATTGCATCTGCCCGAGAGACCATGTCCCAGTCATCCAGAAGAGACCAGAAAGAGAGGGATGTGCTAAGAATAAAGACTCAGGATTGTGGCATGGACTTAGAGTGCGTGGTCCTTCCTGACTCCCTGTGTCATCCCATGGTGAAATATTTACATTCTCTGAGTCACTGGGGGCCTAATAAGTTGCTTACAAATACCTGTAAATATTGGTGGGGAAAGATGAAATGAACAGCTAATGATGTGTATTGGTAATGTGAAATCTGCTCCAAATATAATGTTAGCAAACTTCTGCATCTTCCCCTAGGTAAATTCTCTCTTTCTGAGGTCCCCTTTCAAGTATGGCAGATTGATTTTATTCAGCTTTTACCTTGTGCAGGGTAGAAGTTTGTATTAGTCATAGTTTACATGTTCTTCTGTTGGGTAGAAGCATTCCCTTGTAGACAAGCCTTTGCAAAAGCAGTAGCCAAGTACCTACTGGAAAATCTATTTCCAGCACGGGGAATTCCTAAGGAGATTCATAGTGACAGAGAAGCTCATTTCACAGGTTCATTAGCTACTCAGATATTAGCAGCATGGTCAATACTTCATCATTTACACTGTACTTATCATCCACAGTCCTTGGGGTTGGTCAAATGTAGCCAGTGGAATTAGTAAGGTTCAGCTTGACAAATTCCTGGATGATTTAAATTTGCCATAGCTCAGGGCTCTTTCTTTAGTTCTCCTAGATCTTGGAGCCAAGCCTTTTGGAAAATTCTTCCTCTTACTTTTCGAAATAATCACTGGCTGTCCAATGTCCTTCTTGTCACCGCACAGAGATTCTATAACTACTATAGTAGACTTCCATTTTGTCATATTGTAAGGGACTCACACAAAGGCTCCAAACCCTTAACTATCTTATTTCTCAGTCAGTTTCCAGGAATTCTGATTTGAACACATCTGACTCTGGAGTGGTCCACTCAGCCCATCAGTGATTCAAAGATCCTACTGACCAGGAGAAAGAAGCAGAAGACTACTGAACTGAGTTGAGTATCCTTTTTGCTCTCCCTTTCAAGGTCCTTAAAAATTTTTCCCTGAACCAGATATAGAGCAGGCACTTTTTAATTCCTCTGGCAATTCTAGTAATACCTTCCCTGAGCAAGGTCACTTTTAAGTTTAGCAATTACTTTATTTATTTATTTTTTAGAAGCAGCTAAGCTTTTTTAATAATGGGTCATATGAGCTGAAGTCCATACAAATTCAATACATATAAAGGCAAATAAATGCCTACAATGACACAGACATGCTTAAAAATGCTTGTTTACTTGACTTACAATTCCTATATATGCTAACCCTACATGAGCAATTACTTTGAGAACTAGAAAAGTCAGATAAGGAAAAAGCAAGTCCTCATATCTAGCTAGAGTAGGAAAGTTTCAACTCTGTGGCATTTTATTTTGTTATGAGGTTTAATATAATATCTGTTAATTTGGAGATTTACACCAAAATTTACAGAGTGCTTTTCTAAGGCTGCATAACTTAAAATATGTTCAGTATCTATGCAGAATCACAGAATGTAATTATTTCTCAGTCTGATGTCATGAGAATTCAGAAAAAAGGGAAGTCTAATAATTTTTTATGGATGTAATTGTTAACAACACGAGAAAGTTGTATTCAACCATAAACATGATTGGAGGGAACTGCCATTTGAGGTTAAATTGTATGGGAAAGTAATTAGAAGAAATTCTATGGAGCAAATTGGTTGGTGATGCCAGCAGCCCTAAGGGGTGTCTTCTGGTAACTTCAGGTATGGTTTTGTATCATGGGAAAGCTGAGAGGGTTCTCAGCTAGATTCTCTAGAAAGAAACATAAGTTCTTCTATCTGGCAGGTTCTATATATGGCTGTGCATCCTTGCCAGCTTATATCGGGCATTAATACTCCAAATTTGGGAAGTACTTCTCCCTTATTTTAGTTATGTCCCTCTTTTCTCCTGTTATAAAAAGTTTTCTATAATCACAAAAGGGAAAAAGTCCGGGATAGGCTAATGCTGAAATATAGAGGAACTGAAGATGTAGATATGTGGATGAATATTGAGTTTTAGTTATCAGTAGGAAAGAATGGCCTATGATCTTGTTGCTGCAGACAGAGCACAAGAGTTCAAGGGATCTGAAATTAATTTTTTAAAATAGTGGTTAATATGAATGAAATGTCCAATCCATTTGAGCACAGTTATAGTTCTTAAATAAGCAGTTAAAGTAAATTTAAAAAGTGTTGTTTTTATATCCTCATCATCTCATTCCCCAGAAGGGGGAAATGAGAATGTGGAATTAGTATCTCATTTTCCACAAGGGAAGTGAGAAGTATAATTTTAATTTTTGAATTTAATTTTTAATTTTGAAAATTTTAATTTAATTTTAAAATTCTTTTAAAACTGAGATAGTCATGCAAGAATTTTTTAATATTGCTTTGGCTCTATAATAGGACACTTCATTAGAATTTTATTTTGTGTTGACAGAAGCTATTTTTCATTATTGTTCTGAGCACCAGTATTACGTAATTTTTAAGGACTGACAGAACATTTCAATGAGGCTAAAATTACTGAATGTCTGCTGTGGCTGCCAGCATAATTTAGTCCTACGTGTATTTGTGAGCAAATATCCAAAGATCAATCAATTCTTATTGGAGAATTGGTTATAGATTTCTCATGTTTTCTTTTTTCAGCAATGGAACTGTTCGAGAACCTGTCTATTATATAGGAAGCTTCTACAAAAGAAGGACACTAGAGCCTACATATGGACCTCATAGGACTTGAAAAACACAAGAGTCCATGGGAAATGGGGTATTTTTTTCTTGTTAAGATTTTGCCAAAGGTGGAGTTCCCATCTTCTGGCTGACTATCAATATGTTGTGACTGATGAGGATTGCCCCTGAAAGCAAACTGTCGGTGTTTAGTCCCTTTGTCTCCCTTCCACTGTTGGTAACAGAGGATCCAACACTGCTGGGCACATTGTCCTTTGTTCCTTTGTTATGGTCAGTGGTAGAATCACTGTGACCAGAAGGGGGAAAAACAAGATGCTTTATGACCCCCCCCCAAATTTACCCGTTTGTCCCATGGGAGCTTACCTTCATGGAGCTCCCAACCTGATCCTTGCCCCATATTGAACAATAAGGCATCAAGCACATATTAAGCACCCTGAATAGGAATGGTAGAGACACTCAAACCTTAAGCACTCTTTTGGCTTAGAAGTTTCTCCCACTATGTCTAGGCCTCTCCCCTGGCTGGAATCCTCCTTCTCTTGTCTTCATGTAAGTCCATCACTTCTCCTTCCTTTCCTTTACTCCCCAAAATGTATATTGGCCCCCAAGTTCTTCAGTTAATTTGAAATTCCCATGATGGACGTTCCTATTGTTGGTACATTTTCCCAGAGACATTGTTCTCAGAGTCTCAGAGCCTTAGCTGGGTATGGTGGTATTGGTCTGTGTGTGGTGGCCATAAGGACCCTGTGTCCCTTGTCCTGATTAAATAAGACTTGTTCTTTGTAACTACTTTAGTGGTTCTGTGTTTTTCCAGTTTGACACCCTAGAGTTCCCTACACATATGACCTCATGTGTCTAGTGTCTATCCCTGGGCCCAAGAGTTAATTTCTTGCTCCATTCTAATGCAGAAGACTGTTTCACTGTCCCCTTGACATTCACTCTAATTCTCCGACCTCAGCCTCTGTTCTCCTGCTACAACTTTGCCTCTAACCTAATCCAGCAGTTGTTTCTGACTAACACATCTGATTGAATACAATGCCCCAAATTTTGAGTTTGTGGACTCTACAAGTGTGGTGCACATAACCCTTCATTTCTAAAACTAGGTCCACCTGACATAGTCAGCTCTGAAATGATAGAGGGCAGAATTCTTGCAAGTACTAACCTTGATTAAAAGCTGTACTCAATATCTAGTAAATACATAGCTAGAGCTACAAATAAGGCACACAAATTGTACTCATTTGAGAAGTTTATGTTTAAAAAATCACTTTTCTTCTCAACTTGGTTCGGAGTCTTTGGCACTATTCTTTGTGAGTGCTTAAGGAAATAAATATATTTTTAAATTAATGAATGAAGTCTGCTGCTCCCTAGTGGAATGAGATGTCGTTTCATAGGACAAGGAAAAAACTAATCCCTAAGAATTGGGATTGCATACATAATCTAATCTACCTTTATTACCCCATACACAGCTTTAATTCAGAAGGACAAGGAAACTAAAGTGATTGAATATGGAGAATGCTGGGATGTTCACAAGTATGGGCTAGGATATCTCTACTAGATCATTAGAGCAGTGACCATATTTACCTGCTACTAAAACATAAAATAAAACCATCAGATGACTGGGTTTTTGTCCAGATGTTTCCAAACAAACATCTATTACATAGACAGACCATTTGGCTGGTTGTTGGAAGGTTTTTCTCTCTTCACCCAGATACTTAGATACTACTTTGCACTGCTTGTACCTTGGAATCAGAATCACAGAAGCAGAAGAGGATTTAAAGGTCAACTAGTTCAACCTATTTGTGGCAAAATGCCTTCTGCAACATATCCGATGAACAGTTATTTGGCCTTTGCTTGAAAGACCCTCTAGGGCAAACTACCATCTCTAAAGGCAACCACTTCCGGCTTTGGAGAACTTGGGCCTCTTCTACCCACCTAATTTAATGGATTTAAGGCCAAGTAAAATATTTAATTCATATTCTATGTGACAACTCTTACAACTCTTATGCCTTCCCCCAATCACCAAATGGGTAATGTATTGGACATGGGATCATGAAGATCTGCATTCAATCCAACCATAGATATATACAAGCTGTATGGCCCTGAGCAAGTTATTTAAGCCTCCTAAGTCTCAGTTTCCTCGTTTGTAAATCAGCAATAACAGTAGTACCAGTCTCACAAGAGATTTTTTAAGGATGAATTGGTATTATATATATAGGGTATCCCAACACCCTATATTCAAGTATGCTGTACTATATAACAGGCTATCACCATTATCCTGGCCTCCTCTTTCTGGCATGATTAAGGCAGGAACAGCCTATGTTTAGAACAAATTGCTATCCTGCTCTTATCCTTTATATTCAGTGCTTTGTAGAATATTGTACAAGTGGATAAAACTACTCATTTTTGTAATCAAATTAAGGTATTAGGAGGTAGGGTCATCCTCCTCTGTAGGCTTTCTGAAAACATTTTCAGGACAACTCCAATAGCAGCCAGGATAATAAGAGAATATTGTACAACCTAATTCTACATAATTTTTATTTCTTCAATTGGTGTCTATATTTTGAAAGTTTTATTGCGAGTGTTTTGGAGATTAGAAAATATTGAGAATAACAAAATCCAAGCAAAATGTTGTTCTTAAGTATTAATGATCAGTGGTCTTTCTGGGGTTTAGGGGTTATAGGCAACAGCTTTAGTTATGATGATGCTCCATTTCCAATGTAATTTACATGTAATATTCTTGAAGCTGGGTTGGGGAAGCATATTGATGACATGGGAATTTGTTTTCCCCAAGTCTATGCAAGATCATAATGGCAAGGTCCTTGTCATCTTTCAAAAGAATCAGTAAATATTCTTCCTTGATGTACATTGCTAATTTTATATTTGTCAACATCAAATGATCTGAGATATCATGGGATATCATACATATTTTGCCAAACCCTAACCCTTCCCGCCATCACCACTCTTCCTCTGCTTCTATTGTCAGGATGCTCAAGAGACTTAGAAGTCACACAACTATGGTGAAAAGGGACATTATACATTCAAGTTATCCTACTTCAACAAGGGCCTCACTACAACCAAATAGCCTTTTTATTTCTTCCTAATTGATTCTCTGTCTCATTCCTCACTTAAGCTATTTAAAGTCTCCTCTTGCTTCACTGTCTCCCACAATGCCACCTCCTTCTACTCTCTTAACCACGTACCATATCTCTTTACTGAGGCCATTCTACAAGAACTCCCTCTTCTCTCATTCTCTTTCTCTCAAAACATCTTGAAATAATTTCCTAGTCTCAACTCTTTTGTCTCAGGCTCTGGTAAAGAAATGACTTCCTCCTGGCAAAGGTCAAGCCCTCATATATGCACTTGATTCAATTTTCTCCTATCTTATGGGAAAGATTGTGTTCTCTTTTTCTTCTGCTAGTCAGATCATCCCCTCTCAGATAGTTAATCTCTCCCTGTGTCTGAGTTCCTTCCCTAATGTCCTTAAACATCTACACAATGCCTCACACTAAAAAAAAGTTTGTTAGAGCTTACCATTCCCTCAATTTCAATATCTCTCCTCCATTTCTCATCAAAATTCCTAGTAAAATATGTCAACATTTTTGGCATCTTCTTTCACTCATCCCTAAGCCTTACTCAGATTTCCAGTGATCCAAATTTAATACCACACAGGTTGGAGACATGATGGAGAAAAGAAAGTCCCAGGTGAGAGAGATAGAGAAGGAAAGGAATTAAAGATGGAGCTTGGCCAGAGGCCAGGCATCAGTGAGAGCTGAGATCTGAGAGGGCGGAGATTGCTGTGGCTCTGTTTTTAATGTCTTTGATATGCAAATATACATGATACATTGGGATGATTATCATTGGTAAATGACAAGGTATAGGTGTGGTTTCTCTTAGGGAGGCGAACACAAAGAAACCTGTTTTCAGCCTCACCTGGGAGAAGCTGGGGTCAAGGGTCAGAGGCTTTCCCAGCCATGAGCAAGACTGAGCATGCTCTCTTCTAAGCCACTCTGTACATACTAACTGTTTCCCTTGCCCATAGCTAGGGGTGGACTGGTACAACTGTGATTATAGGAAATAGAACAGTTACAAATTCAATGCATCTCAGATAAGAGAAGTTGTTGACTGAGAGAAAATTATTTGCATCAAATCCCCTTGAAAAAAAGTCTTCATGTCCAGAGTAAATAGGAAATTAACACAAATATTTAAGAGCCAGAGCGATTCCATATTATATATGGCCAACAGATAAGCATCATTACCAAAATAAGAACTGCAAACTATTAATAATAAAAAAGATTTTACCAAATCATTACAATAAGACAAACACAAATTAAAATGACTTTGAGTTTTCACCTTATACCCAGAAAATTGGCGAGATGACCAAGTATGTAAATACTGTTGGAGTTGTTATAATAAGACAAGAATGTTGGAGCTGTGAACTGTTCCAACCCTTTTGGCAAGCAAATTGGAACTATGCTAAGAAAATCACTAAAATATCTAGCCATTTTGATCCAGAGATCCTTCCTCTAGGCTTGTGCCTCAAGAATCTCAAAGATAGAAAGGCCCCATACATACCCAAAGAGGCAGAGCACAACTTTCCATAATAACAAAGAACTGGAAACAGAAAACCATCAACTGGGGAATGACTAAACATATTGCATGAGGTGTATGAATTAATGGTAAGAAATAATAAATAATGAATTCAGAGAAACATGGGAAGACATATAAAGTGGCGAACATCAAGTAAGCAGAACAAAGAAAATCATAATATCACTGCAATAGAATTAAGAAAAAGAAAAGTATATGCTATATAATTAATGATCGTTTGGCCCTAGAGAAGGAATGAGAAAATGGACCTCTCTCCCTTTCTTGGAGAGGTGGCAAAGGACTCTAAGTATGGAATGTTGTATGTGCTGTAAGACACAATCAGAGAATTAGTTTGCTGAATTTTTTAAATTCTTTGTTATAAGGAAAGTTGTGCTGAGTAGGAGGGATGTCTCTTCAGGAATGAATGGAAAGTAAAAACAAAAGGCATCAAAGAATCTAAAAATTAACAAAGAAATATGTCACCCAGAACTGAATCTGAACTTCTGATGGCTGCTAAGATCTCTTCCAGCTCTAAACATTGATGGAGAGATCAGACCAAGACTATTGCTTAACTCATTCAGAACAATCAATTTCTCATAATGCAGTCTAAGATAATAGCAATAACGGTAGCTAACATTTACATAGTTCTTACTATGCGCCAGGTACTGTGTTAAGCTCTTTACAGTTATTATTTCATTTGGTCTTCACAACCATTCTGAGAGGCAGCCAATATTATTGTCTCTACTTTACAGAAGAGGAAACTCTCAAGGCAGAAAGGTTACAAAACTGGTAAGAATCTGATGCTGATTTGTGTGATACCTCCTTCAGTTAAGAAATCTATGCAAAATATTGATATAAACAACTTAGAGGCAGACTTTTGAATATCTATATCCCAAAATATTAAATCAGTGTTTTAATTGAAAAAAAAAAGAACCTGATGCTGGATTTAAACTCAGGTCTTTCCTACTCTAGGTCCAGCATTCTATTTCACCACCCAGCCATGACAGTTGGTCTACAACCTAAGTTAAACATTTCTCTTCATTATCAAGCCTTGATATATTTCTACCAAAATATAAAAGAAACTGTTCTAGAAGCCAAAGAGAAATATACAGAATCACTAATTGCTCTCATCTTGATCTCAACTTCCTGAATGTTTCATGTCAAAAGTGGGAATGGTTGAGTTCCTTGAATGATTACTTTCATTCTCTTCTTCTTTGGGTGCAAATACAAGTCTCTACTGCCTTTTCCATAATTCCATACCTGGAGCGTCCCTCATATCCATATCTCAGACTCCTCAAACTATGCACAAAGGGAAGGAGGATTAGGATGAGCAGAGGAGAAGAAAAGTTTACAACAGCTTATTTCTGTCAGCTTTTCATCTTAGCCACTCTTTTAAAAATTTTTTTAAACCCTCACCTTCTGTCTTAAAGTCAATACTGTGTATTGGCTCCAAGGCAGAAGAGCGGTGAGGGCTAGGCAACGGGGCTCAAGTGACTTGCCCAGGGTCACACAGCTGGGAAATGTCTGAGGCCAGACTGGAACCCAAGACCTCCTGTCTCTAGACCTGGCTCTCAATCCACTGAGATACCCAGCTGCCCCCGCATCTTAGCCATTCTTGCCAAGTGCCCAACTGTTATTTCTATGCTGCTAGAGGAATTCAAGTACAGTGAGTGTCCTTTGGTCATCCTAAGGCAAAAGTCCAGTCATTCTATTCTAGTAGCAGCAATGTTTCTCAGAGTGTAGCCTTCTGTCATCCACTATACAATTCCTGGCTCTTCTTAGTTTAAAAGCCTGAATTGGGACATCTTTCTCTAGCCAAATTCACGGATATTCTAATATTTCTATTTTATTCACAACTTTTAAGAACATGACTAATTCTATATTGGTATAATGGAATTTGGAGTTTCTGAGGCATTTTCCTTCCCATGAAATTAATTTTCTTAAGTGCAAAGATAGACTTTACTTTCCATATCCATGGAGAAAAAGAAAATAAATAGTCTGTTTTTTTTATGTGTGAAAAGTACATTAAAAAACAAGTTTATGTCACTGGTATGATATCTGCACTTTCGATGATTTATCCCTTAAAGTCCAGAACAGGATTCTCAAACCCGCCTGTGGCAGAATCAGGAAGTGGGTCTTGGGAGGCTCCTCATTCTCTCCCTTTTCCAGTTCAGTTTTCCATCCCTTCTTCAGGTACCTGTAATGTCAGATCCCCTTCACATCACAGAGAAAGGCAAGTATGAGAAATAATTCACTATAGGGGACTTGGACATCAATGTCTCACTTCTCCCCAGGGTATTTGTGGTCTGAAGATGCTGAGGAAATGGTAATGTTACCTCTGACCTCAGGAACCTTGGGCACGTTGCTTCACTTCCCTGGGCCTCAGTTTCCTTAACTGTCAAATGTATTAAATAATTACCAAATTGCAGCCTATCTCTAATAAACTATGAAAATAATTTCTAAAAGGTAGAATTGTAGGCACTTTGGGCCAGGAGAATGGGGTTTTACAGAGGAAGGTGTCAACATGGAATCAAGAAACCCCCAACTTGTGGCCTAGTGGGATCTGGTGAAGCCCAGGTTTCAAGATTAGCTTATAGGTTTGAGACCCCAAAGTTTGTACTTGTTCCCTGTTCCCATGGGAATCCACCCTGAGGGAATCCCAGGCGAGCAGTTTCATACTGAGTAGGGACCCTAAGGAGAATGACAATCCTAGTTAGGTGAGACTAAGTATAAGCTAAGGACCCTCTTTGCCTTAGGTAGTCTCCCCTATTGTATCAAGAGACCCTTTCCCAAGAAGATCCGCATGTGGGCAGAGACCATCCTTTAGTATCCATTATAAGCAGCCCCTTCCCTTAGATCCTCTCCTCTAGCTGTGATTCCTTTCCCAAGCTGGACTGTATCCTGTCAGTGTAGTTTGAACACTCCCATTTTCCTTGTAGCTATAGTGATGTCAATCATCTTTCCCTGCCCCTGGATTCCCCAAATGGTATAGAGGTTCCCCAAATTCTTTGTTCCTTGGAGTCGTCATCTAGCATGGTGGCACTCCCAGGGGTCAGTGACCAGAGCGGCCAGAGTTCAATCCTCGGACTCTGTGCAGTCGTGTGTTCTGTGTCGAGGCCTCCTATTGCATTGAACCCCTTTCCCTTGATTAAAGAGTGATTTTGACTATTTAATAGTTTTGTGTTTTTTTCCCAGTCAACAAGGGTAAGGATAGGATCCCTAACAATCTTTTATTACATATCACTACATTGTTATATATTATATACTACACATTACATATTACATAATACTACATTATTACCTTATATGTAAAACAACCTACCCTCCACATATTTAAAGTTGGCTTTCCTAGCCTGAATGAATTGATTAGAAAATATAATATTATTAAGCTTGTTCTAATTTATTCAAGCTTAGCCACTAGTTCATCTCTGTGATTCTTTGGGGACTTTCTTGGTTTGCAGAATACAAAATAAAATCCCAAGGGCTATAATGAAAAATAAACTTCCAGAATATATTGCACAACTTCAAAAGTTATGTTGGGGCTAGATTCATTTCTATTAATTCTGGCCACTTCAATAAAGTTTTGCTCAAGGTTATGAAAAACTCCAGTCGCTTAGACACAGATGCTTCCATTAAGGCGGTTCAGAACTATAGCCCAGCATTTACAAATGGTTAGTCACAAATCACACATCACCTTTGGCATTTCAAGCAGAATAGGAGCTAGGGGGAAATGTAGGTTGCCAGATGAAAGAGGGACAGAGAAACAATTATAGATAACAAAGCCCTGAAAAGCAGAAGCTCAGTGGATTGCTATAGTAGTCCTTTTGTACCCCGGAGAGAACAATGGAACAGAACAGATCTCAGGATGATGTGGAATATGAATGCATGGCCATGTGTCCATAAGGTTAAGTCCTATTCAATGATGCTATATCATTTCTCTCTTGATAGTTTTTTTTTATTGTCTCTTTTATTAATAGAGAGCAAGCTGAATATAAACATAGGAACCAGACAGAATGTAGTCTAACAATGAGCAAACTAAAGTGTGTGTTTCACAAGGACAGAGATTTATAACTGAAGGGAACTTAGACAATTAGCTAATCTATTCCTCTCTTTTTATAGAAGTGTAAACTGAGGCCTACAGTGATTAAGCAACTTGCACAAACCTAGGTGCTGCTACAGTGGATAGAGTGCTGAGCTTGTAGTCAGAAAAACCTGAATTCAAATCCAGCCTCAGTCACTACCTGTGTGACCCTGGGCAAGTCACTTAATCTGTTTACCTCAGTTTCCTCATCTATAAAATGAGATGGAGAAGGAAATGGCAAACCATTGTACTATCTTTGCCAAGAAAACCCTAAATGGGGTAATGAAGGATCAGACACGACTGAAACCACTGAACAACAAAGAACCCCAGTGGCAAGCTTCAAAGCTAAGATTCAAACTGAGCCCCTTTGACTTTAAATCCATTTCTCTTGCTGTGGCACCCTGCAGTACTCTCCCTTTGTGTATATATCTATACATGAATTTAAAAATAAACTATAAACAATAGAAGTATATAGTTTCTTACACAAATCTCTATTTTGTTCTTTAGATATTAAAATGTTTGTCTATTGATAATTCAGTTCACAATAAAACATTTCTAAAAGAAAGAAAAAGATAAAACAATTACAATAACTACAACTTTGTACTCCTGAAAGGAAAATAAACATGAGGATCTACAGCATTATAAAAATGCTTAGTAAAAGAAGGGGAAGCAGAAAAGGGGAACATACATTTTAATAAGTACCTAATATATGCCAGGAACCATTCTAAGTGCTTTACAAATATCTCATTTGAAAAAACTGAATGAATCAAAAAATAGAGAAATTAGAGCTCTCAAAAAAGAACTCAAGAGAAATAATAGGCAATAATATTAGAGAAAAGTCAGAAAATACAAAATTTAGGACATATTAAATCTCTATAAATCAAAGTAAAAGACCTTGAAGACAGATTCCTTGTAAGATCATCCCAGAATCAATAATTTCTCATAAACACATGCAAAATATAAATGTTATATTTTGGGAAACATACAGATATTTTCTAGAAACAGTAGAACTAGAAAGCCAAATGCAACTAGATGAAATCAAGAAGATGCCAGTAGAGATAAACGTGGGTCAGCTTTACTCACTGACTTTGATAAATTAAAGACTGGAACAAGATGTACCATAAAATAGCTTGTACCCCAGAAGAACTTATTTTGCCAAGCTGAATATCATTCTGAAAAAAATCCTAGCAGAATTTATTTATTATAATCATGCCTTCTGAAAGTTAAACAGAAATTTTGATATGCAAAGGTACCAAATAAAAGAAACTTAAGGAAACTAGAGAAGTTCAAATAACTTAAAAGGGCCAGATGCCATTTCATGCTGCCAAGATGACTCAAGAGGAATCAGGCTATCGTCCTCTAGAAATTCAACTTTATCTCTGGCTCCTGGTAAGAACAAAGTGAGGATAGCTATATGTTCAGAAGATCAAGAAGTATCCTAAAGAAGATAGAAGCAGGAAAAGGAGATAAAGTATTTCTAGCAACTTCATAAGATGAAGAACTCCCTCCATTACTAAAAAACATTGTAACTTGGACTTAACAGTCACACATTGCTTGAATCTTTTCAGGGTTAAGTGATCCAGATGGGATAACGTGTCCAGAGTTCCTAAGATTCTACCCATCCTCACAAAAACCTTCAAAATCAACTCTCCCCAATCAGGGTACATGTCTGACGATGACCAGTTCTCCTTATCTCTTTCTACCAAAACTCTACCCCTATCTCTGGTCAATGTCTCTAATTCTTTATCATAAGTAAGAGTCAGATCAAGTTTAGAATTTTGCATTCTTGGCTCTCTACCTTTTGAAAAAGTCAGTCCTCATTTAAGAAAGTTTGTAGCTGAGGGGTGGAGTCAAGATGGCCACTTAGACTCAGCAAAAGTCCAGACCTCTCTGAAAACCCTTCCACACTAATCAAAAAGATGAAATATATTAAACACACACACACACACACACACACACACACACACACACACATATATACATATATATATAAATGTAAAACTAGAGGTAAAAAAGAAGATAATACTAAGAAAAATGGGAAAAGAGACAAAATGGAGTAAATTTATATCTCATAAAGAATCGCATGTTGGGAGGTAGGGAGAAGACAAATAAAATAGAAGGGTAAAAGAAGTTGGAGACAATTGTATTGTCTTAATTCTTATGTGCATTGAAATTGACTCAAATAGGGAAGAATAATCAGATCCATTGTGGCAGAGAATTGGAGCAATCATTAAAAACTAGTATATCCAATTATATGGCAATAAATATAGCAATCTCATTGATATGGATGAATATTTACAAAAATATAAATTGCCTAGATTAACAGAAGAAGAAATAGAACTATTGAACTAATAAATAAGACTAGAAGCTGGTATTTTGAAAAAAACAAACAAAATAGACAAAGTACTGGTCAATTTAATAAAAAAAGGAGAGAAGAAAACCATAATTAACAGTATCATAGATGAAAAGGGAGACCTCACCTCCAATGAAGAGAAAATCAAGGCAATCATTAAAAACTATTTTGCCCAATTATATGGCAATAAATATAGCAATCTCATTGATATGGATGAATATTTACAAAAATATAAATTGCCAAGATTAACAGAAGAAATAGAATTCTTAAATAATCCCATATCAGAAAAAGAAATTGAATAAGTCATCAAAAAACTCCCTAAGAAAAAATCCCAGGACCAGATGGATTCACAAGTGAATTCTATCAAACATTCAAAGAACAGCTAATCCCAATACTATACAAACTATTTGACATTATAAGCAAAGAGGGAGTTCTACCAAATTCCTTTCATGACATAAATATGGTTCTGATTCCAAAGCCAAGCAGGTCAAAAATGGAGAAAGAAAAATATACACCAATCTCCTATTAATGAACATCGATGCAAAAATCTTAAATAGCATACTAGCAAAAAGACTCCAGCAAGTGATCAGGAGGGTTATTCACTATGATCAGGTGGGATTTATACCAGGAATGCAAGGATGGTTCAATATTAGGAAAACCATTCACAATTGACCATATCAACAAGCAAACCAACAGAAATCACATGATTATCTCAATAGATGCAGAAAAAGCCTTTGACAAAATACAACACTCATTCCTATTGAAAACACTAGAAAGTATAGGAATAGAAGGGTCTTTCCTAAAAATAATAAATGGTATCTATCTAAAACCATCAGCCAACATCATCTGCAATGGGGATAAATCAGAAGTCATTCCAATAAGACCAGAAGTGAAATAAGGATGCCCATTATCACCATTATTATTTCACATTGTACTAGAAACACTAGCAGTAGCAATTAGAGAAGAAAAAGAAACTGAAGGTATTAAAATTGGCAATGATATGATGGTCTACTTAAAGAATCCTAGAGAATCAACTGAAAACCAGTGGAAATAATCAACAACTTTAGCAAAGTTATAGGATACAAAATAAACCCACATAAGTGATCAGCATTTCTATATATCTCCAACACATCTCAGCAGCAAGAATTAGAAAGAGAAATCCCATTCAAAATCACCCTAGACAATATAAAATACTTAGGAATCTATGTGCCAAAACAACCACAGGAACTATATGAACACAATTAGAAATCACACAATTAAAACCATATCTAAAAAATTGGAAAAGCATTAACTACTCATGGGTAGAATGAGCTAATATAATAAAAATGATCATCCTACTCAAACTTATTTACTTATTTAGTGCCATACCCATCGAACTACCAAAACACTTTTTACTTAATTAGAAAAAGGCATAACAAAGTTCATTTGGAAGAATAAAAGATCAAGGATATCCAGGGAAACAATGAAAAAAAAATGCAAAGGAAGGTGGCCTTGCAGTCCCAGACCTCAAACTATACTATAAAGCAGTAGTCATCAAAACAATATGGTACTGGCTAAGAGACAGAAGGGAGGATCAGTGGAATAGACTTGGGGTAAGTGACCTTAGCAAGACAGTCTATGACAAGCCCAAAGATTCCAGCTTTTGGGACAAAAATCCACTATTTGATAAACAAAAACTGCTGGGAAAATTGGAAGACAGTATCAGAGAGATTGAGTTTGGATCAACACCTCACACCCTACACCAAGATAAATTCAGAATGGGTGAATGACTTGAACATAAAGAAGGACACTATAAATAAATTAGGTGAACACAGAATAGTATACATGTCAGACCTTTGGGAAGGCAAAGATTTTAAAACCAAGCAAGACATAGAATCACAAAATGTAAAATCAATAATTTTGATTACAACAAATTAAAAAGTTTTTGTACAAACAAAACCAATGTAACCAAATTTTGAAGGGAAATAACAAATTGGGGAACAATATTCATAACAAAAACCTCTGATGAAGGTCTAATTACACAAATTTACAAAGAGCTAAATCAATTGTACAAAAAATCAAGCCATTCTCCAATTGATAAATGGGCAAGGGACATGGATAGGCAGTTTTCAGATAAAGAAATCAAAACTATTAATAACCACATGAAGAAGTGTTCTAAATCTCTTATAATCAGAGAGATGCAAATCAAAACAACTCTGAGGTATCACCTCACACCTAGCAGATTGGCTAACATGACAGCAAAGGAAAGTAATGAATGCCGGAGGGGATGTGGCAAAGTTGGGACATTAATTCATTGCTGGAGGAGTTGTGAATTGATCCAATCATGCTGGAGAGCAAATGGGAACCATGCCCAAAGGGTGTTAAAACATTCCCTGCCCTTTAATCCTGCCATAGCAATGCTGGGTTTGTTTCCCAAAGAGATAATAAGGAAAAAGACTTGTACAAGAATATTCATAGCTGTGCTCTTTGTGGTGGCCAAAAATTGGAAAATGAGGGGATGCCCTTCTATTAGGGAATGGCTGAACAAATTGTGGTATATGTTGGTGATGGAATACTATTGTGCTCAAAGGAATAATAAAGTGGAGGAATTCCATGTGAACTGGAACAACCTCCAGTAATTGGTGCAGTGAGAGGAGCAGAACCAGGAGAACATTGTACACAGAGACAAACACACTGTGGTATAATCGAACGTAATGGACTTCTCCATTAGTGGCAATGCAATGATGCAGAACAACTCAGAGGGATCTATGAGAAAGAACATTACCCATATTCAGAGGAAAAACTATAGGAGTAGAAACACAGAAGAAAAACAACTGCTTGATCACATGGGTCGAGGGGATATGGTTGGGGATGGAGACTCTAAAGGATCACCCTGGTGCAAATATCAATAATATGGAAATAGGTCTTGATCAATAACACATGTAAAACTCAGTGGAATTACTCATTGGCTATGGGGGATGGGAGGAGGGAAAGGAAAGAGCATGAATCATGTAACCATGGAAAATTTTTCTCAATCAATTAAATAAATTTTAAAAAAGGATAGTAGTTGCTCTGCTTTGGCAAAGAGAAAGCTCAGTTGATGTCTACAAAATGGAGATTTCTCATTACTATTTTTTCATGCTTCTGTGCTAGGGTTTAAAATTTTACAAATAAGGAAACAGACCCAGTGAGGAATGTTTTTTCCAAGGTCACACAGGTAGTAGAACTAAAGTTTGAACCTGGCCCTTTTGACTCCAATTCTAGCTTACTTTCTACTGCTTCATATGGCCTGCCATGGTTTTAGCCAGGTTTGCCAATACTCCCTACATTTCTTGGAATTCATTTGATTAAATATTAGCTCAATTTGGAGGATCTAATTAAATTCATCACAGAAATTCTCTATGTTCTCATCATGTGCCATAGATATTTCTATATAAATTGCTATTATTTGTATGGTAGAATTTTTCAAATTTTTACCATGAGTACTACAATTTAAAATGCCAGGTAAATTGGAAAAGAGATTCTCGGTCAAATACAGAGTAGACTAGATGTCCTCTGTGCTCTGTTTTTTTCAACTGGGAATCTTTGATTGTGAGTAGTAAACAATTTTACTCTAGATTCCCAAAGAATTTTTCAGTATACCCTAGTGCAAAATTAGTGCATTGGAGAGGTGAAAGCAAAGTCCTGGGAGGAGAATTGACTAGTAACAGAATAAAGGATTAAAGAGAGGCTTCATGTAGGAGGTAGTATTTGAAGTGAGACTGAAAGGATGAGTACAAATTAATGGAAGAATCAAGAGGAGGTCCTAGTGAGTTTTCATGGTAAAATTAATCAAAGCAAAGATGCAACTGCAGGTCAAGGGCACCAAACACCAACCAGTGAAATAAAGAACAATTAGAAATCAGGATTCCAATGCCAAGGCTAGAAAATCAACTCTCAGGACTAATTTAGAGCAAAAGCAACAAGGAACCCAGGCAAGTAAAGACAGGAGATGTAGAGGCACCAAAGATCAAGCTGAATTTAGTGGAGCTAAAGAGGTAGATTACCAGTGACATGGGCATTGTACCCCCAGAAACTCAGGCAAACCATTTTCAGGGAAATTCCCTTGCTCCCTTACATCCTAGTGACTCTGAACCTAAAAACATCCAATGGCCCCTCTAGGGTCCTGAGATGATTGTCCTCCTTTGATTGTCCTCTAGATTTAAGATGGACAGAAAGAGGCACCTCCAGGCTATACCTTGATCCTATCAGGCTACATCTCAAACATCTGTTTGTTCCCTAAAACTAAGGAATCTTTATGTCCTCAGGCAGACCCCAGTATGATCACCCCACCTCATGTCTGAGTGACTAACACTCTGTTGTAAAAAGTATAAAATCCCCAGAACTGATGTCATCTGGGGGAACAGCCTTTCCATTCATGCTGTCCTCCCAAGGAACTGCTCCCCATCTTGCTGTTCCACCTTGCTATCCTCCTGGCCATTCTCAACATTACATCCTAAATTAATAAATTTATCTTGTTGTTTTTAAGCTAAGTTTTGGAATTTTGCATTCTTGCAAAAGATATCCTTCCTGAACCCCAAGGGTGCACATCTACACCCCTACAACATCAGGAATGAGGAGAATGGATTCAAAAGCAGCTGTTATAGGCACCAAGAACAAGCAAGGGGCTGAGAGTCAGAGATAAACAATAGTTTGGGCTGTTTTGGGAAGGGGGAGAGTGGTTTCTCATAAATGGTGTTAAGGAATAATAATGGTGTTATCTTCAAACTGGTGGTGCCTAGAATATAATACATTCAGAAGTTTGGGAGCAAAAATAATAGAAGGGGCAAAGGAATAGTGCAGCAATGTAGAACTCAGGCCTACAAAAAAGGGAAGCTGAGCTAGGCCAGACTATGTTGCAGATTCAACCTAAAAGCCATGTATCTACTTTTACCATGAACACTCACTTTCTCATTCCTAAAGATCATATGTTCATGTTACAATCTACCAGGCACCAGCCTGGTATTATAGATATTGATTGTCTGGGTACCCCAAATGCCTGGCTGTGTCCAGCATTATATGTTTTCCTTTCATTTTCATTGAAAGGTGAATCACCACATGCTTAGTAAACTTCTTTCTCAAGAGACCCTGTAAAGAAGTATGCCTCTTCAAAGAAAGAAGTTAATGGCTCCACAAAACAGCAAGAAATATGAAAACAAGGTCAGAAGAGTGAACAAAATACAAGAAAATGTAATCCATTACTTTCTCCAAATGACTAACCTGGAAAACAGATGAAGGAGGGATCATTTGAGAATCATCAGATGACCTGAAATCCATTGCCAAAAAAAGAGACTAGATATAATAATTTTAAAAGTCATAAAAGAAAATTGCCCCAATCCATTAGAACCAGAGCGCAAAGTGAAAATAGAAAGACTCCATCAACTACCATCTAAAAAAGCCAATGAAACATTCCAAGAACATTATAACCAATATCCAGAAATTCTAGGTCAAAGAAAAAATATTGAAAGCAGGTGTAAAGATAGAATTCAAGTCCCAAGAAGTCATAGTCAGGATTACAAAATAATCAAATCATCAGTATAATGAAGAAGAAAATTTGGAATACTATATTGAAAAAATAAGTTTACAACATGAAATACCTCATTTAGCAGAACAGTATAATTCTGCAGGAGGAAAATAATGGATTTTCATGAAATAGAGGCCTTCCTTATAATAAAAGCACAGCTGAGAAGGCACTCTGGGACACAAACATAAACCAAGGAAAATATAAAAAGGTACATATGATTAAGAAACTGGGAAAGACTAAAGAAGCAAAAATTGTTTTCATTCTATTAGGGAGAGATGGTGATTGGGGTCAGAAATAGTAAAAAAAAGAGAAAGAAATCTTAGGCATGGTTTTCTTCTCATTTGATGATTTTAAAGAAGAATGGGAAAGGATGGTAAAAGGAATATACCAGAGGGAAAGGAGAAAAGAATGGAGGATAGTGTTTGACATAATGGGGGTAGGCAAATAGGAGACTATACTGACAAAGAAGAAAGTTCAACCTCACTTTCATCTGAACTGGTCAAAGGAGGATCGAATTCACACTTACAGAGATACATTTCACTCAACTGAGTAATAGGAAAGAATGAGGAAAAGAGGATAAATTCAGGAAAGGATTAGTCATAAGCAAAGCCAACTCCAAAGAAGGAGGGGTGCTTGGGAAAGAATTATTTAAAAAAAAAGAACAGAAGGATAGAGACCTGTGATTGGGGTACATAGAGTGAGGAAAATAGAAGAGGGAAGGAAAGTGGAAATATATTGAATCAAGCAGAGAGTACTGGTGCTGAGTACACTTAATCTCACCATTGTCTTTGTAAAACAGAGGTAGGAAACAAAGAGAAGGAAAAATATAAGAGAATGAGATAAAAGGAAATTTCTATCTAACTAAGGTAATCTATTCACCTATGAGGCAGGAGAATGGATTAGAAAGCAGAATCCAACAATATGTGCTTTATAAGAAATATAATTAAAAATAAAGATTTTCAAAGAATTAGAATAAGAGGCTAGAGCAAAAAAAAATTATTATACTTCAGCTGAAAGAGAAAAGAGGGGTTGCAAACATGATCTCTGGCAAAATAATAGTATTTTTTGAAATAAAAGAGATCAACAAGGAAATTCCATTATACCAAAAGGTATGATAGATAATGAATTAATATCAAATTGTTGTTTTTCAGTCATTTCAATTGTGTCCAATTCTTTGTGATGCTATTTGGGGTTTTCTTGGCAAAGATACTGGAGGGGTTTGCCATTTCTTTATCCAGTTCATTTGATAGGTGAGGAAACTAAGGAAACAGGATTAAGTGACTTGCTCAGGGACATACAGCTAGTAAGTATCTGAGGTCACATTTGAACTCAGGAAGATGAGTCCCTCTGACTCTAGACCCCATAACTCCCCTCAAAGAAAGATGACATGAAAATGCAAAATTAAATATTAGGAAGTAGACTATATCAATATATTATAAAGATTAAACAGCATGACAAAGTTCCATTTATACCAGGAATGCAGGGTATTTTCAGTATTAATGATAACTATCACTACAGTAAAACATTTTAATAACAAGCATGAGAAAAAATATAAATAAAATCATATGATTATAGCAAATGTTAGAGAAAAATCTCTTGACAACATAAAATATAACATTAATTCTTGTTTTAAAAATTAGAAAACAGGAATAATCAAGCATTTCCTTTAATATGCTTTCATTAATAAGTTGTATATATCAATACCAAGTGTCAATATTATATGTATTAGTGGAAAGAAACTGGAGGCCTTTTCAAGAAGATCTGGGGTAAAACAAGAGTGTCAGAACTATTACTTAATACAGAGTTAAATACTCATTACAGCACCAAGTCAAGAAAAATAAATTAAGGGGAAAAGTATAAACTAAGAAGAAATAAAATTATCATATTTTGCAGGTGATATGACTAAAAATTAATTGAAAGAATCTCTTCAGCAAAGTTGCATAATTAGAAAATAAATACATATAAACTATCTATATTTTTATGTATTATTGACAAAATCTAGCAAGACAAGATAGAAAGAGAAATTCTCTTTAAAATAACTACATGATATATAAAATATTGCCAAGAAACCTGTCAAGATATACAGAGAAACTAGATGAATGTACTAGAAAATACTTTTTACACAGTAAAGATAGGCTTAGAAAATTGTACATTTATTGATTGCTTATGGGTTGACCATGCTAATATAAAGAAAATGGCAATATACTTGTAAAACTAATTCATTGTTCAGTTTCATGCTAATACAACTCTCCAAGGATTATTTCTTAGAGTTAGAGAAAATATAAGTTCATGTAGAGGAAGCAAAAGTCAAGAGGGAAATAATGAAAAAATGGGGAGGAATAAGACCTGACCATAAGAGATCTCAAATTACTTTAGAAAGTAATTTGTATTTTTTTATTTAAATTACAAAGTAAATCATCACAAACATTTAGTACTGGTTAAGAAATGGGGAGGTCAATTAGTGGAATAGAATAGGCCTATAATATACAAAAGTGAACTTGGACTTGTGTTTGATAAACTTTCAAGACACCAGCTACCAGAGGAAGAATTTATTGTTTGAAAACAAAAATACTGGGAAAACAAGAAAGAAATATGGCAGAAACTGGGTATAGAAATACAAACATGACTTCTACATAAAGTGTGGTATCATAATTGAGAGTGGCAAGGAAGAAATTACCTTTTCATATCTAGGGAATGGAGAGGAGTTCATGATGAAACAAGGAATAGAGAGTATCACAGAAAATAAAACGGCCAACCAGGAATATATAAACGTAAAAAAATTTTTATACAATCAAAAGAAATGCATCTAAAGCTAAAAGGGAAGGATATAACTGGGAAAAAATCTTAGTAGAAAGTTTTATAAAGGTCTCATTTCCAAAATACATACGGAATTGATTTAAAATTTTAAGAATAAAAGCTATTCCTCAATTGATAAATGAGAATTATTGAATAAACAATATCAATACAAAGAATAATAAAAATCATATTTGATTTAATAAAAAATGACAAATGTTCAGAGGTTCTTAACAAGCATTTTAATATGGAAAAATCTAAGCTATCAATAGTTATAAAAAATTCTTCAAAGCACTAATAATAAGAGAAATGAGAATTAAAGAAATTCTGACAACTATCAGATTGACAAAGTTGACCAAAAAAAATTACAAATGGAGGAGCTGTGAATTAGTTAGTTATTCTGGAAAGCAACTTAAAACTATTCTCCAAAAGTTACTAAATTGTGTATATACATTGATACAATACTGCTATTAACACGACTAGTCCCCAAAGAGGTCAAAGAAAGAGAATCCATAAGTACAAAAGCATTTGTAGTACCTCCTTTTATGATGGCAAAGAATTGCAAACTAAGTAGGTGCGGATCACCTGGGGAATAGCTAAGCAATTCATATAACAATAATAATAGGGAAGTAAAGACACAAGTTTTTGAAAGATTCAGAACTCTAAATCAAATCTCTGACCAACAAAAAATCCAAAAGATCCATTTTACCCATTTCCTTACAGAGAAGTGATAGATTCAGGTTGTCAATTTAGGCACATATTTTGGACATGACCATTCTGAGAATTTGCTTTGCTTTTACAAGAGTTTTTGTTTCCTTTTCTTTTTCCCTAGTGGGAAAGGTAATGGAAGTAGATATTAATTAAAAAATTAAACCTAAAAATTGTTGATTGAGAGTGAGAAATAGTTGGGAATCTGAAAAAATAGAACAAAATATAAAATATATGAGAGCAAAAACAAGAGATCTAAAAGATAGACCAAGGAGAGATACTTTAGGAATAATTGGACCTCTACAGGACAATTATTTCAAAAAACTTTTTTTTTCCTCTTCAAATGAACAAACCTTTTAAATTTGATATAACCAAAGTCATTCATTTTACATTTGGTAATGTTCTCTATCCCTTGCTTGATCTTAAATTCCTTCCTAAGAAAGGAGGATTTAAAGGGTTGGGGAGCAAAGAAAAAGAAACAGAATCTATAGTATGCCTTAGTTTTGTTATTGTTCAGTCATTTCAGTTGTGTCCAGCTCTTCCTGACTCCATTTGGAGTTATCTTGGCAAAGACAGAACAATTAGTCATTTCCTTTTCTGGTTCATTTTATAGGTAAGGAAACTGAGACAAACTAGGTTAAGTGACTTGTCCTGGGTCACATAGCTTAGTAAGTATCTGATACTAGACTTGAACTCAGGTCTTCCTAGATATAGGCCTGGCACTCTAGCTACTGTGCCACCTAGCTGCCTTAAATTTCCTCTTAGACAACCGGAAAAGGTCTGAACAAATGGTGATTTATAAATGTAATATTATTGTGCCATAAGAAATTTTAGTGAATTCTGGGTAATATTAGCTGGTAAAGAGAGAAGCAGAACTAGGAAAATAATTTATAGGACAAAAACAACACTGTAAAGGAAAATAGCTTTGAAAGACTTTAGAACTCTGATCAATGCAATGACCAATTATATTTCTAAAGGACTATATTATCTATCTCCTTAAAGAAAGGTGATAGACACAAACTGCAGAGAAACACATTTTTGAGCACAGTAATTTTGTTTAACACCATGTTTATTTGTTACCAGGATCTTTTTTTAAATTTTCTTTTCATCTCTGTTAATTGGGAAGAAGAGTGGGGATGAGGGAGGGTGAGCATCAATAGTGATGCCTAAAATAAGAGGGCTACTTAAATGCACAGAAGAGAACAGAAGGAAGTTCAGAAGGCAGCCCAGACAAGCAGAAGACTTTTGAAAGTAATGTGTAGAATTTATTATATACTTAAAAAGCAAGTGGCGTGAAATGGAGATTCACGGCTTCATATAGAATCCTCTTCTTGTCTTCTGATGTGTGTATGAAAATGCTTTTTTGGGGGGTGTTCTATTTCAGAATAAAAATAAATTACTTACAGTTCTAGACAAAATACTGTATACTTATGTTAAAAACTAAAAAAATCTCGTGGTGCAAAGAGTCTTCTTCATTATGGCCAGAAGTATCGTCCCTCTTTAACTCTCTTTTTATTTGACACTTGGTTACTATCATTCTGCCTATGCCTCGCTCTCTCTTCTCTGTATTTTTTCCTTTCTTCATATTCATTAAAGACATATAAGAATAAAGTTTAGAAAATGACCTTAATGACCCTCATCTCCACAGGTCCAATTTATTTTCTTATCTTGAATGACATTCATCAGTGTTGCCCTTGTCTAAGAAATGCCATTTACTTTCTCCTCCTCCTTTCCTTTTTTCTCCTCCTCCTTTTCTCCCTCCTTCTCTTTCTCTGATTTTCTTCTAGGTGATTTAGAAATATTGTTTCCAGGGGGCAACTAGGTGACATAAGTGGATTAAGAGTGGGGCGCAGAGATAGGAGGTTCTGGGTTCAAATCTTATCTCAGACACTTCCCAGCTGTGTGACCCTGGGAAAATCACTTAACCACCATTGCCCAGCTCTTGCCCCTCTTCTGCCTTAGAACTAATACACAGCATTGATTCTAAGACAAAAGGTGAGGGCTAAAAAAAAGAAATATAGTATCCCATTAGAGGGCATGAACTGTTCATTGTGTTCTTTCATCTCTTGAGATTCCTCTTACAATGTAGAGATGCTGGAAGACCAAAGCTTTGCTCAATATGCCTTCTTCATCTGAATTGTTTTTAATCTGTTTATTGGCCCTGGTCACCTGACTTTATCAATGTAGGGTATTTCTCAAGAGGAAACTCCCTTTACTAGTATAGAATGACAACTTTTTTGCTACTTAGTCTTAGAGTTGCCTAGAGGCCAAAGCTGAGAAGGTCACAGTGAAAGCTTGAAAATGAATTTAGGCAGGTCACCCTGACTCCAGGGCTGTCTTTCCATCTTCTATATCCCATTGCTAATTTATTATGATTGTTGTAGATTTTCTTCTATGTCTTTCCCCCCCTTAAATAAGATGATTTCTTCAAAGGTCCCTCACCCTTTTTATTTTTATTTGTTTTTCTATCAAAATTTTTATTTTTAAAATTTCCCCATGATTCCATGATTCATGTTTTTTCCTTCCCCTCATCCCTCCCCCACCCCAGATTTGACAAGCAGTTCCACTGGGTCATACATACATACATGCATATATATATATATATATATATATATATATATATATATATATATATATAATCATTTGAACCCATTTCCATATTATTCATTTTTGTAAAAGAGTAATCCTTTAAAACCAAAACCCCAAATCACATACCTATATAAACAAGTTATAAATCATATGTTTTCTTCTAGATTTCTACCTCCACAGTTCTTTTTCTAGATATGGATAGCATTCTTTCTTGTAAGATCCTCAGAATTTTCCTAGATCATTGTATTGCTATTAGTAGTAAAGTCGATTACCTTTGATCTTCCCATAATGTTTCAGTTACTGTGTATAATATTCTCCTGGTTCTGCTTATTTCACTCCATATCAGTTCATATAGGTTTTTCCAGTTCTTATAGAATTCCTCCAGTCCATCATTCCTTACAGCACAGTAGTATTCCATCACCATCATAAACCACAATGTGTTCAGCCACTCCCCAATTGAGGGACATCCCTTCATTTTCCAATATTTTGCTACCACAAAAAACACAGCTATAAATATTTTTGTACAAACAGATCTTTGCCCAGATTTTTTATCTCTCTGGGATATAAAATCCAGTAGTGGTATTGCTGGATCAAAGGGCATGCATTCTTTTAAAAAGGTCCCTCACTCTTAGTAACAATATCAGGTAGTGTGTATGGTATAAACTTCCCAGAATACCAGTGCTATTCCATACCTTTACATTCAACATTTGCTCATCCAGCAAGACCAGTATGAACTTCTGTTGTACACCTACATCCTTTGTCTACTTGCATTCTTGCTGGACTGCCTCGCAGGTAAAAAACTCTCTTGGAACAGAATACAATCCCTTGTTCAGGAGTTGTCCTATGATTTCTGATCCTGAGTTATTCATGGAGGATGGTCACCTCTGGTGTGGGTGATTGCTGAGCTCTTTTCAGGCTTGTCAACCACCTTTGGTGTCTTTCACCCAGCTCTCACATGTTGCTCCAAGAAGATGCAGCATTCATTTTTTAACCCCTCACCTTCCATCTTGGAATCAATACTGAATATTGGCTCCAAGGCAGAAGAGTGGTAAGGGCTAGGCAATGGGGGTCAAGTGACTTGTCCAGGGTCACACAGCTGAGAAATGTCTGAGGCCAGATATGAACCCAGGACCTCCCATCTCTAGGCCTGGCTCTCAATCACCCTAAGGATGTAAAGAATGGGTAGATAAAAATAACTTGTTATGGAAGCTACAATGGCAGTTAAAGCAGGCACCTTGGAGTGCCTAGAGCTTGGTCATACATCAAAGACACCAAGGTCCTCCAATGCATCTCACATTATCCCCAGTCATCCTGACTTTTGTGCTGCCACTGGACTTGGATGACTCTATAAGAGAGAGTAGAGGCTGATGAATTCATGCATCTCTGCCTCACTTAATTCCAATCCACATAGAAGTCAATAGAACATCTTATGATGTCAATGGCCCTCTTCAAAAAATGAAAGATAAACAGTAGTAATAACAACAAGCCTTCTGATTGAAACCTATTTATGGGTATGTATTTCAACATATAATATAGGGCAAGACCTGGCACATGTTTACCTCTGGGGCCTCCCCTTCTCCTTCGTACTAATTTCCAACTTTTATCCACAGTCTCCAAGTGAGGTTAAGGGACTGAGAACACATTTCCCTTTCTCCTTTTAAACTCAAGCAAGTACAAAATGAATAACCAGCTCCCTTCTATCTTGTGGCTAGCCTCTCCCAACCACAACAACTCCTTTCTGTGTTTCACTTAAAAAGAAATAAACGTTTTAGTCATAATAATATTAAATCCTCCTCTAATACCTAAACTATTTATACTTTTAGATTGTTTTATCCAGATGTTTCATATTCATTCTCTCTTTGGCTCTGAGATAAGGAGAGTTTTTTCTTTTTAAGCAATAGAATTATTTGGTTCTAGAATAAGGACAGCACTAATTTCAAGGCTCCTATATCTCTTCTTATCAGCATTTAATTCTCTTTTTTGAAGTATTTTCTTTTCATACATACTACTTATCACTGGTTTCTTCAGAAATAATTCAGTTCAACTCATTGCAACAAACATATACTAAAGGCTGCTTTGCATATGGCACTGTGCTAAGGATGGGGAATACAATGACAGAAAAGAAATTAGTCCATGCCTTCAAAAAACTTATATTCTTCTTGGGGAATACCATTATCTCTGGCCATCCTCTCTGCAAGGTCAGATGCACTATGTTATATAAAACTCATGTGCTACTCTAATGAAGTTTTCTTCTTATTCTTATCTGCCAAATGCTTTTCCATTTCTGCATTTTGAGATTCTAAGTCAGTCTCTTCTTTAGGACCTAAACAGGTTCTTTTATTTTCATTTTATCAGAAAGGTAGCTTTGAAAATTGGACTAAATTTAGATAAATATGTGGAAGAGAATGTAGACTAAGCTCTCTTTACTAAAATATGCATCACATAACAAATATTTGTTGAAGTGAATTGTACACAGGTGGACAGGGAGGACTACAAACAATGTTCTTGACATGTTTTGATTTTGAAAGTATTGAATAAGCACCTATGAAAAATAAAGTATCTAGAACAACAATCTTCTGAAGTCAAGCAGAAGAGAAATAGTGAAATAAATAGGCAGTCTTTCAGAAATTAAAAAAATTAAGCTTAAGATGGATTTTCAGAGAAAAAATCCTCTAAACCAATATGGATTACTTGAGCTGAGACACAGGATGACCTCTGGGACTGAACTCAAGATTTTCTCCAGAGGATCTCTGTATAAATGCTAGTTGTCAGGAGTTGAAACAGACAGACAAACTACAGTTTTACTTATTTTATATTGAAAATGTTTAGGTGGCAATTTATCACAGGGACAGCAACATCAATCATAATCTCTACCTAGAGGTCTAATATGAATGTGCTCAGATCAACAAGTCTTTCCTTCATAGTAACTGGTAAATCGCCCTTGACCAGTCAAACAAAAACAACATTTTCTATTCATCTACTGAAGACAAATAGTTAAGTAGCTTTCACCTTCTGAAGGATGTCAGTGGTGAAGGGATTTGAGATGGCCTATCTCCCCTTTTTATGGTTTGAAAGAATAGTGAGATCTTAAGGGCTGCATTATATCTATAATATAGTCTTAAGATTTCATTTTCTGTTAATGCTTTATGTTGCTTTTAAAATTAGAAATGTTCCCATATCTCATTAGCAAGTACACAGAATGAATAAAACCATGATCTAATCAGTACAGAAAGACACAAGATAAGCAACTGGAGACAATTTGCTTTGGTTGACCAAAATTCAAAGCACTAAAATTCATTAAGCACTTTTAAGTGCTCTCAAAGTAGATACAGATATAACCAGGATTTTTCTTTCACCTGAGCAAAAAAAAGTTGAAGATAGTTGTTAGAGGTATAAGGAAGAGACTTGCTAGAGTGAGCAACAATGTGTGTGTGTGTGTGTGTGTGTGTGTGTGTGTGTGTGTGTGTGTGTGTGTGTGTGTAAGGCATAGAATGTAAGGGGTTAATATAAAAGGTTGGACTAGATTATTCAAGAATAGGATCACCAGGAATTTAGTCAAATTCCAAAGAGATTTTTTTAAACAATTTATTTATAAAATATAGAAAGAATGAAAGTAAGAAAATCAGAGGGAGGATGGGGTAAGATATCTAGCCTATACACTAAGTATTTTGGTCCAACTCCTGGCTCAATTGAAGCAGGGCTAATTATCCCTTAGACAGAGGGGCCTCAGGCTTGAGCCAAGGACCTGAGGAGGCAGGAAGCCTCTCTCAAGTGAGTAGGCCTCTCCTGAGGCTAGACTCTTCAGAAAATCCAGGAAAGGAATCAACTTTCACTCACCACGTGGTAGTTCTAAAAAAATAGAAGTAGTCCTGAGGTCCTCAGCCAGAGCTCCTCCAAGGTCAAGTTGAAGATGAAAGACCAACAAGATTTCTTCACAGGAAGTTATTGACATTTTTAAAGACCTTCCTTTTCATCACTTCCTATGACTTCCTTCCATTTTACGTGTATCAATTATAACTAAAGTTTTGCTTAGGACTGCCTAGGCAGTCAGTCAAATCTGATTCATCACCAACTATCACACATGTGAGTCAAAGACCTTCCCCAATCAAGTGTAAGTGGGGTGTATATACACTTCTGGTGATTAAATCTAAAAATGGGCAGGGGAGAGTTAATTTAATCTTCACATGTGTGAACAAAGGACATTTAGACATAAGGGAACCAAAGGGAGCTAGGCCATTATCTTCTTTCTCCATTTTTACTGACCCTCAATCCCGCATTCTTGCCCCCTCTGAGGCCTACCTTCATCCTACTAACATCCCTGAGGATAGTCAAGACTGTCATCAGAAAGAAAGCTCCTCCATTGTCAAAACACTTCTTCCTGGATCAAGACATCATATGTTTCATCTTAGATGCCAGGGCTAGGAAGACAAAAATAAGCAACGATTTCTGCCCTCAAGGAGCTTGTGTTCTTCTGGGAAATGCAAAATTTAAACAAACAAATAAATATGTCATAATTTGAGTAAAGAGTGAGCCTGAACAACAAAAGGAATCAGATTTCCCATGGGAAATGGAACCTAAACTGAGTCTTGAGTGAAGAAAAGGATTTTAAGAGGCATTTGATTCTTACCCTCAAGGAGTTTACTTTCCATTAGAATAGGAAAGGGTTGGAGGGCAAAAACACCTACAAATATAAACATATTCAAATTAATTTTTGAGGGAGGGATAGAATTAACAAAATAATATTTAAGTATCTTATAAACCTCAAAGTACTATATAAATGCTAGCTATTATTGCCGTTGTTATTATCATTATGCAAAGAGTAGAATTAGGGAGGGCCTCACTCAGGTGGTGATACTTGAGCTGATCTAGAAATTCTAGGAGGCAAATACCAATGAGTTGTTTTTATACAAAGCATCTTTTGTAACTTGTACTTCTCTTAAATAAGGAAAAAGTGATTCAAAGGAAAAATATTTTTCCTCAGTTGGATGAAGGAAGGAAGGACATAAAAAGAGGAAAAGAAGAAAGGAGGAAGGAAGGAAGGAAGGAAGGAAGGAAGGAAGGAAGGAAGGAAGGAAGGAAGGAAGGAAGGAAAGAAGGAAGGAAGGAAGGAAGGAAGGAAGGAAGGAAGGAAGGAAGGAAGGAAGGAAGGAAGGAAGGAAGGAAGGAAGGAAATTAGGGGCCATAAATGGGGCAAAGCACCAAAAGTACAAGAGGATTAGATAGAGGAAAATATATAATCAATCATTGTGACTGTGAATGGATTCTCATAACAGAAGAGAATAGCAGAATGTATTACAAAGTAGAACCTAATAATAGTCATTACTTTTTTTGGTTTAGTTTTTTTAAATCTCTGACTTGTCACAATGGTCACCAGCTTTCTCACATATGAATTAAGTCTTCACTCCAAATTAACCACATACAGGGATAGTCATTCCCTTAACTACCCACCAGAATGCCTCTAACATGATCATCTGTCCTTCCACCTGTCCTCTCCTATCCATATTCTTCATCCTACTTGCAGCCTCCAAGCACTTGCTCTCCCAGCCCTGCTTCCCTTGTCCATCACTTCTACCTGGCCTTCTTCCTTCCAAAATCCTGACTCTGTAGTTCAATTTTATACAGCCTTCTACCTTTAAACCCCTTGACTCTTTTGTTCAGTTATGTCTCAAACCTCTTCAAATTCTAAACCAGAATCATTATGTTCATTTGCATTTGTGTTCTCTGATCCTACTTTAAGACTGCCAACTGCCACTAAAGGGAATGACACAACTCCACTGATGAGATGCACAAAACGTATATATATATATATATATATATATATATATGACAGATACTATGTTATGAGCTACAGATATAAAAGACAAAAGGAAAAATCTCTTCCCTCAAGAGAAAAAAAAATTTATTAAGTGCCAGACAGTGTGCTAAGTACTTTACAAATGCTATCTACTTTGATCCTCATAACAATCCTGGGAGGTAGTGCTCTTACTATTCCCATTTTACATATGAAGAAAATGAGGCAGACAGAGGTCAAGTGACTTACCCAGGGTCACACAGCCAGTGTCTGAGGTTGGATTTTAATTCAAAACATTCCTGATTTCAGCCTAGCACTCCATCTACTATGGAACTAGCTGCCTTCTAAGAGCTTACATTCTCTTGGGAAGGGAGAAGGAGAAAGGTATAGCATATACACAGACATTTGTGGTTTACATTTGTGCTTTCATCAGTATAGGGAACATCTACTGAGAAAACTCTCACTGCAGATGAACAACTCTGTAACTTTTGGTCTTAAGGATTTGCCAGTGTATTGTTTCACCCTTATAGAATAAAAGTCACTTGAGGGTAAGGGTAAATTGTCTTTGCATCCCCAACACTAAGGATACTCTTAAGAAATGCTTTCTGAATTGATATAAATGATACAACATGAGCAAAGTGGTTTGTACTATATAAATGTTCATTTTCCATATGGCTATTGGTTTGTTTCCTTTTCCCTATGAATGCTTCTGTTTTCATTTTTTCTTTCTTATTTATGATGCTGTTGCCTTATTTGGATACTTGTATGTTTTGATGGAAGTTTTAACAAATTTGATCAAGGAACAGAAATAATATGCCCAAGATAATGAATTTCAAACAGATTATTCCCCCAAGGAAGCAAAAAATGGTTTGTATCATGCATAGTCCCTTCAAGTCATATTGAATCTTTTTTTCTAAGTATCTTAACCCCCAAAGTATTCCTTGAGAGTGACCACTAAACATGCTGATACACCTCATTATACAGTGTTATGATGGCTGGGATTCCATCTGTCAGAATGCATTATTTTGACACAACACAGTCATTTTCATGCAGTTTGACTTGACGAGTCACGGACCAACGTCAGCTACAAGAAATTCTGATTAGAAATTGTTTTCCTTAAATTCATTTCTATATAATCTAAAATTTCACGAGTATCTTAGAAATATACTTTTAAAAATGATGTCTCTTAACTTTCCAATTATATGCTCTAAAATG
Source organism: Monodelphis domestica (assembly GCF_027887165.1). NCBI lineage: Eukaryota > Metazoa > Chordata > Mammalia > Didelphimorphia > Didelphidae > Monodelphis > Monodelphis domestica. The sequence goes on along the minus strand of NC_077235.1, from coordinate 23,598,030 downwards.
GTCACTGAATATTTCCTGAATCAGCCTAGGTAACTGACATGAGTGTGTTGTCATCCAAATGGGGAACAGGTACAATATTTTACAGCTGGCACATCTTTATTCAGAATATTCAAAGGTTCCTGGGTCATCCGCTTCCTATTTATTCAAATTTATATTGACTAGCTTCAGAAAGCAAAGCTGACAAAATGATTAATTAGACTTTATAGCTCATTGGTAGACTGCAGTTTAATAAAATTAGCAGAGCTCAAGTTCATCTTTAAATACCATTATGGTCTTCATATTAAAAATGTCAAATTATATTTTTCAACTCTTGCAAAATTCAAGATGACATTCCAAACTTGCAGCAAGAACAATGAAAAACTCACTTCCATGATCAGAGTGATCAAAATGTTTTCAGAAAATTAATTCAGTGAATAGAAGGGAGGGTGAATCTGCATTTTAATAGAGAACTTGTTCTAAAACTTAGGGCTGCCCTAGTGCAGTTACAGTGGTCATCCAATCAGAGGATTTGCTACATTTTATGTTTTGATAGTCTTGCACTCCATTACTAATTTACTGACATACCCTGCCCATATTTTTCTGATTCAATTTTGCTCCTGAAAAGTTGCATCTAACACAAAGTTGTGTATAACAAGTCATATTATCTTGCCAATTTGCATTCTAATTTCATGTGTTCCCTTACAAAAAAATGTATTCTTCAGAAAATGAATACTCATATTGCCATTACTGATGTGCAATCCAGGTGTGCCCCATTCTACCACACAATCATCCAAAGATTGCTTAAATGGACAAATGAATCTGTTCCATTTTTTTTGTATTCATTTAACAATGTTTAAGAAATATTTAAAAATTGCTTATTGCATGTAGAACATTATGATGGGCACAAGGGATATAGAAAACTTAGACAAAATGGTTTTTGCCTTCATGTAGCTTCTAGTCAAGTAGATTCCTTTTAAAAACACATATTAAAGTAAAACCAATAAAGTTAATACCAGTTTCCTTGTAAACTGACTACTCACAAGTAGTCATGCTTAAGTATAGCATAAATATATACTTATACGTATATGTAGCTAGAGAGAGCTCCTGAGTATAGTTTATGCTATATCATGTATTAAACAGAATCCATAAGCTAAAAGACTCATTTATTCATTTAGAAAATATTTACTACACGCCTGTGTGCCCACTCTGTTACACAATAGGGAAATGCTATCCAATACATACAAATATATGTATTGATTAACTTTTTTTGCCGTAGATATATATATAGATATAGTACACACATCTGTATATATCTAGATTTTTATTTTATATATATATATTTATATATATATATAATATATATTTTAATATATAACTAGTATTATTTAGAAATACTTCTTGTTTCCTCATTAGAATATAAGGTCATTGAAGGAATATTATTTACATCCAGAGAAAGAACTGTGGGAGTAGAATAGAAACACAGAAGAAAAACAACTGCTCTATCACATGGGTTGATGGGGATATGACTGGGGATATAGAGGGTAGCCATTGGGTCGTCGACCCCTGGTGAACCAAGGCTTTGCTCACCCAGCATGTGAAGACTGCTTCGGTTGAACAGACAGAAGAAACCAATCAGAAGGTTCAATGGCTGAGATGGCAACGCAGCAAAGCACTGTGGAGTGCTTAGGGCGTGTTGGAGCACAAAAGACAACACGGCCATCCAATGCAGCTGAGGTGTAGCAGTCCACCCCTGGCTATGGGCAAGGGGAACAGTTGGTATGTACAGATTGTCTTAGAAGAGAGCATGCTCAGTCTTGAGCATGCTCAGTATTGCACATGGCTGGGAAGGCCTCCGACACTTAACCCCAGCTTCCCCCAGGTTAGGAGGGAACACAGGTTTCTTTGTGCTCACCTGGTCAAGAGAAACCACACCTATACCTTGTCATTAACCAATGAGAATCATCCCTATGTACTGTGTATATTTGCATATCAAAGGGTATATGTAGCCCAGCAAGCTCCGCCTCTCTCTCTCTCTTTCAGGAGCTGATGGCTGTCCTGGCAGGAGCTTGGCCTTAAGCTCCATCTTTAAATCTTCTCTATCTCTCTTTCATCTCTCCGACCTGTGTGGTATTAAATGTGGATCTCTGGACTGGTAAAAAGCCTACGGAAGGGTCCTTTGATCAGAGCTTAGCTGTGGCTCATGGAAAATTAATAAAGACTCATTCCTGCCACCTCATATCTCTAATTTGACTCCGTCATCCCCTCGTGGCATTTAAGACTTCTATCCTGTCTCTATCTTCCTACCTTAAAACTTCTCACGGGCCGGGAGGTTTTATGAGGAAGTCTCCAGGTGTAATGATTTTTCATGCCACTGGACCCAGGCTTCCAACGCCGAGAGAGTGGGACTGTCCCTGTGCATTGACTTTTCCACTTAAATCTTCTTCACACACAAGTGTATCGTCATACTCGGTTACTGAAAGACTACTACTACTGGGGACGTAGACTCTAAACAATCACCCTGGTGCAAATAGCAATAATATGGAAATAGGCCTTGATCAGTGACACACGTAAAACCCAGGGGAATTGCTCGTTGGCTATGAGAGGGGGTGGGAGGAGGGGAGGGAAAGAACATGAATCATGTAACCATGGGAAAATATTCTAAATCAATTAAATAAAAATTTTCAATTCTAAGAAAAAGAATATAAGCTCATTGTGGGGGTGGAGGGGGTATTTGAGATTGTATCATTCCTCACCTGGAACATGGTAACTACTTAATGAATAGTTTCTGATACACCAATTGTCCACACAGGGCTAGTTTTTCCGACAGAACTGATACCTCACCAGTTTCCCCAGTCTCATTTTGCGGCCATTTGTTTACTCATTAGTAAAGAATTTAAAGAGGTATGAGAGTCTAAACAAAACAAAAAGAAATATAGAGTCACCAATATTGGCTAAAATGTACCCAATAAATTCCAGGGGCCATAAAGATGCCTAAACAAGTCAACAAAGATCTTTGAAGGTTACTCTTTGGGGATTTCTGTAGATTCCGTTAAGTTTAGTTTTGATTATTATGAAAATGCCTAAGTCAGGTGAAGTAATCACTGCCAATACGCTAATTTGCTTTTATTTGTTATGAAGGATACAATTTGGTGAAGGGAAGAGAAGTAGAGTAATTGGGAAATTAATAAAACATTTAAAAATAGGTCAACTTAAAAATGAAAAGGGGAAATTGTCCTTAGTTAATAAAGGTAAAGCAATGGTGTCTTCTTTTGCAGTGAAGAATTTTGCAAATACCAAGAAGAATGATAGAGTACCAAGTCAAAATATCAATCATAGCTCTTTGCCACTCATTACTTCTCAAGGTTTCAGTTACCTCATCTGTAAAATGGGAGTGCTAATTCTTATTTCTATCACCTGCATGGGATGGCTTTAAACTATAAAGCATTGTGCAGTAATGGCAAACCTTTTATTTAAAAAAAATTTAAAACTCTTACCTTCTGTCTTGGAATCAATACTGTGTATTGTTTCCAAGGCAGAAGAGTGGTAAAGGCTAGGGAAAGGGGGTCAAGTGACTTGCCCAGGGTCACACAGTCAGGAAGTATCTGAGTTCACATTTGAACCCAGGACCTCCCGTCTCTAGGCCTGGCTCTCAATCCACTGAGCTACCCAGCTGACCCCAATGGCAAACCTTTTAGAGACCAAGTGCCCCAACTGTAATCCTTATGCCACTTGTGAACCCCCTGCCTTACCCCAGGCAGGGGAGGGAAGAAATGCTCCCATTGGGCTGCTGGGTGGGTCATATAAGAAATGTTCTCAGGTACCTGTGGAAACAGGGAAGGGAGCAGTTCCCTTGGGATACGTGCCATAAGTTCACCAACACAGTCTAGAGAAATGGAGTTATCATGTAACAATGTGCCCGTACAGGAATTGGTGTGGCTCAGTGTACAGAATTCTGGTCACAGTGAAGAAGATCCAGGTTCAGGTCCCACCTTTAACATCTACTAGATGTAAAACACATCTGGCATTCAGGAAAATCTCTAAGACCATAATTGCCAGGTTATGATCTATGATATTGAAAGGAGCTTTGCCTGTGGAGCTACTATGGGAGACTGGCAGGTAGAAATTATTAGTGCTCTAAGGGTACAATCAAGAGAGGCTATTAGTGAGGAAGCAAAGTGAAGAAGTATGGATAAGGGATGAAGGGGATGACAGAGTTTTTGACTAAGCCCATGATTGATTATTGAAAAAGAGTGGGATGTGACTTATCTTCCTGAGTTGACTGATCACACCCCTGTTTTGAAGTCATGCAACCGCCCCTACTTTTTAAAAATTTAATTTTATTATTTATTGCCAATTACATGTTATAATAAACTTCAACACATTTTCCTAAGTTATATGATTCAAACTTATCTCCCTCCCTTCTTTCCTTTTCCCCTTCTGATGCTGGTAAGCAATCGATCTGAGTTATATCTATATCATAACATAAAACATATTTCCATATTGTTCATTGCCTGGCAAAACCTATGGTCTCCTTCTCAAAGTTAGATGTGATTATATATAAACTTTAGGAGGACCTTAGGTATTTGTTTGCATGTGGGGTGTGTTGGATCTTCTATTGGACAGTGATGACCTGAGCTCTTAATTTGCACAGTTGGGGTCCTAAGGTCTTAGTTTCATAGTTGGGGTCCTATGGTCTTAATTTGTTCAATGGAGCACCTTAGCACTTAGATTGCACAGCAGGTGTTCTTGGACCATAGTTGCACAGTGAGGGGTCTCAACTGTTGTTTTGTATAGTAGAGGGTCTTAGGTCTTTGCCCAGTTTTTTTTTGGGGGGGAAGTGTTCCAGTTGTTGCTTTTCACACTGGAGGGCCTGAGTTTGAATGGTGTGGCTTTGGTCAGGCTCATGTCTTAGTTTGGGAAGTTGGGATCCTATGGTCTTCAACTACACTCAGGTATTACTTTGAACAGTGGGGTAATCTCCAGACTGTATTTAAATAGTAGGGGGTGCCTACTTTCTTTATAAAGTGGATGGTCTAAAGTTTTAGTTTACTTGTGGGGTATCTTGGGTCAAATTTTACTTATTACTTTTTTTTAATTTTGTGAAGATATTTTATTTTACTAATTACATGTAATAACAAATCTCCACATAAGGTTTCCGGAGTTATATTTTCCAAATTGTCTCCCTTCCTTCCTTTCCCTTTTCCTTTCCAGTGCTGGCAAGCAATTTGATCTGATATATATGTATTATAATGTCAAAAATGATCATTTTTGTAAGTGAGTCATCCTATGAAACAAAAATCCCCAAAGAGGCAACTGAAAAATCACATGTCTCCATCTGCTTTCCCACTCCCATAGTTCTTTCTCTGGATGTGGACAGCATTCTTTGGCATAAGTCCCTCAGAATTGTCCTAGATTGTTGCATTGCTGAGAGTAGCACAGTCTATCATAGGTGATCATTCCACCATATTGAACTAACCCTACTTTGAAGGCCACAGCTTTACAGTTTGAGTCAACCTGCATAAAAAAGTCTATTCCAAAAACACATATGGCACCCCAACCAGAATCAAAGAATGCTCAAGTAGAAAGGGGTCTCAGAGTTTAGATTTTAGACAAAAATCTCATTTACCACATATCTAAGAAGTTTTCATTTTGCTTGAAAACCTCTAGTGAGACACTTTGTTCCATTTTCCAAAAACTATAATTTCCGGAAAGTTCCCTTACATCAAGCTAAAATTTGTCTCTTTATGGCTTCTATGTAAGAGATCTTTACCCTTTCCGTGTCATAGATCTCTTTGGCGGTCTGGTAAAGCCTATAGTCTCCTTCTCAAAATAATATGTGGTTTAAAATATATTATTATTGTCATTAAATTAAATTACATACTAATTTTATAATTATAAATAATATATAATATTACATATTATATATAATTAAAGGAAATGCTGCATTTTCATGAGAGGTTAATGAAGATAAAGATATATTTTCCATACCAAAGTTCACTGAGTCCCTGAAATCTATCCATAGAATCCTTGGGGGGTCTATGGAGGGAAGATTAAGAACCTCAGCTGTAAGCATTGCTGTACTCTCGGGCCAAATAGATCTGGTGGGAGCAAGGATGGGATAAGAGCAGGGGATAGGCCATTGCCTCTGTTGAAAATAGTATAGTAGGTGGACATTCAAAGAGAGATGGATACAACAACAATATGATCAATCACTTAACCTCTTCCACAGGACAAGCCTTTAAATAATTGAAGACAGTCATCACACCCTCTCCTCTAAGTCTAGTTTCTAGATTAAACACTGTATGTTCTTTTAACTGATCCGCCATGTGACAAAGCCAAGGTCTTTAACCATGCTGGTGACTATCTTCTAGGTGCAACTTATCGGTGACTTTATTCAAATGTACCTCCCAAACTACAAACGTGCTTTTGGTCCCCAGTATAATGTAGCACAAACTGAAAACTACTATTTGGAATAACTGAAACAAAACAATAGTTTGCCTGACATTTAGATTCTTCCATTTCCCCTGTAAGGGAAGAGCAGTATTAAAAATGAACAGTTTTGAACTATTCTTTTGGACAGATCTCTTTCTATAATGTAACTGTTCTTCAAGAAGGCCTTATTGTGTGCATCTTCTAAAAGACTTGATCTGGGTAAGCAGCCATACGCTTTCGTTACACACATTAGTCAGTAGTTAAATATCCTCCCACATTAATTTGTCTTTTCAGTAGACATATATTTTCAACACAACTCAGTACTGCATCTCCATATTGAACAGGGAAATGTCAAGTTCATTTGCTATCTGCAAGCCCTTTTAACATCTTATTTGCCTTTATTTCTCTTTGGGGAAATGTGCCTATTTTAAACACTGACCTTTCAGAACTCCTTCAAGGTGGGACATTTCAAGGTATAATAACCTAGAAATGATGCAAAATATTAAAAATGTGTTAGACTTTAAGTTTGGGCTTCATCCTTGGAGCTACAAAAGGGCCATAAAATGTAACCTTCCAATGAAAGTGACCTATTGCACCATTTCCCAAACATAGCCTGGCTGAATATTCTATTATCTTCTTACTTTCAGAAACCAAGACTTGACTTTGCAAGGGAAACTGTAAGCTTTTGCTAACCAACATTTTTCCATTGTCTTTCCATAAATACCAATTTTCCTCCAAGTTACTGTAATTAGAATAGAAAGATCCTACTGCTATTTCTCCAAATAAGTAATAGATTTAGTTTTGAGCTTCAGGGAATCAGGGAGACAATTAGTTAATAAGAACAGGAAAATGATGGGAGCAAGGATGGGATAAGAGTGGAGGATAGGCTATTGCCACTGTTGAAAATGGTATAGTAGGTGGACATTCAAAGAGAGATGGATACAACAACAATATGATCAATCACTTAACCTCTTTTATTTTCATTTCCTTCATTTGTAAAATGGGGATAATTTCTGTAATATCTATCCCATAGAATTGTTGAATGGTTCAAGTGAGAGGATGTATATAAAATGGTATCTTATCTTTAGAGATAAAAGGGTTATATGATTCTTACCATTTGCCTTGACATACCACCCCCACCTTCTGAATTTTCTTTATTCATGCTAACCAAATGTCTAATTGTTTAATGGCAGAGATTTTTGTGGAAACTTTAAAGTTCTATGTAAATGTCAGTTATCTTCATTGTCCAGGATACTCTCTCTTCTCTGGGTTGGTGTGATAATACTCTGTCCTCGTTCCCCTCCAACCAAGGGAAGGGAAAGGAAGAAGCATTTATTAAATACCTTCTATGTACCAGAGGGTCCCCCTCTTTGGTTGGGGTCAGGGAGAGGGGCATCTTCAAGCAAAGACTAGCTGGCTAGTTCCCAAGAATGGTGAGGAAGGGAATGATTCTTGCTCAAGTATATAATTAGCTAGAAAGCTTCTGAGGTCCCTTCCAACTCTAATGTTCTCTGGCTTTCTATGAATTTGTGATCTCATCAAGAAGGGTACCCTCAGCATTGGTGTAGGTCAAAACTCTCAGACATTTCTTTTTATCCCACGTGATTTTTGTCCATGTTGACCCATAAGCTCTAAATATCCATCATGATGGAGGCCCTCTTTCAAGCAAGCTTGAGTACTGAAGGCATGCTGTCCATCTGTTTTCCCTCCCTTTCTCTACATGATCTGCCACACTCTTTTCCTTCTAGGTATTTCCTTTACTAGTGTGGGTTGACAGTGATGGGCCAACAGTAAGGAAGACAGATTCAAATCCTGCCTCTGAAATATATTAGCTGTATAATACTGGCCAAATATTTCAAAGTACTGTTATGACTCCAATCCTATTTATTTGAGATGTACTATCTGTATTGCCACAATCTTTGATGAAATATGGAATGTTCATATTTCTTCCTCTATCCAGTCCTTGGAGCATCCTAAATATGTTCCTGATGGTGTAGGCCTTTGATTGAACTTTTATTTATTATAAATGTATTGCATTATGGTCTGTATGCCTGCATATGTATACTAGATATAAGCTCTCCTTTCTGTATCTGTGGCCAAGCATGTGACCAATTTTTGTATAAGTTCCACAAACAGTGAAACAAAACATATATTACTTGCCCCATTTAGTTCATTCAATTTGTCCATTAAATCTAGTTTAATTTTTTTAGTTCTTTGCTTGCTTCAGTCATCATCCTTTCCTTAGATTTATCACATACTGACAGTAGAGATTTAAATGTATTTATAAAATCCATATATTTTCTAATAAATTTCTTCTAGCAAATTTGTGAGTTTCCTTGACGAATTTTATTTCATAAATGTGAAGTACACATATATTTAAGACTGATAGACTCTCATTTTGCAAAGGACATTTTTAGAAAAGCATAATGTTTTTCTTCAACCTTTTCTGGTAATATTTTCTTCTTTGAGATTTTGATTGATACTATTAGGACTACTCTCAATTGAAATTATTTGGCAATATTTAGGCCAGTTGCTCACTATGAATTGATTTACATATTCCGGAATGAAATGTTTCTGGAAGGCAGTATATTGTTGAATTATGTGTTTGATTTCATTCTGCTGACTAGTCCATTTGCATTTAGAATCATAATGGTTAGATTTGTCTTTTCTTCAATCATAATCTATGAAAAGAATACATGTATTTTATTCTTAATATTTGTGAAATTAATCCAAACTTCACCAAGTTACCCTAACTGAAGTACTTGCCTTATAATAGTGATAATATGGGTTACTTTGTTCTGGAATTATTACCCTGCCTCCCTCCCAATTGCTCCATGTTTTGTTTTGTTTTTTTTCTTTTTCTGATTCTCCAAAACCTTCCTTCTGAAACATAGTCATTAATGCAAGTCCACGTCCCAAGAATTCTCACGTTATGTTAGCAAGAATTAAAAAAACCCAAGATATAGCAGTATCTTCTTGGCTATAAATTTCCCTGAAGTATACATGTGTCTTAGTAAACTTTTCAAAGTCTGTTTGCTCTTCAGATAGTCATCTCCTGTTTTCATAAACCCATTGCATTTTTTTCTGGGTAAGTAATGTTATCTTCATGACCCATACATCTTAATTTTGTAAAAAGCATATTCCAATTTCCGTGATTATCCCTTTCCCTCTGTGAAAAGGCATTTTACATGATGCAAATTGTATTTCCTTCACAAAGGATTTTTTCACTTTTTATGGTAACTTGGAATGAATTTTCCTTATCTTTGTAGCTTGGAATTGAACCATGATGGGTTTAGACATGTTAAAATTTTGGATTCTTCCCTGTGGTTGTCCTGTATTTTATTTACCTTTTATTCATTGTTTTGCCATTTCTGGGAAATTTGCTTTGATGATTTCATGAAACAGAGTATAGAGATTCATTCTTTTTTCCCTACATTTTATGGTATGGCAATAATCATGAGGTTATGCATTGTAATCTATCTGTTATGGCTATCATTTTTTGTCTCTGGGTCTCATAATAGTTTGGAAAAATTAGTGATTTTCAATTGTGTATATTTTCAGCTGCTCTGAAGATTAGGGTTAGAATTTTGACCTTAATATACTATAGGCAAAGAAGAAATAAAGGCTTTTCTATAGAGAACTGACATGAATAAAACAACGTTCGAAAAGGATTAATCCATTAGTGGTCTGCATGAAGTCTTGAGAGTTAAGATCTGGGTCAAGGAAGGGAATGAATCTAGGAAAATTGGTTAGGAGCTAATTTAAAGAGTCCATACATAAAATGAGGAAGAAAAGAAGGGTCTTGGTCCAAGGTAGATTCATAAAAGGATACTTTAAAGGGAAATAAATATGTACGCTACAAAAATTATTCTCAAAAATAGATCAAGAAGGCACTTTCCCTAAATCTTTTTTTGTGATAAATGTGGTCCTGACATGCAAAGCAAAGAGGTAAAGAGAGACCATGGCTAAGTTCACTAATGGATATTGATGTAAAATTTAAAGTTAGAAAGTTTACAAAGAGACTACAGCAATATACTCCTCAAATGTACCATAAGATAGCTTTACTCAAGGAATGTAAGGATAGTTCAACATTAGGAACGATTAGCACAATTCATCATATACATAATTAAACCTACATAATTATTTCAAAAGATGCAGAAAAAGCATTTGAAAAAAATATCACTAATTTATATTTAATACTCTGAAACTGTATATAAGGAAAGGGTGTTCTTTAATAAGTTCAGAAGCATATTTTCAAAACAGAGATCTAGTATTATTTGTATTGGAAAAATGCTAAAATTTCTCCCACTATAAGAACAGGTAAAATAAGGATGCTCACTCTCCTTATTATTTGATAGAATTCTAAAGATGCTAGTAATAGTAAAAAACAACAGTAACAACAAAAAATCACAAGAGAATAAAATGAAAGAAAAAACACCAATTAAGTGGAGACAAAATTATCCCTATATGTACTTAGAATGGATGAAAATTATGTAGACAATTAAGATCTTCAGTAAGAGGCAATAGGTCTAGGAATTACTTTTGTAGTGTTTGTGTTCGGCAAGTAATTTAATTTCTCAGTGGTCTAGATAACATTTTTTTTTAATTTTTGGACTTTTCCTATTTATTTGTTTGTTTTACAATTTAGTACAGGATTTCCAGCAACTTAAATAATTTAAAATGAAATCCTGAACTTATAGTCATCTTGAAGTAGAATACATAAAAATGAGTTTATATATCCCAATTTTCTCAGCACTAAAACCTCAACCAAAAAAGAATTAGAATTTCTATATGCCTTGGAGAACAAAATAAGAGAATTGTACAAGAAAGTGAATTTCCATGAGATAGGATTGCTTTTTCGTTGTAAGTAAAGATTCAATATATAACATTTAAAATGTTCTCTTTGGGAGCAGCTGGGTGGCTCAGTGGATTGAGAGTCAGACCTAGAGATGGGAGGTCCTGGGTTCAAATGTGACCTCAGACACTTCCCAGCTGTGTGACCCTGGGGCAAGTCACTTGACCCCCATTGCCTAGCCCTTTACCACTCTTCTGCCTTGGAGCCAATACACAGTATTGACTCTAGGACAAAAGGTAAGGGTTTAAAGAATAACTAACTAACTAACTAAATAAATAAATAAAATGGTCTCTTTGTGATTCCTTCAAGCCTTCCTTCTGTTCTCTTTTCTTTTAGGGGAGAGGGAATCCCCATCTCTAGTCTGTCCTCTTTAACTCATGACTCTCACCAATTGAAAAACAAAATACTTGGGGGCAACTGGGTAGCTCAGTGGATTGAGAGCCAGGCCTAGAGATGGGAGGTCCTAGGTTCAAATGTAGCCTCAGTCACTTCCCAGCTGGGTGACCCTGGGCAAGTCACTTAACCCCCATTGCCTAGCCCTTACCACGCTTCTGCCTTGAAGTCAATATACAGTATTGATTCCAAGATGGAAGGTGAGGGTTTAAACAAACAAACAAAAAACCCCAAAATACTCTTAATGAATATGCATAGTCGAGCAAAACAAATGACCACATTGGCCATGTACTGTAAAGATTTCATTCTATTACTTGAGGCCACATGCTCTTTGTCAGGAAATGAATAATATGTTTATTATAAGTTCTCTGCAATCCTACTTGTTCATTTCAGAAATCACAGATCTTAAATCTTATAAATAAAAATAACTTTTAAACTATTACATTTTAACTATTATATTTTATTTTTAATAAGCTTTTTATATGCCTCCCTTCAACACTAATTTCACCCTAGAATGAGAACAAAACAAAAACATCTGTTGAAAACATGCATAACTGAGCAAGACAAATGTCCATTTTGCACGTCCAAAAAATTTGGTGTCTCATTCTGTAGTTAATGAGATTCTCTATCAGGAGGTAGATAAAATATTTCATCATTAGTCCACTGTAAACACTGACTATTCATTACACTGATTGGAGTCCCTCATTCTTACATAGTTGTTTGTCTTTACCATATCGTTGTCATTATATAAATTGTCTATCTGGTTCTGTTTATTTCATTCTACATTAGTTCATGTAAAACTCACTAGGCTTCTCTGAAGCCACCATCTTTATCATTTCTTAGAGCACAATAGTATTCCATCATATTTGTATGCCACTCAGATTCCTATTCTTTGCAACCTCAAAAAAAGCTATATTTTTGCACATTCTCTGTCTTGCTTATAACTAATCTATTAGTCTTCCTTTCTTCCAAGTCTCCCTTCTCCCCTTTCTTTTCTCTTTCCTGTTGAGTGAAATGTGTTTCTGTACCCAACTTGTACATATGCATTCTTCCCCCCTTGAACACATCAGAAAAGAATAAGGTTCCAGTATCGGTCACTCCTTCCCTATTTCCTCCTCCATGTTTATATAAATATCGATTTATGTACTCTGATAATGTTAGATCATTTTCTTCAAGTTTCATTTCTCTCCTTCACCTCACACAAGTAGATTATTCTTCCCTTCTCTATGCCTTCTTTTCTTAAGACCATAAAAACATAACAGAATTACTCCCATGCCTTCTCTAATTATACTTCCTTTGTGACCCCTGATGATGACAGGGTTCAGAAAGGACATAGAATATGGAATATGCAAGCTGTTTAGCCTTATTTAGTCTTTTATCACTCCTTGTTCATGTTTGTGATTTTATGGTTTTCTTAAATCTTATGTTGTAATGTCAAAATGTCTACACAGCACAGCTTTGGTCTTCTAATCAGATATGCTTAGAAATCCTCTATTTCATTAAAAACCATTTCCCCCATAGGATTATACTTAATTTTTCTGAATAACTCTTGACTATAGTCAGATATCCTTTGCCTTCTACAATATCATATTTCAAGCTCTAGGTTTCTTTATCTTGGGACCTGCAAAACCATGTATTATTCTGAATATAGAACCTTAAAAACTTGAATTCTTTCTTTCTGGCTATTTACAGGTTTTTTGTCTTTGACCTGGAAGTTCTGAATATTATGTGAGATGGTAAGTTCCCTCCTCTTTCTTTTCCTTTTCTTCCCTGTATAGTCTCTTTTCCCTTTCACTTCCTTTTCTTTTATTTCCTCAGACCTTCAAAATAGTGCAAGACTTCCTTCTCCCCAGATCCCTTATTTATTGTTGTGACCTCTGACAGGGCAGTGAGGTGGTATAGCGGATAAAACACAAGGCCTGGAGTCAGGAAAACCTGAGTTCAAATTTGGCCTCAGATACTTACTAGCTATATAATTTAATCCATTTGCCTCAGTTTCCTCATCTGTAAAATAAGCTGGAAAAGGAAATGGTAAACCACTCTAGCATCTTTGTCTTCCACCCAAAAAAAAACCCTAAATAAGCTTATGAAGAGTTGGACATGACTAAAATGACTGAGCAACAGAAAAGACCTTTGAGGACCTTACAATTCAATAATCTTCAAAGAATAATTGTTTCTTCTCCCCCTGTTGTGATATAAAGAAGTCATCATTGTATGTTACCTTCCAACAGATCACTCAATTATATTAAACACCTACTATGTGCTAGGCACTGACCCAATGTATTAAGTGGCAGATGGCAGATCTGTCCCAGTCTCCAGAGTCTACCCTTACTCTACAACATCATACTGAGAGCAAACTAATTTTGCTTTCCTTCTTCAATAAACTGAATAAATTGAAGAGATGAGTTCAAATAGCTACAGTCATTTTAAAGAATCAGTAAGTTTTACTCAAATAAAAAAAACATATAATGGGATTTAAAGAATGTTTTTGCCTATAAGTATTAGTAGGTAATTTGCAGATATTCTGAGACTTTTGAAGGAAAAGATAATTTTCCAATTGAATGCATCACTAACTCATACAGATGAAGTCATCAAACTATATCAAATAACAACAGGGATTATTGTAAGGGTTTCATAAAAGCCCATTCAACATTTCAAAATCTATAACCTATTACAAAATTACAGTGAAAAATGCTGGCTTTGATCAGATCAGGATTCAAACAATAGTAGGTTAAACTAAACTATTTAAAATACTGTAAACTAGCACACGGACTTGGAAGGGATATGAGAAGTCACCTGATAACTTTATGATTTTAGCTTTCACATTTACTTTGGGGGTGCTATAGGGTATCAAGTGCTCTTCCAGTCACGATATTTCCATATCTGCCTTCATGCCCTTTAGGGGTCAGGGAAAGGCAGAACAAATATAAAGAAAATTTGTAGGTTAATGATAAATTCTCAAAACCCCCAAGTTCACACACTGTTGGGAGAGAGGGATGAGCCCTATGCTTCAACTGGAAACCATGTAGAAGCCATTGGATTTCCACTCTGCCTCAAAGGAGAGCAGAAGAAAGCACGGAGGGTAGCTAGGCATTTGATACTACAAACATGACACATATCCTTGCTTCTCCACTGCAGCTCTAGGAAGCTTTCAACAACTTCTTGAAGTGAGTTAGTGCTTGAAAAACTGTACAGCACTTAAAGGTCTCTCCAAAGAACTTTGGTATCAATTGTGAGACAGGGGAGACACTGACACAGGATCATCCACGTGGCATGCCTGCATCCAAGAAGGCACTGTGCTCTATGAACAAAGCAGAATTGCAGTAGCTCGAAGAAAGAAACAGGAAATCTGCAAATTTAGAGACATCCCCATCCCAAACATTCATATTGGCCACTTGTGCCTGATCTGTGGGAGAGCCTTCTGAGCTCATACTGGACTGACCATCCACAGCCAGACACCCTGTGCATGGATGCCAACATAGTGATGTCATGTTGATCCTTTTCTATTATGAAGGGAAACAACTCCAAGCATCAAGCTCCTACCACAAGGGGGATCAGCAAGGACACTATATGAATCATATAGGAGTTATAGGCAGATCAGGACACAAGTGAAAATAGCAGCTGCCAACAGGATTTGCCACTTGGGGCAAGAGTGTCAATAAAATAGTTTGGCCTTCATTATTGTCTGACGCCAACTACCAATTGAGCAGCTAGGTGGTGCAGTGGATATCTGAACTCAAATACTTACTAGCTATGTGATATTGGACAAAGTAATTTAACCCTATTTGCCTCAGTTTCCTCATCTATAAAATGAGCTAGAGAATGGAGTGGCAAACCCCTATAGTATCTTTGCCATGAAAACCCCAAATGGGGTTACAAAGAGTGAGACATGACTAAAACAAATAAACAACAACAATAATTACCAACCACCTATGAGGAAATGAGAATTGAACCCCATTATCTACTTACTATATACAATTGGAAAGAAGGCTAAGAATGTTTAGTTCTAAGGACCCCAACAAGTTCTGAAGCAGTGGCCCGGGGTGGGGGGGGGTGTAATCTTGGAAATTGCAGTTCTTTTTTCAGGATACAAAAGGACCATTTGGCATGAAGAATCAATTCTGGAAAGGCAGGAGGAATTGGAAAGATCACAAATTGGAAAGCTTACAGTTTATGTTACCAAGATAACAGTGCCTGACTTGCATACTATCATGCCAAATTAGCCAAAAAATGCTACTCAAAACAACATAGAAATTAGGCAAGCAGATTGATCTCTTCAAGATCATTTTTCACTTAGAAAACTTGATGAAATACTAAGGTTCAATTTAAAGCATACTCTAAAGGGGGACTGAAGAGTTTTGTTCCATGTCAGCCATATTCAAATTATTTGCACGTATTTCATCATATTGTTAGTGATTGTATTTGTAGTATTGGAAGGATCACAAAAATGAGAAAGCAATCTATGCATTTTCTGTTTTGTTTTGTTTTTTTATATAAGAAGGCTCATCTCCTGATTTAGGTTCTTATCAACTGATAGCCTTAACTTCATCTCTATGTAAGATGATGGAAGAAATGATTTATTGCAGTCTGTCATTCTTTCTAGAGAAGAATAATCTTCTTCCTCAGTATTAAAGTGGCTTTCAGGCAAATCAATCAACCATAGATCATGTCACAAGACTGTCTTCTGATGTTAATAAAGCATTCTGTAATAAGGAGTTTTTATGTGTTGTATTTATAGACAGTAGAAAAAAACCCATAATAGGCGGCTTAAGAAAGGAATGTAGTAAAAGAATTGAATTTTTAAAATGCTCAGGTAGATCTCATTCTTTCTAAATAATAAATATCTCAAAGCACCAAAGTACACTCCATTCAATCTGGTTTTATAAAATGATAAGGTTTAAGAAACTAAGTATGTTTTTTTAAAATCTCTATATGCTTGAAAGGAAAATACCAAGATAAAATGGCTTCCCAGCATATTATGTGCGTTTCCTTATAGATAGCATGATCATTTCATGTAAATCTAGGATTCTGTCTCTGACATGCTTAGATAAATGTGGAAAGGTTCTTCTAGATAGTACTTTTTGCATTAGAAACGCTCCTCTTTTTCATTTGGGTGACTAACCCCAACATTGGCATAAGATGACCAAGAAAACGATAAGGAAAATTCACATGTCAATTTCTAGTCATGACAAACTATTTCCAAAGGAGGCACCATTTTGCAGTCAGGTATTCAGAAAAGTGAGTAATTTAAATTATCTATGACTACTTTGGAGCCACCTATAATTCACTGCCTCCACATCTCCAATAATAAGGAAAGTCTGGCATTTACTACAGAATTGAAATATTTAGGAGTATGACTGAATAATGACTTATCTCGAGGTTATCACATTCAGTTTGGTAATTGAACAAAGCATAGCTTAAGAGTATAGAATTAGAAGCATCAAAAGCCTCTTGGGAAATGGATCCAACATTCCCTTTTCTATTACCTGGAACTCTGAAAGAGTCCTTTGATTATAAGTGTCAAACACTTGATTCTCCAGGCTGGAGTTTGATAGATACATTTAGTGTGATTCAATCTGCAGCTTAACATTAACTTCTTTTGCTACTTTGGAAGGGAGAAAAAGATCTATTATGGTACATGCTTCCAACAAAATGAGAAGAAACTAAAAACTGCAAAATAGTATTTCATAATAGCAGAGTGCAAGCAATATCTCTATTAGGATTGTGTCCAAATCTTATGTTATCTTAAAGAGTAGTCTCATAGGATTAGAAGACCATAGATTGAAAACTGGAAGGGAAATCAGAGGATATCAACCCAGTCCCATTGCAGAGATGAAGAAAATGAGGCTCTAAGAACTTCAGTAACTTGCCCAAGGTCACAGAGATACTAAGTGGTAAGTCTGGGATTTGAACCAGTGCTACCATTTGGACCAAGGTCCTATGACTATAAATCTCGCTTTTAATTGAAAAAGAAGTCCTGAAACTTCTGAAAATCTCATTATTGGTTGATATATAAGACCTGGTTACTAAGTTCAGAAATGGAAATAACATATGACAGTGTCTCATTTACACAGAGAAACAGGAGGCTCTGGACAAATTTACATTAGTCAGTAAGAAAAATTTACATACTGACTTCTGAAATTAATATAAATCTTCCCTTCTTTTAAAGCTTCAGCAACCACTAATTAGGATGCTTTGTTGGGATTTCCATTATTCATTAACTCTGAAAATTCAGGGAAATTTTCCATGTGAATTTGCATTTACTTATACAAAACTCCATGGATTATTTTCCACTTGAGTTCTTTGCTCCCTTTGAATCCCACAAAGAGGCTCCTTGCCCTCTGAGAGTCACCCAAAGGGAGTCTGAGAACAGAAAGTCAGTGGGGTTGTTAGATTACTTATCAGGTTCCACTGCTGAGTTATTTGATGTCCTTAGAGCAACGGATGAGATTGCTCACGTACAACCTTTACAATCTGTCACTTTTTCAGATCTTTTAAGTGCCAATGATATTGTCCTGGAAATTTCAATCACCAGAGTAGGTATGGGCTTGGGGAATTATTGATGTCTCTAATATGGTAATATGTCACAGCAACAATGTCATTTTTGTGTGGCTCCCAGCTTGTGTAGGTATTAAAGGAAATGAAATGGGAGATAAAGCAGTCAAAAAGGCTTTGCAAAATAATTCAGAAGTACCAAATATTTGATGATTTGAAAGAGAATTTAATCGACTACAAAACAAAGAACCAGAAACAAATGATGTAAATTGAATAGAGCAGGTTAAAAACTTATGCATAATTACAAATTCTTAAAAGGAAAAAAAAACATGGGGGGGATTGAGAGGGAAGATACAAATTTTGTAAATGTACTCTGAAATTTCCTTTAAAGAATAATGCTGTAGACATATTTTCTCTAATGAAACTAGAATGTTCTGAGTCAGAGGACAGCATGGCACCTCTCCTTCCCACTTCAAATAGCTTAAGTTGTTTTTTATAAATGCATATTAGAATTTTCCTGAGCAGGATTTTAATGGAATAAGATAAATATTTAAAATTTCAGTTTATATGAAAATAGCTCCTGGCTTTTTAATTAAGTTGGAAATGCTCCTTGTTTGCATAATCCATAGCCCCAACCTACAATAAAAATAAAAATATAGCTGTCTACCTGAAATCTACCACACAGTAAATTAAATAAGGAATTACTACTATACAAGAAATGTAACAAAGCATATGCATGCTATTTTTTAAAAGAAAATCTAAGAAGGAATAAATGTGGTCACAGGACATATTCAAAAAAGCAATGGATTGGGAGTCAAAAGAGGCCTAGATATGAACCCCATCTCTGACTATTATAACACAGCTGGGCAAATCACTGCCTCTTGGTTTCCACTTCCTTGTCTGTAAAAAGCAAATGGCCGAAGATGGCGGCTTAGAGAAAGCTAAAGCTCAGATCTCCGGAAAACCCTTCCCAACCGATCTCAAAATATAAGCTCCTAAGGCGCCGAAATTCAAAACGATCAACAGCACAGACCCTGGGAACCCTCCTCCTGGACCTGGACCCGGTTCAAAAGGTACGGCTCCCCTCAAAAGCCAGAACCCGAGATCACTCGGACCTCAGGGGTAGGAGCGCAGAGTCCAAGGCTCCGGGAAGCCGCAGCCCGGCTGGGCTCAGAGAGCAGAACCCTCAGGGCCTTCTACCTGAGTCCCAGTGAAAGTTACTGCCTGGGGCTTCCGCTGCAGAGAGCTGGTCAAAACAACAGCAACCCTCAGGGCGGGCAAGACAGCCTCACGGGCTGGATCCTGCTATCCAAGTCTCAGTGAAAGTCCTTGCCCTAGAGCTTGGGAAAGCTGCAGCCCATCCCCCCGCAGGCCGAGGAAACAGCCTCACGGCCAGCGATTCTGAAGGCAACTTCCTGAAAGCGAGCTGGGGGGAGAGTGTGGCCTCGTGGTCCGACCCTTCCATTCCAGCTCCAGTGAGGCATATTCAGTTTAACCCAGGGAAAGCTCTTAGAACCAACATCTGCCCAGGACTAAAGCCTCGGATCACCAGATATAAGAAAAGCTAATCCTCCACATTCAGAGATGACAAACTCCACAGAAGCACAGAAGCCCCAAAATACCAAGAAAAATAAGAAGAAAGGGGCGACTTTGGACACATTCTATGGAGCCAAAATACAAAATACAGAGCAGATAGAAGAAGATATACAAGAAAATTCTCCAAAATCTTCCAAAGGAAATAGAAACTCTCCACAAACCCATGAAGAATTTGAATCAGAAATGACCAAAAAGATGGAAGCCCTCTGGGAGGAAAAGTGGGAAATAATGCAAAAGAAATTCATGCATCTACAAAACCAGTTTGACCAAACTGTAAAAGAAAACCAGGCTTTAAAGCAAGAACTAATAAAGCAAAGCCAAAACACCAAGAAATTAGAAGAGAACATAAAATATCTCACCGACAAGGTGATAGATCTGGAAAATAGATGGAGAAGAGAAAATTTAAGAATAATTGGACTCCCAGAAAAGCCAGAAATAAACACCAAACTGGACATGGTGATACAAGATATAATCAAAGAAAATTGCCCAGAGATTCTAGAACAAGGGGGCAATACAGCCACTGACAGAGCTCACAGAACACCTTCTACACTAAACCCCCAAAAGACAACTCCCAGGAATGTAATTGCCAAATTCCAAAGCTATCAAACAAAAGAAAAAATCCTACAGGAAGCCAGTAAAAGACAATTTAGATATAAAGGAATGCCAATCAGGGTCACACAAGACCTTGCAAGTTCTACTCTGAATGATCGTAAGGCATGGAACATGATCTTCAGAAAGGCAAGAGAGCTGGGTCTCCAACCAAGAATCAGCTACCCAGCAAAACTGACTATATACTTCCAGGGGAAAGTATGGGCATTCAACAAAATAGAAGACTTCCAACTTTTTGCAAAGAAAAGACCAGAGCTCTGTGGAAAGTTTGATACCGAAAATCAAAGAGCAAGGAATACCTGAAAAGGTAAATATTAAGGAAAGGGGAAAAATGTTATCTTCTTCTTTTACTCAAACTCTCTTCTATAAGGACCACATTTATATCAATCTATGTATGCTAATATGTGGGGAAAATGTAATGTATAAATAGGGGGTAAAGAAAGACCAAATAGAATAATGGTTCTCACACAAAGATTAACATGGGAAGGGGAGGGGAAGAAAACTCCTAAAAGAAGGAGAGGAAGAGAGGGGGGGGTTACTTAAACCTCAATCTCAGGGAAATCAACTCTGAGAGGGAAAAACATCCAGATCCATTGGGATCTTGAATTCTATCTTACCCAACAAGGGTAAGGAGAAGGGAAAACCAAGGGGGGGAGGGGGAGAGGGAGAACAAAAAGGGAGGGAAAGAGAGGGGGGAGGGGGAGGGAAGAAAAAGGGAGGGACTAAAAAGGGAAACATCAAGGGAGGGGACAAGGGGCACTGATTCAAAGTAAATCACTGGACTAAAAGGTAGAGCCGAAGAAGAAAAGGTTAGAATTAGGGAAGGCAATCAAAATGCCAGGGAGTCCACAAATGACAATCATAACTTTGAATGTGAATGGGATGAACTCACCCATAAAACGTAGACGAATAGCAGAATGGATTAGAATCCAAAACCCTACCATATGTTGTCTTCAAGAAACACACATGAGGCGGGTTGACACCCACAAGGTCAGAATTAAAGGATGGAGTAAGACCTTCTGGGCCTCAACTGATAGAAAGAAGGCAGGAGTGGTAATCATGATATCTGATAAAGCCAATGCAAAAATAGACCTGATCAAAAGGGATAGGGAAGGTAATTATATTTTGTTAAAAGGGACTCTAGACAACGAGGAAATATCATTAATCAACATGTATGCACCAAATAATATAGCACCCAAATTTCTAATGGAGAAACTAGGCGAATTGAAGGAAGAAATAGACAATAAAACCATACTAGTGGGAGACTTAAACCAACCATTATCAAATTTAGATAAATCAAATCAAAAAATAAATAAGAAAGAGGTAAAAGAAGTGAATGAAATCTTAGAAAAATTAGAATTAATAGACATATGGAGAAAAATAAATAGGGATAAAAAGGAATACACCTTCTTCTCAGCACCACATGGCACATTCACAAAAATTGACCATACATTAGGTCACAGAAACATAGCACACAAATGCAAAAAAGCAGAAATAATGAATGCAGCCTTCTCAGATCACAAGGCAATAAAAATAATGATTAGTAATGGTACATGGAAAACCAAATCTAAAACCAATTGGAAATTAAACAATATGATACTCCAAAACCGTTTAGTTAAAGAAGAAATCATAGAAACAATTAATAATTTCATCAAGGAAAATGACAATGGCGAAACATCCTTTCAAACCTTTTGGGATGCAGCCAAAGCGGTAATCAGAGGCAAATTCATATCCCTGAAAGCTTATATTAACAAACAAGGGAGAGCAGAGATCAATCAATTGGAAATGCAATTGAAAAAACTCGAAAGCGATCAAATTAAAAACCCCCAGCAGAAAACCAAATTAGAAATCCTAAAAATTAAGGGAGAAATTAATAAAATCGAAAGTGATAGAACTATTGATTTAATAAATAAGACAAGAAGCTGGTACTTTGAAAAAACAAACAAAATAGACAAAGTACTGGTCAATCTAATTAAAAAAAGGAAGGAAGAAAAGCAAATTCACAGCATTAAAGATGAAAAGGGGGACAGCACCTCCAATGAGGAGGAAATTAAGGCAATCATTAGAAATTACTTTGCCCAATTATATGGCAACAAATACACCAATTTAGGAGAAATGGATGAATATATACAAAAATACAAACTGCCTAGACTAACAGAAGAGGAAATAGAATTCTTAAATAATCCCATATCAGAAATTGAAATCCATCAAGCCATCAAAGAACTTCCTAAGAAAAAATCCCCAGGGCCTGATGGATTCACCTGTGAATTCTATCAAACATTCAGAGAACAGTTAACCCCAATACTATACAAACTATTTGACATAATAAGCAAAGAGGGAGTTCTACCAAACTCCTTTTACGACACAAACATGGTACTGATTCCAAAACCAGGCAGGTTAAAAACAGAGAAAGAAAACTATAGGCCAATCTCCCTAATGAATATAGATGCAAAAATCTTAAATAGGATACTAGCAAAAAGACTCCAGCAAGTGATCAGAAGGATCATTCACCATGATCAAGTAGGATTCATACCAGGGATGCAGGGCTGGTTCAATATTAGGAAAACCATCCACATAATTGACCACATCAACAAGCAAACCAACAAGAACCACATGATTATCTCAATAGACGCAGAAAAAGCCTTTGATAAAATACAACACCCATTCCTATTAAAAACACTAGAAAGCATAGGAATAGAAGGGTCATTCCTAAAAATAATAAACAGTATATATCTAAAACCAACAGCTAATATCATCTGCAATGGGGATAAACTAGATACATTCCCAATAAGATCAGGAGTGAAACAAGAATGCCCATTATCACCTCTATTATTTGACATCGTACTAGAAACACTAGCAGTAGCAATTAGAGAAGAAAAAGAAATTGAAGGCATCAAAATAGGCAAAGAGGAGACCAAGTTATCACTCTTCGTTGATGACATGATGGTCTACTTAAAGAATCCTAGAGATTCAACCAAAAACCTAATCAAAATAATCAACAACTTTACCAAAGTTGCAGGATACAAAATAAACCCACATAAATCATCAGCATTTATATATAATTCCAACACAGCTCAGCAGCAAGAACTAGAAAGAGAAATCCCATTCAAAATTACCTTAGACAAAATAAAATACCTAGGAATCTATCTCCCGAGACAAACACAGGAACTATATGAACACAACTACAAAACACTCGCCACACAACTAAAACTAGACCTGAACAAATGGAAAAACATTAACTGCTCATGGATAGGATGAGCCAATATAATAAAAATGACCATCCTACCCAAACTTATCTATCTATTTAGTGCCATACCCATTGAACTACCAAAATACTTCTTCACTGATTTAGAAAAAACCATAACAAAGTTCATTTGGAAGAACAAAAGATCAAGGATATCCAGGGAAATAATGAAAAAAAACACATACGATGGGGGCCTTGCAGTCCCTGACCTTAAACTATATTACAAAGCAGCAGTCATCAAACAAGCTGGTACTGGCTAAGAAACAGAAAGGAAGATCAGTGGAATAGACTGGGGGAAAGCAACCTCAGCAAGACAGTATACGATAAACCCAAAGATCCCAGCTTTTGGGACAAAAATCCACTATTCGATAAAAACTGCTGGGAAAATTGGAAGACAGTGTGGGAGAGACTAGGAATAGATCAACACCTCACACCCTACACCAAGATAAATTCAAAATGGGTGAGTGACTTAAACATAAAGAAGGAAACCATAAGTAAATTGGGTAAACACAGAATAGTATACATGTCAGACCTTTGGGAGGGGAAAGGCTTTAAAACCAAGCAAGATATAGAAAGAATCACAAAAAGTAAAATAAATAATTTTGACTACATCAAACTAAAAAGCTTTTGCACAAACAAAACCAATATAACTAAAATCAGAAGGGAAACAACAAATTGGGAAAAAATCTTCATAGAAACCTCTGACAAAGGTTTAATTACTCATATTTATAATGAGCTAAATCAATTGTACAAAAAATCAAGCCATTCTCCAATTGATAAATGGGCAAGGGACATGGATAGGCAGTTCTCAGATAAAGAAATCAAAACTATTAACAAGCACATGAAGAAGTGCTCTACATCTCTTATAATCAGAGAGATGCAAATCAAAACAACTCTGAGGTATCACCTCACACCTAGCAGATTGGCTAACATTACAGCAAAGGAAAGTAATGAATGCTGGAGGGGATGTGGCAAAGTAGGGACATTGATTCATTGCTGGTGGAGTTGTGAATTGATCCAACCATTCTGGAGGGCAATTTGGAGCTATGCCCAAAGGGCGACAAAAGAATATCTACCCTTTGACCCAGCCATAGCACTGCTGGGTCTGTACCCCAAAGAGATAATGGACAAAAAGACTTGTACAAAAATATTCATAGCTGCGCTCTTTGTGGTGGCCCAAAACTGGAAAACGAGGGGATGCCCATCAATTGGGGAATGGCTGAGCAAATTGTGGTATATGTTGGTGATGGAATACTATTGTGCTAAAAGGAATAATAAAGTGGAGAAGTTCCATGGAGACTGGAACAACCTCCAGGAAGTGATGCAGAGCGAGAGGAGCAGAACCAGGAGAACATTGTACACAGAGACTAATACACTGTGGTATAATTGAACGTAATGGACTTCTCCATTAGTGGCGGTGTAATGTCCCTGAACAACTTGCAGGGATCCAGGAGAAAAAAACACCATTCATAAGCAAAGGATAAACTATGGGAGTGGAAACACCGAGGAAAAGCAACTGCCTGAATACAGAGGTTGAGGGGACATGACAGAGGACAGACTCTAAATGAACACTCTAGTGCAAATACTATCAACAAAGCAATGGGTTCAAATCAAGAAAACATCTAATGCCCAGTGGACTTACGCGTTGGCTATGGGGGTTGGGGGGGAAGAAAAGAAAATGATCTTTAACGAATAATGCTTGGAAATGATCAAATAAAATATATTTAAAAAAAAAAAAAGCAAATGGCCTGGGCAACTAGGTGGCTCATTGGCTTGAGAGCCAGGCTTAGAGATGGGAAGTCCTCGGTTCAAATCAAACCGCAGACACTTCTTAGCTGTATGACTCTGGGAAAGTCATTTAACCTTGATTGCTTAGCACTTAATACTCTTCTGCCTTGGAAACAATACTTGGAACTAATCCAAGACAGAAGGTAAGGGTTTTTATTTTAAGAGAGGGAGAAAATGGTTATTAATGCAATACTCACTTCACATGGTTGTTGTGAGGTACAAATGACACTATATAGATAATACAGATATAAACTGTTTTATGGACCTTAGAGTGGGATAAATCCCCAGCTATTATTAATATTACAAAGGGCCCAAACTTTGCCAATTGACCATTCAGCATGGGAATGGGGGGGTAGAGAGAGGGATTGGGTTGTTTAATTTAATGTGGATAAAGCAAATAGTTGATTGAATGAATTTTTACACTTTTCCCATTGGTTATATTGGTCTTATGAAACAACCATTCTAAAAAGGTACCATTCTATGTTTCCCTGAATGAGTTTCCTTATTGTCCAAAAAAACCAAGTTTTCATTGAAGTAAGATCTTAGAAAGCTCTCATGAATTTGTTCTTCTTCCATTTCTCTTGATTCTCTACCAGGTAAAAATACAGTGTGAGAATCAATTTTTCCTAGCAAATACCAGGAACAAAGCAGGAAGATGGCACCATGACTTTGGGCTGAAAGTAGAATATAAGGTGAAATCATAAGATTTTAGAGCTAGACAGGACCTTAAAGGCCATCTAGTCAAAACTCTTCATTATTTTCAATCTTTTTATTTACATATAATAAGACATTAACGAAAGTAAATACACAGAGAATACAAAAAAAAAGGATCCTATGTGAAACCTAGAATCTCCTTTTTATACTACTCTTTACTTTGTAAACTGCTCTATTTTTGTGATTCCTTTTGAACTTCCTTAGATTCTTTTCTGGGCAATAAAAATGTTTCAATCTTTCTCTCTCTTTCTCCTCCTTCCTTTCTTCTTCTCTCCCTCTTTCATATCAAAATTACTAACACTTGCTTCCTGTCCTATTTGTTCCATTAAAAACAAAAAAGAAAAAAGGGAAACAACATTTTTTAAAAAGCGTCTAACAAATAAGCATAGTCAGGCTTTGCCTGAATTCACACAGAGGTCGTGTCCAAAAAGGTCTCTTTTTGCACCATGTATCCATCACTCATCTGTCAGAAAATGGGTAACATGCTTCATCCAGAGGCATGGTTTATTATTGAATTTATCACAATTCTTCAGTCTTTTCAAAGTCCTGTAGTTGTTTTTTGTTTGGTTCATTTTTTAAACAATGTGTTGTCCTTGTGTAAATTGTTCACGTGGTTCTTATCACCTCACTTTGTATCAGTTTATGCTACCCATGATTCTCTGAAATTGTCTCTTTGGTCATTTTTATATTGTAATAATAATATCCCATTGCATTTGTTTACTAGTCATTGAAGAAGCTAAGGAACCCCCTTATGTTCTAATTATTTATTGTTTTTTCCCTTTTGGGTTTAGAAAGTTTGTTTTGCATATAACTATTTCCTCCCCAGTAATATTTTCTCTCTTAAACCCACATCCCTGATGCTTGTCCTATATTTTTCCTTATTGAGTTCAAGTACTTAAGTATATCTGATCTCACTGATATCTAAAGAGACAAATAGCAATACTTCCATGACTATCCAACTTGTGTAACACAGGTCTAGGACTTTTGACAAGTTTTCCATAGGGAGCCCACCCACCATGTGAGGGGTCTTCCATGCTATTGCCTGATGTTGGAAGGATAACAGGTGAACCTGTTATATAGGCAGCTTATCCCATAGCTCTCACTTTTGCCACCTAACTGGCTCATCTTCTTTTTCTACAGTATGATATCTTCTTTCATACATGATCCACTATCTAGGTTTTTATATCTATGTACACATGCATGTTTATACATGGGTATATACACATACCTCCATACATACATATATATATATATATACACACACATATATATATATATATATATATATATATATATATATATATATATATATAACCATAGATTTTTAGTTGGAAAGGGCATTTTACAAGTCAAAGAGGAGTGACCAATGAGCCTTGTTCCCATGAGCATATGCTATGTGTTTGGCTAACATGACACCCTTGTGAACTTGGGACCATGCAGAGACATTCTGTAACTGGTTGCAGATTGCTAATCTTGTAATGAAGAAGACTGAAATTGAGGCTTTCCGAACCCGCGGGAAGCCCCAAGGTAGGAAGATAGAAAAAGATAGAAGTTCTGGATGCCGCGAAGGGCGTGAGGGAGCCAAGTTCGAGATGTCAAAAATGAGTCAGAGATCAGTTATTAATAATATCTTGGAGCCGCAGCCAAGCTCCGATCAATGGATGTCACTGGAAGGCTATTTCTCGTCCAAAGACCCCAATTTAACACTACACTGGTCAGAGGATGATATAGCTCAGCTAAGAGAATGAATAGAGAATGATAGGAAGAATTAGAGAATGCTAGGTATTAGCATTGGAAAAGAAAGAGACACCTGGCCAAAGGCCAGGCTTCAGGTAGAGATAGAGAGGAGAGAGAAGGGTGGAAAGACAGTGCTCAGCAATGCTGTGAGATCATCCAAGAGAGAGAGAGAGATGGCCACGGCTCCCTATTTAATCTCTTTGATACACAAATGTACTCAATACATATTGATAAGTTACATAGTGTATTGCCATTGGATAATTGCAAATTACGACAAGGTGAAGGTGGAGTTTTTATCCTCAGGTGAGTAAGACAAAGGGAAGCAAGGTTTCACGCCCTAACCTTAGCCATGCTGGGAACAGAGTTTATTGCCATGAGCAGAATGGCCATGTGCCCACACACAATCCTTGACTCTTAATTATACATATGGGCTGGACTGCTACAGAAATTATTGGATGCAAGGAGAGAGCTGGAGTGAACTTAAAAGGCACAAAGCATCCAAAGGTGATATAAGGGAGAATCTGGTTCTAGATGTTGGGGAGCGTAGGCTTATGACTTTTATCTTTGCTATTTCTTTGCAGTAAAAATTGCTTTGCAAAAGTTAATTGCTGTTAATTATTTGAATGTGAATGTAGTGCTAAGAACCCTGGTGATTAACAATATGGTAAGCCACATCAAGGGCAGTTAGCTGGTCAATGGATAAAGTGCCAAGCAAGCATGGAGTGAGGAAGATCTGAATTCAGATCTGGTCTCAGACACTTACTAGATGTGTAACTCTGGGCAAGTCACTTTATCCTGTTTGCCTCAGTTTCCTTGTCTGTAAAATGAGCTGGAGAAGGAAATGGCAAATTATTTCAATATCTTTGCCAGAAAAGCCCCCCAGAGGGATTGTGAAGAGTCTGACACAAATGAAAACAACTGAACAATAATGACAAAAGCCATATCAGAATGAAGGTTCAAGGAAATATTAGAGAAGAATTGCTCTATCCGTTCAGAGGTACTCTAGGACCATGAGGGGAGAGACAGCCAGTCTTGCTCTTGTAAGAGTCAAAATTCAGGGAAACTGATGCAGGTAGAAATTTGTTTCTCTCTGCAAGGAGTATGATATTTTTAGAGGTTTATTAAAGGTTGAGAATTTAAGAAAAATACATGTAAGAAAGACATGTGCTAGGTGGGCCAAAAGGCCCAATTCAATTTCACTAACATCATGAGAGACGTCTGCTTGCCAGTGGAGACAGGAAGAGAAGAGCCCCAAAATCCTTTCCAATCAGGTTAAATACCCCTTCTCGATCTCGGCCCAGGTGAAAATTCAGCGATATTACAAAGCATTCTGGGGAAGTGGAGCAAGGACTTCTGGGGATTGAAGTCCTGGATTCAAGTCTCTTTTTTTATACTCTAGGAGTTGGTTTTCCCAGAGAGATGCCAGGTTAAGTGTCACTTGCCCAGGGCAGGACCTGAATGCAGATATTCCTGATTCTATATCATATATTACATAGCCCCTCATAGATGTATGTGTGTCATATGCACACACACACATACACACACAATGTACATTCATACAAAAAGGCTTTACATTACGTGCCAAATACCAAACCTCTGAATGAACCCTAAGAAGCTCAGTAGATATGTTCAGGCATATTGATGTTTGGTGTCATGTAGACCAAATATTTGGAAAACTGACAAAATTATAAAGGTTCCACTTGACGTTTGGCGCTCTGTAGGCGTGGCAACTACTGTGCAGATTTCATTGCTAGATTACAAAGATACTGTTTTTCCCTGCCAGTAAAGAATTACTCACACGGGCTTCCATCAGAGCTACAGGAATGGAGCAACACTGTACATCACTTCTTGCTGCAATGAACCATAGCGATTGTTCTTATAATTAGTATTGGCAATAATCTCACAAGCTGGGAGAATATCGATATTCGGGAAGAATCAGATAATCGAAGATCTGGAGCAGAAACATTATAACTTTGTTGTATGCGTATTGCAGGGTATGTATGCCAAGAATGCCTCAAATGGGTTCCTGATACATAAGGGGGGAGGCATCATGAATAATGCCAGGAATCTTTCATCCACTGGTCAGGTTTGGTAGCTAGCAGCAGCCATGGCAAAGGGCCCGGAAGGTTAGGATACATAATTTCTCCATGCCTCGACTCCATCAAGGCCAGCCGCACCATTAGCTTTCAGGTCATGATTATACCCTCAAGCAAAAAACCAAACCAGTTTCAACATCCATAGCATGTGGCTTTTCTGCTCATCGCTTACTAGCTTGTCTTCTTGGTTCAAACAAAGGAAATGTGTTTAGGGTCCAAATAACTGTAAGATATGACTAAAAAATTGCAGATACTCTCTAACCCAGCTCACTCTGGCAAAAAAAGAAACATTCTCTCCTCACTTGGTGCTTGCCTCTCAATTGTACTCACAGCATTCACAGCCAGATTCATGGTCCGTGGCCATCAAGTTTGTCTTTTCTAGTGACATTGGCAAAATAGGCCAGGAATGAGAGGAAGCCCCTCCGAGGAATGCAGGCTTCTTTGTCTGGCAACAAAGCAGGCACAAAAAGCATTCCTCTCTTTCCCAGACCCCTCCCATCAGATCCAAGGAACTAGCAGGAAGTGAATGATAGGCTGGCAAATGGGACAAGAAAGTGGCTCCCTAGTTAGTTATGCTTCTGTCAACTAGGGATCTACCTGCAGGACTGGGCCCTGGCCTCCAAGGTCTAGCCATCTGGTTCCACTCTGGCTCTCTGCTCCTCTGCCTCTATCGCATTGGTTCATAATCAACAGTATTCCAGGTCTAGTCCTGCTCTCCTGGCACCACTTTAATGTCTTCTTTCCAATTTGGGCATCCTGGTGAGCAGGGAGAAGCCTCAGACAAGAAGGATGCTCAGCAATTCTCCTCCATTGTTGGGTTGTATACCTGGCTGCCACTTGTCTACGGAAGCAGGCTCACTATATTAAAAAAATCACCCCAAACCAAAAAAGAGGAAAGGGGAAGGCCTTCTAACCACTAGAGTGTCTGATGACCCACCTAGTCTTTGGGTCTTCTTGCTTATCGCTGGCCCACTCACAGGAGGGAGAGTAGGTTACATTTCTAATACAAACAACAGACAATAAACTAGACTTCTTCCTTAGGCCAACTTATCACAGTACCAATTGGGGGGGGGGGGGATGATGTTGCATCTACAAAAATGTTTTAGCACACTCTAGTGGTATACTTGGAAATTTATCACAAGATTCAAAAATTATGGAAAAAAGACTCATCCCTTATGCTTCTATTAAATCAGCTTAACTAAGGACACCAGATAAATAGTTAATATCACAGAAATAAGATTGCTGCATTCTCCAACAAATGAAGATGTTATGAACATCTGTAATTTTATAACTAGTCATTTTTCTGTAGGCTTCCATGCAATTTCTCTACAATTTAATCATCTGTTATAGTGTGCTTATAATTTACATTTTGTATGTTCTCTTATATTTCTCGGTTATATAATTAACCAAAAATATAGGGAAAGGGAGCATATCTTCATCATCGCTTTGACTGGTTAATGGTTCTCATAATCATGTGATGGAGGAGGAGGTCAAAACAAAGGGCTAAAATGAGTGTTCTGTATTATCTATGGATTTCTTTTTTATGCCTGCTCTCCCTTTCCCCAAGTCAGAATTGCCTGCAGTGCAGCTCAATAAATGGTGCCTTAATGGAAGACCAATTTCCTTCTCCTACAACCAAAAATCAAAAAGGAACAAAACAAGACGAGCTCCATGTACCATAACCCTAATCAACCCCTGTCTTGCCATGGTTAGACATTAAGCATGTCTCAAGATGCTATCAGTCTCCTTGCCCTGTCTCAGCCCAGGGATGCAGCCTCCGAGACGTAGCTAGAGGAGAGGCTTTGCTGTGGACCTCTTTCCCCTCCTGTATACCTTTCGGTGCTCCATTTTTCATGTGGCACTGCAAACATCTAAGTCCTCTGACAATGAGGCACTATCAGAGGCAAATTGCTTGTAAAAGCTCCTGAGACTATTATGACTTCTCCACCAGATGCTATATGTCACCTTTTATCTTTGTTTTAGATTTCTGGAGGAAAAATATGAGCTGGAGAAAAAGAAGAAACTGAATTCTCCTGGCTTCTCTTTTTATAATTCAAAATATTAACAAGACCATGACTGCTTTGCTATCATGCTGTTTCATCTTATTTAAGTAAATTGTTTCAAGATGAAGATGATGTACAATGAGGATGGGAAGAGATATCCAAAGTACATAAAGTCCTTTTTGCTCTTAATTTAAGTGAACTTATTATCTGAAGGTTCAATAAGATTTTTCCCCTTTTAATCTCCTTGTATCAACTTCTAGAAATACAGAGAGAATACAACTATGGAATTAGATCTCTCAATCCTTAGACCGGTCTGATTCAACTCCAAGCATTCTTCTGGTCCCATGAGATGCAGGGACCAGAAGACTGGTTTCATGACTACCCGGCCCCAATTTATTAGCTTGAAGAATCAAAACTGAGAATCTTTGACCACATCCAGTTTCCCCAGAAGTTGCTTGAACTTCCTAAAGCCCGTGTCATTTTTTAGGGTCATAGATGAATGGGACCTCAGAGGTTGAGTCCACATTCAGCATTTCAGAAATGAGGTCCAGAGAGATTGAATAATTTGCCCAGTGTCAAATTGTTAGTAATAAATACCAGCACTAGGTTTCCCTATTCCCCAATCCAGCAGTCTTTCCACTGCACCCAATGGCCTCCCTTACAATGTCCAATATTCAGTGCGTGTGTATATGTGTGTGTGTTGGGGGTGAAGTTTCCCACTATAATATTTCACACAGGTTCAACCTAATGGGCTTTATTTTTTTTTCTTTATTCTAGCTTTAAAATTGTTTCCAGCAGGAATGTGTAGGGGTTATTTATTTGGGAGCACACTGTCATTTAATCCCTTCTCTTTTTTTCTGAAACATTCAACCAAGCCTGAATAACGTACTATCAGAATGAATGAAAAGAGAATCTCCCTGCCCCTTTATTACTTACTCTAACCTTTGCAAATAATGGCTTTATGTCTGGGCTGCTAGGTAACACATGGAGCTTCTTTTCAAAAAGGTATCTCAGTCACTACAAGACAATCACTTCATGCCTTGAAGAAAGGGCTTTTTTCTGACTTAATGCTTTTCTTGAATTTCTTGAGCAGGGAGCCCATTACTATTGTTGGTATTTTATGTTTATTAACTTCCTAGAGCATGCTAGGCATTTAGGAACTCACAGCCCACTCTTCTAAAGAAGTTTTGTCCTGATTTTTGTTGTTTGATGCTAGAAGATGATGTAACCTATTAAAGGACATGTTTTTAATCTATTCCAGAGTATAAGAATATGTTTTTATGACAACAATCTCTCCATTATGATTCTTCAGCTTGACCAATTTGTCTTGGTAAGAATGACAGTCATTTACTGACACCCACAGCAAAGAAAGGAGTACTTTCTAAAGCCTAAAATGCCAACCCTCAGCACAAGATAACCATTCAACTGCTTATAGATGATTTCAAGCTCAGATCTCCATTTATTTTAAATTATTTTCTAAATGCAAATGCCAATAGCATGCATTTGTGATTTAGGTCTGTGTTCTCAGCATTCAAAGTATCCTCTGAGCTGAAGCTATAAAAAAGTAATCGATGCTAACTGGACATCTCATCAAATTTGAGGTGGTTCTTTTAAGAATCAAAAGGCCTTTTGGATAAGAAGATAGAAAACTGCAAACTACAATAGAAAACACCTAGGATAATCTTGGATGATGCCAAGAGGTGAAAGGAAAACAACCAACCAAACATTGTAGCTATAGTACAACTACCAAGGCTCATTATCGAGCAGCAGGAATACTTCTGTGTACATGGGGCTCCTGTAGATTCCTGAACAAGAAAATTTGCCCTTTGGTCATTCTCATTAGAAGAATTCAAAGCCATTCACAAGGGGCTATAAAACCTGAGTGCTTATTCAGTAATTTCTACAAAATATGCAGCAGCATTTCCTTCACTAGTCACTGTCAATAAAAAGATGTAGAGAAATTCTTCTTAACAAATGACCGTGGGACTCCAGGAATGGATAAACCTAAGAATACAAATTTCTGGGGGAAGGATACTCTATTTCACAAGAAATTCCAGGGAAATTAGAGATTGGTTTGGCAGAAATTAGGTTTAGAAAAGTACCTTACACCACACAATACAAGATGCAAATAATTATGCAACCTAAACAGGAAAAGTTACATGACAAAAAATCAAGGTAAATAGATGTCAATGCCTGGAGGAGAATTATTAGTCAGTCAGGGACAGAAATAATAACTTAATAGTAATACTTAAAAGGTATAAGCTAATTTTATCCTTACAACAACTTCAGGAAGGTGTTATTTGAAACTTGTTATTATAGATGAGGAAACTGAGGCAATCAGAGTTTAAGCTGCTTGTACAGGGTTACACAGATAATAAGCATATGAGGTAGAAATTGAACAAAGGTCTTTCTGAATCTAGGTCCAACATTCTTTATAGTGTACCACCTGGCTGAAAGGACCATATAAGATAAAATTGAAAGTTTCACTTTTATTGAACTAAAAAGGTCCTATACAAAGAGAATAAAAGCATCTGCAGGAATAAAAGGCATCAGTTGCAAAATATCTTTCTGTCAAAAATCTCTGAAAAAAGTCTAATATACATAAAGAACTGACATTTGGACCATTTCCAAATAGAAAATGAATGTGAACAATTTTTAAAAGAGATGAAAATGATCAGCAGCCACAAGAAGAAGATTCCAAATACTAATAAGAGAAATGAAAATTAAATAGCTCATTTCAGCTCACAACTGTCCTATCAGTCATCTTAGAATGCCCCCAAGACAGTACAAATTCAACACCTCTGAAAGAGAACCTATTCTCTTTCTCCCAAAACTCTCCCCTCTTTCCAAGTTCCCTACTATTGCCAAGGGCACCATTACCCTCCAAATCACACAGGCATATAATCACAATGTCATCTTCAACTCTTCACTTACATCTCTCCCCCTTATATCCAATCTGATTATCATCCTTGTTATTTCTAGCTTCACAGTATCTCTTACATATATCTCCTCATCTATATTTCTGCAGCTGTCACCCTAGTTCAACCCCTCATCCATCTTTATGTCTGGATTCTTACAATAGCATTCTGGTTCGTCTCTCTGCCTTAAGTTTCTCCCCCATTACTGATCATCCTCCATTTAGATATGAAAAAAAATTTACGTAAGGTGAACTGATCATGTCATCTCCTCCTGCCTCAAAAAACTCCCATTGATCCTTATTGATTCCAGAAACAAATAAAAACTCCTTTTCTTGCCTTGTAAAGCCCTTCACAATATATCGGCTTGTTTGCTACCTGTCCAGTCTTCTCATACTTTATTCTCTTTTGTGTATTCTGAATTATCAACATTGGCCTTCTTGCTGTTCTTTACATTCTCCTTTTCAAAACCTGCCTTCCTTCAAGATCCAATTCACATTCCAAAATCTTCAAAGGACCTATCTTGAATTCCCAGCCTCTTCCAAACTGCTAGTGCCTTGCCTTGCCCCTGATCATCATCTCCTATTTACATTGGACAAACCTGCTGTATGCACAGTTGCTTTCATGTTGTCTCCATTAGAATGTGAGCTCCTTGAGAGCAAGAAATGTTTTTTAATTAATTCGATGGTTATTTGAAAATATATTTTTATGATATTTTAATATAACAGAATTCCTCCCAATATCACCCCTCCAAATGCCAGAAAACCATTCCATAAAATAAATGTTAAAAGAAAAAAAAGAAAAAATAATCAGCAAGGTAGTTCAGAGGATACAGAAGTAGACTTAGAGTCAAGAAGACCTGAATTCAAATCCAGCTTTGGGCACTACCTTTCTGACCCTGGACAAGTTATTTAAATTCTGCCTCACTTTTCTCAAACGTGAATTAAAGATAATAAAAGCACCAACCTTGCAAAGTTGCTGTAGAGATCAAATGAAAAAATATTCATGAAGTGCTTAATATAGTTCTTGGTACATAGTGGATACTACATAAATGCTTGAGGCACCTTGATGGTATAGTTGATAGAACACTGGGCATGGATTCAGGAGGACCTGAGTTTAAATATAGTCCCAGATATTTACTAGCTGTGTGATCCTGGGGAGGTCATTTAACCCTGTTTGCCTCAGTTTTCTCATTTATAAAATGAGGTGAAGGAAATGGCAAACTACTTCAGAATCTTTGCCTAGAAAATTCCAAATCTGGTCACAAAGAGTTGGACATGGGGGAGGGGGAGGGGTGGGCAGAGCCAAGATGGTGGCTTAGTAGCAACAAAGCTGAAACAACTCTAAGAATCTTCCCAAACCAACCTTAAAATAGTGCCTCAAAATGACAGGAGTCACAAAACCAACAGCAAGATGGAATGAGGGGGCTCTCTGGTGGAAAACAACTTGAAAGATAGGCAGAGAGAATTGATTTCCACTGGTTAAGGGAGAACCTGAATTAAAACTACACACAGAGGAGAGTGGATTGATCACCCTCCCACTTACTAGACCAGGTTCTTAGCCTGAGCATAGGCTGACTTTGGGATCCTGTGACCATACCTATAAAGGTTAAATTCAATGCTTGAACTTAAATTACATGAAATAATGTGATCACCAAAATTATTACCTCTCAAGTCAGAAGTTTATTTACCAAAATAGAGGGGAAACAATAAAGTAGAGAAATGTGAAAGAGTTTAGAGAAAAATACCTATACTAGTCCTCAGCCAGGAGGGCCAATAGTGAGTAACCACTCAGTCTCCTCCAAGATGGAAGATAGTCTCTTAGGAAACTAGGAAGGGAGTCAGCCTTTCACTCACCCAAGGAAATATTCCAGGAGTCAGAGTCTAAGTTGAAGCCATGATCCAAGCCACAATCTCCAGTGATATTTCCTTGAAGATTATCTCCAGGAGCCAATCTATATAAGAATCAACTTCAGGAGACTGCCACAGCCATAGAACTTCATGGCCTTTATGATGG
The DNA here is from genome assembly GCF_027887165.1 of Monodelphis domestica. Lineage (NCBI taxonomy): Eukaryota > Metazoa > Chordata > Mammalia > Didelphimorphia > Didelphidae > Monodelphis > Monodelphis domestica. The sequence continues at coordinate 23,561,158 of NC_077235.1, read as the reverse complement.
TTTCCTGTTCCTGACCCTCTTCACAGGGGTCAATCACAGTTTCCAAATTGTCCAGCACTGCCCAAAGGCAGTTTCTGTGGGATTGACTTCTCACCTCTAAAGGTGTTAACTCTCCTCCAAGGATTCACACTTTTCTGAGTTATTACCCAGGTTAGCACATGGGTTGCAGCCCTCCCCCCATTTAAGGTTAAGTAGGGTTATCTTCCTTTTAGAGGTGTAAACTCCTGTAGTAAGAGTTTGTGGACTTCCCTTATTTTAGGGTTAAGTATTAATTGTTGTTTAATTAATTCCAAAGTAGACAAAGGAGAGTTAATTCTGTCCTCACAATCTAGTGAGGTACTAAGTAGGGGTACTTAAGTTATTGTTAACCAAAGTTTTAAGTCCAACTAGGCAAAGAGAATAAAGGATTCCCTTTTCACAAATGTAAACTCAGAATAGACAAAGAGAACCAAGAATTCCCTTTCACATACCTAAGCCAATAGCATAACATCCCACACCTACCCCCTTGAAGTCCCAAGCCTTGGCACCAGCCCACAGTGAAGTCCTGAAGCCTGTAGTGCTTGGCCCTTTCAAGCCTAGACTGAAGCACCTAGCTCTAGGGCAAAATAGTTCATAGGGATGAGTTCTGCAAGCCATCAGCAGAGGAGACAGAATCAGCAGCTTTCAGAACTCCTCATCCACAGGCACAAAAAAAGGCTGGGAAAATGAGCAAACAGTAAAAGGGCACCTAACCATAGAAAATTTCTATGGAGACCAAGGGCAAGTTACAGATTTACAGATTCGGGGAGGGGGGGTGAGAATTCAAGCAACCACATATAAAACTTTTTTTAAAAAATGGGAATTGGTCTGAGGCACTGGAAGAACTCAAAAAGGAATCCAAAAATCAAATAAAAGATGTGGAAGAAAAATGGGGGAAAGAAACGAAAGCAAACAAAAATAACAGCTCAAAAAGCAAAATTGATCAAGTAGGAAAAGAGGCATAAAAATCCAGTGAAGAAAAGAGTTTCCGAAAAAAAACAGAATTAAGTTACTGGGAAAAGAGGTTTAAAAATTCATTGAATAAAAGAGTTCCATGAAAAGCAGAATGAACCAAATGGAAAAGGAAGATCAAAAGGTAATGGAAAAATTAATTCTTAAAAAATTAGAATTGGGCAAATAGAAGCTAATGACTTCATGAGAAATCAAGAAACAATAAAAACAAAATCAAAAGAATGAAAAAATATGAAATATCTCATTGGAAAAAACTACTCACCAGAAAAAAAGATCCAGGCAAGACAATCTGAGAATTATTGCACTACCTGAAAGTTGTGATCATAAAAAAGCCTAGAAATTTTATTTCTAAGAAATTATCAAAGAAAACTGCCCTGATATTTTTGAACAAGAGGGTAAAATAGAAATTGAAAGAATCCATGAATTACCTCCTGCAATAAATCCCCAAATGACAACTCTTAGGAATGTTATAGTCAAATTCAAGCGCTCCAAAGCCAAGGAAAAAATACTTCAAGGAGCCAGAAAGAAATAATTAAAATGTCATGGAGCCCAAATCAGGATTACAAGGGATCTGGTAGCTTCTACACTGAAGGATCAAAAGGCAAGATAACTGCGTTTACAAGCAAGAATCACCTACCCATCAAAACTGACTAAATTTTTTCAGGGGAAAATATGATCATCTAATAAAATAGAAGATTTCCAAGCATTCCTAAAGACCAGACGTCAACAGAAATTTTGATGTCCAAATACAAAATTCAAGAGAAATATAAAAAGGTAAGGAAGAGGAAAAAAAATCAAGGGATTCAATGAGGTCAAATTGTTTATATTACTACATGGAAAGATTAAAATTGTAACTCTTATCTATTTAGAATATTTTTACATGGTTACATGATACATGTTTTTCCCACCCCTCTTCCCTCCCATCTCCCAGAGCTGACAAGCAATTTGACTGGGCTAGACATGTGTCATTGTTCAAAACCTATTTTCATGCTATTCATATTTGCAATAGAGTGATCTTTAAAGATCAAAACCCAAATCATATCCCCATTGAACCATGTGATTGATCATATGTGAAAATTGTAAGTCTTAAAATTTTATCATTATCATAGTAGCTAGATTACAGTGGAGGAGAAGATGAGATTGGTGATGGACACTACTTAAATATTGTTCCAATCAGAACTGGCACAGAGAGGGAATAACAGCTAGACTCACTCGGGTATAGAATCCTACCTTACCCTGTAGAAAAGTAGGAGATTAAGAAAGGGTGTGGTAGGGAGGGGACTAATATAAGGGAGGAAGAATGAGGGGGAAATTAAATAAGAAAAAGTAAAGTAAGTAAATGAAATTTTAGAAAAGTTAGATTTAATAGATGTCTAGAGAAAATTGAGAAGGTATAAAAATGAATATGCCTTCTTTTCAGCAACAAATGGTACATACACAAAAACTGACTGTGTAGTAGGGCATAAAAACTTCACAACCAAATGCAGAAAAACAGAAATAATAAATGCAACTTTTTCAGATCACAATGAGATAAAAATTATAATCAATAAAAGTTCATGAAAAAGCAAATTAAAAATTAATTAGAAACTAAATAATCTAATTCTTCAAAACAGGAGGGTCAAAGAACAAATTATTAAAAAAATCACTGATTTCATGAAAGAGAATGACAATAAGGAGATATCAAAATTTATGTGATACAGCCAAAGCAGTATTGAAGGGAAATTTTATATCCCTGAATACTCATGCCAGTAAAATAGTAAAAAAGCAGATCAATGAATTGGGCATGCAACTAAAAAAATCTAGAAAAAGAACAAATTTTAAATCCTCAATTAAAAATTAAATTGGAAATTCTAAAAATCAAAGGATTGAAAGTAAATTGAATTGTAAAGTAAAAGTATTGAAAGTAAAGGAATTATTGAATTAATAAATAAGACTAGGTTTTGGTTCTATAAGAAAACAAATAAAATACAGTATTGGTTAATTTGATTTAAGAAAGGAAAGAAGAAAATCAAATTACCAGTATCAAAAAAGAAAAGGGCGAATTCACTTCCAATGAAGAGGAAATTAAAGCAATCATTCAGAGCTATTTTGTCTAATTATATGACAATAAATCTGACAACCTAGATGAAATGGATGAATATTTACAAAAATATAAATTGCCTAGGTTAACAAAAGAGGAAATAGAATACTTACATAATCCCATCTCAGAAAAAGAAATTGAACAAGCCATCCATGAACTCCATAAGAAGAAATCCCACAAATAAATTATATCAAACATTTAAAGAACAAATAATTCCAATACTATACAAACTATTTGGCAAAATAAGCAAAGAAAGAGTCCTACTAAATTCTTTTTATGACGCAAGTATGTTGCTAATACCTAAGCCAGGAGGACCAAAAACAGAGAAAGAAAATTATAGACCAATTTCCTTAATGAACATTGATGTGAGAATCTTAAATAAAATACTTGTGAAGAGACTACAGCAACATATCACAAGGATTAATTGCTATGATCAGGTGGGATTTATACTAGGAATGCAAGGCTGGTTAATATTAGGAAAATTATCAGTATAATAATTTACCATATCAACAACAAAGTAACATAAATCACATGATTACCTCAATAGTTGCAGAAAAAAGCCTTCAACAAAATACAGCATACACTCCTATTAAAACACTAGAAAGTTCAGGAATAAAAGGGCCTCTTAAGATAATATGTAATATCTAGCTAAAACCATCATGAAGTATCATCTGCAATGGGTATAACTCATAAGCTTTCCTGTTAAGATCATGAGTGAAGCAAGGATGCCCATTATCACCTGAAGCTTCCTCGATCCAGCGAGAAGCCTCAAAGTAGGAAGATAGAGGAAGGATAGAAGTTCTATATGCTGCGAGGGGGATGACGGAGCCAAATTAGAGATATGAGTTGGCAGGAATGAGTCAGAAATCCAGGCCTTATTAATTATCAAGGAGCCACAGCAAAAACTCCGATCAGTGGACTACTCAGAAGGCTTGTACCCATCCAGAGATCCAAATTTAATACCACACAGGTAGGAGACATGATAGAGAAAAGAAAGTGCCTGGCTGAAGGCCAGGTCCCAGGTGGGAGAGGTAGATCAGGAAAGCCAAGCTCCAGCAAGGACAGGCATCAGTGAGAGCTGAGATCCAAGTGAGGAAGAGAGAGAAGAGAGGGTGGAGCTTGCTGCACCCTGTATTTAATCTCTTTGATATGCAAATATATACAATACATAGGGATGATTATCATTGGTTAATGACAAGGTATAGGTGTGGTTTCTCTTAGCCAGGTGAGCACAAAGAAACCTGTTTTCCTGCCTAACCTGGGGGAAGCTGGGAACAAGGGTCAGAGCCTTTCCCAGCCATGCTCAAGACTAAGCATGCTCAAGACTGAGCATGCTCTCTTCTAAGCCACTCTGTACATACTAACTGTTTCCCTTGCCCATAGCTAGGGGTAGACTGCTACATCACCTCTATTATTTAATATTTTACTATAAATGCTAGTTTTAGAAATTAGAGAAGAAAAAGAAAGTGAAGAAGTTAAAGTAGGCAATGAGGAAACTAAGCAATCATTCTTTGTAGGTAATATGATGGTATACTTAGAGAATCCTTGAAAATCAACTAAAAACTAGTTGAAATAATTAATAACTTTAGCAAATTTGCAGGATACAAATAAATCCACATAAATCATCAGAAATTCTATATATTTCTAAAAAAATCCACCAGCAAGAGTTAGAAAGAGAAATTCCACTTAAAATCACTCTAGACAATATAAAATACTTGAGAATCTATTTGCCAAGACAACTGCAGGAATTATATGAACACAATTACAAAACACTTAACACAAAGTTAGATCTAAACAATTGGAAAAACTTTAATTATTCATGGGGAGACTGAGCTAAAATAATAAACATGACAATCCTACCTAAATTAATTTAGTTATTCGGTACTGTACTAATCAAACTACCAACAAACTATTTTAGAGAACTAGAAAAAATAACAACAAAATTCATCTGGAAGAACAAAGATCAAGACTATCAAGGGAAATAATGGAAGGATGGTGGCCAGCAGTACCCCATCTTAAACTGTACTACAAAGTAGTAATCATCAAAATAATCTGGTACTGGCAAAGTAATATAACAGTGGATCAATGGAATAGATTAGAGGTAAATGACATCATCAATCTAGTGTTTGATAAACCCAAAGATTTCAGCTTCCTGGATAAGAATTTACTATTTGACAAAAAATTCGAAAACAGCATGGCCAAAATTAGGTTTAGATCAATATCTCACATTGTATACCAAGATAAAATCAAAATAGGTATATGATTTAGATGTAAAGATTGATATTATAAGTAAATTTTGGGAACAAAGAATAATTTACCTGTTACAACTATAGAGAAGAATTTATGACCAAGAGAACATTACAAGATGTAAAATGAATAATTTTGATATTAAATTAAACATTTTTATATAAACAAACCCAGTGCAACCAAGATTATAAGTGAAATAACAAACTGAGAAAAAAATTTTGTAACAAATTTCTCTGATTAAAGGTCTTATTTCTCAAATATATACAGAAGTAAGTCAAATTTATAGTAATATATTATTCTCTAATTGACAAGTGGTCAAAGTATCTTAAGCAGTTTTCAGATGAAGAAATCAAAGCTATCAATAGCTAGATGAAAAAAAAAGTTTCCTCTCGATTAAAAGAATGCAAGTTAAAATAACTCTTATATACCACCTCAAAGCAATCAGATTGGCCAATATGACTGTAAAAGAAAATTGTAAATGCTGGAGGAGGAGGAGGCATAGCCAAATTGGGACACTAATGCATTACGGGTAGAGTTATGAATTGATCCAACCATTCTGGAGGGCAATTTGGAATTATGCTCAAAGGGTTATCTTTATTATTTATTCTTTAATAGTTCCATTCAGAGAACAAATTAGGTATTTTAGCTCTATTTCTCCAACAATTTGTTCGATTCAATTATTGTTAATCATTTTGTTATCTAGTAGCCAAAAAACTTCTGCCTCTACTGTGTTACTATTGTAATCTAGTGAATTTTTTCCTTTAGGAATTCAAATGCTAAAGTATTTGGAGCATTTAAGTTTAATATTGATATTGGTTCACTGTCAATGGTTCCTGTTAGTATGCTACAGTTTCCTTATTTATCCATTTCTGTGTTGTGAATAGTTGTTTTTGTTTTATCAGAAAGCATAAATGCAGTTCCTCCATTTTTTAGATCCACCTTCACAGTAAATTATTTTCCAGCAACTCATTTATATTTTGTGTCTACCTTTGTTTTTTAAATGTGTTTTCTGTAGTCAACATATTGTGGTGTCTTGTTTTCTTACCCAATCCATCATATTTTAATTTCATGGTATTACTTAATCTATTAGCATTTAAAATTATGAGAGGTTTATATCTTCTTCCATTTGTTTCTTTTTTTTTAATCCTCACCTTCCTTCTTAGAACTGTATATGTGTTTCAAGGCAGAAAGGAGGCAAGGGCTAGGCAATTGGAGTTAAATGACTTGCCTAGGGTCACACAGTTAGGATGTGTCTGAGGCCAGATTTGAACAGTACTTCCTGTCTCTAGGCCTGACTCTCAATCTCCTAGGCCACGTAACTGCTCTCCATTTGTTTCTATTATTTTCTGAATTAGTGTTTCTCCTTTTATTCCTTTTTCTCTCTAAAGAGTCCATTGTCTTTTCAGTTATTTTTGCTTAATCTACCTTAAAGTACTCTTCAAACAGATTCTCTTCCCTTCTTACTCAAGGTAATCCCATCTCTTCTTCATCATTTTCTATTTTTTTCAAATTTTATTTAATTTCTTAATTTATTTTTCTTCCTTTAGTTTATCAAGTTATTTATTTTTTGATTAAATGATTAAATAAAATTCAACTTTGCCCCCTCTTTCAATTTTGTGCATTTTTATAGTTTTCTTTTTCCACATTCTTTTCTAAAATGATTATTTCCTTTATCTCATCAATTTTTAGCCATGTCTATTCTAGAATTTTATTCTTTAACTCATGGTCCTTATACTTACTGATTTTTTAGTCTCTGTATTCTTCAGCGATTTAAAGCTTCTAAGGTTCCTATTTTGAGTTCCTCCTTCTAAACAGTTTCTATATAACTGCCATGAAGACCTTGCCTAAACTACAGTCCCCTTTTTCTGGTGTACCTCATTCTAATGAGCATTAGATCTTGAAGGAGACAGAACTAGAAATATTTCGCCACCTTAAAAATTTTCCTGTGCCCCATTTGTGTGTTCATTACTATCCTCCAACTTTCCCATGGCTGTTTTTGAAATAATGTAATCTCATCTCAGGATCCATTCTTTCCCTAGATGTCAGTTATTCAATGGAACTCAGACTCCACTTCTCCAGAGGCAGGATTCTGTCTCTGGACACATACCACTCTCTCAGTAGTAGTAGTCTCTTTGAGCACAAAACACAAACAAATTATACCTCATGTAAGCTATGAATTTCCAACAACAGAAGAGTTCTCTTCCCCAATTGGATTGTTCTTCATTGCAACCTTCTACTACTACTGAATTAAGATTTCCCCTTTCTTTCCCGGTTTCAATTCTCACCTTTGTGACATTAATCACTCTCCCATAGCTCTTCCCTTTGATAGAATGATTGGTAGAGCATTAAAACTATAAATTAACTTTTGTACTGTTTCCAGGATTTTCTAAATCTAATTCAGAAAAAATATTAGAAACAAATGGAGGAAATAGAAATCTGTCATTACTTTAAATGTTAATGGATTAAGCAATCCAATGAAATTAAAATGGGATTGGGTAAGAAAACCCCAAAATATTTTGGCTACAAAAAATTACATCATAAAAGTTTGTTATCAGTAAAGAGGGATAATTTTAAATCTCTTTTTTGCTTAAATTAATGTCTTTAATTTCTTTGATCATTATTAACAATATTCAAAATTCTAATGATATATTCCTTGGCCTTCTTCATTGCCCTTTGGGTGGCCTGACATTTTTTTAAACCCTCACCTTCTGTCTTGGAGTCAATACTATGTATTGGTTCCATGGCAGAAGAGTGGTAAGGGCTAGGCAATGGGGGTCAAGTGACTTGCCCAGGGTCACACAGCTGGGAAGTTTCTGAGGCCTAGGACCTTTTGAACCTAGGACCTCCCATCTCTAGGCCTGGCTCTCAATCCACTGAGCTACCCAGTTGCCTCTGGGTGACCTGATATTTTGAGTCTTTAGATGTTCCATGATTGTTGGCCATATAACATTTCAGGAAGAATACTGTAGTGGAAAAGACAGATTTTTGTTTGTTTGTTTATTTCATGGAGAGTCATTGAAAGGGGGTGCTCAATTATTTAAATATAATCAATCCAGGCTGCTCTTTTCTATTAGTTTAGTTCTGGACTTCGTTCAGTTTCTATCTCTAGCCTTTGTCCATGCTAACTGTAACTAATGAACCAGCTCTGTGAGCTGGTCATTCAATCATTTATCATATTCTAGATAATACTGATTCTTCATTCACTTGGTTTTTCCTATAAGAATTTTTAGGATAATCTCTCTTGAGTAATTATGGGCTCTTATTTAGGGATCTCAGAAATATTTCACAGATTGGATAAAAGTTGGATAATAAATAAAAATAGAATAAATTTTATTTTTTATCTAAATAAATTTTTATTTATCCAAAATAAAAATTGGATAAAAATTGATACAAAATTCTCCCAAACTGGGAACATCTGGGGAAACTCAGTCTTTAGAGAATCATTCTTCCATCTACCTCTGAGTCAAGCATCCTCTATGAGAATTTCATATACATCTCACTTGATACCTCACATGTTAATGACTTTCCTGAAACATGGTACTCACATGTAAACAAAGTGCTACCTACATTATCTAATTAGGACAGAGTGGAAGGTTAGGTGGGCATAGAGGGAAAAAAGGAGCGTAAAGATTAAAATGAAAAGTTATATGGGTATAGAATGTAAAGAGTAAGTAAAAGGCACATTGGAGGCATGGCTCTAATAGCAGCAACTTTTTGTTCTAGTTTCAAGGTAACTCAAAATGAGGCACTTGCAAGTACTTGAAAATTTAACAAAGGAAGTTTACTTTGCCCTAACACAGCACGAATACATGATAGGTATAAAGTGGCACTAAACTTCTCTGGATACACCATATCCTTGTCTCCCTCTGGAAAAACTCATCTGATCAGTATGCCATCAGGATATGGCTCTTGGGTAAATCTAAGAGACCCAAACATCACATAGCTGGGACTTTTATATACTCCTACATAACCAGGAAGCCACATCAATGACATCAGGTCCAATCAGGTCCAGCAGAGTTTTGTCCTAGGTGTCCCCCACATTGACTGGGGTGGAGGGTACCAGAGAGAAGAAAACAGCATCTGGGAAGCTGAGGTTAGTCAGGTCCTAGAGATAGTTTTGTTCTCTCACAATGGGTATCAATGGAAAAAGCTGTTAAGTGCAAGTTGAACTGGTTTGGTGGGAAAAGGAAATAATGAGAATGCTACTTTCCTTTAGCATTTAATAGTTTCCAAAGCCCTTTTATCTCATAATGGATATTATTTGTTCTTCATAGTCACCCTGTGATGTAGAGTAGATATTAATTTTATAGCTAAAGAAACTGAGGCTTAGAGAAGTTCTGAATTGCCCAAGGTCATGAAATATGTAAAGGAAGGGCACTTAAACCCTGGGCTTTTGATCCTTCAGTGCTATTTCTACCTCACCATGCTAAATTGAATTTCTTCTCAAAAGTAAGCTGAAAAAATAATGACATGTGAGCTTGAAGTAGTGAAAAAAGGAGTCTGAAAACCAGAGTCCAAGCTCCAGTTCTCCCACTTAAAGGCAATGCGATACTGAGCAAGTTGTTTCCCAACTCTGAGTGTCATTTTCCTTATCTGTAAAGTACAGATAACTTCACCTGTTCTATGAGAATACAATGAGACAACACACATACATACACATATAACATGCTTTGGAATTTTTTATGCACATATAAATGTGAATTCCTCTGGAAAGCAGTTTGGTATAGATGAAAAAAAGTTCTTGAATTTTAATTAAAGATGTGGATTGGGGGGGGCAGCTGGGTAGCTCAGTGGATTGAGAGCCAGGCCCAGAGATGGGAGGTCCTAGGTTCAAATCTGACCTCAGACACTTCCCAGCTGTGTGATCCTGGACAAGTCACTTGACCCCCATTGTCTAGCCCTTACCACTGTTCCACCTTAGAACCGATAGTTCATTCTAAGAAGGTATGAATTTAAAATAAATAAACAAATAAATATATGGATTCAAATTCTGCCTCAGGCACATACTACTGTGTCAATGAATCTCATCCCCTCCCCTTCCTGAGTAACTTTACCTGTCTATCAAACATTCCTGACATACCACAGTTGTGCCAGGTTTTGTGTCTGTGTATGTTCTATGTCAATAAAAGTCAAGGCTTTGGGCTTCTGAGTGGGAGAATCAAGAAGAGAACAGAGAAAGCAGGTAAAGGGGAGAAAGAGGAAAGAGACTGGCAGGCTAGGGATCACGTGGTCAGGTGACTTAGGAATGATTGTCTACCCTTCCTAATAATCTATAAAATATTTATCTGGGTAGAAATATTTTCAATGCTTACAGTAGTGTAATAGCAGGCAAGTAACCTCACCTATCTGAACCTCATTTTCTTTTTCTGCAAAGTGGGGGTAAGAATAGCTTTATGCACTATACTGCACATTTTTTATTCTATATTTGATATTGTTACACTATTCTGTTAGTGCAATTGGCGGAGAATCAAATGGCTATTCTCCACCAACAATGAGTGCTTTATGCAAATTAATTTGAGTCCCAAGTTAAATTCAGATTATATCTCACAGGGATGTGAAGATCAAATTAGAGAATGCATTTTAAAGGCTTTGGAAACTTTAAAACAGTCTCCAAAGGTCAGTTCTTATTAAGGGAGAAACAGAAAAGAGAAGGGCACATGGGAAATATGTGATGTACGGATGATGGAAGAATGTTGGGAATGAAGGACACCATATCCTTCAAGGTACAGGGTGGAAGGGAATAATAATAGTAACTGCTCCTTTCTGTAACATTTACCAGTTTCTAAAGTCTCCCCTAAGAAAGCAACATCGGTTTGCCAGCATTACCCTGTGATGCAGAGCTGTTACCATCATTTTCCAGGTAAAGAAACTAATGCTCAGAGAAGTTATGACTTGTCTGACCCTGAGCCCCAAGAAGAATACCTAAAGCTACTCCTCGTTGTTCATGTTAACCAACTAAATAATATATGAACAACTCATCAAAATGAAAATGCTGCTTGTTAAAATAAACAACAAGGAAACTCATTAGAAGCAAACACCTGTGAATTCTTCCAGGGAATTGTGTTCTCTGGGGACCAATTCTAAGGTCCAAGGTATTTTCATCGAAATGCCCATTGAGTCTGTAATGCAACTCAGTGACAATCTGTCCTGAACATGGACCCCAAAGCTGGGCCTGGGGATGCTGAGGACTGCGTGTGCAGCACTTTACCGGAGCAATCGCACTAGCAAAGTGCTGACGTACCATCGCAAACATTCATTTCCTGCTGTTTGGAGGACCGGGATGGCTGTGATAAAATAGGTCCATCAGATGGGTTGTGCTAAGAGAAGCAGGACTGTATCAGGAGGAGGCTTCAATTAATTACACAGTAAAAGCTGAATGACCATTTCATAAAAACTCCTGGAGGGTATATATCAGATTACAAGAGAAGGCCTCAATTGTAATTATGACAAGGTTCAAGGATGCCAGCCATATAGGGATTGTGTAAACCTCAAAATTCCTTAGACTTATAAATGTTGGAAATTTCACCATTGGGATATTTCATACTTGGAAAATTTCTTACTGATAGTCTATTGGAATGGGAACCCCATTGGCATGGGAGGTTCCTTCTCTTCCCTTCTTCAGATTACTTTAGGACAGAAACCTTTTGCTGAACAATGGAAAGGACTTTGACCTATGCTTAAGCATAGAACAGGAATTTCTTTGAATCATGATTGATTTTAGAATTGATACAATGGAGATACTTGGAATAAATCTCCACCCTATTCAGTCCTAACAGGATTGAGTAAGGGCTGCAGCCTAGATCAAAGATTTAATCATTTGAAAATGTGACCTTCAACAGACATGTGCAAAAGCCAGAAACCTCTGGGTGGTCCTGGGTTAAGCTAGAGCCTCCATTGGCACAGGGAAATTGATGAACAGTGATTGGTAGCTGTGGAGAGAGCTAGAGGAGTGTTGGTGTTAGGAGCTTGGAGAGGGAGGACACCCGCAGACAGCTTTCCTTCAGATCAGTCACGTGAGTTAAGGACTGATTCTTTCCACCTGGGCCTTTGGGCCTAAAACTCCCTCTGCCTTGGTCAGAGGTTGAGTAGCCCCTTTCCCTTTTCTCCTCTCTCCTTCTCTCCCTCTCCTTTCTCTACTTCCAGTGTGATTAAACCTCCATAAACTCTATTCTGACTTGAGTGTTTCATTTTAGGAATTTCATAAGTAAATTCCTTGGCAGCCATTGTTCAATATTACATAAATCCTGTAGCCACATTTTTTAGCCATTACAATATTATAACCTCTCCCAAAAGCCTAAAATTTCTACATTTACAATTGTTTACTGTCATAGGAGTTTTCTTTTTCTTGTGGCTGAGGGTGCATCTACCAGACAGGACCAGTGTTCTCGGCATGTCACTGTGTGTGTGTGTGTGTGTGTGTATATTTGTATGTGTGTTCCCGTGGCTTGATCACTCAAGTACAGAAGGGCTCCCCAGATAAGGTAGAAAATGCTTTTTAGGAGAAGCTCAATGGTACAATAGTTGACTATAAAGGAAAAAAAGAATTCAACTTTGCATTAAAATTATTATTGCATTTTTTCCTTTTTTGAGTTCCCTTCTATTTTAAACCCAATGTCCAAAACAGTATTATTCTTTCTATTAGATACAGATCCATTGGCAGCATTCATCATTAAAAATAAACCACAAACACTTCCTAGCTATATGACCCTGGCTATGTCACTTAATCCCACTTGACTCCCTCTACTGTCCTTCTGCCTTGGAACCAATGCTTAGTATCTATTCTAAGACAGAAGATAAGGATTTAAAAAAATTCACATAAAAATCCAACAATTCAAAGAACTTCCCAGTGTGGAGCCAACCTTTCTCTCTGGAGATGATACTATCTATCCCGAGTCCTGCTCAGTGACTGGTAGGAGGGAACTGAATGGTGGCTTTGTAAAATGTAACCTTCTAGGAGCAGTATTATTCATTGCTGTTCAGATTTGAGAAGCTTCACATCTGAGGCTATTTCAGGCTCTGAATTTTTATTGAAACGACACTGGTTGCTTCTATTTCTTCTTTTATCTTGAATTGTTTTTAGTGCATTCCATTGCTAATTTCTTCATTTTGAAGCATTCATTTTTATTTTACAAAACTTGCCGTAGTTTCCTTGTCTACGCCATGTTCAAAGAAGACTGCCATTGCACAGAGCACAACACACTTGTTTCTAGTGTTTTCTCTCTCTTTCTTTTGTAGTCTAACTAATCAAACCTGAAGACTAAAGGCAGCTACACAGGTCCATGGTAACTCTAAAAAGATATGACAAGCCATAGAATGGCAGTTATCAAATTTTCTCAACTCTTAGAAAGATAAAATTCATTTGTCACCAATGTCCAGCTTAATGATCTGAAAACTTGAGGAAGCATTGTTACTATACACTATATACATGCTTAGGGAGTAATCCTGCAGGATGCCGATTAGGGGAGAAGAACAAAATGGTGCTCTTGGAATAGGAATAGTGAGTTCATTAGGGAAATCCAGGGTAATGATGACTTGTGACTGAAGCAGGTGCACACATGATTCAAAGCCTTATTAAAGGTCATGGAAAGGTTTGTGCTTTCTAACATGGGCCCACAAAATCTATTTTAGGTGCCACCTTCGGTCTGTAAAAAATGGACTCGAATACAAGACTACAATCACCACAAGCCTTTGCTCCACTTCCCCAAAATGCTTTGTAATCTCACGGGAATTCTGAGGTGGGCCGAGATTGAGGAAGGATTTAAGCTGGTGGCAAAGGTTTTTGGGTGTCTTTTGGACTTCTGTTTTGGAGCAGATGCATCTCTTCTGTGATGTGAGGTTATCTGGCCTAGGCCTCTGGCCTAGGCACGTGTTTTTTCTTATTCTGTATTTTCTTTAATCTTTAACCTTTAATAAACCTCTAAAAAATATAATACTCCTTGCAGCGAGAAACTAATTTCTACCTGCCTCAGTCTCCCCATCTCCCTAAATTTTAACTGTTACAGGTCTTCACATGAAAGTTCTACTTTACAAGGCCTTGTGCATCCAAATTAAGTACCCTACCTCCTGAGTGGCAGAGGCAATGATAACACTGGATATTAATGATATCTTAGTTTCTTATAAAATAGATGTTCTCTTAAGGGCTTCTGTAAAAAGCACTGGAAAGATTTATGCTGCTGTCTAGTAGAGGACTGAAATTATTAATCCAGGCAAATTTTAGGGTTAGGTTTAAATGTGTGAATCTGTTTCTTTTAAAGATATATTTGTTTGGGGGCAGCTGGGTGGCTCAGTGGAATGAGAGCCAGGGCCAGAGATGGGAGGTCCCAGGTTCAAATCTGAATTCAGACACTTCCTAGCTGTGTGACGCTGGGCAAGTCACTTCACCCCTAGTTCCTATCCCTTACCACTCTTCTGCCTTAGAACCATTATACAGAATTGATTCTAAGACAGATGGTAAGGATTATATATATATATATATATATATATATATATATATATATATATATGTATATATATATATGTATGTATGTATGTATGTATAAACACTTGTTTATTCTGAATTTAACCATCAAATCAAATGAGTATTTTCATGTGCAGAGCAGAACACAAAAGACGTTTGTATGTTAATCTATAAAACTTCATTCGACAGTACTTGATTTTTTGAAAAGTATATGACAAATTCCACATTTTATTTTCTAAACTGTCCTGCTTGTTCATACTTGCTTCTGTTTTCTTATGTGAATTTTTAAAAAGTTTCAATGCCCCACTCTTTCTTAGACATCACTAATCTTCATTTCCCTCTCATCCTTGCCAAACTTTGGCCCCACCATTAAAAACTGAGGTGGGGCGACCTTATAACAAATAAGAGTAATTAAGTAAAACAAAATATACACAGTGGCCATGTACAAAGGCGTTTGCCAGATTTTTGGACCTTGTGTCCATTGCTTCTCTGCCATCAGGTGATATGATGTGTGTGATGCACGCCACAGTGAGCAGAGTTTTTAAGTCTTACAAAACTATTTTTCTACTGCTCCCTTCAGATGATTTCTTCTGGCACAGTTCACTTCACTCTGTATTAGTTTCCTCTATCCAAGGTTCTCATCTCTTTCATAATTTCTTATAGCTCAATAATATTGCATATATTATATCCATATACCACAACTTTAATCCCCCCTCAGCATTTGGCATCAGCAAATTTGTTTTGATTGAGGCTCTTCTTCCTTTTCCCCTTAACCATCACTCCTGATCCTCACTTGCGTCCTTGCTGAGCCCGATGCACTTCTAAAAACCGTACGTGTTCAACTCTCCTTTGTTCATTTCATAGAAAAATGGAATTCAGGTTTCATTCAATACTCAGTCCCTCTGTCCCTTGCTCTGTGCTTTTATATTCTTCTCACACACCACTTATAAGAACTTGAAAGATCTGCCCCCTTCTCCTTCCTTTAGACACTAATGATTCCTTTCATCCTCCCTTCTCTTTGCCCTCTTCCTAGCCTCAGAAGAGAACCAATCCACCCCCAAGACCTCTGATTTTTTTATTCAATTCTCTCAGTAACTTTTAAAGACAGTGAATTTGTAAAAGGGGCATTAGTTTCTTTTCCTTCTTTTAGAAAGCTAGCCATTGCATGATTCTCAACTTTTCTTTCTAGGTTGCTCTGGACTCTTGCATTCTCATTTTAACGTTCTTGCTTCTAGTCTTTTAATCAGAAATGCATGAAAGTCTTCTATTTCCTTAAATATCTGGTATGTTTCAATGTATAATTATATTGGGCTTTGCAGGGTAAGTTGTTCTGGATTGTAAGCTTCTTTTGCCTTTTGGAATATCACTATGTGATCCTAACTGGGGTTCCTTGATACTTGAACTGTTTTTAGAGATGCTTATTTTTATTTGATGTAAAAGATGTGGATTAAAACTGTGACATTCATGGGGCTTTTTTTTAAGCCCTTACCTTCCGTCTTGGAATCAGTACTGTGTATTGGTTCCAAGGCAGAAGAGTGGTAAGGGCTAAGCCATGGGAGTCAAGTGACTTGCCCAGGGTCACACAGCTAGGAAGTGTCTGAGATCAGATTTGAACCTAGGACCTCCCAACTCTAAGCCTGACTCTCAATCCACTGAGCCACCCAGCTGCCCCCAGGGACTTCTTTTTAAAGAAAGATATGAGTGGATTATTTTATCTTCATTTTCTCCTCTGATTCTAACAGATCTGAGCAATTTATACTTATGATTCCTCAAAATATATTATCTAGGTTGTCTTTTTTTAATAATGATTTTCAGGGATTCCAATCATTCTTAAACTGTCTCACTTTAAACTATTCTCCAGCAAAAGACAGCAGCAGGGCTCTAAAAATTATTTGTTTTGATCCACTTACTCTTATACCAGTGATTCATTTTTTATTTTTTATTTATTTATTTTTTGTAAACCATCACCTTCCATCTTGGAATCAATACTGTATATTGGTTCAGAGGGAGAAGAGTGGTGAGGGCGAGGCAGTTGGGGTGAAGTGACTTGCCCAGGGTCACATAGCTGGGAAGTGTATATCAGTGATTCATGAATCAATCAACATCAATAAAAAGTTAACATTAGAAAAAACAAAATATCTCAAATCACATGACTATATCAATAGATACAGAAAATAGCCTTTGACAAAATAAGACACATTTACTTAAAAGCCCTATAGAGCAAGTTTCCTTAGCTGTGTTGTACTTCATGGATCCTCTCAGCAGTCTAGTAAATTCTATGGATTACTTAAGTTAAAAAAATCAGAGTATTTTTAAAAGAAGTTCACAAATCCCCATGTAAATAGCTTTGCTATGGAGTAGAGGCAAATAAAAGTCATTTAAAAAGAAGGATCCAAAATGTATATCTTAAACCAGGAGCATTTAAAGATTTAACTAGGAAGACAAGCAAGTGAAAAATGGAAAAGACTAAGATTTCTGTAATAAAGGTTTCTCTCTCCTCAACATTAGTTTCCTCTTCTGCTGCAGAAAAATGACACTACAAAAGGAAAGATGATAAAAAACAGTTGAAGTAGATGATGATGTTCATACTTGAAGAAATACTATTTTCGGGGCATTGATGGATTGAACTTTGAGAAATGTAAAAATTAGAAGGAAACAGGAAAGGTTTCACAATCAGTGTCCTATAGCATACTCTAGTTAGCTTTACAGTCACACAACATGCATGGAAGAATATGATGCATCTGTTGACCATTACAAAGTAATTTGATCAAATAGAGCAAAAAGTCACCTTAAAGACTCTCCTTCAACAAGGCACGCCCATGCATACACTGAAGTCACACAATATTCCATGAAATCTTTAACAACAAAAATAACTTTGATAAATTTCAGATCATAAATATTGGCTAATGGGTAGCATAGCTGAGTCCCAGCTTACCTCCACAGGTTTACTTTTAATTGCTGGTGAGGAAAAAGTGAATTATTGAGAAGACAAACCCTCAGAGGATGGTTTATGTTCCCCAGTTTGATGTTCTATACAGGTGTACCTTTCTGGAATGTTCCCTGCTCACATATTTTCTGCCCTCTTCTATTTGTGGTATGATAACCACTGAGAGATTTATCTCTCATGTGTGAAGAGGGAGATATTTTCTTGTTAGTTAGTTTTTGTTATCTGATTAAGTGTCTGACTTTGAACTACTGTGCTCATTGACTGGTAAAGGGAAGCACACCAAGGAGTACTCAAGAACGATGGCTTTGAATGGGGTTTGGATTACAGAGTGCCATAAACCTTGGGTAGGTTTTCTTTGGCTATTTATGTAAGCACAGGCCCAGGTGCTCTGAAAGAATCTTGCAATCTCAGCCATAAATGAACAGGAATATTCTCCACAACAATCTGATAAGTGGATACTTAGGCTTTGTTTGAAGTCTTTTAATGAGGAAGAATCCATTACCCTTTCTGCATCTCCAACATGTATATAACTACCAAGTCTTGTTGACTTTTCCTGTACTATATCTCTCATATCCACATCCCCTCCTCTCTATTTCCACTGTCAACATAGTAGTTTAGACCCTAATTATTTCCCATCTAAATTATTACAATAGTATCTGTAGTGGCCAAAGAAGCAGAGAATCTAAGAACTGGAAGATAGCTTAATGGCCATCTAATCACACACAACCCTGAGAATTTCCTCTATTACACCCCCACTAAGTCACCATTCAACCTCTGCTTGAAGACTTTCAGTATGGGGGAACTCACCACCTTTAAGGCAGCCCATTCCAATTCTGGACAGCTCTAATTTTTAGGAAGTTTTTCTTGATATTGAGCCTAAATTTGCCTCTGTAATTCTTGCCCCAGTGGGAAGGAGGAGGGCAATAAGAAAAAGACAGCTGAAACATGGTGGCAAAAGTCCAGAGAGTGACTGAAGAATAGGAATTAGAAACTCTAGTGATGATTAAGCATATATATTTAGATATCACCTTCAACTTTTCCCTTGTTACAGAGACTACACAAATCCAGTAAGCAAAATGGATCAACAAAATGTTAACTGACAGTATTTGAAACATTCTACACCCACAGTCTCCCATCTCTCTACTTGAGAGGAAATTGTTTTTAAATCTTTACCTTCCATCTTAGAATCAATACAGTGTGTTGGTTTCAATCCAGACGAGTGGTAAGGGCTAGACAATTGGGGTCAAGTGACTTGCCCAGGGTCACACAGCTGGGAAGTGTCTGAGGTCATATTTGAACCCAGGACCTCCCGTCTCTAAGTCTGGCTCTCATCCCACTGAGTCATCCAGCTGCCCTTTTAATCCATGGTACAAGAGATATATTCATTCTAATTGGCCGTTAATAATAATAAGACTGTATTGGAAGTGAGGCTTAAGTCAGTGGCATTAAAGAGGAATTGTCATCCCTCAGAAGTACTCCTAAAACTAGTGTGGGCTAGAGTTGGAATAAAAATGCTCCACAAGTTATAAATTCTATAGGAGTTTTTCATCCTCTGTTCCCCAAAACCAAGACTGCTTATCACAATTAATACAAGCTTGGCTGACTTGCATGGCACATTGATTTTGCTCCTGGTTGTAGAGAGATATTTTAGAATGATGGTGTTCGCATTCTTCTCCAAAACAATAACACTGACTAAGAGAGTGACTCAGGCTATCTCTAGTGCCTCAATAATCTAGTAGCCCAGCAGAGGGAAATCTTGAGTCAATATTCACAACAGAGCAACATATAAGGAATAAACTCTTTCATTCAACAGATACTGTTCAATTGAAGGGATAGAGCAATTTCTTCATGATTGCATTGGGTCACACTAACCTTTTTCAAGTGAGTCAGTCTAATTTGTCTGCTAAATACACCTCCTTACCTTCTGTGATGGCCACAGTTTAGCCAGTCACATTCAGTCTTCTCGCTCCTTTAATCACTTAACTGAATCAATGACCAAGTGCAGTTAATTCTTGTTTTTAAATTGTTCTTTTTATTCTCACTCTTCCACCTACCATCACCGCATATTTGGGTGCTGAGATGTTTCAGTTAGCAGACTCCTTCTCTCTATTCCCACTGAGGCTCTCATGTACAGATTACTGAATTAGATTCCTGACTTTCTTCTCTGCCTCTAGTCATTCTGATCTGTCCTAACTCCCAAGAGGCAGATGAATTTTTCCAAAAATATACTTTCATTATTTTCCTTTTATTTACCTGGCCTAGGAACTTACAATGGTGTACTATTAGCAGCTTATCAAGCCTTAGTAATAAAAATATTCTAACCTCATCCTACCTACCCAAATCTATTTTCAATTATTCCCAAATAACTATCTGCTTCTCTCTTTAGGCTCATACTTTTACTTTCTGTGATGCTATTCCTCCCTCTCCCCACTCCCCACAATGAGCCATCTAGTTGCAACTTATGCCACCAAAAGGATTCCCACAACATGTCCAGCAAGTAGTCACTGGCCATCTGGTTTAAGCCCTTCACTGAGGGGGCAATCGCTACTCCCAGCAGTAGCCCATTTCACTTAGAGACAACTCTATTTGGAAGTTTTTCCTAATATCAATGTATTAACAGATCACTGGCTCCAGGGATTGCCATTGGATAGAGTTTTCCTGATTCCATCTACAATAAAATTTGACTAATTTGATGCTACGTATTTAGAATTAGGGATAATGAATGTCTGAGTTAAGATTTACTACTATACACTTTAGGAACAAAAATATTTAATGAGATAATTTTAGAACATTTTTCCATGGTTACAAGACTCATGTTCTTTTCCTCCCCACCTTCCTGTATCTGACACACAATTCCACTGGGTTTAACCTGTGTCACTGATCAAGACCTATTTCCATATAATTAATATTTGCACCAGGGTGATTGTTTAGAGTTTACATCCCCAATCATATCCCCATTGACCCATGTGATCAGGCGGCTGTTTTTCTTTTAAGTTTCTTTTCCCACAGTTCTTCCTCTGGATGTGAATAATGTTCTTTCTCATATGTCCCTCCAAATAGATCTGGATCATTGCACTGATGCTAGTAGAGAAGTTTATTACGTTCGATTGTACCACAGTGTCTCAGTCTCTGTGGACAATGTTGTCCTGGTTCTGCTCTTTTCATTCTGCATCACTTCCTGGAAGTTGTTCCAGTTCACATGGAATTCCTCCACTTTGTTATTCCTCTGAACAGAGTAGTATTCTATCACCAACATATACCACAATTTGTTCAGCCATTCCCCAATCAAAGGGCATCCCCTCTTCCCATTTTTTGCCACCACAAAGGGCACAGTTATGAATATTCTTGTACAAATATTTTCCCCTATTATCTCACTGAGGTACAAACCCAGCAGTGCTATGGCTGGATCAAAGGGCAGACAGTCTTTTAGCGCCCTTTGGGTATAGTTCCAAATTGCCCTCCAGAATGGTTGGATCAATTCACAACTCCACCAGCAATGTATTAATGTCCCAATTTCACCACATCTCTTCCAGCATTCATTACTTTCCATAGCTGTCATGTTAGCCAATCTGCTTCATGTGAGGTGATACCTCAGAGTTCTTTTGATTTGCGTCTCTCTGATTATAAGAGATTTAGAACATTTTCTCATGTGCTTATTAATAGTTTTAATTTCTTTATCTGAAAAGTGCCTATTCATGTCTCTTTCCCATTTACCAATTGGAGAATGGCTTGTTTTTTTGTACAATTGATTTAGCTCCTTGTAAATTTGAGTGACTGGACCTTTGTCAGAAGCTTTTGCTATAAATATTGTTCCCCAGTTTGTTGCTTGTCTTCTAATTTTGATTGCATTGGTTTTGTTTGTACAAAACCTTTTTAATTTGATGTAATCAAATTTATTTATTTTGCATTTTGTGATTTTTTTCTAACTCTTGCTTGGTCTTAAAATCTTTCCTTTCCCAAAGATCTGACAACTATACTATTCTGTGTTCACCTAATTTACTTATAGTTTCCTTCTTCATATTCATGTCATTCACCCATTCTGAGTTTATTTTGGTGGAGGGTGTGAGATGTTGATCCAGACCTAATCTCTCCCATACTGTCTTCCAATATTTCCAGCAGTTTTCCTCAAATAGTGGATTTTTGTCCCCAAAGCTGGAATCTTTGGGTTTATCATAAACTGTCTTGCTAAGGTCACTTACCCCAAGTCTATTCCACTGATCCTTCCATCTGTCTCTTAGCCAGTACCATATTGTTTTTTTTTAAATCCTTACCTTTCATTCTGGAGTCAATACTTTGTATTGGCTCCAAGGCAGAAGAGTGGTAAGGGCTAGGCCATGGGAGTCAAGTGACTTGCCCAGGGTCACACAGCTAGGAAGTGTCTGAAGCCAGATTTGAACCTAGGACCTCCCGTCTCTAGGCCTGGCTCTCAATCCACTGAGCTACCCAGCTGCCCCCAGTACCATATTGTTTTGATGACCACTGCTTTATAGTACAGTTATAAGATCTGGTACTGCTAGTCCACCTTCCTTTGGATTTGTTTTTCATAATTTCCGTTGATATTCTTGATCTTTTGTTTTTCCAAATGAACTACATTATTGTTTTTTCTAATTCAGTAACAAGCTTTTAGGCAGTTTGATGGGCATGGCAATGAATAAGTAAATTACTTTGGGAAGGATTGTCATTTTTATTATGTTAGCTTGTCCTACCCAGAAGCAATTAATGTTTTTCCAATTATTTATATCTAGTTTTAATTGTGTAGAGAGTGTTTGTAGTTGTGTATAGTTCCTGTGTTTGTCTTGGCAGATAGATTCCTAAGTATTTTATATTGTCTAGGGTGATTTTAAAGGGAATTTCTCTTTTTAACTCTTGATGCCAGGATGAGTTGGAAGTATATAGAAATGCTGATGATTTATGTAGGCTTATTTCATATCCTGCAACTTTGCTAAAGTTGATTATTTCCACTAGCTTTTTAGTTGATTCTTTAGGATTCTTTAAGTAGACCATCATGTCATCTGAAAAGAGTGATAGCTTGGTCTTCTCATTGCCTATTTTAATACCTTCAATTTCTTTTTCTTCTCTAATTGCTACTGCTAGTGTTTCTAGTACAATGTTAAATAATAGAGGTGATAATGGGCATCCTTGTTTCACTCCTGATCTTATTTGGAATGCTTCTAATTTATCCCCACTGCAGATGATGCTTATTTATGCTTTTAGATATATACGGTTTATTATTGTTAGAAAAGGCCCATCTATTCCTACACATTCTAGTGTTTCAATAAGAATGAGTGTTGTATTTTGTCAAAGGCCTTTTTTGCATCTATTGAGATAATAATGTGATTTTTGTTGGTTTCCTTGTTGATATGGTCGATTATGTGAATGGTTTTCCTAATATTGAACCATCCTTACATTCCTGGTATAAATCCTACCTGATCATAATGAATAACCCTTGTGATCACTTGCTGGAGTCTTTTTGCTAGTATTCTATTTAAGATTTTTGCATTTATGTTCATTAAGAAGACTGGTATACAATTTCTTTCTCTGTTTTTGACCTGCCTGGCTTTGGAATCAGTACCATGTTTGTCTCATAAAAGGAATTTGGTATAACTCCTTCTTTGCTTATTCTTTTTTTTTAAGTTCATAAAAAGACCTTTATTGAGTTGTTTGAAAAATGGAATACTTTGAGTTACATAAGATTTCTATTAACTTAATGTTTTTTAACTTTTTTTCAAATTTCTTTTTATCATTTTTAAACCATAAGTCAAACATTTTCCTTCATTTGAGTAGATTCTATTTGTCATTTTGTTGGAGTGGCCTAAATGGGCCAATTTTTAAATGCAGATTTAAACCAATATAATATTTTAGATAGCTCTCCACATTATTTCAAATTGAACTGTGATATATGTATATATTGTGGGGGTACACTCCAGAGGATTTGAAATGGCACAAAGAATGACAAGACCATTCCAAAATTATTAAATGTTATCTGTTTAGTATCTGAAGATGGAAAAAAATTTTTTTTAGCACTTAATAGCACTGCTATTAAGGAAAAGTTTGAACAAGGGTATCCCCACTTTAAGGAACAGCATATTTAGTGGTTTTAAAAGGTAGAATCAGAAAATAGACTGTAGGAGAAAAAAAATCTGTCAACCTAGATGTGAAAAGAATATAGCCTGAATGTTGTAAACTGGCTCTCAAGCTTGACCACTGGTTATTGTTGTTATTCTACACATCAAAATAAAGTTTATGAGCAGTTTAGGAAAACTACAGTAACTGGTGAAGTTTAATATTATTCCCCTCAATCTATCTTCTTGTGAAGAACTGATCTAAAATGTAGTTGAAAATCTACCAATGACCTTATTCATCTGCAAAAACTAAAATGTCAGACAAGTAAATAAAAAATAAAGACCAATTGATGGTTTTAATAAAGTACTTAAAGGAATTTCTCCAGAAGCAAGAGCTATTAAGAGCAAGTAATTTACAGATTTAAGAAAAGTACAAATGATATTGGTCACAACTAGTCACAGATGCAAATGATATCTAATCACTAAGGTTTATTTAAATCATTATGATCAAAGTGAGATGCTAATTCAAAAAAATGATATTTACAAAGTATATAAGCTGTCCAAGCATTATTTTTTTACTACACTACACTTGGTAAACCTAAAATTACACTGGTCTTTCTTCTCTCTTAATATTAGTAGGAGCATGCTGATATGGAAACAAATTTGCAAATTCCACTTTCACATTAATAGAGAAGACAAGTAAAAAATCTCTTGTGTATGTTTCAGATTATAAAAAAGTTAAAGTACATTTTCCATTTGTTATGAAAAACAAATGTTACCAAAAGCTCAAGTTGATAAAAGTTTAATGTTGACTTATAAAAATGAAAAAATAGTTTTAAACAAACACCATACAATTGAATATCTGATCTAACCACTGACTAACTATAAGAAGGCTTTTAAGAAAGGGATGGTTGTGTCAAAAACAAAAGATGAATCCAAAGGATGTTTGCTGCTTTAAAAATCTCATTTGCAGGGAAACCAGATCCTTGGCCTAGTTTTTAAAGCTAATTACAAAATCATCTTTCACAAGCGTCCAGGTATCTTTCCCAGTTCCTTCTTCTAACAAAACTTCCATCTATTTCCACATTCATTGCAAACAACAAATGTTGTCATAGGTTCATCAGCACTGCGAGTTTGAACCTGTGTATAGGTACAATTCTTCTTTTTACATTTGCCACATGTAAATAGGTCAGTTTGGGTCCCGCCTGTCTTGGCCATTTGATGTTCTCTAATTGCTTCTTTGGTCAGGTTTTTGCGAATCTCTTTAAGTTCATCACTAGCCATTTCCTCTGCTGTCATTCTAGCAAATAAATCTGGAGGTATGTTCCCACACAGTACATTTTTCCTTAAATTTGGATTCTTTGCATCCTTGAGATTTGCTATTCTACTTCGTACCCTATTTTTATATTTCATGTCCGTGTTCCGTAACTCCTGATATATAGCTTCTTCAATTTGAGATCCCAGTTCTTCTTCATCAGCCCCAATAGCAATGTAGTCATCTCCTGTTCTGAGGGCTGCAGCAAGCATCTCTCGGCACTTCATTCGAACTGAATCTGAAGTGCTTGGTGCCCGGGGAAAAGATGGAATGAAGGAATCAGAAGCATCTGTTTCTTCCTTTCTGTTGCTTGCATTGCTACTGGAGCTACTTTCTTCTTTTGCTTCAGGGCTATTTTGGGAGGAGATAGCAGGTTCTTTTTTCTTTTCATCAGAATCTTTATCAGTGGATGGTCCATCTAGCAACTTTTTCCAGGATTTGATGAGGGACTTCGCTAAGGATGTAACCTCTTCATCTGTGCTCTGCTTGCGTATTGCATTTACTGACATTCCAATTCTTGTGGACTGCAATAATTCCAGGGTCATAGGAATATTCTTAAGTTCCTTTAGTAAATCCAGTGCCCCAGCCCAGCTAATAAGAGTCAAACTACCATTTGTTGTTGTAAGGGAATTCTTGTTCAGGTATGGGTTGAACTAGATCACCACTAAGGTCCTTTCTCAATTCTTTGATTCTATGAAAATTTGTTATAGTCGCATTCTTTTTCTGCACCATCTTATCCATCTTCTTAGCGATGCGAATGATCTCATCCTCCATGGCTCCGGAAGGCTTTGCAACCCCACCCCCCACCCCACCCCGTGGGGCCGGGACGCGGGAGAAACCGGGCAAAAGGGCGATGTCAAAAGAGCGGGCAAGGGAGAGGTGAGCAAGAGTCTCCGGAGACATCACAGACTGAAGAGCCACATGGAGGTCCGAGGCCCAAACCCCTTCAGCCTTCTTTGCTTATTCTGTCAAATAGTTTGGATATTATTGGAATTAGTTGTTCTTTGAATGTTTGATAGAATTCACTTGTGAATCTATCAGGCCCTGGGGATTTTTTTCTTAGGGAGTTCTTTAATGGCTTATTCAATTTCTTTTTCTGGTATGGAGTTTTTTAGTTATTCTATTTCTTCTTCTGTTAATCTAGGCAATAGCCTGTGGGTAAAAACCTATCCAGCACTCAATACAGAGAGTCGCCTACACCAAGATCTCTTGGAGGCAATCTTTGAGTTCTTGGGGGCTAGACCTGTCACAAAGAGCAGATGGACACTGCTGAGAACTGGGAAAAATATCCTCAGGGCAAAAACTTCTCCAGAGCCCAATACAAAGATCACCCACATTCCTCACTTAGATATCTGACCAGGAAGGAACAAGGCAATGGCCACCAACTCCCAGGAACTAAAATCCACAAACACCAAAAAAAAAAAAAACCCAACAAGAAGAAAACTAATCCTTGATAATTTTATGCAGAAAAACCCAGAGTAAAGAAGAGACAGCAGAAGATGACAAACAATTAATTAAACAAACCTAAACCTTCAAAAAATAGAAATTTGTACCAAGTTCTTGAAGACTCTAAATTTGAGATTGTGAGAGAGATGGAATAGACGTGGCAAGAAAAGTGGGAAATAGTTCAAAAAGAAAATAACAGTTTAAAAGACAGGATCTCCCTCTTGGAAATTGAAGTGCAGAAATCAAATGAAATAATAAGCAAATTGAAGACCAGAAATGACCTATTGGAAGCCATGAAAAGCAGGATAGATCAAACCTAAAAGGAAAATCAAAAGACCTTAGGTTAAAACCAGTCATTAAAAACTAGAATTGGGCAAGTAGAAGCAGTCAATGATCTCATAAGACAGCAAGAATTAATAAAGCAAAATCAAAAGAATGACAGATTAGAAAAGCAACACAATATCTCATTGAGAGGGTGGCTAACCTTGAAAATAGATCTTGGAGAGACAATTTGAGAATCAGAGGTCTAACTGATAACCTGGAAAAAAATAGAAACTTTGATATCATACAACAAAAAATTATCCAATAAAACTGCCCTGAGATTCTGCAACGAGAGGGCAAAACAGATATTGAAAGAGTCAATAGATCACCCACTACACTAAATCCTCAAAAGACAAACCCTAGGAATGTAATTGCCAAATTCAAGAACTTCCAAGCAAAAGAGAAAATATTACATTAAACCAGAAAGAGACAATTCAGATAACAAGGAACACCAATCAGTATTACATAGGATCGAGCAGCCTCCACACTAAAAGATGGCAAGGCTTAGAATACGATATTCAGAAAGTCAAGAGAAATGGGTCTACATCCAAGGATCACCTATCCATCAAAATTGACTATATACTTCCAGGGGAAAGTATGGGCATTCAACAAAATAGAAGACTTCCAAATATTTGTAAAGAAAAGACCAGAACTAAACAGAAATTTTGATGTCAAAATACAAAAACCAAGAGAAATATGAAAAGGTAAATAAGAAAGAGAGGGGTCTTATTTTTTTCTTTAAGGGCCTCAATGAGGCCAAATTGTTTATATTCCTATATGGAAAAATGTTATTTGTAAATGTCAAAAGTTGTATCCAATGGAAGCAGCTGGGTAGCTCAGGGAATTGAGATCCAGGTCCAGAGACAGGAGGTCCTGGGTTCAAATCTGGCCTCAACCACTTCCTAGCTGTGTGACCCTGAGCAAATCACTTGACCCCCATTGCTTAGCCTTTACCACTCTTCTGCCTTGGAGCCAATATACAGTATTGATTCTAAGACAGAAGGTAAGGGTTTTTTAAAAAATGTATTCACTATTATAGTAGAAGTATTATCCATAGTTAGAGATTGGGGTACTAAGTTTTTTAAAATCATATATAAAAAAGAAGGAAAAGGGGGGGAGGAGAAGATGGTACCAAAAAAAACTTGAAGGAATAAGAAAATTAGGATAATCTATACTACATAAAATGGCACATGGGGGGGGGAGGTGAAGAATATAACTATAAGAAGGAGAGGAAGAGAGTGCTAAAAGGTAATGCTCAAACATTACTCTCAGTGCAATCAATTCCAAGAGGGAAGAGCATCTAGATCCATTGGGGTATTGAATTCTCTCTTACCCTATGGGGAAGTTGAGAAGGAAAAACTAAGGGTGTGTGTGTGGGGAGTTAAAAAAGAAGGAGGGAAAGAGAGGGGGGAGGGAATTTAATATACCCTAAAAATAAAAGGGGAATAAAAAGGGAGGGGGCATAATGGGAGGATGGGGATGGAAGCAATATGAGGGAGGGAGAGAGTGTAGGGTAGCTTAAAAAGACCCCAAAAGAAAAATAAGAGAGGAATAAGAAGGGGGAGGAAGGAAAGTAAAATAAGGGTGGTGGTTAGGGGGACTGATTAAAAATAGAACACTGGTATAGAATGAAATAGTGAAAGAGGAAAGGGCAGGACAAGGAGAGAAAATCAAAATATTGGGGGATACACAGGTAGTAATCATAATTTTGAATGTGAATGGGATGAACTTGCCCATGAAGTGGAAGTAAACAGCAGAGTGGATTAGAAACCAAAATCCTACCACATGTTTTTTACAAGAAACACACATGAGGCAGGTAGACACACAGATTAAGGGTGAAAGGCTGGAGCAAAATCTATTAGGCTTCAACTGAGAAAAAGAAGGGAAGAATTGCAATCATGATATCTGACAAAGCCAAAATAAAAATAGATCTAATTAAAAGAGATAGGGAAGGTAATTACATCCTGATAAAAGGCAGTATAGACAATGAGGAAATAGTACTCAACATGTATGCACCAAATGGTATAGTATCCAAATTTCTAAAGGAGAAATTAGAGGAGTTGAAGGAGGAAATAGATAGTAAGACTATACTAGTGGTAGACCTGACCCTTCTTCTATCAGATCTAGATAAATAAAACCAAAAAAAATAAATAAGAAAGAGGTAGGAGAAGTGAATGAAATCTTAGAACAATTAGTTAATAGGTATGTGGAGAAAAATAAATAGGAACAAAAAGGAATACACCTTCTTTTCAGCAGCATGTGGTACATTCACAAAGATTGACCATGTACTAGGGCATAAAAACATGGCAAACAAGTGCAAAAGAGGAGAAATAAGAAATGCAACGTTTTTAGAACATAATTCAATAAAAATAATAATTAATAAGGGTGCATGGTGTAAACCTTAAAATTTCTTAGACTTATAAATGTTGGAAATTTCACCATTGGGAAATTTCATACTTGAAAAATTGCCTATTGATACTGGGAACTCTATTGGAATGTGAACCCCACTGGCATGGGAGGTTCCTCCTCCTCCCTTCTTAAGATTACTTTAGGACAGAAACCTTTTGCTGAACAATGGAAAGGGCTTTGACCTATGCTTAGCATAGAACAGGAAGTTCTTTGAGTCATGATTGATTTTAGAATTGATACAATAGAGATACTTGGAATGACAGAACCAGGTCTTGGAAAATACAATTTCCACCCCACTCAGTCCTAACAGGATTTAGGAAGGGCTGCAGCAAAGGATCAAAATTATTTGAGAATATGACCTTCAACAGACATGTGCAAAGCCACAGACCTCTGGGCGGTCCTGGGTTAAGCTAGAGCCACCATTGGCACAGGGAAGACATGGACAGTGATTGGTAGATGTGAGAACTGAGGGGAGGGAACTTGGATGGTTTCCTTAAAGATAGAGGGGTCTGAGGACTGAGGGGTGGTTGGTTGGAGAGGTTTTTGCTCTGAGAGGTGGGGTTTTGAGAAGTTTGCTCTGAAGGAAGCTGGAGGTGGAGGCCCCTGAGACTGTTTCTCCATTTTGGTCAAGTGAGTGATAGGGACTGATCTCTTTTCTTTGCCTCAGCTATCTAAGGGCCTGGGCCTTTTGGCCCAGCCTAAACAGAAGGGGTATTTAAGCCCTATTCCCTTCTCTCCCCTTTCTCTCTCTCTCTCTCTCTAATACCTTTCTTCCTCCTGTTTGTAATTAAACTCCATAAAAGGTTGACTGCTGACTTGAGTTTTCATTTAGGAATTACATAGCTGAATTCCTTGGCGATCTTAAATTAATATATATCAGTCTTTTAAAGTGATTTCCTTGTCACAATGGAGAGGCAAATAAAAAATTAATTGGAAGTTAAATAATATGATTCTCCAAAATCAGTTAAAGAAGAAATCATAGAAATAGTATTGTCAATGAAAAAAATGACAATGATGAAACATCCTTTCAGAATCTATGGGATGCAGCCAAAGCAGTACTAAGGGGGAAATTCATATCCTTGAGTTCATATATTAATAAATTAGGGATGGCAGAAGTCAAAGAATTGGGCATGCAAATGAAAAAACTAGAAAGTGAACAAATTAAAAATCCCCAGATGAAAACTAGAGATCCTAAAAAGTAAAGGATAAAGTAATAAAATTGAAAGTAAAAGAACTATTGATTTAATAAACAAGACTAGAAGCTGTCTTTGAAAAAAAAAACAAATAAAATAGACAAAGTACTTGTCAACCTAATAAAAAAGGAAAGAAGAAAACCAGATTGACAGTATCCAAGATGAAAAGGGAAACCTCACCTCTAATGAAGAGGAAATCAAGGCAATCATTAAAAATGATTTTGCCCAATTATGTGGCAATCTAGGTGATATAGATGAATAACTTACAAAGACATTTTAAAAAGATGGGAACAAGATTATAGGGACAAGGTTTAGATTATTTAAGATAATCAGATTGTCAAGATCTTGTGTACTGTTACATATATGAAAAACATGAATTAATTTTCCAAATTATGATCTGCCAACAGTAACTCACTGTTATTTATTCTTTATAGCAGGTTCCTAGTGAACTCTCTATATAAAAATCTACAAAGTCAATTTATATACTATCTTTGTATAACACGGGTTTTGTTGACTCTGATCAATCTCCCTACAATTAAGCAAAATTAGTAAGATATGTTATAATAGAAACTTATTAAGCCTTTCTCCAAAATTATCATCTTGCCAATTCTACCCAGAGTAATTATTTTTGGATCAGATCTGTGTTTTCATTGATGGAGGGAAATTCCAGTGAAGCAATTTGCTTTATAATCAAGTAAATCAATCAATCAATCAATTTATCAATGGGCATTTATTAAGCACCTATTATGTGCCAGGAAACATACTAGATGCAGGGGATACAAAATTGCCTCATTTCATTTTAGGAGCTTTTATCTTATCAGGGGAAGTTATATAAAGAATAAATACTAAATAAAGCCAAAATATTTTTATTGAGTCTGCATTGGCAGTTTGGAGGGAAAAAAGGAAAGCTTCATCTAGAAAACAGTCCTTGAGTCAATGCCTAATTTGAACTAAATGAGGGTTTCAAAGAAGCAGAAATGAGAAGGGAGTGTCTTCCAGAAGTGGAAGAGAGGCAATTCAAAATCATAGAGATCAGAGACAGAACATCCCATGTGCTAGGAGCAGCAGGTAGACCAGTATGAATGGAGTGAAATTAATTTGTAAGAAGATAAGAAAGATGAGAATGGGTAAAGACTTTTAAAAACCTAACAGAAGACTGATATTTGAGTCCAGAGATAATAGGGAGCCACTGGAGTCTACTGTGTGAGGGGATGGATGGGTGTTGACATGGTCAGACATGCACTTTAGATATATATCTTCTAGTCTCTTAATTTCTAGGTGAAATGAAAATTATTACCTCTTAGAAGCTGACAACTTACAATCTCTTTGATTGTGAAACTGAAAATTAGCAACTATATTTCTGAATGATTAAATTTAGACTCTCTCTAATGATATCTTGTGAATTTTATGCATTTGGCCTCTATCTTCAATACTTCCACAAATGTTTCTTTTATTATTTATTAAAATGAGGCATTCAGGCTCTTTGTTACATCCTATTTTACTGGGGGAGACCAATAATTCTGCATTTGCCATCTAGAGTTTTGCATTTCAGTTTGGCAATTTTGGTTTGCATAGATCTCAAGTATTCTTCTAGTTTCACTCTCTTTTGCTCTTTATCTGATGTATTTCTCCCTTCTTTGAATTTTTAGGTTCTGTCTTGGCCAGTTTCTATTTTCAGAGTCCACGACTTTATTTCATTTTGTTTTTCTACCATCTGTTCTAAGCTGTTGATTTTCATGTTTGCCTTTTTATGTTCTAAAGAGATTTTTATCTCCATAATTATAGATATCAAATACTCGTGTACTGAACTCTAAGCCACTCTCAAGGTTGTTATGTTTGTTCCATTATCTCTTCTGGGGAATGAGCTGTTCTTTTTGTATTCTTCTTCTTTTCTTTTGAGATTTCTCCTTTCATCACTTTATCTCAAAATATTTTATTCTTTGTAATGGAGTTAAATTACCTTACTCATTTCTTCAATATTTATAGTAATTTTCCTGTGAGCTTTTCTCTGTAAAAACTCTTTCCTTCTGTTTTCATTTCCAAGCTGCTATACTTTCCTGTTATTTGGTGGCATTCAGTCACCTTGACAGAGCTCTACCTATGTACTTTCTGAGAGGGCTGTAGAACACTTGGGGTAAAAGTCAGCTTAGCTATAAACTAGACCAACCTGCTTTCCTCTCTTTTGCCTCCTCTACACTATTTAGCCTCAAGCTAATTAATTCCTAGACATGGAGCAAAGTATATGCTAAACTCACACTGACAGGGACTCAATACATTACCCAGCAAGTTAAAACATAAGGCTGAGGCTGTAGTTGTCTTTCCATAATAAAGAGAAGTAACACACCTATATAAGGGCACAAGGTTAGACCAGATGACTACAAAGTTCCTTCCATCTCTAGACCCGATAATTCCATTCAATATAACAAACACTTGATAGCACAATTCCAACATAATGCTTGTTGCTGGAGATAAAAAGCTATAAAACAATAAAATCCCTGCATCCAAGTCTCTTGATCACTAATAAGGAAGACAAGGAATACATGATTATATAAATAAAGGCAAAAAGAAGAGTCTAGCCAAAGTATAGAGGGATCCCCATGAGAAGACAATGGTTAACCTTCACCCCCTTACTCCCTTTCCCCTATCTGAAGAGGTCTGCCACAAATGTTGTAATGATAATGCTACCTCCCAATCAAATAGCACTTTCGCACAGTTTATAATGTGCTTTTTTCTCCTTTTTTTTCTTTAGAATATTTTTCCATGGTTACATGATACATGATTCCTCCCCTCCCCAATTCCCCCCTCCTGGAGATGACAAGCACTTCCACTGGGTTATAGATTTATCAATGTTTAAAACCCATTTCCATGTTATTCATATTTGCAGCAGTGTGATCTTTTAACATCAAACTCCCAATCAAATCCCTATGGAACTATGTGATCAATAATATGTTTTTCTTTTTCATTTGTTTCCACAGTTCTTTCTCTGGATGTGGATATATTGTTTCTCATAAGTTTCTCTGGATTGCCCTGGGTCATTGTATTGCGGCTAGTAGAGAAGCACATTATGTTTGATTGTACCACAGTGTATCAGTCTCTGAATACAACGTTCTCCTGGTTCTGCTGCTTTCGTTCTGCATTCATTCCTGGAGGTTTTTCCAGTTCACATGGAATTCCTCCAGATCATCAATCCTTTCAGCACAATAGTATTCCATAACCATCAGATACCACAATTCATTCAGAAATTCCCCAATCAATGGATACCCACCCATTTTCCAATTTTTTGCCACCACAAAGAACACAGTTATAAATATTTTGGTAAAAGTCTTTTTTCCTAAGTATCTCTTTGGGGTACAAACCCAGTAGTGGTATGGCTGGATTAAAAGGCAGGCAGTGTTTTAGTGGCCTTTGCACATAGTTCCAAATTGCCCTGCAGAATAGTTGGACCAATTCATAACTCCACTAGTAGTTTATGAGTGTCCAAATTTTGCCACATCACTTCCAACATTTATCAATTTCCTTTACTGGCATATTGGCCAGTCTCCTAAATGTGAGGTGGTACCTCAGTGTTGTTTTGATTTACTCTTCTCTAATCAGGAGGAATTTAGAACACTTTTCATGTGCTTAATGATAGTTTTGATTTCTTCATGTGAAAACTGACTATTCATGCCCCTCGACCATTTATTGATTGGGGAATTGCTTGATTTTTTGTAAATTTGACTTATTTCCTACTATATTTGGGAAATCAAACCTTTGTCAGAGAGTTTTGTTATAAAATTTTTTCTGAGTTTATTGCTTTCCTTCTAATTTTGGTTACTTTTTTCATACAAAAACTTTTAAATTTGATATAGTCAAAATCATTCATTTTATATTTTGCAATATTCTCTATCTCTTGCTTGGTCTTAAATTCCTTCCTTTCCTACAAATCTGAAAGGTATACTATTCTATGTTCATCTAATTTACTTATGATTTCATTCTTTATACTTAAGTCATTTACCCATTTTGAGTTTATCTTGATATAGGGTAGGTATCTTGATATATAGTTATATATATAGGTATCTTGATATATAGTTATCTTGATATAGGATCTAAACCTAATTTTTTCACAAACTGTTTTTCAATTTTCCCAGCAGTTTTTGTCAAATAGTGACTTCTTGTCTCCAAAGCTGGGGTCTTTGGGGTTATTGAACACTAGCTTGCTGAGGTCATTTATCCCTAGTCTATTCCATTGATCCACCCATCTGTCTCTTAGCCAGTACCATATTGTTTTGATGAACGCTGCTACATAGTGCAGTTTAAGATATGGTACTGCTAGACCACTTTCCTTCACATTTTTTTCATTACTTCCCTTGACATTTTTCATCTTTTGTTCTCTCAAATGAGCTTTGTTATAATTTTTTCTAATTCAGTAAAAAGGTTTCTTTGTAGTTTGATGGGCATGGCACTGAATAAGTAATTGGGGTAGGATTGTAATTTTTATTATATTAGCTCGTCCTACCCAGGAGCAATTAATATTTTTCCAATTACTTGTATCTAGTTTTAATTGTGTGAAAAGAGTTTTGTAGTTGTGTTCATATAATTCCTGTGTTGGCCTTGGCAGATAGACTACTAAATATTTTATATTGTCTAGAGTGATTTTAAATGGCTTTTCTCTTTCTAACTCCTGCTGCTAAGTTATGACAGAAATATATAGAAATGCTGATGAT
This sequence comes from Monodelphis domestica, assembly GCF_027887165.1. Lineage (NCBI taxonomy): Eukaryota > Metazoa > Chordata > Mammalia > Didelphimorphia > Didelphidae > Monodelphis > Monodelphis domestica. The sequence goes on along the minus strand of NC_077235.1, from coordinate 23,525,988 downwards.
TTATATGGGTTTATCCTGTACCCTACAACTTTACTAAAGTTGTTAATTATTTCCACTAGCCTTTTAGTTGATTTTCTGAGATTCTTTAAGTATGTCATCATATCATCTGGAAATAGTGACAGTTTAGTTTCCTCATTGCCTACTTTAATATCTTCAATTTCTTTTCTTTCTCTAATTGCTACCACTATTGTTTCTAGTACAATATTAAATAATAGAGGTGATAATGGGCATCCTTGCTTCACTTTTGATCTTATTGGGAAGGCTTCTAACTTGTCCCCATTGCAGATGATATTTGCTGATGGTTTTAGATATATACTGTTTATTATTTTGAGGAATGATCCTTCTATTCCTATACTTTCTAGTGTTTTCAATAGGAATGGGTGTTGTGATTTTGTCAAAGGCTTTTTCTGCATCTATTGAGATAATCATGTGATTTCTGTTGGCTTGGTTATTGATATGGTCAATTATGTGGATGGTCTTCCTAATATATATTTTTTAATTTGGTCAATTTCAAATACTATTCCTTGGTTACAAAAATCATTTTCTATTCCTCCCTCCCCGTCCCCTACCCCTCCCATAGCCGACACACAATTTCACTGGATATTACATGTGTCTTTGTTCAGAACCTATTTCCATGTTGTTGGTGTTTGCACTAGGATGTTCATTTAGAGTCTACATTCCCAATCATATCCCCTCAACCCATGTAATCAAGCAGTTGTTTTTTCTTCTTTGTTTCTACTCCCACAGTTTTTCCTCTGAATGTGGATAATGTTCTTTCTCATAGATCCCTCTGGGTTGTTCAAGAACACTGCATTGCCATTAATGGAAAAGTCCGTTACATTCAATTGTACCACAGTTTATCAGTCTCTGTGTACATGGTCCTCCTGGTTCTGCTCCTTTCGCTCTGCATCACTTCCTGGAGGTTGTTCCAGTTCCCACTGAATTCCTCCACTTTATTATTCCTTTGAGCACAATATTATTCCATCACCAACATATACCACAATTTATTCAGCTATTCCCCAATTGAAGGGCTTCCTCTCATGCTCTTTCTAATATTAAACCATCCTTGCATTCCTGATCATGCTGAATAACCCTCATGATAACTTGCTGGAGTCTTTTTAATAGTACTCGATTTAAGATTTTTACATCTATATTCATTAAGGAGATTGGTCTGTAATTTTCTTTCTCTGTTTTTGGTCTGTCTGGCTTTAGAATCAGTAACATATTTGTGTCATAAAAGGAATTTGGTAGAGTTGCTTCTTTGCTTATTCTGTCAAATAATTTGTATAGTATTGGGATTCATTGTTCTTTAAATGTTTGATAGAATTCATTTTTGAATCAATCTGGCCCGGGGGATTTACAGAGTTCTTTAATGGATTTTTCAATTTATTTTTCTGAGATGGTATTATTTAACTTTCTATTTCTTCTTCTGTTAATCTAGGCAATTTATATTTTTGTAAATATTCTCCCATTTCGCCCAGATTGTCGTATTTATTGCCATATAATTGATCAAAATAGTTCTTATTACCTTAATTTCCTCTTCATTAGAGGTGAGATCACCCTTTTTATCTTTGATACTGTTAATTTGATTCTCTTTTCTTTTTTTGATTAGATTTACCAGTACTTTATTTTGTTTTTTCAAAGTACCAGCTCTTAGTCTTACTTATTAGTGCAATAGTTCTTTTACTTTCAATTTGATCAGTTTCTCTTTTAATTTTTAGGATTCCCAATTTAGTTTTTATCTGGGGATTTTTAATTTTTTCTTTTTCTAATTTTTTAAGTTGTAAGCCCAGTTCATTGATCTCCTCCCTTACAATTTTGTTGCTATAGGCACTCAGAGGTATAACTTTTTCCTTGAGTACTGCTTTGGCTGTATTGCATAGGTTTTGATATGAGGTGTGACTAAAGGCATGTCCACTTGTCTCTCAATGCCTCCATGCAATTCTCTAAGACCATAACTTAATGATATGCCACCAAACCACATATTGGAAGGGCATATCCATACTTGGATGTCCTCACCTTGGATTTGCTTTTTTGTTCGAAGGGGTGAGGGGAGGGTCTATACTTGGCTTTCTATTCCATCAGTTAGGACCAATGATTGAAATAGATCCAGTTTTAGACGCTGCTTTTTTTGAGAAAGACTTTTGTCATCAGGAACTATGCTAAATCTTGTGGATGCAAATGCAAAAGTGAATACACCCTGCCCACCCCTCAAGAGTTTAAATTCTACTTTTTAGTTTATCAAGCACTTCCATAGGATAACTTTATGAGGCATTTAGTATCAGAATTTTCCTTAAAAGGCTCAAAAAGGTTAAAGAACTTACCTGCAGTCACAAAGCTAGTGAGTCTCTGAGCGAGAAGTAGAGCATGTGTCTTCCCACATACATTGCTGCAATGGTTTGAATTTTTTTCTCTATATACTCTTACTCATTAACCTCATAAGTTCCTATGGGTATAATTATCACCTATATGTTGATACTGCTCATCTATATGGCCAAATGTAGTCTCTCTCTTGAGCCTGGGGTCAACTTCACCAACAATCAATTAGACATTTTAAACTGGATGCCCTACAGGCAACTCACATTCACAGGAACTAAGTATCTTTTCCTCCAAATGCAGTGCTTTAGTGAACTTTCCTATTTTTATTCAGAACAGCACCATTCTCCTAGTCACCCAGGTTGACAATCCTGGTATGATGCTCAGTTCTTTACTCTCATCCCATTTATATACTCAGCTGCCAAATTGTATTATTTCTACCTAAAAATATCTTTATCGTCATCTTTCCAGTCATACAGCCACCAATATTGTTCAGACCCTCAAAAGCTCTCACCTATATAATTGCAATATGTTCCGTATCCCTTCCTTTTTTCCTAATGCCTCCCTTCACCAATCCAACCTCCATGAACCCACCAAAGGAATTTTTCTAAAACTCAGATGTGGCTATGCCACTCCCCTTTCTCAATAGATTATATTGTCTCCCTCTAGGCTCAAATATCAACCGTTATTTTCAGTATTTAAAATATTTTATGACCTGTCCCCAAACTAATTCTGCAGTCTTATTACTTGTTACTTCCCTTTGTTCTCCTAATAATAATCCATTCAAACTGGTCTTCTTATTCCTTATATGGGATATTCCATCTCCTGCCTCCATGCATTTTCTTGGCTGTCTCCATGCCCCTGAAATGTACTTCATTTTTACCTCTTCCTCTCATTATTTATACATTCATGTATAAATGGTTATTTAAGTGTTTTTATATGTGTATATATTTATACACACACAATATGTGGATAGCATTTCCCATGAGGTAATGTAAACTCCTTAAGGGCAGCTTCCACTTCACTAGTTTCTCTAAAAATGTGAAAAAAGAATAACAGATGTGAAGTACACAGATACTTAAGTGGAAGACAAGCAGGAAGGAGAAATAAAGTAATAATTTTAAAAGATCATATGATCTCCACACAAGCAAAGTCATTGACCTCAAAGATAGGAAGTATAGAGACAACTAAAGGATAATAGATTTCCCAGGAGAATCTGATAAAAGCCTATTCACAATAATATTTGATATAATATGAGAAAAATATCTAGAACTAATGAATAAAGAAAAGAAAAGCACCAATTGAAAATCTACATGTCACTTCCAGAAGTTCTTGGACAAAGTCAGTGGTGGCAGCATGTATTAGCAAAATGAATAGTCTATTAAACTAATGTGCACTTTAAAATATTAATGAAATAAATAATTCTGTACTCAGAATAATGTTCATTGGGTATATATTTCAGAGTGCTAAAATTTGTATACTCAGATCAATGAGATTATTATCAATACTCCCTATATTAGCCACAGGTTTTTTAAGGACTCAAACATCAAGACCTGACCAGTGGAGACCAAAAGGTTGTACAAAGCATGTAAAATGTGTGATCAAAATTAACACAGAAAGACAGTTGTGCCATTAAGAATCTCATCTTTCCTGTCAGCACCCTTCTCTATGCTATGATATTCACTATCCTTGTTTAGATCAACATCTCTTTCTTTAACTATTGAAAGAGCCTCCTATATAACCATGAAAGAGCTTGACTCCAGTCTCTCCGTTCTCCAATTCACCCTCTACAAAGCTATTTAAAATAACTTAAAGTACAGGTTTGGCTATGCCATTCCTCTGCTCTAGAATCATCAGTAACTTTCTGTTCCCTTGATGATAAAACTCAGCTTAGTACTGGGTTTTTTTAGTAATGAGATTCTTTATTGTAGGACTAGAAGCCAGAATTCTGTAGAAAGATATACCACAAATTAAAAAAGAAAATATCTTACGATTAAAAAAAAATAATGGTTATTGGTGCCTCATGTTTTTATAGCATCTAAATTTCTCCCTGGATTCTTTCCCTATCACTCCTTAAGAGTCACTCCTGATGTTGAATAATTTTTTTAGAAAAGAGGGAGAAGAGAAAAATCACCAAAACCAATCAATACATGCACAAAACACCTCGAATACATTATATGCAAAAAGACAACATATTCAGTGTTATACAAGGGTAGATTTCCTTCCCTCCTCTACCTCTAAAAAGGAAGAGAAAGTATTCTCTCTTTTTTTTCTTTGTGGCCAAGCTCTTTCTCTAACTGGGCAATCTTCATGTTTTTATTGTTTTATTGTTATTGTGCTTTCCATTTCCATTGTTATAGTCATTTTGGATATTGTTTTTGTGGCTCTGCTTACTTTACTTTAATCAGTTCATGTAAGATTTTACTTGCTTATCTGAATTCATATTTGGCATGTCTTACTCTATATTATTCTTATAGTAATTATTACATTCACAAGATGACATTTTGAAATGAAATGCAGGCGCCAAGAGAAACAGAGAAAGATACATACATTTGTTTAATTGGAAGAGAATATGTGGGCTTGAATTGGTTTACATGTTAACAGGAGGATAAGAAACAAATGTCTTCGGAAAATTCTAATATCTTTAAGAGTCATAGAGAATGGCAAAAACTACAAAGGGTTTGTGGGTAGTTTTGTTCCATTTTGATGATTTTTTAAAGATAAAAACCTCATTTGCAAAGTACTTTATGCCCATTATCTAATTTGAGTCTCATAATAACCTGGTAAGGTGGATACTATAAGTGTCACTAGCCATGTTTTTAGACGAGGCTCTGAATGGTATAACTACTTACCTAATAGTTGGATTTGAAACCAGGTCTTCCAGTCTCTAAGCCTGGCATTCTAGCCATGATCTTATGCTACATGTATACAATCATCAACACTTGGAATTATAGGATAGTAATACTGCATAGGACCTTAGATATGAGGTGACCTAACTGCTTCAATTTTATTGAGACATTGGGTTTGCCCAAGGTCATAAAGAGTATAAATGGCAAGGGCAATGCCCGACTCATTTGTTCCCTCCTTTATGAAGTTTTCTCTGAACAATCCACACAGAAATGACTTCCTTCTTCCATTTTGATTCAACAATAAACAAATATTTATTGAGTACCTCCTGTGTACTGTGCTATTGGGTTCTACTTGTACTAGAAGCAATTGATGCCTTTCAAGAGGTTACATAATATTGTGGAAATCAGTACGTGTGCAATTAAGTAGATAGATAACACATATGAATACAAAACGAAGTAATTTGGGAAGGGAGGAGTACCAACAACTGGGGAGACCAGGAAAGGCAATGTAGGGCAAATTGGACTTTGAAGAGAGCTAGGGATTCCAAGAGATCACAGTCAAAGGGGAGAGCATGCTAAGTATGGGGACCAAACTCTACAATGGGAAGGAGATGGAAGATTGAATGTTGTGCATGTATGAGGGCATGTAGGGCACTCTGGTGAGGGAATGTAATTTGAAATAGGTTTTGACAAATAGTTTAGAAACAGACTGGGAAAAGGATTTCAGTGTCAAAGAGAGCTCATCTAGCCCTTTATTCTGCACTTCATCAGCTGCAAATTAGTGTTGCCATGGCATTAACCTGATTACTCTCTCTACTGATACAGGCCCTACATGATTTTGAGTTACAGCAATCTTTTTCCATGTCCTATCTGCCTGTCTAGGCTCTAAGGTCAATGAGGACAAGTACCCTGTGTTAGGCCATTTTTGTATTTGCCCTAGGGCCCAGCAGAGTCCTTGGTACTAATATTTTTCTAAGTTTAAAAAACTCTTCTCTTGAGATTCCCAATCTGGGGCTTTTTTGCCATTACTTCTTGCTACTATTTTGAGTTTGCAAGGTTGCTTAGTTCATAGTAAGAGGGAGTTTGGTTCTTTCCCCTGTCACTGAGGTGGAATTGTTTTAAGTATAGCTAGGTAACCACTGGAGAAGTAGGTGGTCAAATTATTGCATATTCTTCCACTTGTTATGTATCAAACTTACCGGAGGACTTATATACTCAAAATGAAAGGAACTACCACCTAAGAAAGTGGGCCTGATGGAGCTTTGATGATAGTATAAAAGTAGTTAAAAAATAAACAACAGTAAAAAGCATGGAGCTCAGGAAATGATGACTGGCGTCAGAACTGTTTAATGTAGGTGCTGTGGGAAGTACAACGGAAAACATTTATCAGGAATTTCCGTTCAGAAAGAGATTTTTAAAGGTAAAATAAAAATATTTGTTAGCAGTAGTCAGGAGAGGAAATGGGTTATGGAGGTCTCAAATATTTTGTCACTGGAAAGTGCAAGAAAATATATTTACCAGGCACAGTAACAAAAGCAGAATTTCTGCTTTGCACTGCAAAATCATTTGGCCATAAAATTATCTGCTTTCAATCATATCCCCATTAAAGGTAAGAAAAATCTGGCCATTTCCTTGATATAGTGATCATGGTCAAAATCTTTATAACTTTTTTTAATAGAATCATTCTAGTAAAACAGATCTCATTGTGGATTGGAGGACAAGAAAAAGTTGAATTTTTCAATAAATCTGATAGTAAAATTCCAAAGAAAGAGTAGACACTAAATTCTGGATCTAGAAGGTATTGGCTATAGCACATGAAGAGAAAGAAGAATCTAGCTAATAGCAATCTCTTAAATAAAAAAAGGATAAAATGTACATAAACTTATCAATAATGGACTACTTTAAAAAACAAAAGCGATTAAGAACAAGTGTAAATCCACACAGAGACTGGTACAGTGTGGCACAATCGAATGTAATGGACTAGCAGCAATGCAATGATCCAGGCCAATTCTGAGGGACTTATGAGAAAGAATGCTATCCCCATCCAGAGGAAGAATTGTGGGAAAAGAAACACAGAAGAAAAACAACTGCCTCATCACATTAGTTGATGGGGTTATGACTGGGAAAGTAGACTCTAAATGATCTCCCTAGTGCAAATATTAATAATATGGAAATGGGTCTTGATCAATGACACATGTTATATCCAGTGTAATTATGTGCCAGATACAGGATGGGGTTGGGGGAGGGGAAGGGAGGGAATGAACATGAGTCTTGTAACCATGGAAAAATATTCTAAATGATCTAATTAAATAAAATTTTCAAAAAATTAAAAAAGAATAAGTGTAAATCCAAATAGAGCTGTGTTTATCAAACTGACAAATTATTACATTCTTTGATCTTTAGAATGAACAAATTAAGAGATACTTAGACAATGATCACTGGACCAAATATAAATGATTCATTAAAACAGTATTTAGTCAATTATCAAACCATGAGGTATGCATGTAAATCATTCATGTTTTATCTGAATCTGAAAGAGCCATTCCGGAAATAGCGCTTATATCACAAAGTTGTGAAGCTTGAATAAGTTATGGTACATAAACTGCTTTACAGATTTTAAAGTTTATATCAGTTATTATATATTAACACTATAAAATGACAGAACATACTGTCCTTTGGTAGACAAACTGTTGTTTCATGCAGATGTATATCCAAAACCAGATGGAGTAAGTAAGCTTAATTCAATCCAACAAACATTTACTGAACATCTTTTATATGCAAGGCCTTATACTGGTGCTGGGGATCCAAATACATATACACATAAATATATGTATACATATATGTATATAGACATACACATTTAAAAATAATTCTTTTCTCAAAGTGTTTGCAATCTAACACGGAGTAAAAAAACATAAAAACATGGATAATATGGGGAGGGTATATAAAGTGGAACGGAATAGTCCAGAAAAAATGCTAAGTGAAATTGCAAAAGGAAGAGATCACTTTCAGTTGCTGGAGAGGGGTAAAAGAAGGCTTTTTTGAAAGCAGTAATGTCCTAATTGGGTCCTGAAAGGAAGAAAAGATTTCTACAGATATTGGTTGGAGACGGGAAAAAAGTATCAACTCTTGATTCAAGAGAAAGCAGGCACAAATGGAAAAGTCAGGATTGGAATGGAATTGTGCATTAGTCTAGTTTGACTGATCAAAAATGAAGGAGACAAATGCCTGGGACACCTGGACTTCACAATCAAAGTGGCTCCTAGAGGCTCCTGTGTGATTCAATCATTTGCCCCCACCACTAGGAGCCTGGTGAGGTTGGCCTGGCTGGCAGTTATGTAAATTAGGTATCAGGATGTCCAACAAACCAGTTTTTTCAAATTATGTGAATATGTGAGATGTTCTAGGAATATATTAAGATTGTTATACTAGATCTATTTAAAGTGAAAATACGAAACAGAAATTGAAGCTGAAAAGGGAAGTGGTGTGTTTGTTTTGTAAACAATTACAGACAAATCTGTCTTTCATACCTTTTTCTATATCTTGAGCAGAAATGTTGAAAATATGCAGAGGAAGAAAATTAAGGTAACAAAAAGACAGCATCTGTTATATCTATCACTAAAACTACACCCTATATTATAAAAGGAAAAATGAATATATTTTCCATTATGGACTCTCCTCATCCTGGAAAACCAAAAGAGCCTTCGGGGGGGGGGGATCAATTATTAAAATTCTTTCCTTGGAGCAAACATGGCTTTAGCAAAGCAGACATCCCTAAAGGTAAGAGGTAAAAATTAACAATTGTATTTAGCCTCCTTAAAAATTACAAATTATTGCCATGGGGGAAGAAACCACTTATCTCCTTTAAAAGTATTAAATATGCACAGGCCATTTATACAGGAACCTCTCTGTCTTATATTCCAAATATGTTATTCTCTTTTTAAAGAAAGATTTGCTTCCATGAATTCAGGTTTTTCCTATTCTCTTAATTAATTCTGCAATAAAGACCACAAATTCTAACATGTGTTCCCTTCTAACTTTGTTAAAATTTTAACTTCACTTTTAAACCATTCTGGAATATCTTGTCATTCACTACTCTCTTGAGATTTCTCATAATTCTGCATTTCATTAAGTGTTGAACAAATTTCCTTTGTTTTGCAATGTTTAATTAGAGCATGTTACAATCTTTTAGATGTCTTAGTATTCATCCTTCTTTTGGTGTCTTCTGTATTGATTTGTCTGCTTGTGCTCTAATTTTTTTGGATAGAGGCACAGCTAGGTGGTACAGTGGATGGTACACTGGGCCTAGAGACAGAAAGACCCAAGTTCAAATGTGGCCTCAAACACTTAGTAGCTGTGTGACCCTGGGCATGTCACTTGGTTCTGTTTGCCTCAGCTTCTCATCTATAAAACGAGCTGAGAAATGAAATGGCAAGCCTCTCTAGGATCTCTGCCAAGAAATCTCAAATCGGGTAATGAAGAGTCAGACACAACTGAACAGAAACAAAGCTCTAGGTTTTTAATTGAATGGTCTCCCTCTTAAAACCTCTGCTGGATTTTTAGCCCCCTTTTCTTATGAGCCCCTGTTGCCTTCTGCCTATTGTGCTTTTTTTCAGGGGATGTATCCTCAGAGCTAGACTTTCTGGCTTGGTGCTGTATGACTCAACAATTTCATCTTCACTCTAAAACCTCTCTCTGATTCTAAGACAGCCTTTACTTTTTGGACAAGTTTCTCAGGGGATGTTCCTGTCTCTAAGGCAATGACACAGCTTCAAGGAGACATAGAGGCACTTTTCACACTCAGTTCTTACTGACTGATTAAACAAAGATAACAGCTTTTTAAGTGGGGTGGGATAATTAATACAACTCTATCTTGATACTCTTGAGTCAGTAGTCCAATAAACATCCATTAACTGCCTACTGTGTGCCAAGCATACTACCCAGTTTTTAATATTTACTGTCCTCAACAAATCTACTAGAGTGTGTTTGGCAAAATCAATGTACTTGGAAGTATAAAAGAATGGCAATTGTCAGATTTGATTACAAATGTTCCATATAAACTTTTCTAAAGGCTCTTTAATTAAAAGCAATAAAGAAGGAAATAAAGATACTCCTGAGGTTACTAAAAAACTGTCCGGAATTAGGAACTATGAACTTTGTCAAAAACACTCCACGAGATTTTGATGGATAAGGAGTCCAGCAAGAAAAATTACACTATCCCATAGTAGAACTTCTTAAGCATCTCATGAAGGGGAGAAAAGGAATTCCAGTAGCCAGGAGCTGTGAGCTACCTTTTGTCACATGTGTTTTCTAAACCTGAATCCATTTTTCTCCATACTTGTTGGAGAGGGTGTCACAGATGTTTGGGACACTGATTTGAACCAACTGTACTTCTGGTATAATCTTAGTAAATATCTCTTTTTTCTACAGTTACATGAATCATGTGCTTTCCCTCCCCTCCTCCCACACCCCTCCTGTAGTCAACAAGCAATACTACTGGGTTTTACTTGTGTCACTGATCAAGACTTATTTTCATATTATTGATATTTGCACTACAGTGATCATTTAGAGTCTACATCCCCAACCATGTCCCCATCAAACCATGTGATCAAGCAGTTGGTTTTCTTCTGTGTTTCTACTCCCACAGTTCTTTCTCTGGATGTGGATAGTGTTCTTTCTCATGAGTCCCTCAGACCCATGTCCCTGAGGCCTCAGATACTCAGAAGCTTTCCAATCCTGGGCAAATCACTTCTACCCATTTGCTTCAATATCCTCATTTGTAAGATGAGCTAGAGAAGTAAATGGGAAACTGAGCTACTAACTTTGCCAAGAAAATCCCAAATGGGGTTATAAAGATTTGGACACAACTAAAACAACTGAAAAAAAAACAAGAAACTGTTTAAATGCTTCTTGGCTTGACCTAGATAGACAATTAAATTAAAGATATTTACAAAATAAATACAAAATAATTTCAGAAGATGAAGCACTAATGACCAAAAGAATTAGGAAATGCCTTTTGGAAGAAATAGCACTCAGGCTGAGCTTTGAAAGGAGCTAAGATTTCCACGAGGTTGAGGAGAGGAGGGAAAGGACTACAGTCATGGTGACAAGCTCATAAAGAGGCATGAAGTTAGAAAATAGATACTGAGTTCAGAAGTTGCCACATATCTCAAATTGGTTGAAGGACAGATTGAATTGAGGGAAAATAAAATTTGCCCTTGTGTTCCTGCAATCTTCCTTCATGTCTTGAACACAGAAGACATGAAATGCAAAATTAATGTGGAAAGTATATGAATGGAGAGGGCAGGAAGGAAAGTAAAACAAGGGTGGGAAAAGAGGGGACTGATTAAAAGCAAAACACTGGTATAGAAGGAAATAGTGAAAGAAGAAAGGGCAGGACTAAAAGAGGAAATCAAATGATGGGGAATACACAGGTGATAATGATAACTCAGAATGTGAATAAGATGAACTCACCCACAAAAAAGAAGCAGATAGCAGAATTGATTATAAAGCAAAATGCTACCATATGTTGTCTACAAGAAACATACATGAGGTGGGTAGATACACACGGGGTAAAGAGGCTGGAGCAAAATTTATTGGAAATCAACTGAGAAAAAGAAGGCCAGAGTTGCAATCATGATATCTGACGAAGCCAAAGTAAAAACAGTTCTGATTAAAAGGGAAAAGGAAGGTAATTACATACTGATAAAAGGCAGCATAAACAAAGAAGAAATAGCAGTAATCAACATATATGCAACAAATGGTATAGCATCCAGATTTTTTAAAGGAGAAATTATTGGAGCTTAAGGAGGAAATGGATATCAAAACTATACTAGTGGGAAACCTCAACCTTCCTTTATCAGATGAAGATAAATCAAACAAAAAATAAATAAGAAATTAGAGATGTGAATGAAATCTTAGAAAATTAGAGTTATTAGATATATGAAGAAAAGCAAATATGGATAAAAAGGAATACACCTTCTTTTCAGAAGCACATGGTATATTCACAAAGATTGACCATGTACTATGGCATAAAAACATTACAAACAAATGCAGAAAAGCAGAAATAATAAATGTAATAAAATATATTTTTATATATTATATATATCATATATAAAAATATAATTAGTAAGGGTACATGGAGAGACAATTCATAAAATAATTGAAATTGAAATTGAAAATTAAATAATCTCATTCTACAAAACTGGTTGGTAAAAGACCAAATCATAGAAACAATTATTGATTTCATTGAAGAAAATGACAATGAGGAAACTACATATCAAAATTTTTCGGATACTGAAAAAGCAGTACTCATGGGAAAATTTATCTCTCTGAGTGGCCATATTAACAAAAAAGAGGAAGAAGAGATTGATGAATTGGCCATGCAACTAAAAAACTGGAAAAAGAACAAATTAAAAACCCTTAGATAAATATCAAATTGGAAATCCTAAAAATCTATGGAGAAATTAATACAATTGAAAGTAAAAAAAAAAACTATTGAACTAATAAATAAGACTATGAGCTGGTACTTTGAAAAAAATCAAGTGAAATAAAGTAATGATTAATCTAATTAAGAAAAAGAAAGCTTATGGTCAAGATGGCAGCTTAGAGAAAGCTCAAGTTCAGAGCTCCAGAAATCCTTCCTTACCGATCTCAAACTGAATGCTCCTAGAGCACAGAAATTCAAAACAAATAACAGAATAGACCCCGGGAACACTCCTCCTGGACCTGGATCAAAAGGTAAGGCCCCCCAAAAGTCAGAACCTGAGATCACTCGGATCTAAGGGGTAGGCAAAAGGAAGGTCCCAGGACCCATACCCCCCAACCCAGAGTGCTGAATCTGAGGCAGCAGCAGGAACCTCAGGGCAGGCAAAAGGGTCCTCAGGAGCTGGCTATTCTGAAGGCCACACACTGAAAACAACCTGAGCCAGTCGCAGGGGCACCCAGACAGCAGGGAAACAGAGAGAGAAGGGGGGAGTCTGTAGCCCCCTGACCAGATCCTTCCATCTGAGTCTCACTGAAGGTCCCTGCCTCAGGGCATACTCAGTCCGAGGTTAATCCTATCACCAGCCTTCAGGGCTCCAGGAAGCCACGGCCCTTCCCCCTCAGAGTGCAGGATCCTCTGGCCAGCAAAGGCATTGAAATACATCTGAGAGTGTCAAGCCAGGCTCAGAGCATAGAAGTAAGGCAACAGAGAAGCATCAGGAGGGAAATGAGGAGGGTAGTAACACCAAAACACCGAAACACCAGCAATTCCAGGCTTCCTGGGGAAGACAGACAATTTGCCTGGGACTAAAGCCACTGAACACCAGACATATAACAGAAGAGCCAGCCCCCCTCACTCAGATAGAGATGGCAAACAGCACAGAAGCAAAAAAGCCTAAAAACAACAAGAAAAACGAGAAGGGGGCAACTTTGGACACATTTTATGGAGCAAAAATACAAAATACAGAGGAGATAGAAGAAGAAACTAAAGCAAATGCGCCAAAACCTTCCAAAGGAAATGGAAACTCTCCACAAACTTTTGAAGAATTTGAATCGAAAATGATCAAAAAGATGGAAGCCTTCTGGTAGGAAAAGTGGGAATTAATGCAAAAGAATTTCACGCAACTACAAAACCGGTTTGACCAAACTGAAAAGGAAAACCAGGCTTTAAAGGTCAGAATTAGGCAACTGGAAGACAACGAGCAGGTAAAAGAGCAAGAATCAATAAAGCAAAGCCAAAAGACCAAGAAATTAGAAGAGAACATAAAATATCTCACCAACAAGGTGACAGACTTGGAAAATAGAGGAAGAAGAGATAATTTAAGAATAATTGGACTTCCAGAAAAGCCAGAAATAAACAGCAAACTCGACATCGTAATACGAGATATAATCAAAGAAAATTGCCCGGAGATTCTAGAACAAGGGGGCAATACAGCCACTGACAGAGCTCACAGAACACCTTCTACACTAAACCCCCAAAAGACAACTCCCAGGAAAGTAATTGCCAAATTCCAAAACTCTCAAACAAAAGAAAAAATCCTACAAGAAGCCAGAAAAAGACAATTTAGATATAAAGGAATGCCAATCAGGGTCACATAAGACCTTGCAAGTTCTACTCTAAATGATCATAACGCATGGAACATGATCTTCAGAAAGGCAAGAGAGCTGGGTCTTCAACCAAGAATCAGCTATCCAGCAAAACTGACTATATACTTCCAAGGAAAAGTATGGGCATTCAACAAAATAGAAGATTTCCAACTTTTTGCAAAGAAAAGACCAGAGCTCTGTGGAAAGTTCAATATTGAAAAACAAAGAGCATGGAATACCTGAAAAAGTAAATATGATGGAAAGGGAAAAGGAGAAAATTGTTATCTTTTCATTTATTCAAACTCTCTTCTATAAGGACTACATTTATATCAATCTATATATATTAATATATGGAAAATGTAATGTATAAATAGGGGGAAAAGAAAAATCGATTAGAATAATCTTTCTCACACAAAGATTCACACGGGAAGGGGAGGAGAAGAAAACTCCTATAAGATGGAGAGGAAGAGAGTTTTTACTTAAACCTTACTCTCAGGGAAATCAACTCAGAGGGAAAAACCCCCAGATCCATTGGGATCTTGAATTCTATCTTATCCAACAAGGGTAGGGAGAAGGGAAAACCAAGGGGGGAGGAGGGGAGGGAAAACAAAAGGGGAGGAAAGGGGAGGGGGAGGGAACAAAAAGGGAGGGGCTAGAAAGGGAAACATATCAAGGGAGGGGACAAGGGGGACTGATTTAAAGTAAATCACTGGATTAAAAGGTTAGAGCTAAAGAAGAAAGGTTAGAACTAGGGAAGGATATCAAAATGCCAGAGAATTCACAAGTCACAATCAACTTTGAACGTGAATGGGATGAACTCACCCATAAAATGTAGACAAATAGCAGAATGGATTAGAATCCAAAACCCTAACATATGTTGTCTTCAAAAAACACATATGAGGCAGGTAGACACACTCAACTGATAGAAAGAAGGCAGGAGTTGCAATCATGATATCTGATAAAACCAAAGTAAAAACAGACTTCATTAAAAGGGATAGGGAAGGTAATTATATTTTGTTAAAAGGGACTTTAGATAATGAGGAAATATCACTAATCAACATGTATGCACCAAATAATATAGCACCCAAATTTCTAATGGAGAAACTAGGAGAATTGAAGGAAGAAATAGACAGTAAAACAATATTAGTGGGAGATTTTAACCAACTATTATCAAATTTAGATTAATCAAATCAAAAAATAAATAAGAAAGAGGTAAAAGAAGTGAATGAAATCTTAGAAAAATTAGAGTTAATAGACATATGGAGAAAAATAAATAGGGACAAAAAGGAATACACCTTCTTCTCAGCACCACATGGCACATTCACAAAGATTGACCATACACTAGGTCACAGAAACATGGCATACAAATGCAGAAAAGCAGAAATAATAAATGCAGCCTTTTCAGATCACAAGGCAATATAAATAATGATCAGTAATGGTAAGTGGAAAACCAAATCAAAAATTAAATGGAAATTAAACAATATGATACTCCAAAATCGTTTAGTTAGAGAAGATATCACAGAAACAATAATTTCATCAAGGAAAATGACAATGGCGAGACATCCTTTCAAACCTTTTGGGATGCAGCCAAAGCAGTAATCAGAGGTAAATTTATATCCCTGAGTTCATATATTAACAAACTAGGGAGAGCAGAAATCAATCAATTGGAAATGCAAATAAAAAAACTCAAAAGCGATCAAATTAAAACCCCCCAGCAGAACACCAAACTAGAAATCCTAAAAATTAAGGGAGAAATTAATAAAATAGAAAGTGATAGAACTATTGATTTAATAAATAAGACAAGAACCTGGTACTTTGAAAAAACGAACAAAATAGACAAAGTACTGGTCAATCTGATTAAAAAAAGGAAAAAAGAAAAGAAAATTAACAGCATCAAAGATGAAAAGGGGGACATCACCTCCAATGAAGAGGAAATCAAGGCAATCATTAAAAATTACTTTGCCCAATTATATGGCAATAAATAAAGCAATCTAGGCGATATGGATGAATATATACGAAAAGACAAACTGCCTAGACGAACAGAAGATGAAAGAGAATTCTTAAATAATCCCATATCAGAAAATGAAATCCAACAGGACATAAAAGAACTCCCTAAGAAAAAATCCCCAGGACCCAATGGATTCACAAGTGAATTCTATCAAACATTCAGAGAACAGTTAATCCCAATACAATACAAACTATTTGACATAATAAACAAAGAGGGAATTCTATCAAACTCCTTTTATGACACAAACATGGTACTGATTCCAAAACCAGGCAGATCAAAAACAGAGAAAGAAAATTATAGACCAATCTCCCTAATGAATATAGATGCAAAAATCTTAAATAGGATACTAGCAAAAAGACTCCAGCTAGTGATCAGAAGGGTCATCCACCATGATCAAGTAGGATTTATACCAGGGATGCAGGGCTGATTCAATATTAGGAAAACCATCCACATAATCGGCCATATCAACAAGCATACCAACAAAAATCACATGATTATTTCAATAGATGCAGAAAAAGCCTTTGATAAAATACAACATCCATTCCTATTGAAAATACTAGAAAGCATAGGAATAGGAGGGTCGTTCCTAAAAATAATAAACAGTATATATCTAAAACCATCAGCCAATATCATCTGCAATGGGGATAAACTAAATGCATTCCCAATAAGATCAGGAGTGAAACAAGGATGCCCATTATCACCTTTACTATTTGACATTGTACTAGAAACACTAGCAGTAGCAATTAGAGAAGAAAAAGAAATTGAAGGCATCAAAATAGGCAAGGAGGAGACTAAGCTATCACTCTTTGCAGATGACATGATGGTTTACTTAAAGAATCCTAGAGATTCAACCAAAAAGCTAATTGAAATAATCAACAACTTTAGCAAAGTTGCAGGATACAAAATAAACCCACATAAGTCATCAGCATTTCTATACATCTCCAACATAGTTCAGCAGCAAAAACTAGAAAGAGAAATCCCATTCAAAATCACTTTAGACAAAATAAAATACCTAGGAATCTACCTCCCAAGACAAACACAGGAACTATATGAACACAACTACAAAACACTCTCCACACAACTAAAACTAGACTTGAGCAATTGGAAAAACATTAACTGCTCATGGGTAGGATGAGCCAATATAGTAAAAATGACCATCCTACCCAAATTTATCTATCTATTTAGTGCCATACCCATAGAACTTCCAAAAAATTTCTTTACTGATTTAGAAAAAAACATAACAAAGTTCATTTGGAATAACAAAGGATCAAGGATATCCAGGGAAATAATGGAAAAAAAAACACAAAGGAAGGGGGCCTTTCAGTCCCAGATCTTAAACTATATTACAAAGCAGCAGTCATCAAAACAATTTGGTAGGTGCTAAGAGACAGAAAGGAGGATCAGTGGAATAGACTTGGGGCAAGTGACCTCAGCAAGACAATATATGATAAACCCAAAGATCCCAGCTTTTGGGTCAAAAATCCAGTATTCGATAAAAACTTCTGGGAAAACTGGAAGACAGTGTGGGAGAGATTGGGATTAGATTAACACCTCACACCCTACACCATGATAAATTCAAAATGGGTGACTGACATGAACATAAAGAAGGAAACTATAAGTAATTTAGGTAAACACAGAATAGTATACATGTCAGAACTTTTGGAAGGGAAATACTTTAAAACCAAGCAAGACATAGAAAGAATCACAAAATGTAAAATAAATAATTTCAATTACATCAAATTAAAAAGCTTTTGTACAAACAAAACCAATATAACTAACATCAGAAGGAAAGCAACAAATTGGGAAGCAATCTTCATAAAAACCTCTGACAAAGGTTTAATTACTCAAATTTACAAAGAGCTAAATCAATTGTACAAAATCAAGCCATTCTCCAATTGATAAATGGGCAAGGGACATGAACAGGCAGTTCTCAGCCAAATAAATCAAAACTATTAATAAGCACATGAAAAAGTGCTCTACATCTCATAATCAGAGAGATGCAAATCAAAACAACTCTGAGGTATCACCTCACACCTAGCAGATTGGCTAACATGACAGCTATGGAAAGGAATGAATGCTGGAGGGGATGTGGCAAAGTAAGGACATTAATTCATCGCTGGTGGAGTTGTGAACGGATCCAACCATTCTAGAGGGCAATTTGGAACTATGCCCAAAGGGTGATAAAAGACTGTCTGCCCTTTGATCCAGCCATAGCACTGCTGGGCTTGTACCCCAAAGAGATAATAAGGAAAAAGACTTGTACAAGAATATTCATAGCTGCGCTCTTTGTGGCAGCCAAAAATTGGAAAACGAGGGGATGCCCATCAATTGGGGAATGGCTGAACAAATTGTGGTATCTGTTGGTGATGGAATACTATTGTGCTAAAAGGAATAATAAAGTGGAGGAATTCCATGGAGACTGGAACAACCTCCAGGAAGTGATGCAGAGCGAAAGGAGCAGAACCAGGAAAACATTGTACACAGAGACTGATACACTGTGGTACAATCGAAGGTAATGGACTTCTCCATTAGTGTCAATGCAGTGTCCCTGAACAATCTGCAGGGATCCAAAAAACACTATCCACAAGCAGAGGATAAACTGTGGGAGTAAAAACCGATGAAAAGCAACTGCTTGACTACAGGGGTTGAGAGGAAATGACTGAGGAGAGACTCTAAATGAACACTGTAGTGCAAATACCAACAACATGGAAATGGGTTTGAACCAGTAACACATGTGAAACCCAGTGGAATTGTGTGCCGACTATGGGAGAAGTGGTGGGAGGAGGGAGGAAAAGGTAATGATCATTGTTTCCAATGAATAATGTTTGTAAATAACCAAATAACATAATGTTTAAAAAGTCAAAAAAAAAAAGAAAAAGAAAGAAGAGAATCAAATTAACAGTATCAAAGATGAAAAGGTTGATCTCAGGTGCAATGAAGAGAAAATTAAGGCAATCATTACAAACTATTTGCCCAATTATATGGCAACAAATATGGCAAGCTACGTGAAATGGGTGAATATTTACAAAAACATAAATTGCCTAGATTAACAGAAGAAGAAATAGATAATATTTAAATAATCCTATATCAGAAAAAGAAATTGAATAATAAGCCATCAAAAAACTTCCTAAGAAAAAATCACCAGAACCAGACAGATTCACAAGTGAATTCTATCAAACATTTAAAGACCAATTAATCCCAATACTCCATAAATTATTTGGGAAAATAGGCAAAGAAGTAGTCTTACCAAATTCATTTTTTAAGATAAAAATATGGTATTGATTCCCAAGCCAGGAAGACCAAACATCGATAAGGAAGACTATAGTCCAATCTCCTTAATGAACATAGATGCAAAAATTTTAAATAAAACACTAGATGAAAGGTTACAACAAGTTATCACAAAGATTAATCACTATGACCAGGTGGGATTTATAGCAAGAATGCAAAGATGGTTTAATATTAGGAAAACCATGTACATAATTGCCCATATCAACAACCAAACTAATAGAAATCACATGATTATCTCAAAAGATGCAGAAAAAGTCTTTGACAAAATACAATTACCATTCCTATTGAAAACACTAGAAAATATAGGAATAGAAGGGCCTTTGCTCAAAATAATAAACAGTATTTTAAAAATCATCAGCTAGTATCATCTGCAGTGGGCACAAGTTATATATCTTCCCATTAAGATTAGGAGTAAAGCAGGGATGCCCATAATCACCACTACTGTTTAATATTGTGCTAGAAATGCTAGCAGTAGCAATTAGAGAAGAAAAAGAAATTGAAGGGATCAAAGTAGGCAATGAGGAAACTAAATTATCACTCTTTGCAGATGATGTGATGGTATATACCTAGAGAATCCAAGAAAATCAACTAAAAACCTAGTAGAAACAAATAATAACATTAGCAAAGTTGCAGGGTACAAAATAAACCCACATTAACCATCAGCATTCCTATATGTTTCCAGTAAAGCCAAGCAGCAAGAATTAGAAAGAGAAACTCCATTTTAATTATTTTTTTCTTGATCCTATTTGCTTTATTTTTTCCATTTGAATTAATTTATTTAGTAAATTTAGAACATTATTCCTTGATTACAATAATCACATTATTTCCCTCCCTCCCCTCTACCCACTCTTCCTGCAACCAATGCTCAATTTCATTGGGTATTACTTGTGTCCTTGATCAAAACATGTTTCCATGTTGTTGTTTACACTAGGATGTTCATTTAGAGTTTACATTCCCAAACATATCCCTTCGACCCATGTATTCAAGCAGTTTTTTTTCCTTTGGTGTTTCTGAGAAACTCCATTTTAAATTACTCTAGACAAGATAAAATACCTGGGAATCTACTTGCCAAGACAAATTCAGGAATCATATGAACATGACTACATAACTCTTTTCACGCAAATAAAATCAGATCTAAACAAATAGAAAAATATCAATTGTTCATGGGTAAGGATAAGATAATAAAATAAAAATGACAATTCTACCTAAATTAATATACTTATTCAGTGCTATACCTATCAAATTACCAAAACAGTTTTTATAGAATTAGAAGAAAATTATTACAAAATTCATCTGGAAGAACAAAAGATTAAGAATATCAAGGGAAATAATGAAAAAATGTGAAGAATGGAGGCTTAGCTTTACCATATCTCAAACTATACTAAAAAGCAGTGATCATTAAAAGTATATGGTACTGGCTTAGAGATAGCTAGGTGGATCACTGCAATAGACTTGGATTGAATGGCAGTAGCAAGAAAATATTTTATAAACCCAAAGATTCCAGCTTTGGGAGCAAGAATCTACTATTTGACAAAAACTGCTGGGAGAATTGGAAAATAGTATGGGAGAAATTAGGTTTAGATCAACATTGTACATCCTATATCAAGATGAATTTAGCATGGGTAAATGACTTAAATATAAAGAGGGAAACCATAAACAAATTATGTGAACATAGAATAGTATATCTATCAGATCTATGGTAAAGGGAGGGATTTAAGATCAAACAGGATATAGAGAACACCACAAAATGTAAAATGAATAATTTTGATTATATTAAATTAAAATGTTTCTGTTCAAACAAAACCAATGTAACCAAAAGTAGAAGGGAAGCAACAAATTGGAAAAAAATTATAACAAAAACCTCCGACAAACTTCTCATTTCTCAAATTGATAAGGAGCTAAGTCAATTTTACAAAAAATCAAGCCATTTCCCAACTGACAAATGGTCAAGGGACACGAATAGACAGTTTTCAGATAAAGAAATCAAAAACTATCAATAAACACTCAAAAAGTGTTCTAAATTTCTCATAATTAAAGAAATGCAAATCAAAGCAACTCTGAGGTACTGCCTCACACCTGGCAGATTGGCCAATATGACAGTAAAGGAAAATAATAAATGTTGGAGGGGATGTGGCAATATCAGGACCCTAACACACTGCTGGTGTAGGTGTGAATTAATCCGGCCATTCTGGAAGGCAATTTGGAATTATGCGCAAAGAGCTTTAAAAGACTGCCTGCCCTTTGATCCAGCCATAGCACTGCTGGAATTATATTCCAAAGAGATAATAAAGAAAAATGCTTGTACAAAAATATTCATAGCTACACTCTTTGTGGTGGCAAAAAATTGGAAAATGAGGGGATGCCCTCCAATTGGGGAATGGCTGAACAAATTGTGATATATGTTGGTGATGGGATACTATTGTGCTGAAAGGATTGATGATCTGGAGGCTTTCTATATGAACTGGAAGAATCTCCATGAAGTGATGCAGAGTGAAATGAGCAAAACCAGAACATTGTACACAGAAAGTAAAACATTGTGGAAAAATCCAATGAAATTGACTTTGCTACTAGTAGCAATGCAACAAGCCAGGACACTCCTGAAGGAATTATGTAAAAAAATGCTATCCACATTGAGAGAAAGAACTATGGGAATAGAAATGCAAAAGCAAAACATATGACATCGCTTATCACATATATTTGGGGATGTGATTTGCGGTTTAGGTCTTTAAAAATGTCTTGAGAGCAAAAATGAAAAAGGAAGGGGAGGGAGAGAGGGAGAGAAGGAGAAAGGGAGAGAGAGAAGTAGGAATGGGTCAGATTGTGAAATGCTCTAAAACCTCACCAGAGGGGTTTCTAGTTTATCCTAGAAACAATAGGGAAGAAGCCATTAGAGAGTATTAAATATAAGTATGACGCAGAAAGGTATTACTGTTTTGCCTTATAGTCTTCTCCACTTACTTAGCAGAGTCTGGCCCATTACTATGGGCCTTTCATAAATGCTTGTTCTTTGATTTCTTAAAAAATACATTTGGCAGCTGTCTAGAGGATATTATAGAGAGGGCAGAAGCTGGAAAATGAAGTCAGAGATCCTTAACATACTGACATGAGGAAAACAATCATTGTGATAATGGAAACTAAGTGGTCTTTAAAGTTCCTTCCAGCTGTAGTATTCTGTTGCTAAGGCAATATCGCTGTTTTACATTACAATGTTTGCCTGTGGATTAGTTAGATCAACCATAACTAGGATCGCAACAAATTATCATAAGCCTGTAAATTATTTTGGTCATTATCACTACCAAGAGCAAGGAGGGCTTTAAAGTATAAAAATATGGTCATTGCACATTTGGAAGTAGCAATTTAATGTGAGTCTTGACTCATGTTACACTAACTAGCTTGTCTTTTTACTGATCTATGTGACTTACTAAGGAAGGGGTACCTAGATGTTAATAACTCTTCATGTTGCCATTAATTGTGTTCTGCATCATTTCTGGCCAACATTTCCTTACTCCTACTTACTTCCATCCTAGAAGTCAGAGTAAAGGGCAAAGTGGTGTATCTGAGTCAGAGGATCTGGGTTGAACTCCTAGGTCTGCCACTTTCTACCTGTGTAATTTTTTTGAAATCATTGAATTTCTTGAGGTCTCACTTTCCTCCTCTACAAAATGAGGGAATTGGTTTACTTAACCCCTAAGATTCCCTTTTGTTCTAAATTTGGCATCCAGTGATTGACTCTCAGCTCCTTTTTTCTGACTTCATCCAATTGTGGAGCATGAACAGTGGTTTGCAACTTCTTTCTTCTGCTAATCTTTCTGAAATGCCTTTCTTAGTTTCTCCAAGAGTGGTTTGTGGTGGTGGTGTTGGTGATGGTGGTCTTGTTTCTATTGCTGGTAACCACATGGGATACAATAATCTTTAACAAAGATCAAGAAACAGTTATAGATGTCTTAAAAGGGAACCCTAGATGGAAGTGATCACAAAAAAGTTAAGCCAGATAATGGTGACTACATGAAAGTGAAAAGGAAAATTAAGTGACTAGGAGAAGAGAAGATATTAATGGGAAGAAGTAACAGAATCCTTACATTAAATATCAGTGAGAATGGTCATATATCCAAGATATATAGAAAACTACCATCAATATTTAAGAGGAGGAGCTAATCCCCAATGGATAAGTAGTGAAATGATAAGAACAAATAGTTATTAAATTAAGCATTACAAGCTATAAAAATCCAAGGCAAGAATTTTTCAAATCACTAATAAGAGAAACACACAACAAAACAGTTTTGAGATTTCACCCTATTCTCAACAAAATGTCAAACATTACAAAAGGTGGGAATAGTCCATTTTAGAGGGGCTCTAGAAAGATAGTCAAACTAATGCCCAGTTGGTGGAGCTATGAATTCATCCAAAGCCTAAGAATTTTAACTGGTTTGGGAAAAACAGGACTTTGCCTCAAGGTGCTGAAGTTTATAGTATGTTTCAGTACTTTCCATCCTTCTGTAGTACAGAAACAACTAAGCTTAATGTCTAGCTGGAAAGAATTAGTTTAAATAGGAAGATACCAGATTACAGCTCACACTCTCTCCAAACTAGCCCAAGGAAACACTCACCCACATCTTAGAGTCTTTGCTAGCCACCCTCATTCACAGATGAGTTGAGGGCATGTTATATTCCACTTACTTAAGCAAAATTGACTAGTTACAATTCTACAAAATTCAAATCATCTGCAGTTTCTTAGAGAGGATATCTAACTTGCTTTGTTAAAGACTGGTTCTATTCATTCGTTTTAAATAAGGAACTAGTTTGCAAATTGCATAGTAAAACATACACTCTAAGCAAAATAAGCCTCCAAAATCACTCATCAAGAGAGGGAACAGATGCTGAAATTCTGACCCCAAATGTTTCAAGTTACATTGAGAAATACCTTGTATTTCTCATTAAAACACACTAATGGGTACAGAAATGTGAAATGAGTCATTTTCTACTAAAATGAGGTCACGTAGGCCAATTAAATTTCAATCTTGAATTCAGCAGTGACTTGGCACCTCCAGTGACTTATTTGTCATTAGTTGAAATTATGGATCAGTGTTTGTTTTTTCTCCCAAGAGATAGTTATTTATAGTCTATTCAAAGAGAAATTCTGATTTTCTCATTATACAAAAATTCCTGATATGAAAACAAGACTGCATGAGTGATGACCAAATCAAGTGAATTCTGGACCAAAGGTCTCCAAGTAGGGGGCTGAATGACCCGAAGGGTTATGTAATCAACCAATTAGAGAGAGGTATATGGTCACATCTCACCTACCCCTCTATAACTAATAACCAAACTTGGCCCTTGTCTCCAACACAACCACACCTATCATTTTCTAATTACTATTCTCTTGCTGTTCCCGAATACTCCTTCTGTCTGCTCCATCTAGGTGCAGTACAAGCTCTCAACCTCTTCCCTTGGCATTAGTCCCTCAGGGAAGTTATAACCTAATCATAACTCGGGTAGCTATTCAGATGCCACTGGAAAAATGACTTTCTACTCACAGCATGATCACCTCCTGCCTCCAAGATCACCTCCCAGCCTCAGGCTCCTTTCCACTATAATGAATTTTCCAATTCCTGCCAAAGTATTTTTTTTACTAAAACACTGATCTGACATTGCCATTACTCTTCTCATTCAACTCAAATGGCTGTTACTTCCAGGATCAAATGTCAAATCCACCTTTTGTCATTCAAGCTCAATCTGGGCCTTACCTTCCTTCTCCAGCACTCTGTATATGATTTAGTTAGCTTAACTTGTTTGCTTTTGTTCACACTCATATAAGAGCACCATTAAAATATTCCAATATGAAGGGGAAATTAAGGCAATCAAATTAACTAAATAATTCCTTACTCACAGTTATAATTTGAAGTCAGTCCTGTCTCCTGGGACACTTACAGGAATTTTTTGAAACCAATGAAGCACATTCATTCATATTGCTCTCATAAATATTATTAATAATATTCTAGTGAGATCTTAGGTTGTGAAGTGCTTTGGTATATACAAAGACATGGAAGGCATGGACCCTGCCCTCTAGAAGCTTACAATTTAGTGCAGGAGATTTTTTTAATGTACATAATTATAAGCCAAAGCAACATGGTATAAGCGACCTTTTGACATGAGAGCCAGATTTGAAGCCAAATGAACCGGATGCAACCTGTTTGTTTCACATATGAGGAAATTAAGACTTCAGAATGGGAAAGTGCTTTCCCTAAGGTCACACAGTAAGTGGCAAGGTTGGCACTCTGTTACAGGTCTCCTGACCCTATGCCCCAGGGACTTCCTTCCCACTATAATACAATGCCTAAGAAAGACTTTTATTGGGAAAAAACCTTTTTTAATCAGCTACTTAGACTGATGCTGAAAAAGTGACGGTAGTGGCCTTTTGAATTGAGCAGTGGATTCAATAGTTATATTCCCATCTGCAAGATTGAAGCACCCCAATATCTTTTTAAAAAAGTTGCCACCAGGCTTTCTAAGGCTATGGCACTTGTCAAATAATAGTTCTCAAAACTGTACTCCAGCATTCTACAATACTCCCATTTTCTCCTCTCAAGCTAAGCCCAAGTATGGATGTGAATAACGGGCAAACACTACATTTTCATGGAAATGCTAAATGACGATGATCCTTAGCGAATACACGAATACCTCTTGAAGTCTTGGTGACCACTGTGTCACCTAGTGCTCAGCTCACTAAAAGGTGCTTTGTATTTTCTTTTTCCTTCCATGAAATTACTAGTATGGTCCACCCAAGCTAAAAATGGACAAACTTTAACTATAAAACTCATACAAATTTAAAACTTTTAAGAGGGTGGCATTTCATATTTTGGCTCTCGCAGTATTTTTCAAAAGATGAAGCCACATGGAGTTCCCATCTGGCTTAATGCTCAAAGCAGTCTCTGCTCCTGGAGTGCTAATTATTCATTGAAGTAAGTGGATTTAACCAAACCTATCAGTCATCCAAGTAACTACTTTATTGAAAGGAAACCTAAAGCAATTCTTATAATTAACCAATAGCTGTTAAAAACATCAAGGGACCATCAGGAAACACTTTGGTAAAACCCAAGTGCCCATTTAACTGCTTTCTACAGGAGCCAGTATTTCTAGTGGAATCTTGTGAAATTATTGTCCGTGGAGAAATGTCAAGAGAAATGGGAACCTTCCTTGACTCCATGGCCAGACCTTTAAGTGGTCCATGAACTTACATGTGCCTTCTATTATGCTATGCTGTCTAAGAGAAGAGGTATATTTGAAGACTATCCAGAGAAAATGAAGGAACCTGGCTAAGAGAGAAAAAGAGTCTGGATCAGTTAATTTAAAGGAAAGCCTGAATGATGACTTATTATCATCCAATATTTGAAAGGAAATTAAACAATGATCTTAGCTCTTCCAGTGGAAGACAAAGAACAAATTGGTTTATTCGAGGTCTACAACTTATTGTCTACGAGACTTGCTACCTTTTTATGCCCTTGGGAAAATAACTGAACTTCTCTAGAACTCAAAGTCCTTATAAGCTGAATAAAGAGATTGAATAGATGATCCCTAAAGTCCCTTTCACCACTAAATTACAGGATCCTGCAAGAATCAGTGAGACTAAAAAAAAAAAAAAAGAATCGGTAAGATATATTTCCAAGGATAATGGCAATTAACCATCAAAAGAGAATATTATTCACTGGTTCAAATATCTTTAGAGGTCCCCTAATGCCACTAGGTTAAAACACAACAATACAAATAAGTCCCAATCTGGAAGCAGAGATGGCATGGCAAGGCTAATCCAAGGCTGGACTTGGAGACAGGGAAACTGGGGGCAGTTGTGCCTCTGACCCATATTGGCCATGTGACAATAAAGGACAAGCCATATAACCTCTCAGTGATCTAGGTAAATCTCCAAGATCAGAAGTTACAAATGAGTTACAAGTCAGCCTAAGTGGAGGTAGTTGGCACACTAGGAATTCCTTATAGGAAAGAATTCAAAAGTCTTGAAAGCTTAGAAACAATTTGGCACCAACCTATTTCTCTAGTTTTAGTTTGCTACTTCCCTTCATTTCCTTTAAGTTAAAAAATAATGGGAACACTTGGCTGAAATAGATATTTCATTTCTTATAATGGGTATAGGCTACTATATCTAGAATATGTTCTGTCCTCATAGTTGCCTTTCAAAGTCATTATCTTTTTTCTTTCGAAGATCAGTATGAATACAATGTCCTTCTGGGGTCATACTCTGATGTCCTCAGTTCTTAGTCATTCCCTGCTCAAGAAACTAGAGTGACTTTCTGTTACGTTTATGAGAAAAACTAAGTTATTCTGTTGGACATTTAAAAGCCCTTTACAATCTGGTCCTAACTAATCTTTTCCGCCTTATTACCCCTTACCATTCTTCAAACACTGTATGGTCTAACTGCATTGGCTTTTTTACTGTTCTTCATACACAATATTCCAACGTGTAGAATGAACTCTCTCCTTAATTCCACTTCTTCGGAGTTCTAATTCCCTTCAAGATTCATTCAACTTACCCTTTCCTACATGAAGGTCCTCATCCCCCTAGTGTCAACTGTCCTTTTTTCCCTCTTGAAAAATCACCACAAATCTTATTTGTATACACTTAAGTACATACTTATTATCCCCCCAGAGAGAAAATAAGCCCCTCGAGAGCTAGGACTGTTGTATTTTGGCCTTTTTATCCTCACAGCCTAGCACAGTTTTTGTTTTAATAAATGCCTGTTCACTGATTCTGTCCCAAAGCAAACTTCCCTAGAACTTTTTGTCTGAACTCACCTTTATTTCTCTTTCCTGTAGCCTCTATTACTCTCATTCATGTTCATGCTCCCTCTCCTTTTAGAATATAATCTCCTTGAAGGTAAGGAGTGTTTTGGTTTGTTTATATCCCTAGGATCTTGTAGACTCTGAATAAAAAGTATATTGAAGTGCTGATCTTGACTGACACTACATCCAAGGGTACACAGAAACCTTTAAACAAATGGCTCATTAATATAGAAGAACCCTCATTTACAGGGCTTTTTTAATTAATAGTTGCTTTAAATCAGCACAGCAAGTGGTGAGAGGAAGCTCTAGATATCATCCCTTGCTCTGATCTTTGAATTTAAGTGAAAGGTAGCATCCAATGGTGTACATGGGAAGAGGAAAAATCCCCAAACAGACTGTCCACTTAGAACCTGTTCCTGAACACCATCCACATCCAGAGAAAGAACTGAGGAAGTAGAAACACAGAAGAAAAACAACTGCTTGGTCACATGGGTCGAGGGGGATGTGATTGTGGTTGTAGACTCTAAAGGATCACTCTAGTGAAAACATCAATAATATGGAAATAGGTCTTGACCAATGACACACGTAAAACCCAGCGGAAATCCTCGCTGGCTATGGGAGGCCCGTGGGAGGAGGAGAGAGAAAGAACATGAATCATGTAACCATGGAAAAATATTCTAAATTAATTAAATAAAAATTTCCAATTAAAAAATTAAAAAACACCTATTCCTCCCTCCATCTCTTAAGATCTTGAGGTAGTGTTTAGGAATGACCTGACAAGATAAAGGAGGCATCTCCTCTAGCCAAATGTTATAATCAATTCAGGACAAGTATGCTTGAAAAATAAGGTGAGGAGGGAAAGAAGAAGAATTTTCATTCTTATTAAGATTCCTTCAGCTCTATGATTTTTATTTATCTTGTATTCATGAAAATATTAAATGAAAATTCTGAAAAATTCATGCAGACAATAATTCATGTAGAGATATTTGGTTTCACCCTATTATATTCCTCACAATTTTTCTTGAGTAGAATTTTGCCAATTCCTCTCTTTCAAATGTAACAACCAATTTTGATTTTGTTTTGAATTTAGAAAAAAGAAAAGGCACACCTCTGCTTCTCAAGAAAAATCGTGACCTTGCACAGAAAGTAGGTATTCCAAAGCAAATTTATAACTGAAAATGCCAGGAGATCATGCCTCACTTTATGTACCAAAACGATTGTATAACACTGAGGTTTCAGTGTACTTTTAAAATTTTCCAATGAGTTGCTTAGAGTTTTTTTTTAGTAGTTTTGGCTTTTTGGTTGATGTCAATAGTTTAAGAGAAACATAAACTTCATTTTTTTCTGAGGGTTGTTTTGCAAAAATTACATGCCATGTAAAATCAAAGTGCTTTCCAGGGCTGATTTTTCTAATCTCCTATTTCTACCTGTGCCTTAGTTAAGAAAATAAAACAATTTTAAAAATATAAGAATCAGCAGTTTAGTTTTCCCCCACCCCCCTCTAACAAAGGCAAGAGGTCATTGAAAACACAACTTAAAGGAAAAAAAACAGATTTAGGGGGACAGGACTTAAAAACCCCCACCATTTCCACTCTGTGAATGGCATTTTACACAAAGATTTACTGCCATAGGATACATGTTGGGGAACTAGCCTTTGATTACACATTCCCTGAAATAACAAAGTATGAGAGGAAAGAACAATGGGAGGCCCAGGGATTTGTTGACAGTGGAAGAAGAACAGTATCATGAGATTTTCCAGGCTATGGTGTAATGCTCTCTAATGAGAGAATTCTCACCATGCTCCTGTGCACTCAAGTGCATCTTTGGGAGAAAGCTGGGATAATACATACAAAAATGAGTTCAACTAAATTAGGGAACTTGCATGAGCAAAAAAAATGGCTGTCTGAAAATCCTAGGTTGAACTGTACAATAATGATAATCTCTTATATTTAGAAACTTAATGATTTATTTTTATTTAAGCTCTTAAATCAGAATTCAGAATCCAAATAGAATTTTTATTTCCATATGCATTGTAGAATAGAAGGAGACTGTACTTAAAAATGTGAGTCTTTATTATGTAGTTTACTTTTATTTTTAAGTATATTTTTATAATTCCTAATTATTTTCCAACCTTTTCCTATTTATCTGTGTTATTCTTTTTAGTTTTCCTTCTGGTCTCATTTTTTTGGGGGGGAGAAGCCTATCCTTATCTTCCTTTCCCAACTGATATTTTAAAAAAATAAAAAGCTTTAGGACAAATATACATGGCAAATCAAAGCAAATTCCTACTTTGGCCATATCTAAAAATGTATGTCACATTTTGCATCTTGACTCAACTTTCTGTCAGGAAGTGAGTTGCAATGCTTCATTAACAGTACTTTAGAACAGTAGATGATCATTATAGCTCAAGTCTTTCAAAATTGTTTGTCTTTACAATGTTTTTGTTTTTGCATATATTGTTCTCCTGACTCTTTTTACTTTACTCTGCATCAGTTACTAAAGATATCATTAAGCTTTTCTAAAATCATTCCATTTCTCATTTCTTATAGGAAAATAATATTTCATTATGTTCATATGCCATCATTTGTTCAATTATGCCTCAATTGATGGGTTATTCCCTTAGTTTCCAGTTCAATTCCACTATAAAGAGAGCTAATATTAATATTTTGATACGGACTGATCCTTTTTTTAATTCTTTGAGGCTTAGACCTAGTGGTTGCCTTATTGAATCAAAGTATATGTACAGTTTAGAGACTTTTCTAGCAGAGTTCCAAGTTGCTTTCCAGAATGGCTGGATGAATTCACAACTCTGCCAAAAGTATAGTAATGTGCCTGTTTTCCCCATAATTCCACTAATATTTATCATTTTCTTTTTTGGTCAGCTTCCCTAATTTGATGAGTATGAAGCAGAACCTTAGAGTTGCTGTAAATTACATTAATTATTAATGATTCAGAGTATTTTTATAAGGCTGTTGATAGTTTAGACTTCTTCCTTTGAAAACTGCTTATTTATAACCTTCAAATTTTTAGTCATTGGAGGAATGGCAATTGTTGTTATCAGTTTCAATTAGTTTTTTATATAACTTGGAAATGATAGAGAAATTGCAAAGATTTTGTCCCAGTTAACTTTTTCCTTCTTATTTTAGTTATACTGGTTTTGTTTTTGCAAAAGATTTTTTTTTTAAATCTTATATAATCAGAATTTTTTTGCTTGATCTGTGATCTCTTCTGTCCCTTGTTTGGTCATGAGCTTTGGGCTTGTCCATATATGGGAAAGGTGATTTCTTTCTTTCTTTCTCCTCTCATGTATCCATGATGTGAACTTTTATATCTAAGACATGTATCTGGAGCATGTTCTAAGATATAGTGTGAAGTGTTGGTTTAAATCTAATTTCCGTAGACCACTTCCCAGTTTTGCCACTGATTTTTTGTCAAATATATTCATTACCTAAGGTCTTCTGGTTTATCAAATATTAGGTTTCTGCATTTGTTTGATTTTATATATGAAGCACCTAATCTTTTTCATTCATTAACCTCTACTTTTAATTCCTATCAAATTAGTCCAAATACACATGTACTATATGAAAACAACTGCAAAACATTCTACAGAAATGCCAATGCCAGGGCAGCTGGGTCGCTCAGTGGATTGAGAGCCAGGCCCAGAGATGGGAGGTCCTGGGTTCAAATGTGGCCTCAGACACTTCCCAGCTGTGTGACCCTGGGCAAGTCACTTGACCCCTATTGCCTAGCCCTTACCACTCTTCTGTCTTGGAACCAATACACAGTATTGATTCTAAGACAAAAGGTAAGGGTTAAAAAAAGACATGCCAATGCACCCAAATAAGTAGAGAAATATTAAGTACAAGAAGGTAGAGTTGTGAAAGGGAGTACTACGAAATCAGACTGGGAAAATAGGTAGGTAGAAAGGAGCTAGATAGCAGAGGGCCTTCAATGCCTGGCTATAAAGAGTCGGTATTTTATCCTATGGGTCAAAGGATGCCACTTAAGTAGAAAAGTGACAAGGTCAGACCTGTGCCTTGGCAATATAATTTTGGCCCTTTGTGGAAGATAAGTTGGAAGAGGAAGACACTGAGTTAGAGGTTTAGGAGAGGTAGAAGTAGTTAAAGATGAAGCCAATTTTGTCATCTTTATCAATGTGGACTTTGTTCCTTTAACGGTTGGCCATGCAATCTTCATGGTGCTGAAAGAGGCCAAAAGGATTTCTCTTCCTTTTCTCATTTGCTCTTTGTGCCATGTCAGAGCTTTGGCCTAGGTAAGAAATATGCTAACTAGCTTTTTTCAGTATCTCAGCACTTCACATTATATTCCTGACCAATTAAGACCTATTTAGCATATGTTGTTACTCTATGCCCCAAATCGCACCCCCCCAGTCTCCCTTGACACACTCCCTTCCTCTACTCCCCTCCCTCTCCAAATATATACATGTGAAAGCAAAGTCTTCATAACTTACACACATCCCTGAGCTTGGGGGGGTTGGGTGTGTGTGTGATGGATTGTCATTGTTCATGGAAGTTAGGGGACTCGATTTCCTGCCAGGTTGATTTGAGCATTTGTTTGACTTCCTCATTCTTTTTCCTTTAGGATTAGTTCTATTCAATGCCCTTTCCCCTCAGGACCCTAATTGCATTGAAATAGTTATGAGAATAGATTATAATAATAAGAGTTTACATTAGAGTATGTTTCCATTTGTGGAGCATCTATATACGGGCACATTCACAACCACCCAATAATATATTACCCATACACAGCCTTTTGTTTTATAAGCTATGTGTAAAGTTAGTAAAAGAAATTAGTCTACACATGATTTACATAATGTTGAAAAAGGTAACGAAGAAACACTTTATTAGACTTAAGAGAAAAATTGGAAATGAGACTACATATCATTATTTTCAGTGCTTTACAGATTATAGGTGCTTAATGAATGGTCAGTGAAGGGAATAGTTTTATCTATTTTTATTCACTACAAGGAGGCAAAGGAATAAGGCTATGAAATTTCAGGAAAATACACAAAATGATTTATCTCTTTTAGAGTGTACACGCTAATTTTGCTTTTCAAATATTCTGACCATCAATCAATAAACATTTTAAAAGACCTACTATGTGCCAGGCATTATACCAAGTGCTAGGAAAATAAAAAGAAGCAAAACACAGTTTCTACTCTCAAGGAGCTTACAATATAATATGGGGGTGGGGTGGGATAAATCTAAAGCCTTCCCATTAAGACTGGTAAAGATGTCCATTACCACCATTCATTCAATATCTTGCTAGAAATGCTAGTTATATTAGGTTCAAATCTGGCCTCAGACACTTCCTAGCTGTGTGACCCTGGGCAAGTCACTTGACCCCCATTGCCTAGCTCTTATCACTCTTTTGCCTTGGAAGGAATACTTAGTATTGATTCTAAGATGGAAGGAAAGGGTTTAAAAAAGAAAGAAATGCTAGCTGTAGCAATAAGTCAAGAAAAAAATGAAAGGAATAAAAAACAGGCAATGAGGAAACAAAACTATCACTCTTAGTAGGTGAGATGATGGTATACTTAGAGAACTCTAGAGAAATAACTAAAAAAACTAATTAAAACAATTAACTTTAGTAAAATTCTGGGAAATGAAATAAACACACATAAATCATCAGCACTTTTATGTCCCACCAATAAAAGCCATCAGGAAGAGACAGAAAGAAAAAATCAATTAAAATAACTGAAGACAACATAAAACACCTCATCAAGACAACTCCAACAGAGCAGTAAGGTGGCTCAATGGATGAGCACCAGGCCTGAGATTCGGAGGACCTGGGTTTAAATTTAGCCTCAGATCCTTCCTAGCTGTGTGAGCCTGGACAGATCACTTAATCCCAAATGCCTAGTCCTCTATCGAAAAGACACTCATATGGATTCTCAAACAAAAGGTAATGGTTTAAAAAAAAAAGACAACCCCAGTTACTATGGAAACATAATTACAAGACACTTTTTATGCAAAAAAGACAGATCTAAACAAATGGAGAAATATTAATTGCTCACATGTAGGCTAACCCAATATAATACCAATGACAATTCTAAGGTAATTTACCTTTTTTAGCACTAAAATTACTAAAAAAAAATTTATAGAACTAGAAAAAATAATAACAAAATTCATATGGAAGAAGAAAAGGTCAAGAATATAAAGGGAATCAAGGAGGGAAAGAGGGAAGGAAAGTGGTCTAGTAGTTTCAGATTTCAAACTATATATCAAAAAGCTAATCATGAAAATAGTCTGGTACTGGCTAAGAAATAGAGGGGTTCTTCAGCAGGATAGATTATGTACACAATACAGAGCAGTAAGTGACCATGGCCATCAAGTGCTTGGTAAAGCCCAAAAGCCAACCTTTGTGGGCAAGATCCCACCATTTGACAAAAATTGCTGGGAAAACTGGAAAGCAGTTTGGCATAAACTAGAAATAGACCAACACCTCACATTTTATATCAAGAAAAAAGTCAAAATGGTTTAGACATAAAGGGTGATAGCATAAGCAATTAGAGCATGGAAAATGTTACCTGTCAGATCTACAGATAAGAGAAGAGTTTAGGACCAAACAAGACACAGAGAGAATTAAAGGACACAAAATGGATCATTTTGATTACATGAAATTAAAAGGCTTGTGCAAAAAATATAATGCAGCCAAAATTAGAAGGAAAAAAGTTTACAGAGAGTTTTTCTGATAAAGGCCTCATTTCTCAAATAGATAGGGAACTGAGCCAAATTTAAAAACAAGAACTATGCTCTAGATAAGTGGTCAAAGGATATGTACTGGGACTTTTCAGATAAAGAAATCGAAACTATCTATCATCATATGAGAAAATGCTCTAAATCACTATTGATTAGAAAAATGCAAATTAAAATAACTCTGAGGTACCACCTCACACCCATCAGATTGGCTAATATGGCAGAAAAAGAAAAAGACAAATGCGGGTGGGATTGTGGGAAAACTGGGACATTAATGCACTGTAAGTGAACTGGTCCAACCACTCTGTAGAGTAACTTGGAACTATGCCCAAAAGGCTGTAAAACTGAGCATACCCTTTGACCTAGCAATACTACTACTAGGTTTGTATCCCCAAGAGATCAAAGAAAAGGGAAAATGATCTCTCTGTACAAAAATTTTTATAGCTGCTCCTTTTGTGGTGGCAAAAATTGGAAATTGAAATCAATTGGGGCATGGATGAACAAGTTGTGGTCTATGATAATGATGGTATACCATTATGAGCAGAATGGATTCAGAAAGATCCAGGAAAGATATATACAAAATCAAGCAAAGTGAAGCAGGAAGAACCAGGGGGACTTAGTACACAGTAAAAAGCAATACTAAAAAGGATAATCAACTGTGACTTGGCTACTCTGATCAAGACAACGATCAAAGATAATTTCAAAGGACTCAGACTAAAAAAATACTATCCACCTCCAGAGAACTGATGAACTCTGAATACAGATTGAAGCAAAATGTTGTTACTTCATTTTTGGCAGGGTTGTGAATCTGCTTTCTTTTGTAACATGACAAATAATGAAAGAAATATTTTCATGATTTTATATATAAAAAATCAGGAGAAAATACACAACCATATCCATACAAAGCAAGTTATATGCATGATAAATGGGAACTAATTAACAGACAGAAGGTTTCCTGTAGAAGGTGGGATTTTATTTGCTATGGAGTTAAATAGTAAGAATGGAGGAGAGAGAGAGCATTTCAGGCATGAAGGACAGTCAAAGAAAATGCCTGGAATCAAGAGCTATGTGTCTTGTTTGGGAGCTGCTAGGAAGGAGGCCAGTATCACCTCATGAAAAAGTACATGTCTTGGGGTAGGGTATGAGATGATTCAGTTATAAAGGGCTTTGAATGCCAAACACATTGTTTTGTATTTGCTCTTGGAGACAATTGGGAGCCCCCGTAGAAGGTTGGCATGAATGGACCGATACTTTAGAAAAATGACTGGAGAATGGATTAGAAGGGGAGAAACTTGAGGCTGCACACCTGCCAGCAGGCTACAATGATAGTCTGGGCATGAGGTAATGAGAGTCTGTACTAGCATGGTGATAGTATCAGAGGAGAAAAGGAAGTATATTGGAGAGATGTTATGAAGGTGAAATCAACAGATTGGATGGGGGGTGGAGGTGCATGCCCAAAGAGAAAATGAAGAGTCCAGAATGACTCCTAGGTTATGAGCCTGAGGGATTTGAAGGATGATATTGCCCTAATAGTACTGGAAAAGGTAAAAGGCGGGCCTACTAAAGCGGGCAAATGAAATGTGTTTTGGATATATTAACTTTAGGATGTCTAGACATCCAGTTCTACACACCTGAAAGGCAAATTGAAATCTCACATATCAATTTTTTTCAACAGCTTTTGATACCTAAAGTATTACTCTTTACATTAGCATAGATTGGGCAACATTGATTCCTTCTCAGCCTAGGCATTTCTCATCCATGTTTTTTCCATATTTTCTACAGAGGCTTTTCACAGGGTGCCAGGGATTCTACACTTTATCGCTACCACTGGACCCATCACATCATCTTTCTGTTATGCTTCACCCATGCCACATGAATGGCCGTCCTCTCTTTCTAACATGTATTTCTTCAATGATGCTCCTGATGACCCCTCTTCAGGAAACAAAATCATTAAAAACATTTCACAATATGATTGAGCTTATTATGCACCTTTCCATTGCCTTCTGGGTCACCCACAATTTTCATTACTCAATAGTTTTGATGGTCCAAGATTTGCAACAACAATTACACTGTATAATTTCTCATATTCAATCAAGATTTACAGCAACAATTACGCTGTATAATTTATCGTATTCAATCAAATCCATTCTTCTTCCATATGTGATTCTCAGCCCAGTTCATTATCTGACTATTTCCTAGCAAATATGCATTGATAAACTATTTGAGCTGATTGGTCATTCAACTTAATGTCAGCCTGGACAATTTGTTGTTTCATCATTTTAGTTGTGTCTGACTCTGTGACCCCATTTGGGCATTTCTCGGCACAGATCCCAGAGTTGTTTGTCATTTCCTTCTCCAACTTATTTTACAGATAAGGAACTGAGGCAAACTTGCTCATGGTCACACAGCTAATAAATATCTGAGGCCATATCTGAACTCAAGAAGACGAGAATTCCACATTCCAGGTCTGGAACTGTATCCACTGTGCCTCCTAACTGCTCAATTTGGACAATATAACAGTTTAATTTATTTGATTTTTTTCTACATGGATTATTAGGCTGATATCTTCTAAATAATCATAGATCTCACTGAGTATGCCCTGTAATGTTCTAGGGTTTGATGAAATTCTGTAGCATATCATTCGCAAAGAGGAATATCTAGAAGATGTCCCAATCTATGGTGACTCCCTCTTCCATTTGATAAGGATGCTTTATTAAATGCTAATAATCAATGGTTTGTTAAATTTTCCCCAATGTTTCAGTTGTTTAAAAAATCTTTCATGATTTTAATATGTACATGAGAAACTCCTATAAGGCTATGTTTTGTTGTACCAATAGGGGTTTTTTTGGTAACAAAAACCACTTGTATTTACTGTTGGTATACTGTTGACTATAAAGCTGTTATCTGGGTGAGTGGGCAGCTAGGTGGCTCAGTGGATAGAAAGTCAGACCTGGAGGTCCTGGGCTCAAATTTGGCCTTAGACACTTCCTACCTGTGGGACTCTGGGCAAATCACTTAACCCCAATTGCCTAGGCCTTATTGTTCTTTATGCCTTGGAATCAAAACTTAGTATAGATTCTAAGACACAAAATAAGAGTTTAAAAAATAAAATAAAAATGTGGTCTACAGTAGTGAATTTATGGTAAGAGTCTTTTTATTCCTTTTCTATATTTTCACCAAAGATAGACCCTTAATATACATGTAGATGATTGTCATAAAAATATTTCCAAAGCTGAGGTAGGAGACAAATGGATCAGCATTTATTGGTGGTCTCTTAGCCACCTTTTTAGGATATTGTTATAGTTTTATTTTCTTTCTGTTCTTTTGAACATTTAAGAAATTATACATCTAGTACCCTAGTTTGGTCTCTCATTGTTCCTTTTGTAAACTACTTGTCTCCCCTGCTTTGAGTTCATGCAATCTGTAAACCAGGAAGTCACAATAATTTTGTGAATACATGCTTCAGATTATGGCACGAATTCCAAAGAACCTTTACTTGTTCTCTATTGCCTCCAGAATAAAATAACAATTCCTTACCTTGGCATTCAAGGCCCTTTACAACCTGGTTCCAATCTAAGTTTCCAGCTTTATTTCTGTGTTAATCACTAAAGAGCTAGAGGCTTCCTAATCTCAGCTACCTTTATGTATTCATTCAATAAAAAGATTGCTGGATTTGGAGTCAGAGGTCCTGGGTTCAAACTTTAGCAACTTACTACTCTAGAAGAGATAAGTCAAAAATTATCTTTATTTTTTAAATGAGGAAAACGTAGCTCAGAGAAATTAAGTGACTTACTCACATGGCTCACTCTTAATTTAATTAAATGATTTAGATTAATGAAAGAACTATAGAAATGTGAACTGTTAATACTACTGTCCCTGACTACAAACTCAATGCTCTTGTGACTATGCCATGTTATGCTTATCAAATATTTAGTGAATTGGGTTCTGAAGATTTAGAAAGCTCCATGGACCTTGATTATGCTAACCCAGCATTGAAAAAATGGCTTGCAAGACTGGGCTGTGGTGGTATACACCTTATTCCTAGCTACTGGGGGAGCTAAGGCAGGCTGATTTTTTGAGCCTACAGAGTTCTGAGCTACAGAAGGTGAAACAGATTATGTCCATGTACAAAGTTCAAGATCAATATGACAAGCTCTAGGAGCAGGAGCTACCAGGTTGTCCAAGGAGAGGTATACTAGGCCATGTAGAAAATTGAGCAAGTCAAAGCTCCACGCTGATCCATAGTGGGATTAAGCTTGTGAGTAGCTCTGATACTTTCAGCCCAGGGGATACAAGAATAGCCAAACAATCTTTAAAAAATAATGGCTTCCTGGAACTGTCCTAATATCAATTAAAGTCATTTTTTGCAAAGCCATATAAACAAAGCAAATGGAACTTCTGTGGGAGGAGTACATATAGGTCAGATAATTGAGGAAAATCACTCTTGTTGCTTTCCATTTTTCTAGGTCAGAAATTAGTGCCTCCTGAGATTTCTGATGACAGAATCCAGTGTCGGCCATCTCCAAGCCTTCCTGAAAACCCTTGCCAGATTGATATCCAAAATATGTTCACCATTTCACTTAAGAATCGACAATACCTCCCTTACCACGTGAAGCCCAAGCAAGCAATGCTGTGTGACTTCCAGTATTTCAGTGGATCTGTGATCCTATCGATGTGGACCTTTCCTCCAGAGCTACAGACCTCACAACCTATCCACATCTGTCCCTCTGGTGTCCTTCCAATAATCCCACTACAGGGGTTCTACATAACTGCCTTGGGGCTTCTCTTGCATGGATACCAGTGAAGGGTACAGGATGGCTATCAATTCATTTTTCCTTGATCTTGCCAAATGGCAAACCAGTATTTCTCTGCTCATCTATTTCTTGGATGATAAAGATAATAATAATGATTTCAAGTTTTTACATAATGTTTCATGGTTTATAAAACACTTTAAATATATTCTCTCATTTGATCCTCATGAGAAGTCTGTGAGGTAGGTGCTGTTATGATCTCCTTTTTACAGATGAGGAAAAATGAGACAAAAAGAGATTAAATCTCCCCAACTCCAATACTCTCCAGTACTGCATCTACAAACATCTTGTCTCTCACTTGGCTGGCATAATTCATGGTTCAATTATGTCTACTCCTACCACCCCTGTACTACTAAGTGCCTTCATACTCTGTGTCTGTATTGCACATCTAACTTTATAGCTCACTTTTCCCTAACATACGTATTCTAATGTTGGTGTAGGTCTGTCTTTAACACTCTTCCCAGGCCCATCCATGTCTTCTAATTTCCAGAGCCATGCTTCTTTGCATTTGTGGTCATTTGTTCATACTATTGCCCATTATGTTCAGAGTGTGTGTGTGTGTGTTCACACACACACACACACACATGCTGTTGCTAGGTTTTACAGATTACATGTTTCTCTATCACAAGAATAGGGGCATAGCTCCTACCCAGATGGGTGCTATGATAAGTAACTTATGTAGATTAATCAGGAATTTACCATCCCGGAGCTCATTGCAGTTGTTCATTGTTCTCCGTGTGTTCTGTTTACCAATTAATGAATTCTGTGACAACAGGAGAGGCATACTGGGCTGCCTCATAATTGGAAGCTGTCTTTCCCCAGAACTCCTGAGAGAGCAAGGTGCATAGAAAAGCTGGTGTTGATTTATCGTAGTTTTACAACGAAGCATGCAAGATCACACGCCTCCATAGAGAAGATAAATTCCATGCTTCTATGGGCTTTGTAGATTGAACTTTGGGGCTAGGTGGTAATTTTTTTTATTAGATTGTAATGATATTTTATCACCTACGGTAACTGTGTTACTGAGGGAAAAGCCATTTCTGGATTTTAATAACAGTCTGGGCCAAGGTACTTTGGATGTCTGCAGGCCATGAGGTCTCAGATATTAGGTTTTCTATTGATGTAGTCTATGTCTTCATTTAATGCTAGTGTACTTATGGATTGTTTTAGAGCTGATAGGACCACTGCCTGGAATGACAGGATTTAGCATATCCTGTTTCCCTATCCTTTTGACAATAGGAACTTTTGGGGGGAGGAAAGGGATGTTGTTAAAATGAAAACTTGTCAGCATGGCAAATGGCATTGTTTTTGTACCTGAAGACCTTTAAGACCAATGGCCATTAGCATATAACCTATTAAAAAGGCTTATAATGAAGACATGCTCCCTACAGAACCTGTTTTATAAAATCAGTCCCTTGGAGAACAGACTCTCAGACTAAAATTAGGCATATGAATCATTAAGTCAATCCCCCAGCTCCAGAAAAGAATTTTGGAGTGATGAAGGTCACCATAGAACTCTTTATGAGACATCGGTGGATCCTGATGGCAAGAATCAGGTCACATGGCCTGTGAGCAGGCCAGGCTCACAGTAGGATGAGCAAACTTGGAAGCTGTAGTTTCATTAAGCAAGTACATTCATGTTTTAACTTGGCTACCATCTAGTTTCTACCTGCCTAACTTTGTTCTTGCATATCCACAATTTTCCCCAGGATATACTAGAAGCAATCTTAGGAGGGACAACATCACACAGTGCATAAAGCCCTGAACTTAGAATCAGGAAGCACTAAGCTCAAATCCAC
Source organism: Monodelphis domestica (assembly GCF_027887165.1). Lineage (NCBI taxonomy): Eukaryota > Metazoa > Chordata > Mammalia > Didelphimorphia > Didelphidae > Monodelphis > Monodelphis domestica. Next base: position 23,484,333 of record NC_077235.1, on the reverse strand, counting down.
TGCAGACACTAGCAATGTGGCTCTGGGCAGTGCAGTCTCTCTCAGTATTAGTTTCCTCATCTGTAGAATGGGGACAATAAAAGCACCTATCTCCTAGTGCTACTTCAGGATCAAATGAGATCTATAAAGCATTTTGCAAATCATAAAGAGCTATAGAAATGTTAGCTAAATCCAAATTTATGACAACTACCCCAAATCTTGATGCCCTTCTGTTTGAGAGATAAGTTGTGCAAATCGGAACCCCAAAGAGTTTTTGTGGTGAAATCTTCACACATCAAGTATTGGCCATCGAAGGGAAAGGAAATATTCAGTTCGACACCCTGATTATTTAACCTACAGATATTTAATATAGAAGGCACTTAGAATCACAGGATCATAGATTGAGACCTGGATGGGACCCCAGAAATAATGTGTCCAACCTCCAATTTACAAATAAGGAAACTGAGACCTACAGAGATTAAGTTTCTTCAGAAATACCCTAAAGGAATGGATTATTCAATTAATTTTTCTAGATACAAAAAATAAACCCAGGAGCATGTATGTACTTAGCTGGATGCAAGATCTCACTGATATGGTATGCTTTACCTTTATGCAGAGTGATCATAGGGAGGACTGTCTCTCCTCTGTAACTCTTGTCCATATTCTCCTGTTAATTCTCCATGGGGGCAGGAAGTGACAATTTACTGAGCATTTATGTAGACATGTGCATAGCATCTTTACTTGTTTATGGTATGCTCTCTATAATAATTAGAAGCACATGACTGACAATGATATGTCAGTGCCTTTAGGGGCCACTGAATCCATTGAGTTGTCTTATCTGTGGCTCTCATCTCACTTAATACAATTTTCATGTCACTGCATAACTAATATTTGAAACTGATTTGACTTTGTTTTTCCCTATAATAAAACCAACTGAGGAATCAGGGACAAAATCCAAAAACTCTATCATTCCTAATTATGTATGGAATGACCAGCAGAAAACCCACTCATTTCCTAAACCTTTGCCTGATTACCAGAGTCTTCCTTGATCTCAGTCCCTTCTGAACTTCTTCAGCTCTTATTGTCTGCACTGTACAGTTCAATTAATCATATTCTGTTTTCTATTGTTTGCTGCTGTTTTGTGTGTTATTCTTGGCTCATTGACTGTATGAGGAGGTCCTTAAAGACAAAGAAGAAAAAGTATCGGAAGTGACAGATGGTAATATGAACTAGGGTCAGACAGCTGGAGGGTGGGACAACGTGGAGCAGTCAGAGGGGCAGGAGTAGGAGGGCTACTGACCATTTGGAGCTCCATAAAGGCTAGAGAATTGTTCTCCCTAAGGATGGGCCAGGGAGTGGGGAGGAGGGTGCTGGTCCTTGTAATGATGCAGATGTGCATGAGGCACCAGAACAGAAGGAAGAGAGCTAAGTAACAGGATAAGGACCAGAATATGATAGGAGCCTGGACAATCTGTAGAAGAATAAAAATGCTCCCAGGGATTCCACACTGTGGAAAAGGCACAAGACAATGCAAAGGACTCTTTCTCTGTAAAAAGCAATGCTGGGGCAGAAAGAAGAGGCTACAACTGCTGCTCAGGGTAGATAGGGGAGTGATGATGGGCAAGAGAAAGCAAGGGAGAGCTTCTTGAGTCACATTCTGTTTTTGATCTCTCTTCCAGGGAGAATTTTTTTTACACTGGAAAGAACACATTAAAAATGTCTAAGGAGGAATGGAGAGCCTACATGAAGAGGGAGGCAGCCAGAGTACCTCTTTGTCACTGATAAGGAGAAGCTCCTGGGCCATGAACTTCAAGATTAGGCTACTAAAAGACAGAATGGGTAGGATTTCTGTATTGTCATTGATCTTTAAAAGGCAACAAAGAATGGCAAAAGTATCCCAAGACTTAAAAAGGGCACAGGTCACAATTTTCACTCAAAGGGAAGAGAATTAAAGCTGGCAACTGTACCAGTAAGCTTGACCTCAGTTTCTTGTGATTTTGTCCATTTAGGGAGCCAACACTGGATGATAACTGTCCTACAATTTCCAGTATTTGAGAGTCACCTGGGCCGCTGAAAAGTGAAGTGACCTTCTGCATAGGATCGTGTATCAAAAGTTGTTCTGACCTTGAAGCTGTCACCCTACTCACTGTGTCATGCTGCCTCTTCTAGAGCATCTTCTTATAGGGCCAGTTAGTGAACACTCTCTAGAGAGGGAAGCAGTAGAAAACAGAGCTACCCTTGATATCCTCAAAAAGCAATCATGCCATACTAACACCATCTCCTGTTCTTTTTAAAATGCACTTATTAGACTGCTAAATAGATTAGGGGGATTTTGGTTATGTGATTATCCTAAATATTAATAAGTCATTTGACAAAATCTCTTATGCGTTTTGTGGATGAGGTGCGGAGAGGTGCTCAATGAGAGTATGGTGAAGTGTATTGTGAGCTGCTTGAATGACTAGACCCAAGGAGTCTCATTAATGGTTTAATGTCAACTTGGAAGGAAGGAGGACTCTCCTGGAGTTTCCCAGGTTTAGTAGTATGCTGAGTACTAGTTCACATTTTTCTAACACAAAAAAGGGAATGGTTACACATTTGTTAACTTTGCAGATGCCTCAAAGCTAAAAGGAAAAGCTTATATATTAGACAAGACAATGTGAATTCAAAAAGATTAGGAGAACTCGGGGCTGAAGTGAAAAACTGAAATCTCCAGGGAATAAATATAAAACCTGACCCCTGAGTTAAAAAAAATCTAAATTACTCAGTACAGTATCAGGGAGGCATGATTATTCGGCAATTCTGAAAAAAAAGAACATTTAGTAAAGACTTGCATGTCAGGCACTGTGCTAACCACTAGAGATCAAAAGAAAGACAGAAACAGTCCTGCCCTTGGGATCTTTCATTCTAATGAGAGAGAAAAAGTAAACAACTACACATGTACAAGATATAGACAAGCCAAACTGAAGAGAATCTTTGAGGGAATACATTTTAATTATAAAAAACTGTGGCAAAATTGGGACACTAATACACTGCTGGTGGAGTTGTGAATTGGTCCAACTATTCTGGAGGGCAATTTGGAACTATGCCCAAAGGACGCTAAAAGACTGCTTGCCCTTTGATCCATCCATAGAACTTCTGGGTTTGTACCCCAAAGAGATAATAAGGAAAAAGACATGTACAAGAATATTCATAGCTGCACTCTTTGTGCTGGCAAAAAATTGGAAAGTGAGGGGATGCCCTTCAATTGGGGAATGGCTGAACAAATTGTGGTATATGTTGGTGATGGAATACTATTGTGCTATAAGGAGTGATGAACTGGAGGAATTCCATGTGAACTGGAAAGACCTTTAGGAAGTGATGCAGAGTGAAAGGAGTAGAACCAGGAGAATGTTTTACACAGAGATGGATACATTATGGCACAATCGAATATAATAGACTTTTCTACTAGTAGCAATGCAATGATCCAGGACAATCCAGAGGAACTTATGAGAAACAATGCTATCTGCATCCAGAAAAAGAACTGCAGGAACCCATAGTTCGATAAGGATGTGATTAGGGTTTTGATGTTAAAGAATCACTCTACTACAAATATAAATAAAATGGAAATAAGTTTTGAACAGTGATACATGTACAATCTAGTGAAACTATTTGTCAGCAACAGGAGAGGGGCAGAAAGAGTATGTGTGGGGAATCATGAGTCATGTAACTATGGAAAAATATTCTAAAGAAAAAATTAAAAAAAAAGAAAAACTAGCAAAAAGTCCTTTTACAGAGGATTTCAACTGTGTCTTGAAGGGAGTTAGAGAAGACAGGAGGTGGAGTTGAGAAGGGAGAGCATTCCAGGAATGGGGGAAGTACAAAAACACCACATCAGGAAATGGAGTATCATGTGCCAGGAACAGCCGGAAGGCCAGTACACAGAAAGGAATAAAACATAAGAAGACCAGAAAGGTAGGAAAGGGGCAGCCTGCAAAGGGCTCTTAGTGACAAATAGAAGATAGTGTGAAACCATCAGACATGGGCTTTAAGAAGATCATTTTGACAGCTGAGGGAAGGATGGACCTAAATATGGAGACCCTTAAGGCAAGAGGACCAAACATAAGGCCATTCTAGTGGTCCAGGCAGGAAGGGATGAGGATAAAACCAGTACAGTGTTGGTTTAGCATAGAGAAACGAATGTATAGGAAAGATGTGGCCAAGATAGAAATTGCAGGACTTTGTAACCTATTCTGGATATATAGGATGGATTGATTCAAGTAAGAAGTCACTGATGGCACCTTAGCTGTAAATCTATGATGCCTTCAACAGTAGTGGGAAAGGTCAGGGGAGTAGAAGGTTTGAGAGAAAAGATAATGAATTCATTTTGCACATACTGACTTTAAGATGCAGAAATACTGACTACATACTTTATATACCAAAACACAATAAAAATGGCAATTAAGTCAAGAAGCACAAACTAAAATAGAGGTTTCATAATAAAACCATAAAGAATGATTAGGTCAAAGGACAAATCAGCAACTATATGAAAGATAATGATGAGACAACACCAAAATTTCTGAGATGCCGCTAAACAAGGCTTCAGAGGAAAAATCACATACTCCAAAACATGCATTTATTCAAGAAAAGAGAGGATTTAAGGGAGACTATAAAATTTTAAATACTAAAAGGCCAATCAAGAAGCAAACTAAAAATAAGAACAAAAGAGGAAATCTTGAAAATAGATAAATTTAAAAGCCACAAGATTACAGAACTTATAAACAAAACGAAATGCTGGTTTCTTGAAAAGACTAATATAACTGAAAAAAATTTAGCCAATCTAATAAAAAAGAAATTAAATTAAATCACCAAAATTAAAATAAAATTTAAAAGTATAAGGTGAAACCACAACAAACCCAGAAGAAACAAAAAAGAATTATCAGAACTTACCATGCACTAAAATATGCAACAAACATGAGAATTTATTCAGAATTAGATTAAAAAAAATTCAAATTGACATAACATCTAAATAGAAATTAATAGATCTTAAATAATCCAATCTCAAAAAAAGGAGCTAGCTCTAAATGAACTATCAAAGCAAGCTTGGTGGAGGATGGGGGGGAGACCAGATGGATTTACAGAAGAATTCTATCATATTTTAAAAGAACAATTATATATAGAATACAAATTATTCTCAAAAAATTCTGAATGAAAGGAATCTTTCAAACTCCTTTAATGAAATAAACATAACCCTAATCCCTAAACCAAAGAGGTTAAAGCAATGGAAGAGAAATATAGAATAATAACAATTTCAAAAATTTTAATAAAAATCCTTAAAAAATCCATGGCTTTTTACAAAGAAATCATTCATTTTGATCCTGAAGGTTTACTAGAGATATAAGGACAGTTCAATCATTGGGGAAACAATCAAGTTTTTTTAAACTCACTTGTTTATCTCAAGGGATATAGAAAAATTCTTTGTCAAAGTCTGATAGCCATTCATGCCACACTGACACTCACACACACACACACACACACACACACACACACACACAAACTCCTTACAAAAGAGGCATAGAGCAGGAAGAGGTTCTTATCTTGGGTCCATGAACTTGCTTTGTAAAAACATTTTGATAATTGTATTTCAATATAATTTGTTTCCATGGTTATACTATACACATTATCTTATACACTTAAAAACATTATTCTGAAAAGGATCCAGAGGCTTAATCAGGCTTCTAAAGGGGTCCCTGACATGAAAAAAAAAAAACAAAATAAAAAACCTCCTTGTATAGAATTATTTAAAAAATATATGCGGTCTTTCTAAAGCTAGTATTATATATAACATAGAATTATTAGAAGCTTTCTCCAAAAAAAGGACTAAAGATTCCCCTCTTTCCACCACTAGTATTTGACACAGTTCTAAAATAGTTAGCAATAACAATAAAAAAGAGAAAAAAATTAAAATTATATATTTAGATATATAGATATATGTAGATATACACATAGGCAAAATGAAAACTAAACTATTCCCATTTGCTGATGATATGACAGTTTAATTAGAAAATCCTGGGGAATCTGAAAAAGAAACTGTTTGAGAAAATGAATAACTTCAGCAGTTATAGGCTACAAAAAAACCCTTCAAGGATCAACAGCACTTCTTTATAACAGTAACAAATCCCAAAAGGCAATAGTAGAAGAGGAATTCCTTTTCAGAACAGCTACAAAATGCATAAAATATTTGGGACTCAATCTACCATAGCACACTAAATACTTATATAGGCAGAATTACAAAATATTTCTTAGATAATAGAAAACATAAATAACTGAAGGATCTTGAGCACTCGTGGCTTATTAGTGCCAGTACAATAAAAAATGACAATACTATTAAAGTTAATAGGGAGATTTAATGCTGTACCAAGCTATCAAAATGATCCTTTTCAGAGCTAGACAAAATAACAACATTCTTTTAGAAAAACGAAAGATCAACAAAATCAAGGCAAAAAATTTTAAAGTCAAGAATGAAGGATCAATAACACTTCCAGACCTCAAATTATATTATCAAGTCTTAATCATCAAAACTATTGGTATCGATTCAAGAAAGAAAAGGAGAGCTATGGAATAGACTGAACAAATAAGAATTAGAAATAACTGAACTAAGTAATTCAGTGTTTGATAAACCCAACATCAATTACCTAGGAAAGAATTCCCTACCTAATGAAAATAAATGAGAAAACTGAAAATAAATCTACCAACAATTAGTTCTGGACAAAGAACTAAAATCACATATATAATCAACTTAAAATGGATTTGTGGCTGGAATATTATAAATTAAAACATTTTTAAAAATTAAAAATAAGCAGGTTATGTTTTTTACATCTATGACTCAGAAATGATTAACCAAACAAGGGATTAAAGACTGAAACAGATAAACAACTATATAATTTTTACTTTAAAGGCAAAAGCTTAAAAAATTATACAAAATGACTGTAACTAGAATAATAAGAGAATGTCAGCTAGGAATAAAAACAATCTATGTGAAAGAAATCTAGTAACCAAGAATCACACACGCACACAGAGAAATATGTGAAAACAAAATCCATTCACTAATTGATGAATGGTCAATGGATATGAGTAATTTTCAAAAGAAGAATTATAACTACTGGATATTATTCAGATGTTCAAATTATATGATAAGTCATAAGAATATTTTAAACTATGCTTAGTCAATAAAAACAATTAATTTCTGTGGAAAGAGGAAGAAATGAGAATAAGAAAAATGATGCAACAAAAATCAAGAGAGAGAAGCAGGAAGAGATGGAAAATGCTCATAGCACATTGATTAGAATATAAGAATGTTTTTTAAAGATCATTTGCAAATAACAGGGACTGACATAATAAACATCATTTTCCAACCAAAATAATTCAATTAATTAATTAAATCATTAATATAACCACCTAAGCAAGAAAGATCTGCCAGGTGATTTTCCCCTTTTAAACTATTGATTAAACAAATCTAACCTCGACAATTTCACTTTGGAATTCTGTATATTGGACATAAGAATCATACATAGAGTCAATGTGTCCATTAAAAAAATGTTTTAGGAATGGGAGTCAAGATGGTGGCTTAGAGACAGCAATAGTTCAGACCTCCATAAACCCTTTCTCACTGATCAAAAACACAATGCTTTGAAGGGACTGAAAACCAAATCTAACAACAGGACAGAGCTAGTGAACCCTCCTCCTAGACCCAACTTAAAAGGCATGCCCCCCCAAAAGCCTGAATTCCAGAACATGCAGGTTTAAGGGGAAGGAAGAAGGAAGGTCCCAGGATCCCACATCCCACCTAAAGCACCGAGTCTCAAGCGGTGGCTGGAATCTCTGGGAAGACAAGGGCACTAGTCCAAAGTGAATACCTTGCCAGCAAAGCTTTGCCAGGTTCAGGGCTTTGAACACAGGAGGCTTAGAGGCAACTGGAGGAGAAGTGCATAACAAGCAGTCTAATCATAGCCAAGATGCTCCATCTTGCCCCCCCCCTTTCTGGAGATTTTGGCCTCAGGGCACATCCAGCTTTGCAGATCAACTCATCCATCCTGGCTCAATCTCATCAATAGGGTAGATAAGAAGCCTTCAAAGGGCAGGGAAGCTCAAGGTCCAAAATCCCTGCCCCACAGACCGATGTAAGAGCCTTGCTGACTAAGCTCTGAAGAAAAAAGCTGCAACAAACTACAGGCAACAACCTTGATAACAGGGTAGGAAGCCCATCTCCTTTTCAGCTTCTGCTGTCAGCTGGGGGAAGATCTGGCTAACCTGATCCATCAGTAGAACAGAGAAGAAGCCCCTTCAGGACAGAACAGCCCAAACCCACAGATCCAGCACATAAAGAGAGGAGCAAGACTACAGGCAACTACAGGGGGAAAGAAGAGGGAAATAGGAGTAAACAACAGAAAAAGAAAAAAAATTACAATCAACAGCTTCTATCTATGCAATGAACAATGAAGGATCAATGGAACAGAGGAGGATCAAGGAACACTAAGCAAAAACACAGAAAGTCTATCAAATTGGACAGAGGCTTTGGAAGAACTCAAAATACAATTCAAAAAACAATGAAGAGAGGCTGAAGACAACTTGGAAAAGATCTTAAAAAGCAAGATAAGTTATCTGGAATCAAAGGCACTTGAATTAAAATGAGAAAACAGTATCTTGAAAGTCAAAATTAACAAGATTGAAAATGAGGCAAAGAAGATGAAAGATCAGAAGAAGGATGAACAAAAAACAAGGGATGAAATTCAGACTTTAAAAATTAGAATGCAACAACTAGAAGCTAATGACTTCACAAGGCAGCAGGAAACTATAAAACAAAATCAAAAGAATGAAAACTTTGAGGAAAATATGAAAGACCTCATCCACAAAATGGAAGATCTAGAAAACAGGTCCAGGAGAGACAACTTAAGAATCATTGGACTACTGGAAGATCATGACAAAAGAAAAAGCGTGGACACCATTCTATGGAAATTATCCAAGAAAACTGCCCAAACATTCTGGAGCAAGAGGGAAAAGTGGAGATTGAAAGAATCCACAGATCACATCCTATTCTTAATCCCTAACTGACAACACCCAGGAATGTTATAGCCAAATTCGAGAACTACCAGAACAAGGAAAAAATAGTACAAGCTGCTAAGAAGAAGTCATTCAGATACCATGATCTGGCTGCATCTACACTGAAGGACTGAAAGGCATGGGATATGATATTCGAGAAAGCAAGGGAACTAGGTCTACAACCAAGAATCAACTACCCAGCAAAACTGACTATATTCTTGTAGGGGAAAGTATGGTCATTTAATAAAATAGAAGACTTCCAAGCATTCATGAAGAAAAGACCTGACTTGACCAGAAAATTTGATGCCCAAACACAGAACTCAAAAGAATCACCAAAAGGTATTTAAGAAAGGGGAAAAACCAAAACCAAAACCAAAAAAAAATACTCTTTTTAAAGAAACTCAATAATTTAAGTTATTTGTATCCCTACTAGAAAAGAGGATATTGGTAACTCTTAAAAATTGTTATCACCTGTGTAGCTAAAAGAATTATACTTGGAGGGAACAGTGACAAACTGTATAGGATGAAATGCCAAAACATAAATATGTATATAGATATATGTATATAATCTCTTTTTTACCTTTAGTTTTATAAAACTATGAGTTAAAAAAAGAGGTTAATACCAAGAGAAATGGGAAAAGAAAAAAAATGGGATAAATTTAGATGTCACAAAGAAGTACATGGAGGGAGTGGGGGAGACCATCAATACACTGGAAGGGTAAAGAGGTTGAAGATAGGAAATAATTCTTATGTGCATTGAAATTGATTCAAAGAGGGAAGAACAATGAAATCCATTGGGGCATAGAATTTATTTGTGCCCTACAGAGAAGTAGAAGGGCAACAAACAGACTGGTGGATAGGGAAGCAATACAAGGGAGGGGGGGCAGTTTAAAAAGACCATAAAGAAAATAAGAGGGGAATAAGAAAGGGGGTAGAAAGGGATATAAAAAAGGGTGGGAATTGGGGGGACTGACTAAAAACAAAACACTGGTATAGAAGGAAATAGTGAAAGAAGAAAGGGCAGGACTAGGAGTGGAAATCAAAATGTTGGGAAATACACAGCTAGTAATCACAACTCTGAATGTGAATGGAATGAACTCACCCATAAAAGGCAAGCAAATAGCAGAGCGGATTAGAACCCAAAAATCCTACCATATGCTGTCTACAAGAAACACACATGAGGAAGGGAGACACACATAGGGTAAAAATAAGGGGATGGAGCCAAATCTATTGGGCATCAACTGAGAAAAAGAAGGCAAGATATCTGACAAAGCCAAAGCAAAAACAGATCTAGTTAAAAGAGATAGGGAAGTTAATTACATCCTGATAAAAGGCAGTATAGACAATGAGGAAATATCATTACTCAACCTGTATGCACCAAATGGCATAGTATCCAAATTTCTAAAGGAGAAACTAATGGAGCTCAAAGATAAAATAGATAGAAAAACTATACTAGTGGGAGACCTGAACCTTCTTCTATCTGAACTAGATAAATCAAACCAAAAAATAAATAAGAAAGAATTAAGAGAAGTGAATTAAATCTTGGAAAAATTAGAGTTAGTAGATATGTGGAGAAAAATAAATAAGGACAAAAAGGAATAGACCTTCTTTTCAGCAACACATGGTACATTCACAAAGATTGACCATGTATTAGGACATGAAAACATTGCAAACAAGTGAAAAAGAGCAAAAATAATAAATGCAACCTTTTCAGATCACAATGCAATAAAATAATGCTTAATAAAGGTACATAAAGAGGAAAATAAAAAATTAATTGGAAATTGAAAAATATGATTCTCCAAAATTGGTTAAAGAACAAATCATTTCATTGAAGAAAATGACAATGATGATAGATCCTTTCAAAATCTATGAGATGTAACCAAAGCAATACTAAAGGGGAAATTTATATCCTTGAGTTCATATATTAACAAATTAGGGAGGGCAGAAGTCAATGAAGTGGACATGCAAATTAAAAAACTAGAAAGTGAACAAATTAAAAATCCCCAGATGAAAACTAAATTAGACATCCTAAAAATTAAAGGAGAAATTAACAAAATCAAAAGTCAAATATAACAGCTAAAGTAGTTTCTCTACTAAAAAGTATTATATTTTTATGAGGTTTATTAAATATTATTAGAAATCAAGGATACAAAATAATAAACCATGTGCCATGGCTGATTTAGCAAAATTCAGAACCCTCGTGCTTAGTTTACTCGCTACATCCTTGCAATCTCTGAGTATAGGAAGAGGCCAAAGTAGGTGTTACAGCCAGTTTAAATACAAATTGTGTTCTCGCACTCATGTGAAATTATAGGGAATTCTGGGAAGTACCAAGGACTTCTGGGGATTGAATTCTGGGGTTCAAATCTCCATTTTACACAAAAACTATTGATTTAATAAATAAGTCTAGAAGCTGGTACTTTGATTAAAAAAACAAATAAAATAGACAAAGTACTGGTCAATCTAATTAAAAAAGGAAAGAAGAAAACCAAATTAACAGTATCTAAGATGAAAAGGGAGACCTCACCTCTAATGAAGAGGAAATTAAGGCAATCTTTAAAAACTATTATGCCAAATTATATGGCAATCTAGGTGATATGGATGAATATTTACAAAAATATAAATTGCCTAGATTAGCAGAAGAAGAAATAGAATACCTAAATAACCCCATATCAGAAAAAGATATTTAACAAGCCAAAGAACTCTCTAAGAAAAAATCCCCAAGGCCAGATGGATTCACAAATTAATTCTATCAAACATTCCAAGAACAACTAATCCCAATATTATACAAACTATTTGACAGAATAAGCAAAGAAGGAGTTCTACCAAATTCCTTTTATGACACAAATATGGTACTGATTCCAAAGCCAGGCATGTCAAAAACAGAGAAAGAAAACTATAGACCAATCCCCTTAATGAACATAGATGCAAAAATCTTAAATAGGATACTAGCAAAAAAACTCCAGCACATCATCACGAGTGTTATTCATTATGATCAGGTGGGGTTTATACCAGGAATACAAGGATGGTTCAATATTAGGAAAACCATTCACTAAATTGACCATATCAACAAGCAAACTGACAAAAATCACATGATTATCTCAATAGATGCAGAAAAAGCCTTTGACAAAATTCCTATTAAAAACACTTGAAAATATAGTAATAGAAGTGTCTTTCCTAAAAATAATAAACAGTATATATAAAACCATCATCAAACATCATCTGCAATGGGGATAAACTAGAAGCCTTCCCAATAAGATCAGGAATGACACAAGAATGCCCATTATCTTCTGTATTATTTAACATTGTACTAGAAACACTAGCAGTAGTGATTAGAGAAGAAAAAGAAATTGAAGGTATTAAAATCAGCAATGAGGAGACCAAACTATCACTCCTTGCAGATGATATGGTCTACTTAAAGAATCCTAGAGAATCAACTAAAAAGCTAGTAGAAATAATCAACAACTTTAGCAAAGTTGCAGGATACAAAATAAACCCACATAAATCATTGGAATTTCTATATATTTCCAACACATATCAGCAGCAAGAATTAGAAAGAGAAATTCCATTTAAAATCACCCTAGACAATATAAAATACTTACGGATATATCTGCCAAAACAAACACAGGACCTATATTGACACAACTACAAAACACTCTTCACACAATTAAATCTAAATCTATATAATTGGAAAAATATTAATTGCTTATGGGTAGGATGAGCTAACATAATAAAAATGACAATCCTAACCAAATTAATTTACTTATTTAGTGCCATACCCATTGCACTACCAAAAAACTTTTTTACTGAATTAGAAAAAAACATAACAAAGTTCATTTGGAAGAACAAAAGATCAAGGATATCCAGGGAAATAATTTTAAAAATGTGAAAGGTGGCCCAGCAGTACCAGATCTCAAACTATAAAGCAGTGGTCATCAAAACAATATGGTACTGGTTAAAAGATAGAAAGGAGGATCAGTGGAATAGACTTGGGGTAAATGACCTCAGCAAGACAGTCTATGATAAACACAAAGATCCTAGATTTGGGGACAAAAATCAACTATTTGATAAAAACTGCTGGGAAAATTGGAAGACAGTATGGTAGAGATTTGGTTTGGATCAACATCTCACACACTACACCAAGATCAAGTCAGAATGGGTGAATGACTTGAATATAAAGAAGGAAACTATTAGTAAATTAGGTGAACACAGAATAGTATACATGTCAGATCTTTGGGAAAGGAAAGATTTTAAGACCAAGGAATAGTTAAAAGATATTACAAAATGTAAAATAAATAATTTTGATTACATTAAATTAAAAAGTTTTTATACAAAGAAAACCAATGCAACCAAAATTAGAAGGGAAGCAACAAAATGGAAAAAAATCTTCATCACAAAAACCTCTGACAAAGGTCTAATTACTCAAATTTATAAAGAGCTAAATCAATTGTACAAAAAAATCAAGCCATTCCCCTGTGGATAATTGGGCAAGAGACATGAATAGTCAATTTTCAGGTAAAGAAATCAAAACTAACAATAAACGCATGCAAAAAAAGTGTTCTAAATCTCTTCTAATCAGAGAGATGCAAATCAAAACAACTCTGAGGTACCACCTCACACCTAGCAGATTGGCTACCATGACAGCAAAGGAAAGTAATGAATGTTGGAGGTGATGTGGCAAACTTGGGACATTAATACATTGCTGGTGGAGTTGTGAGTTGATCCAACCTTTCTTGAGGGCAATTTGGAACTATGCCCAAAGGGTGCTAAAAGATTGTTTGGCCTTTGATCCAGCCATAGCACTGCTGAGTTTGTATCTCAAGGAGATCATAAGGAAAAAGACTAGTACGAAAATATTCATAGCTGTGCTCTTTGTGGTAGCAAAAATTGGAAAATGAGGGGATGCCCTCCAATTGGGGAATGGATGAACAAATTGTGGTATATGTTGGTGATGGAATACTATTGTGATCAATGGAATAATGAACTGGAGGAATTCCATGTGAACTGGAATGACCTCCAGGAAGTGATGTAGATTGAGAGGAGCAGAACCCGGAGAACATTATACATAGAGACTGAAATACTGTGGTACAATCAAATGTAATGAACTTCTCTACTAGCAGCAATACAATGACCCAGAACAATTCAGAGGGATTTACGAGAATGAATGCTGTCCACATCCAGAGGAAAAACCGTGGGAGTAGAAACACAGAAGAAAAACAACTGCTGGTTGAGGGGGATATGATTGGGGATGTAGACTCTAAATGAACATCTTAGTGCCAACATCCAACAACATGGAAATTGGTTTTGATCAAGGACACATGTAAAACTCAGTGGAATTGTGTGTCCGCTATGGGAAGGGGTGGGTGGAGGGGAGGGAAAAATATGATTCTTGTAACCAAGGAATAATGTTCTAAATTGACTAATTAAATAAAATTGTCAAAAAAAAAATATAAAATTGTTATACAAAAATCTCATGCTGAGGACATCTTAGTACAACTATACTAGCAAAATAAAGCACATCATAGATCTGACCATGACTTAATGGGGAGTGAGATCACTATCATTCAGTATTTTGTAAGATCATAGGATTTAGAGCTTGAAAGTATTTTAATAAAAACATAGTTTAAATCTTATTCACAAATGAAAAAGGTGAGACAAAGTGGTTAAGTGACTTGTCCAAGGTCTCATAACTAATAAGTACTAGAGCCAGGAATAAAATCCAGGACATCCCATTTCATAGCTAGTGCTATTTCTGTGATTTTAATTTGAAAAGCTGTCATATAGAAGCAGGAATTGTACTGCTTGGTCACAGAAAGAAGAATTCAACAAATATTTATCAAGCTTTTTCTATAGTAAAAGGAGTACACTATGTATTAAGGATACTTTTTTTCCCAAGGACAAAGTCCTGTGCAGAAGAAATTTGCATTTTATTGGGGGAGTATCTGTGTGTCTTTGGGAATGGGGAAGTGTTCTCCATCAACCAATATTTACCTGTAACAAGGGACTGACCAATGAGAATAGAATCCTTAATAGCATGTGCATTGCACTCGATGCAAATCTCCATGTGGCACTTTGTGAAAATAATAATAATAATATTTAGATAAATCTTTAAGACTTTCATTTAAGTCCTTATATACATACATACCTTGGAGATATTGCAGGTTTGGTTTCAGAACACTGCAATACGATGAATATTACAGTGGCAGGGAAGAAAATAAACATTTATAAAGTGTTTTCTGTGTGCCAGGTACTGTGGTAAGAGATTTTTACAAATATTATCTCATTTGAGCCTCATGACAACCCTGTGAGGTTTGTGCTATTATTGTCTCTATTTTATAGTTGAAGAAACTAATGCAACAGAGTTTACATGACTTACACAGCTATAAAGTGTCTGAAGCCAAATTCGAACTCAGATCTTTCTAATGTCAGGCCCAACACTCTACCCACTGCATCATCAGTAGCTTTAAAGACATAAAGAATGACAAAAATGGTCATTTACTTCAAGAATGTATACAATAGATACATGCACACGTGCACAAAATACATATAGTACAAAGTAGCCATATGGGGGCAAAGAAGAGATTCAGTCAAATTAGAGAATTTTGAAGCTCAGTGGATGTGACATAGATTTTCACTCTACATAAGGAACTTCCTAAAACTAGCTGTACAAATGGAATGGATATTCTAATAAAGTAGTGATGGAGGTACTCAAGATATGCTAAGTGATCACTTGCAAGAGAAGCTGGGTATTATAGAAGGAATTCACAAATCAGGTAGGGGTTTTTCCTCATTTGCAAAATGAAGGACTTGGATGAGACACTTTCTAAAGTCTCTTCTAACTTTAAAATCCTTTCACTTTTTAACTCATCTCTAAGATTCTATAGAAATCAACTCCTTTCAATGCCTATTCTTTCCTCCATGTCATAATTTATTTCTACAAATCAAGATATAATTAGCTCGCTTTCCCTGTGTCAATGTAAGTTAATTACACTAAACAGTTACCAATCTTAGAACATCTCTCCAATTTATTACAAGCTGATCCCACTGAGTTTGTTCTTCTTGTTGCCAGTATGAAAACTTTTGTTTATTTTACAATCCTTCAGACATTATGGACATAAAATTAAATAACTACAAGAAATGTTTAAAATATATTTCAAAATCCATTAGTCATAGATAAGATCTTCTCCTTGAGGAAGGAGGAAATACAGTAGATTGTCTGATAAGAATGAAAAAAAACCCTATGAAAACAAATATTTTCTAGCAATACCACCAAATTCTGCATGAGTTCATATCATATGCAAAAAGAAAAGAACCCCAATTGTTTAAGTCATTTATTTCAGCTATGGCTTTGTAGAAGCAAATATGGACCTGAGATATGATAAGTTATCAAATATGATATGAATAAGTCATGTTGGAAAATCATCAAAAAGATCCATTACTCTTATCCCTCATTCAAACAGGAAACTAGGTCTCAACATAAAAGGAGAGAATGTTGTTTTGGAAAAAGTCTTTGGAGAGCTTCTCTTCCATCTACTCACCTAAGCATTGGCCTCAATAACCAGATCCTCATTCAGAATTCTCCATCCTAATTTAAAATACATTCCTCCATCAAGTACTTCTCTGGGCCTTCATGATTCCTTTCAGCTTTCAAGTTCCATTTTCAATTTGTTACTGAAACTGGGACTTGCCTGAGGAGATATCATAATGAATGGAAGATAGAGTCAATCTACCTCTGGGTTTTCCACCTGGGTGACAGGAGCCTGGGCGATATCTTTAACCAGAAAGATCTCCTCTTTTAACTATGCTTTGAGGTTATGGACAATTCTAGTTTTGATCAATTATTTAAAAGCTTTACTTATTCTACAATCAACATTGCTTGATCATTAAATTATAATTTATGGCGTATTCACAAATTCCAGGAATGTTAGATATTTGGTCGTTTCATTATTTTTTAAAGATTATCATCAATGCTAAAATATGTGTGTTAGGATGGTGGCGAAGGGATCTTTTCAATAAATTTTTTTCCTTGTTTGATATTGTGCTTGTCACTGTCAACTACACATAGCTTATAATGTGATTCACTGAACAACCTCATCCTTCAGAAGCATGTACCAAAACTCTCAATTTAATTAAAAGAGAACAGCTTTCTGACTCACATCCTAGGCAATATTTTTCACTGTCTCCCAATCACAATGGTTTTTGAAATATTTCACTTGTAAAAAAGTAGGTTAGAAAACACTCTGCAAGAGAGAAAGGGAAAAAAAGATTCATTCTGAATATCATCTAGTACCCTTAAAACTAAAAGTTTTCATTTTTAATATTGAATTAGAACACTAAAATTTTTCACTCATTTACATTTGACTAAAGTTTTAGGCAATCAAGCAATGTGGGTCAAATGTAAATATTGTCTATTACTGTCAATGTTGATCAGCACTGTGTTACAGAAGATTAGGCTGGACTTGGAAGGAGGAACACCTGTTTTCCAATCTTGCTTCTAGCATTCACTCACTACTGTGAAAACATGGGCACTTTACCTCTCTGAGCTTCAGGCACTTCTCTGTTGGGGAAGATGGGCTGCAATCTATATTGGTGGATAGAGTTCTTGCACTTGTTAAACTACAGGTCCTCAACAATCAAATACAAGGTAGCACATTTCTCAGGCTAAATGTGCTACCTTGTATTTGACTGAAGGACACCACCACTTGGTTGTTCCACAAACAAGATACTCCATCTCTCAGCTCTAGGAATTTTCTTGGGCTTTCCCTCATTGCTGGAATATTCTCCCTCCTCCTTTCTTACTATTGATCTTCCTGGCTTCCTTTAAGTCTCAGCTAAAATCTCACCTACTACAGGCAGCTTTCTTAATACCCTCTAATTCCAGAGCTTTCTCTCTGTTAATTACGTCCTATTTATTCTGTATATATTGCTTTGTATATATTTATTTGCATGCTGTCTCGCCTGTTAGACTGAATGTTCTTTGAGGGGAGGGACTGATCTTTTGCCTCTTTTTTTAATCCCAACCACTTAGCATAATACTTGATATGTAGTAGGTGCTTAATGTTTATTTAATGACTTGGCTAACTAATTCTAGGACCTTTTTTCCCAGAGAGCGTAAAATTATCTCTGAAAATTCTTCTATCACTCCTGGTTCAACCTTTTGAGGTCAAGCAGAGCAATTCTTTCCCACAGAAGCCCTTCAAATACTTGATAACAGCCAACAATCTATCTTGAGTCATTTCTTCTTTAGGCAAAATATACTCAGTTCCTTCAACCCCAATATTTATATTGCAGAGTCAGATTTACTCCAAAGCTTAACAAAGCACTGCAGTTCAATTCAATGGGTATTTATCATACATGCACAGGCAGGTACACATAAACACACACACAATTCATTGTGATGGGTGTTGTGGATATCCCTATTCTCAAGAAAATACTGGGAACAAAGCAACTGGGTAGTTCAGTGGATTGAGAGCCAGGCCCAGATTTGAACCCAGGTCCTGGGTTCAAATCTGACCCCAGAAACTTTCCAGCTGTGTGACCCTGGGCAAATCACTTGACCCCCATTGCTTAGCCCTTTCTGCTTTTCTGCCCTAAAACCAATACACAATATTGGTTCTAAGGGAGAAGGTGCGGGTTTTTTAAAAAGATGATACTGGGAATACAAAATGCAAACAGACAAGTAAATATAGGAAAATTAAAGGAAAGGAAAACTTCAACTAGGGAACCATTGAAGGTTTTCCATAGGAGGTAGTACCAGAGCTGATTACCAAGGTAAGCAAGAGATTGAAGGGATACATTCAGTAAGTGGGAGAACAGATTTGTGCAGAGGGATAGAGGTAGGGGGAACACACAAACACACACATAACACAAAATAAAGGAGGGCTCTTAGCACAAGGAAACCAAAGTCACTTTGAATGTCTTTCAGAAGATATTAATTCCTATTTAAATATCTCAGTCTTGTAAGAGAAACTAACACAGCAGGCAGCTGGGTGGCTCAGTGGATTGAGAGCCAGGCCTAGAGACAGGAGGTCCTGGGTTCAAAAATGGTCTCAGACACTTCCTAGCTGTGTGACCCTGGGAAAGTCACTTGACCCCCATTGCATAGCCCTTACATAGTATTGATGACAAGACAGAAGGTGACGGTTTAAAAAAAGAAACTAAAACAGAGCAAAACCACATATTATTGCCAATAATAATAATAGCTGATATTTGAAGGAATACATTTTACGTTATCTTCCAAAAATTCTGTAGAGTTAGTACTACTGTTAACTCCATTTTACAGATGAGATAACTGAAGCTTAGAAGAGTTACATGATATCCTGGATCTCAGAGTTAGTGATTCTCTGTGGAAGAATTAACTCCCAAGTTTTCATTCATCCCAGTTCAGATGCCTACTCCCTATATCACAGTGGGCTGATATTCTGACAACAACTACATCTAGAGAGGTCATAAGAAAAACAAAATCTGTGTTTGACATCACCCCCAATTCCATGTTTCTATGGACTATCCCCTTCCTCTTTATATGTTGTAGCAAGGTATAAGAAAGAAGATTAAAAAGATTGGGAAATAGATATGCAGACATCAGGTCCATGAGTCACTTGTTTTCTCCTGTTGTATCTTCATTTACCCCTTTATACCAGAATTCATTGCACTCATAGAGAATGAAGCAATGAGTAATACTTTCTCTTCACTTCTGTCTTTATGCAATATGAGGATATTGTGCACTGCCATCCAATCCAAAGAACGAATCAAGGTTGCACAAGCTGAGCCTGGTGAAGGTCACCAGGAATAGTGGAGAAGTCTTGGATTCCCCCAAAATCATACATTTCAAAATATTAAATCCAAAAAAACTGAGCAACAATAATTTCAAATGACTGTGATGATCAAGTAGAATCAAAGAAAAGAGAGAGGTCTTTTCACTCAGTTTATGTGATGATTTATTAATGTCATCATGCAAAAGAAATTCAAGGTCATGTTTTTGCATATTATCATGTAGCAGTACACATTTCGGATGAAGGGATGAAGCATGTTAACATTTTGCTCAAGTTTCAAAACATCTTAAGGTGGCACAGTAGAGAGAAAATGGACCTGGAATCCAGAAGCCTGAGTTCAGATTTGCCCTCAGACACTTACTAGCTATGTGACTCCCGGCAAATCTCTTAACTTCTCTATGTCTGTTTCCTCAAATGAAAAATGGCACCAACTCCCACAGTTGGAAAGATTGTAGGAAATATTATTTAAAAGCTCTATATAAGCTTTCAAACATTATACGGCTATTATTAATTATCATTATTATTACTGTCATCTGGTGATCTGTCACATATTTAGTAATTAATATGGCTGAGCACCCATTACACAAATGACCTCTTTCTAGGTGGGGATAGTATAGCAGTAATTGGTAATATATTTACAAAACTGTTTAGAATATTTTTAGTCCAGCTGAGCTTCAGAAAAGATTCACATCAGGAATACATGCTTTTAAAGCCATTATGGAAAAAATCTCCATAAATCTCCATCTGCCTTGCACATAGAACATCATCCAGAAGATATGCTTGTGGGACATATTCAGTTGTTTTATATATATTAAAGGAGACTACACATTTAATTCAATAAGAATGACAGGTTGGTCACAGATGCAGTTGTCAGCCCTCTATGTCAGATACTGTTCTGGTAATAAGGATAACAAAGACAAAAAAGAATGGTTTCTTCAAGGGCCTTAAATTCTACATGTGGGATACAACACTTAGATTAAAAAAAAAACAAAACTGATGCTTTCATTGATATAGAGAACTCCCAGGAAGAAAACTATCTCTCAATGCAAACAGGTTCCTTCTCTGCATTTCCTTTGAGAGCTAGCTGCCCCAAATGGTTAGGCCCTAGAGCACCGAATTGTTAAGTAACTTGCCAGTCAGTGTGCATCAGAAGCAGATACTGAGCCAGGCATTCCTGATTCCATCAATCCCATCTGTATGCAGGTAAGTATAATGCACATACAAAATAGCATAACAGAGTTTAGAAAGGGAGAAAATACAAATGTAATCTGGGCTTCAAGCCTGGTACATTTGCATAAGACTCTTCTTGTTTTCCATTCAAGAAAGGGCACATGTGGTTCCATGCTGTCTTTAGGGAGAAACCCCTGGAGAGAAAGAGAGAAAAGAATTTGAGAAGCAGCAGACATGTAAAGGAGCCAGTGCCTTGGAATCAGAAGAAATTTTAAAAAAGAATAATCAGAGCATATTATGCACAGTTAGATGCTAATACAACTGAGAACACACAAAAAGAGGGATACTTTCAAAGATATAAAATAGCCAATCAAAAGCCCAGATAGAAAACTTAAATAATCCAATCTCAGCAAAAGAAACAGATTTAGACATAAAGGAACTACCCAAAGGAAAAAAACCTGGCCCTCATGGATTCACAGGAGAGTTCAAATTGTAAAAAACAATTAGTATTCATATACCACCAGTCATTCTCAAAAAGTGAGAGGAAAAAAGCACCCTACCAAAATCCTTTTCTGGGACAAAAATAGTCCTAATACATAAACCACAGAAAGAAAACTATATAGCAAGATAATTAATGAATGTTAATTTGAAAATTTTAAACAGCATCTTGTTTTACAGTGGTTTATCTAAGAAATCATCCATTATGACCAAGTACGATTTATACCAGGGATGTAAGAATAGGTCAATATTAGGAAAATAATCAACCTATTTAACCATATTAAAAATCAAAGCATACAAAATCACATGATCATCTCAACAGATGCTGAAAAATCCTTTGACAAAGTACAACACTTTTATGCTAAAAAAAAACAACCAAGAGATAAAAGCAATTACAAAACATAACATAGATAACTTTGATTTCTTGAAACTGAAAATGAATGTATCTAGGATAAGAAGAGAAGTGGTTGAATGGGGAAAATTTTTTCTATCAATTTTTCTATCCAAGAGATTTGCTCAGTTATTTTTCAGTCATGTCTGAAAGATAAGGGAGTGGTTTACTGTTTTCTTCTTCAGCTCATTTTACAGATGAGGAACGAAGGCTAACAGGATTAAATAATTTCCCCAAGATGAGTCTTCCTGATTCTAAGTCATGTGTGTGTGTGACAAATAGCCATTCCCTAATAGATTACAAACAGTTCTCAAAAGAATTGTAAGGTATTCATAACCTCATGAAAAAATGTTCTAAGTCACTAATAAGAGAAATAGAAACTTTACCTCACACCCTGCAAATTGACAAAAATGACCAAAAATGGCAATGGTGTTGGAGAGGCTGTGGAGTAACAGACACATTAATAATGCCATGGGGGTGCAGCTATGAAATTGTACAACCATTTTGTAAAACAATTTGAATTACGCAAATAAAGTTACTAAATGTCTATATTCTTTGAACCAGAAACTCCATTAGTGGGCTAATATGGCAAGAAAGCCATCAAGAAGAAGGAAGTCCCCATTTACTAAAAATATTTATAGAAGTACTTTTTTGTGATAGCTAAGAGTTGGAAACAAAGTAGAGGCTCATCATTGGGGAATGGTTAAACAAATTTTGGTACACAAATATGAATGTTGTGAAATATTGCCATATTGTACAAAAGTGATATGTGCGATGAATACAGAGAATAATGGAAACAAAATTGGCAATAACTGTAACAATACAAGTGGACAAAACCTGTAACAAAAATGTTGTAAAATTATATAGAGCAAAAGCATAGAATAGTACTACTTTCACAATTTCTACTCACCCTGACAAGCGAGGCTCCCCAAGTATGGCTACAGTGTTCTAGGGTTTGACAGCTCTAGGGTTAACTGTAAGTAGTTTAGGGGAGAATTTTTCAGTGATGGTAAACCTTTTAGAGACCAAGTGCCCAGACTACAACCCTCACACCACATGTGAGCCCCACCCTTACCCAGACAGGGGAGGGAGGAAGCACTCTCAATGGGCTGTTGGGCAGAAGGGGAATGATGGGGAAAATGTCCTTAGGCACACATGGAGAGGGAGGAGGGAAGCATCACCCTTCAGCATGCATGGCACTGGTTCACCAACAAGGCTATAGGTCATTAACTCACATCAGTGTACTTCCCCCATTGATTATCAGTTGATGTCAGTGAGTCAGAAACAAACAATTGGTTTTTAAAAGGGGGCTTCTACTAAGTACAGATAGAAATAGAACAGTTAGAATAAAAATGTGCTCTCAAATATTTATAAAACTCTCTCCCATCAGTACAGGGAATAGTGGGCTCAAGATTCGAGTGTATATGTGGCAAAGGAACAACTCTCAAGTCCTGGCTGATAGAAGCCTCTTTCTACCCTTCATATGCTATCTATAACATTCTTCTTAAGCAGGCACATTGTAGCTTTACTGCTCTACTCTTTGTAGATCTGTGAATCTGCTTTTCTCATCTCATTCAATTTGTTCTTGGCTCCCGAGTCAGATAAAATGCGGTAAGGATTCTGATGTGAAGACAGAAGTCCCAAATCTTCCAGTCGTTTAAAGTTCTTCATGTCTCCCTTAGTCCAAGACAAGGAGATGGAGTACTTCAAACAAGATGTAGCCAAGGCAGGGAAGGGCTCTGCTTCTCTCCATGCCCCAATCTGAAATACTTTCTCCTAGATCACTGCTTACTCACATCCCCACTTCTAGTTGGGTTGAAGATTTTATAGATGCCCTAGAGCTCCATCCACTAATCCACCTAGGCACCTTTAGATCACCTAAAGGCCATAAAGTAGTAAAATACTCATTTCCTTATGGAAATAGACTTGGCATAGCTTACATGCAATGGGAAACACTAGATGATTTCATTTTAAATCATGATATTACTGTTTATTTTAACTCACACCCAAAACATGAATATTTGACACAACATGACCAAGAAGCAGCATGTAGCTCCTACTTAAACTCATAGCAAATTAGTTTATATAGAACTTATATTGTTCATAAAGACAACTCATAGACATAGTTCATGTCTTTCAGGAATTTACATCTTAGGACAGACAAATTGGGCATATATATAAAATAAAAAGCCATTCTGTTGAACCAATTTTGTTTATTAAGCAAAATTGACCAAGGCATAGGAAAGGGTATGAGTGGCCCAACTTCAGAGCTACTATGAATCCATCTATCAGTTGCCTTTCATCACTTCTAGACAAAATATTATGTTGGGCAGGTCCTGAAATTTCATTCAATAGAATGAACAGAGGCTTTATCTTCTGTGTCCCCTACCTCCACCCATATAGGAAAACAGAGGCAGACACATTGGAATATTGAAGTGGAGAAAGCAATCTTCAACTCCTAAAAATTCAACTCAAGTTCATGTATGAAGCCCAAGATATATATTGTAGATAAAGGATAAAATGAAAAAAATATACCCTGCACTCATTGTACAAGTGCCACTGACTGAGACAAACTTGGAGAGAGGGAGCCTGAGGGAAGCCAGCATCCTTCTAAGACTGTCCTACCACCAGAAGGTACTGACTCTGCTACCTATCAGAGCTCCTGTCTCCAAGTCCTAATGTATTTTGCTATCTCTCCATTTTAACAAACTCAGTTTCTTAAAGAACACCAACATCAATTTTTTGTGGTAAAGCACACACACACGCACACACACAAACAAACGCCATACAAATCCCTTAAGCACAGCTCTGATGGAGTTATTCTTCTACTCAAACTTCAGTGTCTCCCTGTCATATCTTAGATGGAATGTCAACACTTGTATGTGGCATTTAACTTACCTCTTCAGACTGACTTGGCCAAACTGGCCCTCATGGTGTTACTCAACATCCTATCTCTCTGCCTTTGAATAGGCTGTCCCTCACTCCTAGGGCATGTTTCTTCCTCACCTCCACTTTAGAGAATTTCTGGATTCCTTCAAGACGCAGTTCCAAAGTCTCTTGACCTCTTTTTAGCTACTAGCATTCCCTCTCCCCCAAAAGTACCTGCTAGAGCTATGATATACATTCGTACACATATAAGTTACCCCTCTCAACAAACAGAATGTAGCAAATGGCTTGAGAGGATGAATTATTTCTCTCTAGCACAGTATCTGACATTTAATAAGTGCTTGTGGATCAATATTTTAACACGTCAAATGGAAATAAGACTTGTCTCTTCAGTTATAGTAATTATAACAAATTAGAATATGAAAGAAAACAATGGCATTCATTTTCTTTCTTCTGCAAAGGCGTTCTCTCACTTGGAACTATGAGGTTGTGACTTTATGGTTTTCATCTGATGTACTGAATCCCTGTCTCTGTCATTTTGACAGTATTATACTATAATAGATGCAACATCGCTCCTCTAATAACCATGCACTCATAACCCTAATTTGATGCAGCCTTTGTAGTTCTTTGATATAAATAATATAAAGTATTGTACCATAATATCTAGCCCCTATCATTCACATCTGACAGAGCTTTCATGCTAAATTACCATCAATGCATTAGAAAGCTGTGTGTACAATAACCAAAAGATGTATCAATTTTCCTCATGTTATACAAACAGAGCAACCATGGGAGAAGTAAAGGACAGAAAGTCTTGGGGGAGCTTATTAATTGAAAGAAACCTGGTTTCTTTACTTGAGGTCAGAATTGGGGCTTATTTATTTCTAAGATTTCCTATAGAATTGAATTATTCTGAAGATCCAGAGTGTCTAATATTGACTGCCCTTCAGGGGATCACACTTATGAAATAAACCATGCAATTTACGAACAATTACAGTGTGTAATTGGCCCCATCCTCAAGTTCCTGTCAGTGTGTCTTCTGAAAATAACCACGAGAAAACTGACCTCCTAGCATTTTTCGTGGATCCCTAAATTGAAAACAGTTATGTCAACAAACGTTCCTATCCCAGATGGCATTTAGCTAGACATCAGTTTTTCCCCCCCCAACAAAACTGATTAAGCAAAGTCTGTTTGCGTCACCATTTTCGATTGCTCAACTGCTATTTCTTTTTCCACATAAGAACACTAGTCTGGGGTAGGGTTACAGAGCAAATGAATTATATTTTCTTCTCCATCATAGCAAAAACTCCCAACCATATGGCATATTGAAGATGCGCCAGTTCAGTCACTCATTGGCATTATTATTTGGAAAAATGGCTACACTCTTGTTGATGACATGTTCCCAAAGGCATGGAAAGTGTCAAATGTGGAGACATAAAAAGTGCGAGAAAATCCTAGTATATCAATAGCTTTCAAAGTTGGGGAAAGGAGAACTAAACAAAATCTCAGGCCTCAAGGAAAACTGAATATGAGTATACTTAAGGAGCTTTATTCAGTGTGGTTAAAAATATACGACTTCTTTCAGAGATGAGTTCCCTTCCTACATTCAGCTGCAGATTGTTCATTGTCATAGTCATTGATGAATCAGAACAGGAATCACTGGAAGAGGGAGCCTACTCTAATTAATAGTTATGGAAAGCCTTAAGTTTCCTAGAGTCCTTTCTTCAGGAGTACATAATACAAGTATAGTTATTCCCAATTCAAAGATGAGGAAAATGAAGCCCAAAAAGCTTAGGTGAGCTGCCTCTGCTCACTTAGACAATAAAAATTCCAAGGAAAATTTCAATTTAAGTGTTTGCCATTCTTTCCATTATACCCAGATGCTCTCCCAAACATTAAAACAATCAACAAGTATTTATTAAATGCCTAGTATGTACTAGCCACTACATTAGGCCCTGAAGACAAAAATACAAAGGATGAGATAGTTTCTTTTCACAATGAGCATGCATTCTAGTGGAGGGATACTCTATAAAGACAGACAGATATACTTACATCTATATGCATTATATATAAATATATACTACATATATACATACACATATTTGCACATGTGTATGTGTCTGTATAGAGTTGTTAAAAACAAGGTAGTTTGTAAGTGATGGCATTAGTGATGGAAGGGACAGGCAGGAGATAGATCAGAAAAGGCTTCATGCAGATAATTTCTTTCCTAAATTAAGAGAAGGACGTTTATGGGGCAGAAGTAAAGCAGGAATACACAAGAATCACAGGAGTAGCAGCCTGACCCTGCTTCCAGCTAAACCCTCATAGCCATCATTCTGGGAAGCAAGTTCTGTGGATCAGGAGCAAGGTATCCCAACCAACTGCCATAAAGAAGGCAAGGAAGACAGACTAATTGAAGAAATAGGGTACTCTGAGAGAGATAGGAGATTGCATAGGCAACGCAAACCAGACCACTTCTACCATCCTGTCCATCATTTTCCCTTAGACCATGATAATGATAGCCTAGGATGCTGACCTTGAGAGCCTTAGAAAAACAGTATTCCGGCACATCTGGGAATAGAGACAAGATGGAGGAGTAGCTAGTGCAGCACCCCTGTGTCGCCATGAAAATCCTCTCCAAGCAAGATTAAAATACCTCCACAAAATAAACACAGGAACGAAAGAACCAACAAAGAGACAGGGTGAAACAACATTCAAGAAGAGCTCAAGAAAAGAAAAACCTCAAAGTTAGGCAGAAACCATCTGGGGACCTGGGATGGGAGGGAAGCATAGCCAACAAGAGGCTATAGCAAGGAGTGAAGAGCAAGCCAAGAGCAAACCCCAACCCCAACCTACCCCACATCTACAGTCACAGGCTCTGAACTTAAGGCCTAATTCAGACCCCAAGAGCCTGCCTGGGCAAATAGTGGTACAAGCCAATCCATACCCCTTGAAATTTGAAACCTGTGGAAAAGTCCAGAGTCCCAGCCCAGGGCACTCTGGGCTAAAGGGGGTTGATCCATGTGGGCCCAGAGCAAAGCCAGGAATCATATTCTGGGCTTGAGATGAGGACATAATACACAGTTTGGAATGAGGACACAGTTCACAGGGTAGTACCTCCCTCATCTTTTTGCCCAAAACTAATGGCAGGGCTCTAGAACAGGACAATAAATTATGTGTCTTATTGAATCAAGAATACCTTGAGAGCAAACGCTTAAGCCTAAGCCCAGGGATGGAATTTGATCAGCCACTGACTTTATCAAGTTCAGAGTGAGGTCAAAAGAAGCTTACACTCAAGTCTGAGAAAAGTCCATAAGCTATCAGCATCTCAAGGATCAATTGAATCAGCAAGGTGAGGGGGCTCTCTGAGTTCTCAGCCTTAAGACCATCTGGTAAACAAGTAAAAACCCAGAAAATAATCCAAAAATCGCATCAAGGTAGGACTGAAGTTTAAGAGGGTACCACAACTTCCAAAAAAATCGAGATCCGACCTATAATTAGGAAAAATAAGCAAACAACAAAAAAGGCACCTAACTCTAAATAATTTTTATGGAGACAAAGAACAGGGACAAAGAACAGACACAGATGGGGACAGTGAAAGCAAAGCAAACAAACACAAAGCCCAAAAGAAAAATATGAATTGGACACAGATTCTGGAAGAGCTCAAAAAAGACTTCAAAAACCAATTAAGAGAGGCAGAGGAAAAATGGGGAAGAAAAAGAAAGTGATGAAAGAAGAAATGAAAGGGATACAAGAAGAAATGGGCCAACTGAAAAAGGAGAACCAATAACTGACATAGGAAAATCAGGCCTTAAAAAATCAGAATTGACCATCTAGAAACTAATGATTACATGAGAAATCAAGGAAAAATGAAACAGAATGAAAGGAATGAAAGAAAACAGGAAATATCATCTTGAAAAAAATGACACCTAGGAGACAGATCGATGAGAGACAATTTGAGAATTATTGGACTACCTAAAAGTCATGATAAAGAAAAAAACCTTGGACATCATATTATAAGAAATGATCAAAGATGACTGCCCAGAGATCCTCAAACAAGAACATACAACTGAAATTGAAAGAATTCACAAATTGCCTCCAGAAAGAAATCCTCAAATGACAACTTCTAGGAATGTAATAGCCAAATTCAAGAGCCCACAAGTCAAGGAAAAAATACTTCAGGCAGCCAGAAAGAAACCATTCAAATACCATGGAGCAATAATTAGGATCAATCAGGACACAGCCATTTCCACATTAAATGATCAAAAGGCATGGAATATGATATTCAGGAAGGAAAAAGATTTGGATTTATAACCCAGAGTCACCTCTCCAGCAAAAGTGAATACATTCTTTCAGGGGAAAAATGGTCATTCAATAAGGCAGAAGACTTCCAAGCATTCCTGAGGATTAAGTCAGATGTAAACAAAAAATTTGAAGCCCAAACATGAGACATAAGAGAACCCAAAAAAGCAAAATAAGAAAGAGAAAATTTAAGGGATTCAGTAAGGTAAAAATGTTTATATATTAAATGGAAAGAGAATATCTGTAATTCTCAAAAATTACTCTTAGTAGTACAGAAGACAGAAGGAATTTGCTCAGAACGAGGGTGGAAAAGTAAGCTGATTATGCTAGATGATAAGATGTATATGTAAATGGGATGATCTAGAACTATATGTATGTATCATACATGAATGCATATGAATGATATGTTAAAAATCAATCAGTGGCTAAAAGAGGATTGCACTGAAAGAAAAGGAAAGGAGAGATAGAATGGGGTAAATTATATAACATAAAGAAGCATGAAAAATCAATACAGAGAGAGGAGGATAAGAGTGGTGACAGGCAACACGTAAACTTTACTCTCATTGTAACTGGCTAAGAGAGGGAAGAATGAGAATATTCAGTGGAGTACAGAATTCTATCACGATATAGAGAGGTAGAAGGGGGACAAGGCAAGAGAAGAGGGATAATTTAAGGGAGGGAAAGGGAAGGTGACAAAAAGCAAAATACTGTTGAGGAGGAACAGAGTAAAAGGGAATAGAGCAGAATCTAAAGGGGTTAATATAATGGAGGGCAATACAGAGTTAGTAATCATAATGCTGAATGCTAATGGAATAAATTCACCCATTAAATGGAAACAGATATCAGAGTGGTCAAAAACCAAAATCCTACTATATGTTGTTTACAAGAAATACATTTGAGGCAGGGTAACACACACAGATTCAAGGTAAATGGCTGGAGTAGAATTTATTATGCATCATCTATAGTATAAAAGCAGCAGTAGCAATCATGATCCCAGACAAAGTCAAAGAAGAAATTTAGCTGATTAAAAGAGATAAGGAAAGAAATTACATCTTCCTAAAGGGTACTATAAATGATGAAGTAATATCATTGCTAAACATGCATGTACCAAATGGAATAACATCTAGATTTCTAAAGGAAAAATTAAAGGAGCTTAAGGAGGAAAAAGACAGGAAGACCATGCTACTGGGGGATCTCAAACTTCCCCTTTAAGAACTAGATAAATCAAACCATAAAATAAATAAGAAGTAAGGGAAGTAAATGAAATGCTAGAAAAATTAAAGGATATAGATATCTGGAGAAAATTGAACAGGGATAAAAATGAATATACCTTCTTCTCAGCGGTACATGGTACATGTACAAAAATAGACCACATATTAGGGCAAAGAAATATTGCAAACAAATACAGAAAAGCAGAAATAATAAATGCAACTTTTTAAGATCATAATGAGATAAAAATCATACTTAACAAGGGTACATGGAAAGGCAAATTTAAAATTAAATGGAAATTAGTATAATTCTTTAAAACTGGTGGGTCAAAGAAAAAATGATAGAAACAATTATGGATTTGATTAAAGAGAAAGATAAAGAGGAGACAATAAATCTTAACCTATGGAAATAGCCAAAGCAGTACTCAGAAGAAAATTTATATTTCTTAGTGCCTATAGCAACAAAATTGGGAAGGAGGTGATCAATATTTAGGAATCTATCTGCCAAGAGAAACACAATAATTATATGAACACAACTAAAACTTTTCACGCAATTAAAATTAGATTTAAGTAACTGGAAAAATATTAATTGTTCCTGGGTAGGACAAGTTAATATAATAAAAATAACAGTCCTAACCAAATGAATCTACTTATTCAGTGCCATACTTAACAGCCAAGAAACTTTTTAATGAATTAGAAAAATTATAAAAAAAAAGTTCAGCTGATGAACAAAAGATAAAGAATATCAAGGGAAATAATGGAAAAAATGTGAAGGATGGGGGCCTAACAGTGCCAGATCTTAAACTGTATTATAAAGCAGTGGAAATGAAAACAATATGATACTGGCTAAGAGACAGAAGGGTGGATCAAAAGAATAGACTAAGTGTAAATGACCTCAGCAAGCTAGTATTCAATAAACCCAAAGACCCCAGGCTTTGGGGACAAGAATTCGCTGTTTGATAAAAACTGCTGGGAAAATTGGAAAACAGTATGTGAAAAATTAGGTTAAGATCAACATTTTACACCCTATATCAAGATCAATTCAAAATAGGTAAATAACTTAAATATAAAGAATGAATAAATAAATTAGGTAAAAATAGAATAGTATACCTTTCATATCTGTGGGAAAGGAAGGAATTTAAGAACAAGCAAGAGATAGAGAATATTGCAAAATTTAAAATTAATGACTTTGACTATATCAAATTCAAAAGATTTTGTACAAACAAAATCAATGCTAACAAAATTAGAAGGAAAGCAATGAACTCAGAAAATATTTTATAAAAAACCCTGACAAAGGATTAATTTCCCAAATATACAGAAAATAAGTCAAATTTACAAAAAATCCAGCCATTCCTTAATTGATAAATGGTAAAGGGACATGAATAAGCAGTTTTCACATGAAGAAATAAAAACTGTCAATAAGCACATGAAACAGTATTCTAAATCCCTCCTGATTAGAGAAAAGCAAATCAAAACGACTCTGAGGTACCACCTCACACCTAGCAGATTGGCTAATATGACAGCAAAGGAAAGTAATAAATGTTACAGGGAATGTGGCGAAATTGGGAAAATAAAAAATTGCTGGCAGAGTTATGAATCAGTCCAATCATTCTGGAAGGCAATTTGAAATTATGTCCAAAGAGCAATAAAAGACTGCCTGCCCATTGATCCAGCCATACTACTACTGGGTTTATATACCAAGGAGTTAAAAAAGGAAAAAGACTTGTACAAAATTATTTATAATAATTTAAATGTTTCTAAGAATAAAGAAAGTAAAAACGTTGAGAGAACCCTCGAGCATGGAAAATCAGAAGTGGAAGTTTCAAAGAATTAGTATGTCAGAGTTGAAAAGAACTTAGTAAATGGAAATTCAGAAATAGAAGGGTTCTAAGAACATAGAATAATACCAAGAAAATAGAATGTCAAAAATGGAAAAAAATTTAGAACATGGAAAGCCACAAATGGAAGGGTTCTAAGAACATAGAATGGTACTAAGACCATAGAATATCAGAACTGAAAGAAAATTTACAACATTGAAAGTCAGGTTGGAAGGGTTCTAGGAACATAGAATGGTTCTAAGAATCTAGAATGTTGCACTGGAAAAAATTTAGAACACTTAAAGTCAAAATTGGAAAGATTCTAAGAACATAGCCTGTTGGAACTGAAAGAAAATTTAGAAATTGGTGAGTTGGAATTGGTAGGGTTCTAAGGAATTAGCATTTGAGAACAGGAAGTGAACATAGAACATTGAAAGTAAGAATTGGAAAGTTTTTAGAACATAGCATCAAAGAGCTATAAGAGATCATAGAAAAAGTTTCTAAGAATATCGAATGTCAAAACTTTGAGAGAACTTAGAGAATGGAAAGACAGAATTGGAAGTTTCAAAGAACATTGTATGCCAGTTGAAAAGAACTTAGAACATGCAAAGTCAGAAATGGAATAGTTCTAAGAACCAAGAACAACACTAAGAAAATAGAAAGTCAGAAATGGAAGACAATTTAGAACACTGAAAGTCAGAATTGGAAAGGTTCTTCGGAACATAAAATGGTACTAAGACCATAGAATATCACAACTGAAAGAAAATTTAGAACATTAAAAGTCCTAATTGGAAAGTGCTATAATAAAGAATGCTCTTAAGAATCTAGAACATTGAAATGGAAGAAAATTAGAAAACCAAAAGTCTAAGTTGGAAAGATCATAAGAATATAGCCTGTTGGAACTGAAAGAAAATTTAGAAATTGGTGAGTCAGAATTGGTGTGAATGGTTATAACATGAAGTTAAATTCAGAATGAGTGAATAAATGAAACATAAAGAAACTATAAGTAAATTTGGTGAAAGTAGAATACTGTACTTGACAGATTTATGGGAGGAAAAGATTTTAAGACCAAGCAAGAGATAGAGAATATTGCAAAATGTAAAATGAATAATTTTGATAACAAGAAATTAAAATATTTTGTGCAAACAAAATAAATGCAACCAAACTTATTAGGGAAACAACAAATGGATAAAAACTTTATAAAAAATCCCTATAATGAAGGTCTAATTAATCAAATTTACGAGGAGCTAAATCAGTTATACAAAAAAATCAAGCAATCCCCAATTCAATCTACTAGCAGGGGACATGAATACACAATTTTCAGATAAAGTAATCAAAACCTTAAATAAGCACATAAAAAGTGTTCAAATCTCTTATAATTAGAGATACAAAAATCAAAACAACACTGAACACTGAACACTAAAATGACATCAAAGATAAGTAATAAATGTGGGAGGGGATGTGGCAACCTTGGGACAATAATGCAATGCTGGAGGAGATGTAAATTCATTCAACCATTCTGCAAGGCAATTTGGATTCCTTTTGATCCAGTCATAAACTTCTAGCTTTAAACTAAAAGAGATGATAGGACAAAAGACGTGTAAAATATATTTATAGCCACGCTCTCTGTAGTGGCTAAAAATTAGAAAATGAGAGGATGCCCTTCCATTGGGGAATGGTTAAATTGTGGCAATAGTTGGTGATGGAATACTATTCTGCAGAAAGGAATAATGGACTGGGGGAATTCTATGTGAACTGGAATGAACTCTAGCAATTGAGGCAGAGTGAAAGAGGCAGTACCAACATAACATTTGGCTAAGTTGGGTAGGGGGAAGAACCAGAATTACGTAGCTATGGGAAAAGATGCAAACTTCAATAAATAAAAATTTTCAGTTCTAAAGAGAATTCGAAAGGTCCTTAAAACAGAAAATGTAAGGGTTTGAAGAGATGTTAGAGAAAGGAAAGTTAAAATGTCAGTGTTTTTAACAATCTAGAATGTCAAAAGTGTGAGCGAACATAGAGCAAAGAAAGTAAGAATTGGCAGTATACAAGAACATCAGATTGCCAGAGTAGTAAAGAACTTAGAACACAGAAATCCAGAATTGGAAGGGTTCTAAGAACCTAGAACATCATTCCAAAAATAGAAGGTCAGAAATGGAATACAATTTAGAACATAGAAAGTCCCAATTGGAATGGTTTAAGGAATGTGGAATGTTAAAAAGAATAAAGAATGTAGAAAATGGAAGAAAATTTAGAACACGGAATGCCTGAATTGGAAGTGTTTGAAGAATGTAGAAATCTTCTGAGACCATAGAAGGTCAGAACAGAAAGAACCTTTAGAACACTGAAAGTCAGACTTGGAAGGGTTCTAAGAACAGAGAATGCTTCTAAGAATCTAGAATGTTGACGTGGAAGAAAAGGTAGTCCCCTGAAAGTCAAAATTGGAAAGATTCTAAGAACACTGGATGTTGGAGCTGAAAGAAAATTTAGCAATTGGTGAGTCAGTATTGGTAGGTTTCCAAGGAATTAGCATTAGAGAAGTGAAAGTGAACAGAGCACACTGAACATAAGACTTGGAAAGTTTCTTAGAACATAGCATGTCAACGCTTTAAGAGAACGTAGGAAACTGAAAGTCAAAATGTGAATGGTTCTAGCTTATAGCAAGGTAAATTCAGAATGGATGAATGACTACAATATAAAGAAGGAAACTATAAGTAAATCAGGAGAACAAAGAATAGTATGCCTGTCAGATTTACGGGAAAGTAAAGATTTTAAGACCAAGCAAGAGACAGAGAAGATAACAAAATATGAAGTGAATCATTGCGATTACATTAAATTAAAACATTTTTGTGCAAACAAAACCAATGAAACCAGACTTATGAGGGAAACAATACATGGGGATAAAGTTGTATAAAAATCCCATTAAGAAAGGTCTAATTAATCAAATTTACAAGGAGCTAAATAAATTATACAAAAAATTAAGCCATCTCCCAATCTATAAACTGGCAAGGGACATGAATAGGCAATTTTCAGATCAAGACATCAACACTTTCAATAAGGAAATGTATAGTTTTCTAAATCTCTTATAATAGAATAGAATTTAGAACACAGAAAGTCCCAATTGGAATGGTTTAAAGAATGTAGAATGTTAAAAAGAATAAAGAATGTTGGAAATGGCAGAAAATTTAGAACACGGAATGCCCGAATGGGAAGGGTTTGAAGAATGTAGAATGCTTCTAAGACCAAAGAAGGGCAGAACTGAAAGAACCTTTAGAACACTGACAGCCAGACTTGGAAGGGTTCTAAGAACAGAGAATGCTTCTAAGAATCTAGAATGTTGAAGTGGAAGAAAAGTTAGACCACTGAATGTCAAAATTAGAAAGATTCTAAGAACACTGTATATTGGATCTGAAAGAAAATTTAACATTTGGTGAGTCAGCATTGGTAGGGTTCCAAGTAATTAAGGTAGTAATAAAAAGTAAGGAAGTAAGGTTCCAAGCATTAGAGAAGTGAAAATGAACGGAGCACACTGAATATAAGACTTGGAAAATTCCTTAGAACGTAGCATGTCAAGGCTAGAAGAGAACTTCGGAAATTGAAAGTCAAAATGTGAATGGTTCTTGCTTACAGGAACCTAAATTCAGAATACATGAATGACTACAATATAAAGAAGCAAACTATAAGTAAACTAGGGGAACATAGAAGAGTATGCCTGTCAGAGTTACGGGAAACTAAAGATTTTAAGACCAAGCAAGAGATAGAGAAGATAACAAAATATAAAGTGAATGATTCTGATTACATTACATTAAAACATTTTTGTGCAAACAAAACCAATGCAACCGAACTTATTAGGGAAACAACAAATGGGGAATAAGCTATATAAAAAATCCTTCTAACAAAGGTCTAATTAATCAAATTTACAAGGAGCTAAATAATTTATACAAAAAAATTAAGCCATCACACAATCTATAAACTGGAAAGGGACATAAATAGGAAATTTTGAGATCAAGAAATCAAAACTTACAATAAACACATGTAAAGTGTCCTAAATCTCTCATAATTAGAGATACAGAAATCAAAATAACACTGAGGTACACATCGAGGAGATTAGCTAAAATGACATCAAAGATAAGTAATAAGTATGGGGGGGTGTGGCAATCTTGGGGCATTAGGTCATTGCTGGTGCAGTTGTGAGTAAATCCAATCATTCTGCATGGCAATTTGGACTCCTTTTGATCCAGTCATACGACTTCCAACATTATACCAAAAGAGATGATAGGGGAAAAGACGTGTACCAAAATATTTATAGCCACCCTCTGTGCGGAGGCTAAAAATTAGAAAATGAGTGGATGCCCTTCCACTGGAGAAGGTTAAACTTTTTGTGATATCTGTTAGTGATGAAATACTATTTTGCAAAAGGGAACAATAGACTGGGGGAATTCTATGTGAACAGGAATGAACTCTAACAATTGATGCAAAGTGAAAGGAGCTGAACCAAGAGAACATTTGGCTATGTTGGGTGGGGGGGAAGAACGAGAATAATTTAGCCATGGGAAAAGCTTCAAACTTAATTAGCTAAAAATTTTCAGTTCTAAAGAGAATTCAAATGTTCCTTAGAACATAGCATGCTAGGGCTAGAAGAGATCTTAGAAAAAGGAAAGTTAAAATGTCAGTGTTTCTAAGAACCTAGAATGTCAAGAGTGTGAACAAACATAGAGCACACAAAGTCAGAATTGGCAGTATACAAGAACATCAGAATGCCAGAGTGGAAAAGAACTTAGAACACGGAAATCCAGAATTGGAAGGGTTCTAAGAACCTAGAACATCATTCCAAAAATAGAAGGTCAGAAATGGAATACAATTTAGAACATAGAAAGTCCCAATTGGAATGGTTTAAGGAATGTAGAATGTTAAAAAGAATAAAGGATGTAGAAAATGGAAGAAAATTTAGAACACGGAATGCCCAAATTGGAAGTGTTTGAAGAATGTAGAATTCTTCTGAGACCATAGAAGGTCAGAACAGAAAGAACCTTTAGAACACTGAAAGTCAGACATGGAAGGGTTCTAAGAACAGAGAATGCTTCTAAGAATCTAGAATGTTGACGTGGAAGAAAAGGTAGACCCCTGAAAGTCAAAATTGGAAAGATTCTAAGAACACTGGATGTTGGAGCTGAAAGAAAATTTAGCAATTGGTGAGTCAGTATTGGTAGGGTTCCAAGGAATTAGCATTAGAGAAATGAAAGTGAACAGAGCACACTGAACATAAGACTTGGAAAGTTTCTTAGAACATAGCATGTCAACGCTTTAAGAGAACGTAGGAAACTGAAAGTCAAAATGTGAATGGTTCTAGCTTACAGCAAGGTAAATTCAGAATGGATGAATGACTACAATATAAAGAAGGAAACTATAAGTAAATCAGGGGAACATAGAAGAGTATGCCTGTCAGATCTATGGGAAAGTAAAGATTTTAAGAGCAAGCAACAGATAGAGAAGATAACAAAATGTAAAGTGAACCATTGTGATTACATTAAATTAAAACATTTTTGTGCAAGCAAAACCAATGCAACCGAATTAATTAGAAAAACAATAATTGGGGATGAAGTACAAACAATCCCATTAAAAAAGGTCTAATTAATCAAATTTACAAGGTGCCAAATAATTTATACAAAAAATTAAGCCATCTCCTAATCTGTAAACTGTCAAGGGACATGAATAGGCAATTTTCAGATCAAGAAATCAAAATTTTCAATAAGCACATGTAAAGTATTCTAAATCTCTCTTAATAAGCTAAACAGAAATCAAAAAAATCGTGAGACACACATCGAGGAGGTCAGATAAAATGAAATCAAAGCTGAATAAAAAATGTGGGGGGCATTTGGCAAACTTGGGGCATTAGGGCAATACTGGTGGAGTTGTGAATTGATCTAACCATTCTGCTTGGCAATTTGGACTCCTTTTGATCCAGTCACAACAACTCTAGCTTTATACCGAAAGAGATAATAGGGCAAAAGATGTGTAAAATATATTTATAGCCACGCTCTCTGTAGTGGCTAAAAATTAGAAAATGAGAGGATGCCCATCCATTGCGGAAAGGTTAAACAAATTGTGGCAATGTTTGGTGATGGAATACTACTGTGCAGAACGGAATAATGGAATGGGGGAATTCTATGTGAACTGGAATGAACTCTAGCAATTGATGCAAAGTGAAAGGAGCTGAACCAAGAGAACATTTGGCTATGTTGGGTAGGGGGAAGAACCAGAATTATGTAGCTATGGGAAAAGATGCAAACATCATTAAATTTTTAGTTCTAAAGGGAATTCGAAAGGTCCTTAGAACAGAAAATGTTTGGGTTAGAAGAGATCTTAGAAAAGGGAATGTTAAAATGTCAGTGTTTCTAAGAATCTAGAATGTCAAAAGTGTGAGCGAACATAGAGCACACAGAGTCAGAATTGGCAGTATACAAGAACATCAGAATGCCAGAGTGGAAAAGAACTTAGAACACGGAAATCCAGAATTGGAAGGGTTCTAAGAACCTAGAACATCATTCCAAAAATAGAAGGTCAGAAATGGAATACAATTTAGAACATAGAAAGTCCCAATTGGAATGGTTTAAGGAATGTGGAATGTTAAAAAGAATAAAGGATGTAGAAAATGGAAGAAAATTTAGAACACGGAATGCCCAAATTGGAAGTGTTTGAAGAATGTAGAATTCTTCTGAGACCATAGAAGGTCAGAACAGAAAGAACCTTTAGAACACTGAAAGTCAGACTTGGAAGGGTTCTAAGAACAGAGAATGCTTCTAAGAATCTAGAATGTTGACGTGGAAGAAAAGGTAGACCCCTGAAAGTCAAAATTGGAAAGATTCTAAGAACACTGGATGTTGGAGCTGAAAGAAAATTTAGCAATTGGTGAGTCGGTATTGGTAGGTTTCCAAGGAATTAGCATTAGAGAAGTGAAAGTGAACAGAGCACACTGAACATAAGACTTGGAAAGTTTCTTAGAACATAGCATGTCAACGCTTTAAGAGAACGTAGGAAACTGAAAGTCAAAATGTGAATGGTTCTAGCTTATAGCAAGGTAAATTCAGAATGGATGAATGACTACAATATAAAGAAGGAAACTATAAGTAAATCAGGAGAACAAAGAATAGTATGCCTGTCAGATTTACGGGAATGTAAAGATTTTAAGACCAAGCAAGAGACAGA
This sequence comes from Monodelphis domestica, assembly GCF_027887165.1. NCBI lineage: Eukaryota > Metazoa > Chordata > Mammalia > Didelphimorphia > Didelphidae > Monodelphis > Monodelphis domestica. Next base: position 23,445,029 of record NC_077235.1, on the reverse strand, counting down.
GAAGATAACAAAATATGAAGTGAATCATTGCGATTACATTAAATTAAAACATTTTTGTGCAAACAAAACCAATGAAACCAGACTTATGAGGGAAACAATACATGGGGATAAAGTTGTATAAAAATCCCATTAAGAAAGGTCTAATTAATCAAATTTACAAGGAGCTAAATAAATTATACAAAAAATTAAGCCATCTCCCAATCTATAAACTGGCAAGGGACATGAATAGGCAATTTTCAGATCAAGACATCAACACTTTCAATAAGGAAATGTATAGTTTTCTAAATCTCTTATAATAGAATAGAATTTAGAACACAGAAAGTCCCAATTGGAATGGTTTAAAGAATGTAGAATGTTAAAAAGAATAAAGAATGTTGGAAATGGAAGAAAATTTAGAACACGGAATGCCCGAATGGGAAGGGTTTGAAGAATGTAGAATGCTTCTAAGACCAAAGAAGGGCAGAACTGAAAGAACCTTTAGAACACTGACAGCCAGACTTGGAAGGGTTCTAAGAACAGAGAATGCTTCTAAGAATCTAGAATGTTGAAGTGGAAGAAAAGTTAGACCACTGAATGTCAAAATTAGAAAGATTCTAAGAACACTGTATATTGGATCTGAAAGAAAATTGAACATTTGGTGAGTCAGCATTGGTAGGGTTCCAAGGAATTAAGGTAGTAATAAAAAGTAAGGAAGTAAGGTTCCAAGCATTAGAGAAGTGAAAATGAACGGAGCACACTGAATATAAGACTTGGAAAATTCCTTAGAACGTAGCATGTCAAGGCTAGAAGAGAACTTCGGAAATTGAAAGTCAAAATGTGAATGGTTCTTGCTTACAGGAACCTAAATTCAGAATACATGAATGACTACAATATAAAGAAGCAAACTATAAGTAAACTAGGGGAACATAGAAGAGTATGCCTGTCAGAGTTACGGGAAACTAAAGATTTTAAGACCAAGCAAGAGATAGAGAAGATAACAAAATATAAAGTGAATGATTCTGATTACATTACATTAAAACATTTTTGTGCAAACAAAACCAATGCAACCGAACTTATTAGGGAAACAACAAATGGGGAATAAGCTATATAAAAAATCCTTCTAACAAAGGTCTAATTAATCAAATTTACAAGGAGCTAAATAATTTATACAAAAAAATTAAGCCATCACACAATCTATAAACTGGAAAGGGACATAAATAGGAAATTTTGAGATCAAGAAATCAAAACTTACAATAAACACATGTAAAGTGTCCTAAATCTCTCATAATTAGAGATACAGAAATCAAAATAACACTGAGGTACACATCGAGGAGATTAGCTAAAATGACATCAAAGATAAGTAATAAGTATGGGGGGGTGTGGCAATCTTGGGGCATTAGGTCATTGCTGGTGCAGTTGTGAGTAAATCCAATCATTCTGCATGGCAATTTGGACTCCTTTTGATCCAGTCATACGACTTCCAACATTATACCAAAAGAGATGATAGGGGAAAAGACGTGTACCAAAATATTTATAGCCACCCTCTGTGCGGAGGCTAAAAATTAGAAAATGAGTGGATGCCCTTCCACTGGAGAAGGTTAAACTTTTTGTGATATCTGTTAGTGATGAAATACTATTTTGCAAAAGGGAACAATAGACTGGGGGAATTCTATGTGAACAGGAATGAACTCTAGCAATTGATGCAAAGTGAAAGGAGCTGAACCAAGAGAACATTTGGCTATGTTGGGTGGGGGGGAAGAACGAGAATAATTTAGCCATGGGAAAAGCTTCAAACTTAATTAACTAAAAATTTTCAGTTCTAAAGAGAATTCAAATGTTCCTTAGAACATAGCATGCTAGGGCTAGAAGAGATCTTAGAAAAAGGAAAGTTAAAATGTCAGTGTTTCTAAGAACCTAGAATGTCAAGAGTGTGAACAAACATAGAGTACACAAAGTCAGAATTGGCAGTATACAAGAACATCAGAATGCCAGAGTGGAAAAGAACTTAGAACACAGAAATCCAGAATTGGAAGGGTTCTAAGAACCTAGAACATCATTCCAAAAATAGAAGGTCAGAAATGGAATACAATTTAGAACATAGAAAGTCCCAATTGGAATGGTTTAAGGAATGTAGAATGTTAAAAAGAATAAAGGATGTAGAAAATGGAAGAAAATTTAGAACACGGAATGCCCAAATTGGAAGTGTTTGAAGAATGTAGAATTCTTCTGAGACCATAGAAGGTCAGAACAGAAAGAACCTTTAGAACACTGAAAGTCAGACTTGGAAGGGTTCTAAGAACAGAGAATGCTTCTAAGAATCTAGAATGTTGACGTGGAAGAAAAGGTAGACCCCTGAAAGTCAAAATTGGAAAGATTCTAAGAACACTGGATGTTGGAGCTGAAAGAAAATTTAGCAATTGGTGAGTCGGTATTGGTAGGGTTCCAAGGAATTAGCATTGGAGAAATGAAAGTGAACAGAGCACACTGAACATAAGACTTGGAAAGTTTCTTAGAACATAGCATGTCAACGCTTTAAGAGAACGTAGGAAACTGAAAGTCAAAATGTGAATGGTTCTAGCTTACAGCAAGGTAAATTCAGAATGGATGAATGACTACAATATAAAGAAGGAAACTATAAGTAAATCAGGGGAACATAGAAGAGTATGCCTGTCAGATCTATGGGAAAATAAAGATTTTAAGAGCAAGCAACAGATAGAGAAGATAACAAAATGTAAAGTGAACCATTGTGATTCCATTAAATTAAAACATTTTTGTGCAAGCAAAACCAATGCAACCGAATTAATTAGAAAAACAATAATTGGGGATGAAGTACAAACAATCCCATTAAAAAAGGTCTAATTAATCAAATTTACAAGGTGCCAAATAATTTATACAAAAAATTAAGCCATCTCCTAATCTGTAAACTGTCAAGGGACATGAATAGGCAATTTTCAGATCAAGAAATCAAAATTTTCAATAAGCACATGTAAAGTATTCTAAATCTCTCTTAATAAGCTAAACAGAAATCAAAAAAATCGTGAGACACACATCGAGGAGGTCAGATAAAATGAAATCAAAGCTGAATAAAAAATGTGGGGGGCATTTGGCAAACTTGGGGCATTAGGGCAATACTGGTGGAGTTGTGAATTGATCTAACCATTCTGCTTGGCAATTTGGACTCCTTTTGATCCAGTCACAACAACTCTAGCTTTATACCGAAAGAGATAATAGGGCAAAAGATGTGTAAAATATATTTATAGCCACGCTCTCTGTAGTGGCTAAAAATTAGAAAATGAGAGGATGCCCATCCATTGCGGAAAGGTTAAACAAATTGTGGCAATGTTTGGTGATGGAATACTACTGTGCAGAACGGAATAATGGAATGGGGGAATTCTATGTGAACTGGAATGAACTCTAGCAATTGATGGAAAGTGAAAGGAGCTGAACCAAGAGAACATTTGGCTATGTTGGGTAGGGGGAAGAACCAGAATTATGTAGCTATGGGAAAAGATGCAAACATCATTAAATTTTTAGTTCTAAAGGGAATTCGAAAGGTCCTTAGAACAGAAAATGTTTGGGTTAGAAGAGATCTTAGAAAAGGGAATGTTAAAATGTCAGTGTTTCTAAGAATCTAGAATGTCAAAAGTGTGAGCGAACATAGAGCACACAGAGTCAGAATTGGCAGTATACAAGAACATCAGAATGCCAGAGTGGAAAAGAACTTAGAACACAGAAATCCAGAATTGGAAGGGTTCTAAGAACCTAGAACATCATTCCAAAAATAGAAGGTCAGAAATGGAATACAATTTAGAACATAGAAAGTCCCAATTGGAATGGTTTAAGGAATGTAGAATGTTAAAAAGAATAAAGGATGTAGAAAATGGAAGAAAATTTAGAACACGGAATGCCCAAATTGGAAGTGTTTGAAGAATGTAGAATTCTTCTGAGACCATAGAAGGTCAGAACAGAAAGAACCTTTAGAACACTGAAAGTCAGACTTGGAAGGGTTCTAAGAACAGAGAATGCTTCTAAGAATCTAGAATGTTGACGTGGAAGAAAAGGTAGACCCCTGAAAGTCAAAATTGGAAAGATTCTAAGAACACTGGATGTTGGAGCTGAAAGAAAATTTAGCAATTGGTGAGTCGGTATTGGTAGGGTTCCAAGGAATTAGCATTGGAGAAATGAAAGTGAACAGAGCACACTGAACATAAGACTTGGAAAGTTTCTTAGAACATAGCATGTCAACGCTTTAAGAGAACGTAGGAAACTGAAAGTCAAAATGTGAATGGTTCTAGCTTACAGCAAGGTAAATTCAGAATGGATGAATGACTACAATATAAAGAAGGAAACTATAAGTAAATCAGGGGAACATAGAAGAGTATGCCTGTCAGATCTATGGGAAAATAAAGATTTTAAGAGCAAGCAACAGATAGAGAAGATAACAAAATGTAAAGTGAACCATTGTGATTCCATTAAATTAAAACATTTTTGTGCAAGCAAAACCAATGCAACCGAATTAATTAGAAAAACAATAATTGGGGATGAAGTACAAACAATCCCATTAAAAAAGGTCTAATTAATCAAATTTACAAGGTGCCAAATAATTTATACAAAAAATTAAGCCATCTCCTAATCTGTAAACTGTCAAGGGACATGAATAGGCAATTTTCAGATCAAGAAATCAAAATTTTCAATAAGCACATGTAAAGTATTCTAAATCTCTCTTAATAAGCTAAACAGAAATCAAAAAAATCGTGAGACACACATCGAGGAGGTCAGATAAAATGAAATCAAAGCTGAATAAAAAATGTGGGGGGCATTTGGCAAACTTGGGGCATTAGGGCAATACTGGTGGAGTTGTGAATTGATCTAACCATTCTGCTTGGCAATTTGGACTCCTTTTGATCCAGTCACAACAACTCTAGCTTTATACCGAAAGAGATAATAGGGCAAAAGATGTGTAAAATATATTTATAGCCACGCTCTCTGTAGTGGCTAAAAATTAGAAAATGAGAGGATGCCCATCCATTGCGGAAAGGTTAAACAAATTGTGGCAATGTTTGGTGATGGAATACTACTGTGCAGAACGGAATAATGGAATGGGGGAATTCTATGTGAACTGGAATGAACTCTAGCAATTGATGGAAAGTGAAAGGAGCTGAACCAAGAGAACATTTGGCTATGTTGGGTAGGGGGAAGAACCAGAATTATGTAGCTATGGGAAAAGATGCAAACATCATTAAATTTTTAGTTCTAAAGGGAATTCGAAAGGTCCTTAGAACAGAAAATGTTTGGGTTAGAAGAGATCTTAGAAAAGGGAATGTTAAAATGTCAGTGTTTCTAAGAATCTAGAATGTCAAAAGTGTGAGCGAACATAGAGCACACAGAGTCAGAATTGGCAGTATACAAGAACATCAGAATGCCAGAGTGGAAAAGAACTTAGAACACAGAAATCCAGAATTGGAAGGGTTCTAAGAACCTAGAACATCATTCCAAAAATAGAAGGTCAGAAATGGAATACAATTTAGAACATAGAAAGTCCCAATTGGAATGGTTTAAGGAATGTGGAATGTTAAAAAGAATAAAGGATGTAGAAAATGGAAGAAAATTTAGAACACGGAATGCCCAAATTGGAAGTGTTTGAAGAATGTAGAATTCTTCTGAGACCATAGAAGGTCAGAACAGAAAGAACCTTTAGAACACTGAAAGTCAGACTTGGAAGGGTTCTAAGAACAGAGAATGCTTCTAAGAATCTAGAATGTTGACGTGGAAGAAAAGGTAGACCCCTGAAAGTCAAAATTGGAAAGATTCTAAGAACACTGGATGTTGGAGCTGAAAGAAAATTTAGCAATTGGTGAGTCGGTATTGGTAGGTTTCCAAGGAATTAGCATTAGAGAAGTGAAAGTGAACAGAGCACACTGAACATAAGACTTGGAAAGTTTCTTAGAACATAGCATGTCAACGCTTTAAGAGAACGTAGGAAACTGAAAGTCAAAATGTGAATGGTTCTAGCTTATAGCAAGGTAAATTCAGAATGGATGAATGACTACAATATAAAGAAGGAAACTATAAGTAAATCAGGAGAACAAAGAATAGTATGCCTGTCAGATTTACGGGAATGTAAAGATTTTAAGACCAAGCAAGAGACAGAGAAGATAACAAAATATGAAGTGAATCATTGCGATTACATTAAATTAAAACATTTTTGTGCAAACAAAACCAATGAAACCAGACTTATGAGGGAAACAATACATGGGGATAAAGTTGTATAAAAATCCCATTAAGAAAGGTCTAATTAATCAAATTTACAAGGAGCTAAATAAATTATACAAAAAATTAAGCCATCTCCCAATCTATAAACTGGCAAGGGACATGAATAGGCAATTTTCAGATCAAGACATCAACACTTTCAATAAGGAAATGTATAGTTTTCTAAATCTCTTATAATAGAATAGAATTTAGAACACAGAAAGTCCCAATTGGAATGGTTTAAAGAATGTAGAATGTTAAAAAGAATAAAGAATGTTGGAAATGGAAGAAAATTTAGAACACGGAATGCCCGAATGGGAAGGGTTTGAAGAATGTAGAATGCTTCTAAGACCAAAGAAGGGCAGAACTGAAAGAACCTTTAGAACACTGACAGCCAGACTTGGAAGGGTTCTAAGAACAGAGAATGCTTCTAAGAATCTAGAATGTTGAAGTGGAAGAAAAGTTAGACCACTGAATGTCAAAATTAGAAAGATTCTAAGAACACTGTATATTGGATCTGAAAGAAAATTGAACATTTGGTGAGTCAGCATTGGTAGGGTTCCAAGGAATTAAGGTAGTAATAAAAAGTAAGGAAGTAAGGTTCCAAGCATTAGAGAAGTGAAAATGAACGGAGCACACTGAATATAAGACTTGGAAAATTCCTTAGAACGTAGCATGTCAAGGCTAGAAGAGAACTTCGGAAATTGAAAGTCAAAATGTGAATGGTTCTTGCTTACAGGAACCTAAATTCAGAATACATGAATGACTACAATATAAAGAAGCAAACTATAAGTAAACTAGGGGAACATAGAAGAGTATGCCTGTCAGAGTTACGGGAAACTAAAGATTTTAAGACCAAGCAAGAGATAGAGAAGATAACAAAATATAAAGTGAATGATTCTGATTACATTACATTAAAACATTTTTGTGCAAACAAAACCAATGCAACCGAACTTATTAGGGAAACAACAAATGGGGAATAAGCTATATAAAAAATCCTTCTAACAAAGGTCTAATTAATCAAATTTACAAGGAGCTAAATAATTTATACAAAAAAATTAAGCCATCACACAATCTATAAACTGGAAAGGGACATAAATAGGAAATTTTGAGATCAAGAAATCAAAACTTACAATAAACACATGTAAAGTGTCCTAAATCTCTCATAATTAGAGATACAGAAATCAAAATAACACTGAGGTACACATCGAGGAGATTAGCTAAAATGACATCAAAGATAAGTAATAAGTATGGGGGGGTGTGGCAATCTTGGGGCATTAGGTCATTGCTGGTGCAGTTGTGAGTAAATCCAATCATTCTGCATGGCAATTTGGACTCCTTTTGATCCAGTCATACGACTTCCAACATTATACCAAAAGAGATGATAGGGGAAAAGACGTGTACCAAAATATTTATAGCCACCCTCTGTGCGGAGGCTAAAAATTAGAAAATGAGTGGATGCCCTTCCACTGGAGAAGGTTAAACTTTTTGTGATATCTGTTAGTGATGAAATACTATTTTGCAAAAGGGAACAATAGACTGGGGGAATTCTATGTGAACAGGAATGAACTCTAGCAATTGATGCAAAGTGAAAGGAGCTGAACCAAGAGAACATTTGGCTATGTTGGGTGGGGGGGAAGAACGAGAATAATTTAGCCATGGGAAAAGCTTCAAACTTAATTAACTAAAAATTTTCAGTTCTAAAGAGAATTCAAATGTTCCTTAGAACATAGCATGCTAGGGCTAGAAGAGATCTTAGAAAAAGGAAAGTTAAAATGTCAGTGTTTCTAAGAACCTAGAATGTCAAGAGTGTGAACAAACATAGAGCACACAAAGTCAGAATTGGCAGTATACAAGAACATCAGAATGCCAGAGTGGAAAAGAACTTAGAACACAGAAATCCAGAATTGGAAGGGTTCTAAGAACCTAGAACATCATTCCAAAAATAGAAGGTCAGAAATGGAATACAATTTAGAACATAGAAAGTCCCAATTGGAATGGTTTAAGGAATGTAGAATGTTAAAAAGAATAAAGGATGTAGAAAATGGAAGAAAATTTAGAACACGGAATGCCCAAATTGGAAGTGTTTGAAGAATGTAGAATTCTTCTGAGACCATAGAAGGTCAGAACAGAAAGAACCTTTAGAACACTGAAAGTCAGACTTGGAAGGGTTCTAAGAACAGAGAATGCTTCTAAGAATCTAGAATGTTGACGTGGAAGAAAAGGTAGACCCCTGAAAGTCAAAATTGGAAAGATTCTAAGAACACTGGATGTTGGAGCTGAAAGAAAATTTAGCAATTGGTGAGTCAGTATTGGTAGGGTTCCAAGGAATTAGCATTAGAGAAATGAAAGTGAACAGAGCACACTGAACATAAGACTTGGAAAGTTTCTTAGAACATAGCATGTCAACGCTTTAAGAGAACGTAGGAAACTGAAAGTCAAAATGTGAATGGTTCTAGCTTACAGCAAGGTAAATTCAGAATGGATGAATGACTACAATATAAAGAAGGAAACTATAAGTAAATCAGGGGAACATAGAAGAGTATGCCTGTCAGATCTATGGGAAAGTAAAGATTTTAAGAGCAAGCAACAGATAGAGAAGATAACAAAATGTAAAGTGAACCATTGTGATTACATTAAATTAAAACATTTTTGTGCAAGCAAAACCAATGCAACCGAATTAATTAGAAAAACAATAATTGGGGATGAAGTACAAACAATCCCATTAAAAAAGGTCTAATTAATCAAATTTACAAGGTGCCAAATAATTTATACAAAAAATTAAGCCATCTCCTAATCTGTAAACTGTCAAGGGACATGAATAGGCAATTTTCAGATCAAGAAATCAAAATTTTCAATAAGCACATGTAAAGTATTCTAAATCTCTCTTAATAAGCTAAACAGAAATCAAAAAAATCGTGAGACACACATCGAGGAGGTCAGATAAAATGAAATCAAAGCTGAATAAAAAATGTGGGGGGCATTTGGCAAACTTGGGGCATTAGGGCAATACTGGTGGAGTTGTGAATTGATCTAACCATTCTGCTTGGCAATTTGGACTCCTTTTGATCCAGTCACAACAACTCTAGCTTTATACCGAAAGAGATAATAGGGCAAAAGATGTGTAAAATATATTTATAGCCACGCTCTCTGTAGTGGCTAAAAATTAGAAAATGAGAGGATGCCCATCCATTGCGGAAAGGTTAAACAAATTGTGGCAATGTTTGGTGATGGAATACTACTGTGCAGAACGGAATAATGGAATGGGGGAATTCTATGTGAACTGGAATGAACTCTAGCAATTGATGCAAAGTGAAAGGAGCTGAACCAAGAGAACATTTGGCTATGTTGGGTAGGGGGAAGAACCAGAATTATGTAGCTATGGGAAAAGATGCAAACATCATTAAATTTTTAGTTCTAAAGGGAATTCGAAAGGTCCTTAGAACAGAAAATGTTTGGGTTAGAAGAGATCTTAGAAAAGGGAATGTTAAAATGTCAGTGTTTCTAAGAATCTAGAATGTCAAAAGTGTGAGCGAACATAGAGCACACAGAGTCAGAATTGGCAGTATACAAGAACATCAGAATGCCAGAGTGGAAAAGAACTTAGAACACGGAAATCCAGAATTGGAAGGGTTCTAAGAACCTAGAACATCATTCCAAAAATAGAAGGTCAGAAATGGAATACAATTTAGAACATAGAAAGTCCCAATTGGAATGGTTTAAGGAATGTGGAATGTTAAAAAGAATAAAGGATGTAGAAAATGGAAGAAAATTTAGAACACGGAATGCCCAAATTGGAAGTGTTTGAAGAATGTAGAATTCTTCTGAGACCATAGAAGGTCAGAACAGAAAGAACCTTTAGAACACTGAAAGTCAGACTTGGAAGGGTTCTAAGAACAGAGAATGCTTCTAAGAATCTAGAATGTTGACGTGGAAGAAAAGGTAGACCCCTGAAAGTCAAAATTGGAAAGATTCTAAGAACACTGGATGTTGGAGCTGAAAGAAAATTTAGCAATTGATGAGTCAGTATTGGTAGGTTTCCAAGGAATTAGCATTAGAGAAGTGAAAGTGAACAGAGCACACTGAACATAAGACTTGGAAAGTTTCTTAGAACATAGCATGTCAACGCTTTAAGAGAACGTAGGAAACTGAAAGTCAAAATGTGAATGGTTCTAGCTTATAGCAAGGTAAATTCAGAATGGATGAATGACTACAATATAAAGAAGGAAACTATAAGTAAATCAGGAGAACAAAGAATAGTATGCCTGTCAGATTTACGGGAATGTAAAGATTTTAAGACCAAGCAAGAGACAGAGAAGATAACAAAATATGAAGTGAATCATTGCGATTACATTAAATTAAAACATTTTTGTGCAAACAAAACCAATGAAACCAGACTTATGAGGGAAACAATACATGGGGATAAAGTTGTATAAAAATCCCATTAAGAAAGGTCTAATTAATCAAATTTACAAGGAGCTAAATAAATTATACAAAAAATTAAGCCATCTCCCAATCTATAAACTGGCAAGGGACATGAATAGGCAATTTTCAGATCAAGACATCAACACTTTCAATAAGGAAATGTATAGTTTTCTAAATCTCTTATAATAGAATAGAATTTAGAACACAGAAAGTCCCAATTGGAATGGTTTAAAGAATGTAGAATGTTAAAAAGAATAAAGAATGTTGGAAATGGAAGAAAATTTAGAACACGGAATGCCCGAATGGGAAGGGTTTGAAGAATGTAGAATGCTTCTAAGACCAAAGAAGGGCAGAACTGAAAGAACCTTTAGAACACTGACAGCCAGACTTGGAAGGGTTCTAAGAACAGAGAATGCTTCTAAGAATCTAGAATGTTGAAGTGGAAGAAAAGTTAGACCACTGAATGTCAAAATTAGAAAGATTCTAAGAACACTGTATATTGGATCTGAAAGAAAATTTAACATTTGGTGAGTCAGCATTGGTAGGGTTCCAAGGAATTAAGGTAGTAATAAAAAGTAAGGAAGTAAGGTTCCAAGCATTAGAGAAGTGAAAATGAACGGAGCACACTGAATATAAGACTTGGAAAATTCCTTAGAACGTAGCATGTCAAGGCTAGAAGAGAACTTCGGAAATTGAAAGTCAAAATGTGAATGGTTCTTGCTTACAGGAACCTAAATTCAGAATACATGAATGACTACAATATAAAGAAGCAAACTATAAGTAAACTAGGGGAACATAGAAGAGTATGCCTGTCAGAGTTACGGGAAACTAAAGATTTTAAGACCAAGCAAGAGATAGAGAAGATAACAAAATATAAAGTGAATGATTCTGATTACATTACATTAAAACATTTTTGTGCAAACAAAACCAATGCAACCGAACTTATTAGGGAAACAACAAATGGGGAATAAGCTATATAAAAAATCCTTCTAACAAAGGTCTAATTAATCAAATTTACAAGGAGCTAAATAATTTATACAAAAAAATTAAGCCATCACACAATCTATAAACTGGAAAGGGACATAAATAGGAAATTTTGAGATCAAGAAATCAAAACTTACAATAAACACATGTAAAGTGTCCTAAATCTCTCATAATTAGAGATACAGAAATCAAAATAACACTGAGGTACACATCGAGGAGATTAGCTAAAATGACATCAAAGATAAGTAATAAGTATGGGGGGGTGTGGCAATCTTGGGGCATTAGGTCATTGCTGGTGCAGTTGTGAGTAAATCCAATCATTCTGCATGGCAATTTGGACTCCTTTTGATCCAGTCATACGACTTCCAACATTATACCAAAAGAGATGATAGGGGAAAAGACGTGTACCAAAATATTTATAGCCACCCTCTGTGCGGAGGCTAAAAATTAGAAAATGAGTGGATGCCCTTCCACTGGAGAAGGTTAAACTTTTTGTGATATCTGTTAGTGATGAAATACTATTTTGCAAAAGGGAACAATAGACTGGGGGAATTCTATGTGAACAGGAATGAACTCTAACAATTGATGCAAAGTGAAAGGAGCTGAACCAAGAGAACATTTGGCTATGTTGGGTGGGGGGGAAGAACGAGAATAATTTAGCCATGGGAAAAGCTTCAAACTTAATTAACTAAAAATTTTCAGTTCTAAAGAGAATTCAAATGTTCCTTAGAACATAGCATGCTAGGGCTAGAAGAGATCTTAGAAAAAGGAAAGTTAAAATGTCAGTGTTTCTAAGAACCTAGAATGTCAAGAGTGTGAACAAACATAGAGCACACACAGTCAGAATTGGCAGTATACAAGAACATCAGAATGCCAGAGTGGAAAAGAACTTAGAACACAGAAATCCAGAATTGGAAGGGTTCTAAGAACCTAGAACATCATTCCAAAAATAGAAGGTCAGAAATGGAATACAATTTAGAACATAGAAAGTCCCAATTGGAATGGTTTAAGGAATGTAGAATGTTAAAAAGAATAAAGGATGTAGAAAATGGAAGAAAATTTAGAACACGGAATGCCCAAATTGGAAGTGTTTGAAGAATGTAGAATTCTTCTGAGACCATAGAAGGTCAGAACAGAAAGAACCTTTAGAACACTGAAAGTCAGACTTGGAAGGGTTCTAAGAACAGAGAATGCTTCTAAGAATCTAGAATGTTGACGTGGAAGAAAAGGTAGACCCCTGAAAGTCAAAATTGGAAAGATTCTAAGAACACTGGATGTTGGAGCTGAAAGAAAATTTAGCAATTGGTGAGTCAGTATTGGTAGGGTTCCAAGGAATTAGCATTAGAGAAATGAAAGTGAACAGAGCACACTGAACATAAGACTTGGAAAGTTTCTTAGAACATAGCATGTCAATGCTTTAAGAGAACGTAGGAAACTGAAAGTCAAAATGTGAATGGTTCTAGCTTACAGCAAGGTAAATTCAGAATGGATGAATGACTACAATATAAAGAAGGAAACTATAAGTAAATCAGGGGAACATAGAAGAGTATGCCTGTCAGATCTATGGGAAAGTAAAGATTTTAAGAGCAAGCAACAGATAGAGAAGATAACAAAATGTAAAGTGAACCATTGTGATTCCATTAAATTAAAACATTTTTGTGCAAGCAAAACCAATGCAACCGAATTAATTAGAAAAACAATAATTGGGGATGAAGTACAAACAATCCCATTAAAAAAGGTCTAATTAATCAAATTTACAAGGTGCCAAATAATTTATACAAAAAATTAAGCCATCTCCTAATCTGTAAACTGTCAAGGGACATGAATAGGCAATTTTCAGATCAAGAAATCAAAATTTTCAATAAGCACATGTAAAGTATTCTAAATCTCTCTTAATAAGCTAAACAGAAATCAAAAAAATCGTGAGACACATCGAGGAGGTCAGATAAAATGAAATCAAAGCTGAATAAAAAATGTGGGGGGCATTTGGCAAACTTGGGGCATTAGGGCAATACTGGTGGAGTTGTGAATTGATCTAACCATTCTGCTTGGCAATTTGGACTCCTTTTGATCCAGTCACAACAACTCTAGCTTTATACCGAAAGAGATAATAGGGCAAAAGATGTGTAAAATATATTTATAGCCACGCTCTCTGTAGTGGCTAAAAATTAGAAAATGAGAGGATGCCCATACATTGCGGAAAGGTTAAACAAATTGTGGCAATGTTTGGTGATGGAATACTACTGTGCAGAACGGAATAATGGAATGGGGGAATTCTATGTGAACTGGAATGAACTCTAGCAATTGATGCAAAGTGAAAGGAGCTGAACCAAGAGAACATTTGGCTATGTTGGGTAGGGGGAAGAACCAGAATTATGTAGCTATGGGAAAAGATGCAAACATCATTAAATTTTTAGTTCTAAAGGGAATTCGAAAGGTCCTTAGAACAGAAAATGTTTGGGTTAGAAGAGATCTTAGAAAAGGGAATGTTAAAATGTCAGTGTTTCTAAGAATCTAGAATGTCAAAAGTGTGAGCGAACATAGAGCACACAGAGTCAGAATTGGCAGTATACAAGAACATCAGAATGCCAGAGTGGAAAAGAACTTAGAACACGGAAATCCAGAATTGGAAGGGTTCTAAGAACCTAGAACATCATTCCAAAAATAGAAGGTCAGAAATGGAATACAATTTAGAACATAGAAAGTCCCAATTGGAATGGTTTAAGGAATGTGGAATGTTAAAAAGAATAAAGGATGTAGAAAATGGAAGAAAATTTAGAACACGGAATGCCCAAATTGGAAGTGTTTGAAGAATGTAGAATTCTTCTGAGACCATAGAAGGTCAGAACAGAAAGAACCTTTAGAACACTGAAAGTCAGACTTGGAAGGGTTCTAAGAACAGAGAATGCTTCTAAGAATCTAGAATGTTGACGTGGAAGAAAAGGTAGACCCCTGAAAGTCAAAATTGGAAAGATTCTAAGAACACTGGATGTTGGAGCTGAAAGAAAATTTAGCAATTGGTGAGTCAGTATTGGTAGGTTTCCAAGGAATTAGCATTAGAGAAGTGAAAGTGAACAGAGCACACTGAACATAAGACTTGGAAAGTTTCTTAGAACATAGCATGTCAACGCTTTAAGAGAACGTAGGAAACTGAAAGTCAAAATGTGAATGGTTCTAGCTTATAGCAAGGTAAATTCAGAATGGATGAATGACTACAATATAAAGAAGGAAACTATAAGTAAATCAGGAGAACAAAGAAGAGTATGCCTGTCAGAGTTACGGGAAACTAAAGATTTTAAGACCAAGCAAGAGATAGAGAAGATAACAAAATATGAAGTGAATCATTGCGATTACATTAAATTAAAACATTTTTGTGCAAACAAAACCAATGAAACCAGACTTATGAGGGAAACAATACATGGGGATAAAGTTGTATAAAAATCCCATTAAGAAAGGTCTAATTAATCAAATTTACAAGGAGCTAAATAAATTATACAAAAAATTAAGCCATCTCCCAATCTATAAACTGGCAAGGGACATGAATAGGCAATTTTCAGATCAAGACATCAACACTTTCAATAAGGAAATGTATAGTTTTCTAAATCTCTTATAATAGAATAGAATTTAGAACACAGAAAGTCCCAATTGGAATGGTTTAAAGAATGTAGAATGTTAAAAAGAATAAAGAATGTTGGAAATGGAAGAAAATTTAGAACACGGAATGCCCGAATGGGAAGGGTTTGAAGAATGTAGAATGCTTCTAAGACCAAAGAAGGGCAGAACTGAAAGAACCTTTAGAACACTGACAGCCAGACTTGGAAGGGTTCTAAGAACAGAGAATGCTTCTAAGAATCTAGAATGTTGAAGTGGAAGAAAAGTTAGACCACTGAATGTCAAAATTAGAAAGATTCTAAGAACACTGTATATTGGATCTGAAAGAAAATTTAACATTTGGTGAGTCAGCATTGGTAGGGTTCCAAGGAATTAAGGTAGTAATAAAAAGTAAGGAAGTAAGGTTCCAAGCATTAGAGAAGTGAAAATGAACGGAGCACACTGAATATAAGACTTGGAAAATTCCTTAGAACGTAGCATGTCAAGGCTAGAAGAGAACTTCGGAAATTGAAAGTCAAAATGTGAATGGTTCTTGCTTACAGGAACCTAAATTCAGAATACATGAATGACTACAATATAAAGAAGCAAACTATAAGTAAACTAGGGGAACATAGAAGAGTATGCCTGTCAGAGTTACGGGAAACTAAAGATTTTAAGACCAAGCAAGAGATAGAGAAGATAACAAAATATAAAGTGAATGATTCTGATTACATTACATTAAAACATTTTTGTGCAAACAAAACCAATGCAACCGAACTTATTAGGGAAACAACAAATGGGGAATAAGCTATATAAAAAATCCTTCTAACAAAGGTCTAATTAATCAAATTTACAAGGAGCTAAATAATTTATACAAAAAAATTAAGCCATCACACAATCTATAAACTGGAAAGGGACATAAATAGGAAATTTTGAGATCAAGAAATCAAAACTTACAATAAACACATGTAAAGTGTCCTAAATCTCTCATAATTAGAGATACAGAAATCAAAATAACACTGAGGTACACATCGAGGAGATTAGCTAAAATGACATCAAAGATAAGTAATAAGTATGGGGGGGTGTGGCAATCTTGGGGCATTAGGTCATTGCTGGTGCAGTTGTGAGTAAATCCAATCATTCTGCATGGCAATTTGGACTCCTTTTGATCCAGTCATACGACTTCCAACATTATACCAAAAGAGATGATAGGGGAAAAGACGTGTACCAAAATATTTATAGCCACCCTCTGTGCGGAGGCTAAAAATTAGAAAATGAGTGGATGCCCTTCCACTGGAGAAGGTTAAACTTTTTGTGATATCTGTTAGTGATGAAATACTATTTTGCAAAAGGGAACAATAGACTGGGGGAATTCTATGTGAACAGGAATGAACTCTAGCAATTGATGCAAAGTGAAAGGAGCTGAACCAAGAGAACATTTGGCTATGTTGGGTGGGGGGGAAGAACGAGAATAATTTAGCCATGGGAAAAGCTTCAAACTTAATTAACTAAAAATTTTCAGTTCTAAAGAGAATTCAAATGTTCCTTAGAACATAGCATGCTAGGGCTAGAAGAGATCTTAGAAAAAGGAAAGTTAAAATGTCAGTGTTTCTAAGAACCTAGAATGTCAAGAGTGTGAACAAACATAGAGTACACAAAGTCAGAATTGGCAGTATACAAGAACATCAGAATGCCAGAGTGGAAAAGAACTTAGAACACAGAAATCCAGAATTGGAAGGGTTCTAAGAACCTAGAACATCATTCCAAAAATAGAAGGTCAGAAATGGAATACAATTTAGAACATAGAAAGTCCCAATTGGAATGGTTTAAGGAATGTAGAATGTTAAAAAGAATAAAGGATGTAGAAAATGGAAGAAAATTTAGAACACGGAATGCCCAAATTGGAAGTGTTTGAAGAATGTAGAATTCTTCTGAGACCATAGAAGGTCAGAACAGAAAGAACCTTTAGAACACTGAAAGTCAGACTTGGAAGGGTTCTAAGAACAGAGAATGCTTCTAAGAATCTAGAATGTTGACGTGGAAGAAAAGGTAGACCCCTGAAAGTCAAAATTGGAAAGATTCTAAGAACACTGGATGTTGGAGCTGAAAGAAAATTTAGCAATTGGTGAGTCAGTATTGGTAGGGTTCCAAGGAATTAGCATTGGAGAAATGAAAGTGAACAGAGCACACTGAACATAAGACTTGGAAAGTTTCTTAGAACATAGCATGTCAACGCTTTAAGAGAACGTAGGAAACTGAAAGTCAAAATGTGAATGGTTCTAGCTTACAGCAAGGTAAATTCAGAATGGATGAATGACTACAATATAAAGAAGGAAACTATAAGTAAATCAGGGGAACATAGAAGAGTATGCCTGTCAGATCTATGGGAAAATAAAGATTTTAAGAGCAAGCAACAGATAGAGAAGATAACAAAATGTAAAGTGAACCATTGTGATTCCATTAAATTAAAACATTTTTGTGCAAGCAAAACCAATGCAACCGAATTAATTAGAAAAACAATAATTGGGGATGAAGTACAAACAATCCCATTAAAAAAGGTCTAATTAATCAAATTTACAAGGTGCCAAATAATTTATACAAAAAATTAAGCCATCTCCTAATCTGTAAACTGTCAAGGGACATGAATAGGCAATTTTCAGATCAAGAAATCAAAATTTTCAATAAGCACATGTAAAGTATTCTAAATCTCTCTTAATAAGCTAAACAGAAATCAAAAAAATCGTGAGACACACATCGAGGAGGTCAGATAAAATGAAATCAAAGCTGAATAAAAAATGTGGGGGGCATTTGGCAAACTTGGGGCATTAGGGCAATACTGGTGGAGTTGTGAATTGATCTAACCATTCTGCTTGGCAATTTGGACTCCTTTTGATCCAGTCACAACAACTCTAGCTTTATACCGAAAGAGATAATAGGGCAAAAGATGTGTAAAATATATTTATAGCCACGCTCTCTGTAGTGGCTAAAAATTAGAAAATGAGAGGATGCCCATCCATTGCGGAAAGGTTAAACAAATTGTGGCAATGTTTGGTGATGGAATACTACTGTGCAGAACGGAATAATGGAATGGGGGAATTCTATGTGAACTGGAATGAACTCTAGCAATTGATGCAAAGTGAAAGGAGCTGAACCAAGAGAACATTTGGCTATGTTGGGTAGGGGGAAGAACCAGAATTATGTAGCTATGGGAAAAGATGCAAACATCATTAAATTTTTAGTTCTAAAGGGAATTCGAAAGGTCCTTAGAACAGAAAATGTTTGGGTTAGAAGAGATCTTAGAAAAGGGAATGTTAAAATGTCAGTGTTTCTAAGAATCTAGAATGTCAAAAGTGTGAGCGAACATAGAGCACACAGAGTCAGAATTGGCAGTATACAAGAACATCAGAATGCCAGAGTGGAAAAGAACTTAGAACACGGAAATCCAGAATTGGAAGGGTTCTAAGAACCTAGAACATCATTCCAAAAATAGAAGGTCAGAAATGGAATACAATTTAGAACATAGAAAGTCCCAATTGGAATGGTTTAAGGAATGTGGAATGTTAAAAAGAATAAAGGATGTAGAAAATGGAAGAAAATTTAGAACACGGAATGCCCAAATTGGAAGTGTTTGAAGAATGTAGAATTCTTCTGAGACCATAGAAGGTCAGAACAGAAAGAACCTTTAGAACACTGAAAGTCAGACTTGGAAGGGTTCTAAGAACAGAGAATGCTTCTAAGAATCTAGAATGTTGACGTGGAAGAAAAGGTAGACCCCTGAAAGTCAAAATTGGAAAGATTCTAAGAACACTGGATGTTGGAGCTGAAAGAAAATTTAGCAATTGGTGAGTCGGTATTGGTAGGTTTCCAAGGAATTAGCATTAGAGAAGTGAAAGTGAACAGAGCACACTGAACATAAGACTTGGAAAGTTTCTTAGAACATAGCATGTCAACGCTTTAAGAGAACGTAGGAAACTGAAAGTCAAAATGTGAATGGTTCTAGCTTATAGCAAGGTAAATTCAGAATGGATGAATGACTACAATATAAAGAAGGAAACTATAAGTAAATCAGGAGAACAAAGAATAGTATGCCTGTCAGATTTACGGGAAAGTAAAGATTTTAAGACCAAGCAAGAGACAGAGAAGATAACAAAATATGAAGTGAATCATTGCGATTACATTAAATTAAAACATTTTTGTGCAAACAAAACCAATGAAACCAGACTTATGAGGGAAACAATACATGGGGATAAAGTTGTATAAAAATCCCATTAAGAAAGGTCTAATTAATCAAATTTACAAGGAGCTAAATAAATTATACAAAAAATTAAGCCATCTCCCAATCTATAAACTGGCAAGGGACATGAATAGGCAATTTTCAGATCAAGACATCAACACTTTCAATAAGGAAATGTATAGTTTTCTAAATCTCTTATAATAGAATAGAATTTAGAACACAGAAAGTCCCAATTGGAATGGTTTAAAGAATGTAGAATGTTAAAAAGAATAAAGAATGTTGGAAATGGAAGAAAATTTAGAACACGGAATGCCCGAATGGGAAGGGTTTGAAGAATGTAGAATGCTTCTAAGACCAAAGAAGGGCAGAACTGAAAGAACCTTTAGAACACTGACAGCCAGACTTGGAAGGGTTCTAAGAACAGAGAATGCTTCTAAGAATCTAGAATGTTGAAGTGGAAGAAAAGTTAGACCACTGAATGTCAAAATTAGAAAGATTCTAAGAACACTGTATATTGGATCTGAAAGAAAATTTAACATTTGGTGAGTCAGCATTGGTAGGGTTCCAAGGAATTAAGGTAGTAATAAAAAGTAAGGAAGTAAGGTTCCAAGCATTAGAGAAGTGAAAATGAACGGAGCACACTGAATATAAGACTTGGAAAATTCCTTAGAACGTAGCATGTCAAGGCTAGAAGAGAACTTCGGAAATTGAAAGTCAAAATGTGAATGGTTCTTGCTTACAGGAACCTAAATTCAGAATACATGAATGACTACAATATAAAGAAGCAAACTATAAGTAAACTAGGGGAACATAGAAGAGTATGCCTGTCAGAGTTACGGGAAACTAAAGATTTTAAGACCAAGCAAGAGATAGAGAAGATAACAAAATATAAAGTGAATGATTCTGATTACATTACATTAAAACATTTTTGTGCAAACAAAACCAATGCAACCGAACTTATTAGGGAAACAACAAATGGGGAATAAGCTATATAAAAAATCCTTCTAACAAAGGTCTAATTAATCAAATTTACAAGGAGCTAAATAATTTATACAAAAAAATTAAGCCATCACACAATCTATAAACTGGAAAGGGACATAAATAGGAAATTTTGAGATCAAGAAATCAAAACTTACAATAAACACATGTAAAGTGTCCTAAATCTCTCATAATTAGAGATACAGAAATCAAAATAACACTGAGGTACACATCGAGGAGATTAGCTAAAATGACATCAAAGATAAGTAATAAGTATGGGGGGGTGTGGCAATCTTGGGGCATTAGGTCATTGCTGGTGCAGTTGTGAGTAAATCCAATCATTCTGCATGGCAATTTGGACTCCTTTTGATCCAGTCATACGACTTCCAACATTATACCAAAAGAGATGATAGGGGAAAAGACGTGTACCAAAATATTTATAGCCACCCTCTGTGCGGAGGCTAAAAATTAGAAAATGAGTGGATGCCCTTCCACTGGAGAAGGTTAAACTTTTTGTGATATCTGTTAGTGATGAAATACTATTTTGCAAAAGGGAACAATAGACTGGGGGAATTCTATGTGAACAGGAATGAACTCTAGCAATTGATGCAAAGTGAAAGGAGCTGAACCAAGAGAACATTTGGCTATGTTGGGTGGGGGGGAAGAACGAGAATAATTTAGCCATGGGAAAAGCTTCAAACTTAATTAACTAAAAATTTTCAGTTCTAAAGAGAATTCAAATGTTCCTTAGAACATAGCATGCTAGGGCTAGAAGAGATCTTAGAAAAAGGAAAGTTAAAATGTCAGTGTTTCTAAGAACCTAGAATGTCAAGAGTGTGAACAAACATAGAGCACACAAAGTCAGAATTGGCAGTATACAAGAACATCAGAATGCCAGAGTGGAAAAGAACTTAGAACACAGAAATCCAGAATTGGAAGGGTTCTAAGAACCTAGAACATCATTCCAAAAATAGAAGGTCAGAAATGGAATACAATTTAGAACATAGAAAGTCCCAATTGGAATGGTTTAAGGAATGTAGAATGTTAAAAAGAATAAAGGATGTAGAAAATGGAAGAAAATTTAGAACACGGAATGCCCAAATTGGAAGTGTTTGAAGAATGTAGAATTCTTCTGAGACCATAGAAGGTCAGAACAGAAAGAACCTTTAGAACACTGAAAGTCAGACTTGGAAGGGTTCTAAGAACAGAGAATGCTTCTAAGAATCTAGAATGTTGACGTGGAAGAAAAGGTAGACCCCTGAAAGTCAAAATTGGAAAGATTCTAAGAACACTGGATGTTGGAGCTGAAAGAAAATTTAGCAATTGGTGAGTCAGTATTGGTAGGGTTCCAAGGAATTAGCATTAGAGAAATGAAAGTGAACAGAGCACACTGAACATAAGACTTGGAAAGTTTCTTAGAACATAGCATGTCAACGCTTTAAGAGAACGTAGGAAACTGAAAGTCAAAATGTGAATGGTTCTAGCTTACAGCAAGGTAAATTCAGAATGGATGAATGACTACAATATAAAGAAGGAAACTATAAGTAAATCAGGGGAACATAGAAGAGTATGCCTGTCAGATCTATGGGAAAGTAAAGATTTTAAGAGCAAGCAACAGATAGAGAAGATAACAAAATGTAAAGTGAACCATTGTGATTCCATTAAATTAAAACATTTTTGTGCAAGCAAAACCAATGCAACCGAATTAATTAGAAAAACAATAATTGGGGATGAAGTACAAACAATCCCATTAAAAAAGGTCTAATTAATCAAATTTACAAGGTGCCAAATAATTTATACAAAAAATTAAGCCATCTCCTAATCTGTAAACTGTCAAGGGACATGAATAGGCAATTTTCAGATCAAGAAATCAAAATTTTCAATAAGCACATGTAAAGTATTCTAAATCTCTCTTAATAAGCTAAACAGAAATCAAAAAAATCGTGAGACACACATCGAGGAGGTCAGATAAAATGAAATCAAAGCTGAATAAAAAATGTGGGGGGCATTTGGCAAACTTGGGGCATTAGGGCAATACTGGTGGAGTTGTGAATTGATCTAACCATTCTGCTTGGCAATTTGGACTCCTTTTGATCCAGTCACAACAACTCTAGCTTTATACCGAAAGAGATAATAGGGCAAAAGATGTGTAAAATATATTTATAGCCACGCTCTCTGTAGTGGCTAAAAATTAGAAAATGAGAGGATGCCCATCCATTGCGGAAAGGTTAAACAAATTGTGGCAATGTTTGGTGATGGAATACTACTGTGCAGAACGGAATAATGGAATGGGGGAATTCTATGTGAACTGGAATGAACTCTAGCAATTGATGCAAAGTGAAAGGAGCTGAACCAAGAGAACATTTGGCTATGTTGGGTAGGGGGAAGAACCAGAATTATGTAGCTATGGGAAAAGATGCAAACATCATTAAATTTTTAGTTCTAAAGGGAATTCGAAAGGTCCTTAGAACAGAAAATGTTTGGGTTAGAAGAGATCTTAGAAAAGGGAATGTTAAAATGTCAGTGTTTCTAAGAATCTAGAATGTCAAAAGTGTGAGCGAACATAGAGCACACAGAGTCAGAATTGGCAGTATACAAGAACATCAGAATGCCAGAGTGGAAAAGAACTTAGAACACGGAAATCCAGAATTGGAAGGGTTCTAAGAACCTAGAACATCATTCCAAAAATAGAAGGTCAGAAATGGAATACAATTTAGAACATAGAAAGTCCCAATTGGAATGGTTTAAGGAATGTGGAATGTTAAAAAGAATAAAGGATGTAGAAAATGGAAGAAAATTTAGAACACGGAATGCCCAAATTGGAAGTGTTTGAAGAATGTAGAATTCTTCTGAGACCATAGAAGGTCAGAACAGAAAGAACCTTTAGAACACTGAAAGTCAGACTTGGAAGGGTTCTAAGAACAGAGAATGCTTCTAAGAATCTAGAATGTTGACGTGGAAGAAAAGGTAGACCCCTGAAAGTCAAAATTGGAAAGATTCTAAGAACACTGGATGTTGGAGCTGAAAGAAAATTTAGCAATTGATGAGTCAGTATTGGTAGGTTTCCAAGGAATTAGCATTAGAGAAGTGAAAGTGAACAGAGCACACTGAACATAAGACTTGGAAAGTTTCTTAGAACATAGCATGTCAACGCTTTAAGAGAACATAGGAAACTGAAAGTCAAAATGTGAATGGTTCTAGCTTATAGCAAGGTAAATTCAGAATGGATGAATGACTACAATATAAAGAAGGAAACTATAAGTAAATCAGGAGAACAAAGAATAGTATGCCTGTCAGATTTACGGGAATGTAAAGATTTTAAGACCAAGCAAGAGACAGAGAAGATAACAAAATATGAAGTGAATCATTGCGATTACATTAAATTAAAACATTTTTGTGCAAACAAAACCAATGAAACCAGACTTATGAGGGAAACAATACATGGGGATAAAGTTGTATAAAAATCCCATTAAGAAAGGTCTAATTAATCAAATTTACAAGGAGCTAAATAAATTATACAAAAAATTAAGCCATCTCCCAATCTATAAACTGGCAAGGGACATGAATAGGCAATTTTCAGATCAAGACATCAACACTTTCAATAAGGAAATGTATAGTTTTCTAAATCTCTTATAATAGAATAGAATTTAGAACACAGAAAGTCCCAATTGGAATGGTTTAAAGAATGTAGAATGTTAAAAAGAATAAAGAATGTTGGAAATGGAAGAAAATTTAGAACACGGAATGCCCGAATGGGAAGGGTTTGAAGAATGTAGAATGCTTCTAAGACCAAAGAAGGGCAGAACTGAAAGAACCTTTAGAACACTGACAGCCAGACTTGGAAGGGTTCTAAGAACAGAGAATGCTTCTAAGAATCTAGAATGTTGAAGTGGAAGAAAAGTTAGACCACTGAATGTCAAAATTAGAAAGATTCTAAGAACACTGTATATTGGATCTGAAAGAAAATTTAACATTTGGTGAGTCAGCATTGGTAGGGTTCCAAGGAATTAAGGTAGTAATAAAAAGTAAGGAAGTAAGGTTCCAAGCATTAGAGAAGTGAAAATGAACGGAGCACACTGAATATAAGACTTGGAAAATTCCTTAGAACGTAGCATGTCAAGGCTAGAAGAGAACTTCGGAAATTGAAAGTCAAAATGTGAATGGTTCTTGCTTACAGGAACCTAAATTCAGAATACATGAATGACTACAATATAAAGAAGCAAACTATAAGTAAACTAGGGGAACATAGAAGAGTATGCCTGTCAGAGTTACGGGAAACTAAAGATTTTAAGACCAAGCAAGAGATAGAGAAGATAACAAAATATAAAGTGAATGATTCTGATTACATTACATTAAAACATTTTTGTGCAAACAAAACCAATGCAACCGAACTTATTAGGGAAACAACAAATGGGGAATAAGCTATATAAAAAATCCTTCTAACAAAGGTCTAATTAATCAAATTTACAAGGAGCTAAATAATTTATACAAAAAAATTAAGCCATCACACAATCTATAAACTGGAAAGGGACATAAATAGGAAATTTTGAGATCAAGAAATCAAAACTTACAATAAACACATGTAAAGTGTCCTAAATCTCTCATAATTAGAGATACAGAAATCAAAATAACACTGAGGTACACATCGAGGAGATTAGCTAAAATGACATCAAAGATAAGTAATAAGTATGGGGGGGTGTGGCAATCTTGGGGCATTAGGTCATTGCTGGTGCAGTTGTGAGTAAATCCAATCATTCTGCATGGCAATTTGGACTCCTTTTGATCCAGTCATACGACTTCCAACATTATACCAAAAGAGATGATAGGGGAAAAGACGTGTACCAAAATATTTATAGCCACCCTCTGTGCGGAGGCTAAAAATTAGAAAATGAGTGGATGCCCTTCCACTGGAGAAGGTTAAACTTTTTGTGATATCTGTTAGTGATGAAATACTATTTTGCAAAAGGGAACAATAGACTGGGGGAATTCTATGTGAACAGGAATGAACTCTAGCAATTGATGCAAAGTGAAAGGAGCTGAACCAAGAGAACATTTGGCTATGTTGGGTGGGGGGGAAGAACGAGAATAATTTAGCCATGGGAAAAGCTTCAAACTTAATTAACTAAAAATTTTCAGTTCTAAAGAGAATTCAAATGTTCCTTAGAACATAGCATGCTAGGGCTAGAAGAGATCTTAGAAAAAGGAAAGTTAAAATGTCAGTGTTTCTAAGAACCTAGAATGTCAAGAGTGTGAACAAACATAGAGCACACAAAGTCAGAATTGGCAGTATACAAGAACATCAGAATGCCAGAGTGGAAAAGAACTTAGAACACAGAAATCCAGAATTGGAAGGGTTCTAAGAACCTAGAACATCATTCCAAAAATAGAAGGTCAGAAATGGAATACAATTTAGAACATAGAAAGTCCCAATTGGAATGGTTTAAGGAATGTAGAATGTTAAAAAGAATAAAGGATGTAGAAAATGGAAGAAAATTTAGAACACGGAATGCCCAAATTGGAAGTGTTTGAAGAATGTAGAATTCTTCTGAGACCATAGAAGGTCAGAACAGAAAGAACCTTTAGAACACTGAAAGTCAGACTTGGAAGGGTTCTAAGAACAGAGAATGCTTCTAAGAATCTAGAATGTTGACGTGGAAGAAAAGGTAGACCCCTGAAAGTCAAAATTGGAAAGATTCTAAGAACACTGGATGTTGGAGCTGAAAGAAAATTTAGCAATTGGTGAGTCAGTATTGGTAGGGTTCCAAGGAATTAGCATTAGAGAAATGAAAGTGAACAGAGCACACTGAACATAAGACTTGGAAAGTTTCTTAGAACATAGCATGTCAATGCTTTAAGAGAACGTAGGAAACTGAAAGTCAAAATGTGAATGGTTCTAGCTTACAGCAAGGTAAATTCAGAATGGATGAATGACTACAATATAAAGAAGGAAACTATAAGTAAATCAGGGGAACATAGAAGAGTATGCCTGTCAGATCTATGGGAAAGTAAAGATTTTAAGAGCAAGCAACAGATAGAGAAGATAACAAAATGTAAAGTGAACCATTGTGATTCCATTAAATTAAAACATTTTTGTGCAAGCAAAACCAATGCAACCGAATTAATTAGAAAAACAATAATTGGGGATGAAGTACAAACAATCCCATTAAAAAAGGTCTAATTAATCAAATTTACAAGGTGCCAAATAATTTATACAAAAAATTAAGCCATCTCCTAATCTGTAAACTGTCAAGGGACATGAATAGGCAATTTTCAGATCAAGAAATCAAAATTTTCAATAAGCACATGTAAAGTATTCTAAATCTCTCTTAATAAGCTAAACAGAAATCAAAAAAATCGTGAGACACACATCGAGGAGGTCAGATAAAATGAAATCAAAGCTGAATAAAAAATGTGGGGGGCATTTGGCAAACTTGGGGCATTAGGGCAATACTGGTGGAGTTGTGAATTGATCTAACCATTCTGCTTGGCAATTTGGACTCCTTTTGATCCAGTCACAACAACTCTAGCTTTATACCGAAAGAGATAATAGGGCAAAAGATGTGTAAAATATATTTATAGCCACGCTCTCTGTAGTGGCTAAAAATTAGAAAATGAGAGGATGCCCATCCATTGCGGAAAGGTTAAACAAATTGTGGCAATGTTTGGTGATGGAATACTACTGTGCAGAACGGAATAATGGAATGGGGGAATTCTATGTGAACTGGAATGAACTCTAGCAATTGATGCAAAGTGAAAGGAGCTGAACCAAGAGAACATTTGGCTATGTTGGGTAGGGGGAAGAACCAGAATTATGTAGCTATGGGAAAAGATGCAAACATCATTAAATTTTTAGTTCTAAAGGGAATTCGAAAGGTCCTTAGAACAGAAAATGTTTGGGTTAGAAGAGATCTTAGAAAAGGGAATGTTAAAATGTCAGTGTTTCTAAGAATCTAGAATGTCAAAAGTGTGAGCGAACATAGAGCACACAGAGTCAGAATTGGCAGTATACAAGAACATCAGAATGCCAGAGTGGAAAAGAACTTAGAACACGGAAATCCAGAATTGGAAGGGTTCTAAGAACCTAGAACATCATTCCAAAAATAGAAGGTCAGAAATGGAATACAATTTAGAACATAGAAAGTCCCAATTGGAATGGTTTAAGGAATGTGGAATGTTAAAAAGAATAAAGGATGTAGAAAATGGAAGAAAATTTAGAACACGGAATGCCCAAATTGGAAGTGTTTGAAGAATGTAGAATTCTTCTGAGACCATAGAAGGTCAGAACAGAAAGAACCTTTAGAACACTGAAAGTCAGACTTGGAAGGGTTCTAAGAACAGAGAATGCTTCTAAGAATCTAGAATGTTGACGTGGAAGAAAAGGTAGACCCCTGAAAGTCAAAATTGGAAAGATTCTAAGAACACTGGATGTTGGAGCTGAAAGAAAATTTAGCAATTGGTGAGTCAGTATTGGTAGGTTTCCAAGGAATTAGCATTAGAGAAGTGAAAGTGAACAGAGCACACTGAACATAAGACTTGGAAAGTTTCTTAGAACATAGCATGTCAACGCTTTAAGAGAACGTAGGAAACTGAAAGTCAAAATGTGAATGGTTCTAGCTTATAGCAAGGTAAATTCAGAATGGATGAATGACTACAATATAAAGAAGGAAACTATAAGTAAATCAGGAGAACAAAGAATAGTATGCCTGTCAGATTTACGGGAATGTAAAGATTTTAAGACCAAGCAAGAGACAGAGAAGATAACAAAATATGAAGTGAATCATTGCGATTACATTAAATTAAAACATTTTTGTGCAAACAAAACCAATGAAACCAGACTTATGAGGGAAACAATACATGGGGATAAAGTTGTATAAAAATCCCATTAAGAAAGGTCTAATTAATCAAATTTACAAGGAGCTAAATAAATTATACAAAAAATTAAGCCATCTCCCAATCTATAAACTGGCAAGGGACATGAATAGGCAATTTTCAGATCAAGACATCAACACTTTCAATAAGGAAATGTATAGTTTTCTAAATCTCTTATAATAGAATAGAATTTAGAACACAGAAAGTCCCAATTGGAATGGTTTAAAGAATGTAGAATGTTAAAAAGAATAAAGAATGTTGGAAATGGAAGAAAATTTAGAACACGGAATGCCCGAATGGGAAGGGTTTGAAGAATGTAGAATGCTTCTAAGACCAAAGAAGGGCAGAACTGAAAGAACCTTTAGAACACTGACAGCCAGACTTGGAAGGGTTCTAAGAACAGAGAATGCTTCTAAGAATCTAGAATGTTGAAGTGGAAGAAAAGTTAGACCACTGAATGTCAAAATTAGAAAGATTCTAAGAACACTGTATATTGGATCTGAAAGAAAATTTAACATTTGGTGAGTCAGCATTGGTAGGGTTCCAAGGAATTAAGGTAGTAATAAAAAGTAAGGAAGTAAGGTTCCAAGCATTAGAGAAGTGAAAATGAACGGAGCACACTGAATATAAGACTTGGAAAATTCCTTAGAACGTAGCATGTCAAGGCTAGAAGAGAACTTCGGAAATTGAAAGTCAAAATGTGAATGGTTCTTGCTTACAGGAACCTAAATTCAGAATACATGAATGACTACAATATAAAGAAGCAAACTATAAGTAAACTAGGGGAACATAGAAGAGTATGCCTGTCAGAGTTACGGGAAACTAAAGATTTTAAGACCAAGCAAGAGATAGAGAAGATAACAAAATATAAAGTGAATGATTCTGATTACATTACATTAAAACATTTTTGTGCAAACAAAACCAATGCAACCGAACTTATTAGGGAAACAACAAATGGGGAATAAGCTATATAAAAAATCCTTCTAACAAAGGTCTAATTAATCAAATTTACAAGGAGCTAAATAATTTATACAAAAAAATTAAGCCATCACACAATCTATAAACTGGAAAGGGACATAAATAGGAAATTTTGAGATCAAGAAATCAAAACTTACAATAAACACATGTAAAGTGTCCTAAATCTCTCATAATTAGAGATACAGAAATCAAAATAACACTGAGGTACACATCGAGGAGATTAGCTAAAATGACATCAAAGATAAGTAATAAGTATGGGGGGGTGTGGCAATCTTGGGGCATTAGGTCATTGCTGGTGCAGTTGTGAGTAAATCCAATCATTCTGCATGGCAATTTGGACTCCTTTTGATCCAGTCATACGACTTCCAACATTATACCAAAAGAGATGATAGGGGAAAAGACGTGTACCAAAATATTTATAGCCACCCTCTGTGCGGAGGCTAAAAATTAGAAAATGAGTGGATGCCCTTCCACTGGAGAAGGTTAAACTTTTTGTGATATCTGTTAGTGATGAAATACTATTTTGCAAAAGGGAACAATAGACTGGGGGAATTCTATGTGAACAGGAATGAACTCTAGCAATTGATGCAAAGTGAAAGGAGCTGAACCAAGAGAACATTTGGCTATGTTGGGTGGGGGGGAAGAACGAGAATAATTTAGCCATGGGAAAAGCTTCAAACTTAATTAACTAAAAATTTTCAGTTCTAAAGAGAATTCAAATGTTCCTTAGAACATAGCATGCTAGGGCTAGAAGAGATCTTAGAAAAAGGAAAGTTAAAATGTCAGTGTTTCTAAGAACCTAGAATGTCAAGAGTGTGAACAAACATAGAGCACACAAAGTCAGAATTGGCAGTATACAAGAACATCAGAATGCCAGAGTGGAAAAGAACTTAGAACACAGAAATCCAGAATTGGAAGGGTTCTAAGAACCTAGAACATCATTCCAAAAATAGAAGGTCAGAAATGGAATACAATTTAGAACATAGAAAGTCCCAATTGGAATGGTTTAAGGAATGTGGAATGTTAAAAAGAATAAAGGATGTAGAAAATGGAAGAAAATTTAGAACACGGAATGCCCAAATTGGAAGTGTTTGAAGAATGTAGAATTCTTCTGAGACCATAGAAGGTCAGAACAGAAAGAACCTTTAGAACACTGAAAGTCAGACTTGGAAGGGTTCTAAGAACAGAGAATGCTTCTAAGAATCTAGAATGTTGACGTGGAAGAAAAGGTAGACCCCTGAAAGTCAAAATTGAAAGGATTCTAAGAACACTGGATGTTGGAGCTGAAAGAAAATTTAGCAATTGGTGAGTCAGAATTGGTAGGGTTCTAAGGAATTAGCATTAGAGAAGTGAAAGTGAAAGGAGCACACTGAACATAAGACTTGTAAGTTTCTTAGAACATAACATGTCAACGCTTTAAGAGAATGTAGGAAACTGAAAGTCAAAATGTGAATGGTTCTGGCTTACAGCAAGGTAAATTCAGAATGGATGAATGACTACAATATAAAGAAGGAAACTATAAGTAAATCAGGGGAACATAGAAGAGTATGCCTGTCAGATCTATGGGAAAGTAAAGATTTTAAGAGCAAGCAACAGATAGAGAAGATAACAAAATATAAAGTGAACCATTGTGATTACATTAAATTAAAATATTTTTGTGCAAGCAAAACCAATGCAACCGAATTAATTAGAAAAACAATAATTGGGGATGAAGTACAAACAATCCCATTTAAAAAAGGTCTAATTAATCAAATTTACAAGGTGCCAAATAATTTATACAAAAAATTAAGCCATCTCCTAATCTGTAAACTGTCAAGGGACATGAATAGGCAATTTTCAGATCAAGAAATCAAAATTTTCAATAAGCACATGTAAAGTATTCTAAATCTCTCTTAATAAGCTAAACAGAAATCAAAAAAATCGTGAGACACACATCGAGGAGGTCAGATAAAATGAAATCAAAGCTGAATAAAAAATGTGGGGGGCATTTGGCAAACTTGGGGCATTAGGGCAATACTGGTGGAGTTGTGAATTGATCTAACCATTCTGCTTGGCAATTTGGACTCCTTTTGATCCAGTCACAACAACTCTAGCTTTATACCGAAAGAGATAATAGGGCAAAAGATGTGTAAAATATATTTATAGCCACGCTCTCTGTAGTGGCTAAAAATTAGAAAATGAGAGGATGCCCATCCATTGCGGAAAGGTTAAACAAATTGTGGCAATGTTTGGTGATGGAATACTACTGTGCAGAACGGAATAATGGAATGGGGGAATTCTATGTGAACTGGAATGAACTCTAGCAATTGATGCAAAGTGAAAGGAGCTGAACCAAGAGAACATTTGGCTATGTTGGGTAGGGGGAAGAACCAGAATTATGTAGCTATGGGAAAAGATGCAAACATCATTAAATTTTTAGTTCTAAAGGGAATTCGAAAGGTCCTTAGAACAGAAAATGTTTGGGTTAGAAGAGATCTTAGAAAAGGGAATGTTAAAATGTCAGTGTTTCTAAGAATCTAGAATGTCAAAAGTGTGAGCGAACATAGAGCACACAGAGTCAGAATTGGCAGTATACAAGAACATCAGAATGCCAGAGTGGAAAAGAACTTAGAACACGGAAATCCAGAATTGGAAGGGTTCTAAGAACCTAGAACATCATTCCAAAAATAGAAGGTCAGAAATGGAATACAATTTAGAACATAGAAAGTCCCAATTGGAATGGTTTAAGGAATGTGGAATGTTAAAAAGAATAAAGGATGTAGAAAATGGAAGAAAATTTAGAACACGGAATGCCCAAATTGGAAGTGTTTGAAGAATGTAGAATTCTTCTGAGACCATAGAAGGTCAGAACAGAAAGAACCTTTAGAACACTGAAAGTCAGACTTGGAAGGGTTCTAAGAACAGAGAATGCTTCTAAGAATCTAGAATGTTGACGTGGAAGAAAAGGTAGACCCCTGAAAGTCAAAATTGGAAAGATTCTAAGAACACTGGATGTTGGAGCTGAAAGAAAATTTAGCAATTGGTGAGTCAGTATTGGTAGGGTTCCAAGGAATTAGCATTAGAGAAGTGAAAGTGAACAGAGCACACTGAACATAAGACTTGGAAAGTTTCTTAGAACATAGCATGTCAACGCTTTAAGAGAACGTAGGAAACTGAAAGTCAAAATGTGAATGGTTCTAGCTTATAGCAAGGTAAATTCAGAATGGATGAATGACTACAATATAAAGAAGGAAACTATAAGTAAATCAGGGGAACATAGAAGAGTATGCCTGTCAGATCTATGGGAAAGTAAAGATTTTAAGAGCAAGCAACAGATAGAGAAGATAACAAAATATAAAGTGAACCATTGTGATTACATTAAATTAAAATATTTTTGTGCAAGCAAAACCAATGCAACCGAATTAATTAGAAAAACAATAATTGGGGATGAAGTACAAACAATCCCATTTAAAAAAGTCTAATTAATCAAATTTACAAGGTGCCAAATAATTTATACAAAAAATTAAGCCATCTCCTAATCTGTAAACTGTCAAGGGACAT
This sequence comes from Monodelphis domestica, assembly GCF_027887165.1. Taxonomy (NCBI): domain Eukaryota; kingdom Metazoa; phylum Chordata; class Mammalia; order Didelphimorphia; family Didelphidae; genus Monodelphis; species Monodelphis domestica. The sequence continues at coordinate 23,412,202 of NC_077235.1, read as the reverse complement.
GAATAGGCAATTTTCAGATCAAGAAATCAAAATTTTCAATAAGCACATGTAAAGTATTCTAAATCTCTCTTAATAAGCTAAACAGAAATCAAAAAAATCGTGAGACACACATCGAGGAGGTCAGATAAAATGAAATCAAAGCTGAATAAAAAATGTGGGGGGCATTTGGCAAACTTGGGGCATTAGGGCAATACTGGTGGAGTTGTGAATTGATCTAACCATTCTGCTTGGCAATTTGGACTCCTTTTGATCCAGTCACAACAACTCTAGCTTTATACCGAAAGAGATAATAGGGCAAAAGATGTGTAAAATATATTTATAGCCACGCTCTCTGTAGTGGCTAAAAATTAGAAAATGAGAGGATGCCCATCCATTGCGGAAAGGTTAAACAAATTGTGGCAATGTTTGGTGATGGAATACTACTGTGCAGAACGGAATAATGGAATGGGGGAATTCTATGTGAACTGGAATGAACTCTAGCAATTGATGCAAAGTGAAAGGAGCTGAACCAAGAGAACATTTGGCTATGTTGGGTAGGGGGAAGAACCAGAATTATGTAGCTATGGGAAAAGATGCAAACATCATTAAATTTTTAGTTCTAAAGGGAATTCGAAAGGTCCTTAGAACAGAAAATGTTTGGGTTAGAAGAGATCTTAGAAAAGGGAATGTTAAAATGTCAGTGTTTCTAAGAATCTAGAATGTCAAAAGTGTGAGCGAACATAGAGCACACAGAGTCAGAATTGGCAGTATACAAGAACATCAGAATGCCAGAGTGGAAAAGAACTTAGAACACGGAAATCCAGAATTGGAAGGGTTCTAAGAACCTAGAACATCATTCCAAAAATAGAAGGTCAGAAATGGAATACAATTTAGAACATAGAAAGTCCCAATTGGAATGGTTTAAGGAATGTGGAATGTTAAAAAGAATAAAGGATGTAGAAAATGGAAGAAAATTTAGAACACGGAATGCCCAAATTGGAAGTGTTTGAAGAATGTAGAATTCTTCTGAGACCATAGAAGGTCAGAACAGAAAGAACCTTTAGAACACTGAAAGTCAGACTTGGAAGGGTTCTAAGAACAGAGAATGCTTCTAAGAATCTAGAATGTTGACGTGGAAGAAAAGGTAGACCCCTGAAAGTCAAAATTGGAAAGATTCTAAGAACACTGGATGTTGGAGCTGAAAGAAAATTTAGCAATTGGTGAGTCAGTATTGGTAGGTTTCCAAGGAATTAGCATTAGAGAAGTGAAAGTGAACAGAGCACACTGAACATAAGACTTGGAAAGTTTCTTAGAACATAGCATGTCAACGCTTTAAGAGAACGTAGGAAACTGAAAGTCAAAATGTGAATGGTTCTAGCTTATAGCAAGGTAAATTCAGAATGGATGAATGACTACAATATAAAGAAGGAAACTATAAGTAAATCAGGAGAACAAAGAATAGTATGCCTGTCAGATTTACGGGAAAGTAAAGATTTTAAGACCAAGCAAGAGACAGAGAAGATAACAAAATATGAAGTGAATCATTGCGATTACATTAAATTAAAACATTTTTGTGCAAACAAAACCAATGAAACCAGACTTATGAGGGAAACAATACATGGGGATAAAGTTGTATAAAAATCCCATTAAGAAAGGTCTAATTAATCAAATTTACAAGGAGCTAAATAAATTATACAAAAAATTAAGCCATCTCCCAATCTATAAACTGGCAAGGGACATGAATAGGCAATTTTCAGATCAAGACATCAACACTTTCAATAAGGAAATGTATAGTTTTCTAAATCTCTTATAATAGAATAGAATTTAGAACACAGAAAGTCCCAATTGGAATGGTTTAAAGAATGTAGAATGTTAAAAAGAATAAAGAATGTTGGAAATGGAAGAAAATTTAGAACACGGAATGCCCGAATGGGAAGGGTTTGAAGAATGTAGAATGCTTCTAAGACCAAAGAAGGGCAGAACTGAAAGAACCTTTAGAACACTGACAGCCAGACTTGGAAGGGTTCTAAGAACAGAGAATGCTTCTAAGAATCTAGAATGTTGAAGTGGAAGAAAAGTTAGACCACTGAATGTCAAAATTAGAAAGATTCTAAGAACACTGTATATTGGATCTGAAAGAAAATTTAACATTTGGTGAGTCAGCATTGGTAGGGTTCCAAGGAATTAAGGTAGTAATAAAAAGTAAGGAAGTAAGGTTCCAAGCATTAGAGAAGTGAAAATGAACGGAGCACACTGAATATAAGACTTGGAAAATTCCTTAGAACGTAGCATGTCAAGGCTAGAAGAGAACTTCGGAAATTGAAAGTCAAAATGTGAATGGTTCTTGCTTACAGGAACCTAAATTCAGAATACATGAATGACTACAATATAAAGAAGCAAACTATAAGTAAACTAGGGGAACATAGAAGAGTATGCCTGTCAGAGTTACGGGAAACTAAAGATTTTAAGACCAAGCAAGAGATAGAGAAGATAACAAAATATAAAGTGAATGATTCTGATTACATTACATTAAAACATTTTTGTGCAAACAAAACCAATGCAACCGAACTTATTAGGGAAACAACAAATGGGGAATAAGCTATATAAAAAATCCTTCTAACAAAGGTCTAATTAATCAAATTTACAAGGAGCTAAATAATTTATACAAAAAAATTAAGCCATCACACAATCTATAAACTGGAAAGGGACATAAATAGGAAATTTTGAGATCAAGAAATCAAAACGTACAATAAACACATGTAAAGTGTCCTAAATCTCTCATAATTAGAGATACAGAAATCAAAATAACACTGAGGTACACATCGAGGAGATTAGCTAAAATGACATCAAAGATAAGTAATAAGTATGGGGGGGTGTGGCAATCTTGGGGCATTAGGTCATTGCTGGTGCAGTTGTGAGTAAATCCAATCATTCTGCATGGCAATTTGGACTCCTTTTGATCCAGTCATACGACTTCCAACATTATACCAAAAGAGATGATAGGGGAAAAGACGTGTACCAAAATATTTATAGCCACCCTCTGTGCGGAGGCTAAAAATTAGAAAATGAGTGGATGCCCTTCCACTGGAGAAGGTTAAACTTTTTGTGATATCTGTTAGTGATGAAATACTATTTTGCAAAAGGGAACAATAGACTGGGGGAATTCTATGTGAACAGGAATGAACTCTAGCAATTGATGCAAAGTGAAAGGAGCTGAACCAAGAGAACATTTGGCTATGTTGGGTGGGGGGGAAGAACGAGAATAATTTAGCCATGGGAAAAGCTTCAAACTTAATTAACTAAAAATTTTCAGTTCTAAAGAGAATTCAAATGTTCCTTAGAACATAGCATGCTAGGGATAGAAAAGATCTTAGAAAAAGGAAAGTTAAAATGTCAGTGTTTCTAAGAACCTAGAATGTCAAGAGTGTGAACAAACATAGAGCACACAAAGTCAGAATTGGCAGTATACAAGAACATCAGAATGCCAGAGTGGAAAAGAACTTAGAACACGGAAATCCAGAATTGGAAGGGTTCTAAGAACCTAGAACATCATTCCAAAAATAGAAGGTCAGAAATGGAATACAATTTAGAACATAGAAAGTCCCAATTGGAATGGTTTAAGGAATGTAGAATGTTAAAAATAATAAAGAATGTTGGAAATGGAAGAAAATTTAGAACACGGAATGCCCGAATGGGAAGGGTTTGAAGAATGTAGGATGCTTCTAAGACCATAGAAGGTCAGAACAGAAAGAAGCTTTAGAACACTGACAGCCAGACTTGGAAGGGTTCTAAGAACAGAGAATGCTTCTAAGAATCTAGAATGTTGATGTGGAAGAAAAGGTAGACCCCTGAAAGTCAAAATTGAAAGGATTCTAAGAACACAGTATGTTGGAGCTGAAAGAAAATTTAGCAATTGGTGAGTCAGAATTGGTAGGGTTTTAAGGAATTAGCATTAGAGAAGTGAAAGGAGCACACTGAACATAAGACTTGTAAGTTTCTTAGAACATAACATGTCAACGCTTTAAGAGAACGTAGGAAACTGAAAGTCAAAATGTGAATGGTTCTAGCTTATAGCAAGGTAAATTCAGAATGGATGAATGACTACAATATAAAGAAGGAAACTATAAGAAATTAGTTGAACAAAGAAGAGAATGCCTGTCAGAGTTATGGGAAAGAAAAGAATTTAAGACTAAGCAAGACACAGAGAATATAACAAAATATAACATGAATAATTGTGATTACATTAAATTAAAACATTTTTGTGCAAACAAAACCAATGAAACCAGACTTATGAGGGAAACAATACATGGGGATAAAGTTGTATAAAAATCCTAATAAAAAGGTCTAATTAATCAAGTTTATATGGTTCTATGTAAATTATACAAAAAATTAAGCCATCTCCCAATCTATAAACTGTCAAGGGACATGAATAGGCAATTTTCAGATCAAGAAATCAAATCTTTCAATAAGGACATGTAAAGTTTTCTAAATCTCATAATAGAATAGTATTTAGAACATAGAATGTCCAAATTGGAATGGTTTACAGAATGTAGAATATTAAAAAGTATAAAAAATAACGGAAATGGAAGAAAATTTCGAACATGGAATGCCCCAATTGGAAATTTTTGAAGAATGTAGAATGTTTCTAAGACCATAGAAGGGCAGAACTGAATGAACCTTTAGAACACTGAAAGTCAGACTTGGAATGGTTCTAAGAACAGAGAATGCTTCTAAGAATCTAGAATGTTGAAGTGGAAGAAAAGGTAGACCACTGAAAGTCAAAATTGGAAAGATTCTAAGAATACTGGATGTTGGAGCTGAAAGAAAATTTAGCAATTGGTGAGTCAGAATTGGTAGGGTTCCAAGGAATTAGCATTAGAGAAGTGAAAGTGAAAGGAGCACACTGAACATAAGATTTGGAAATTTTCCTATAACATAACATGTCAAGGCTAGAAGAGATCTTAGGAAATTGAAATTCAAAATGTGAATGGTTCTAGCTCATAGCAAGGTAAATTCAGAATGGACGAATGACTTCTTTATAAAGAAGGAAACTATAAGTAAATTAGAGGAACATAGAAGAGTATGCCTGTCAGATTTACGGGAAAATAAAGATTTTAAGTCCAAGCAAGAGACAGATAAGATAACAAAATATAAAGTGAATCATTGTGATTACATTAAATTAAAACATTTTTATGCAAATAAAACTAATGCAACCAAACTTATTTCGGAAACAAGAAATGGGGATAAAGCTATCTAAAAAATCCCTCTATCAATGTTCTAATTAATCAAATTTACAAGAAGCTAAATAAATTATTCAAAAAATTAAGCCATCTCCCAATCTATAAACTGTCAAGGGACATGAATAGGCAATTTTCAGATCAAGAAATCAAAACTTTCTATAAGTTCACGTAGCGTTTTCTCAATCTCTGATTTTTAGAGATACAGAAATCAAAACAACACTTATGTACACATCGAGGAGATTAGCTAAAATGACATCAAAGATAAGTAATAAATATGGTGGGGATGTGGTATACTTGGAATATTAGGGCATTGCTGGTGGAGTTTTGAATTGATCCAATGATTCTCGATGGCAATTTGGAAGCTTTTTGGTCTAGCCATACCACTTCTAGTTTTATACTGAAAGAGATGATAGGGAAAAAGCTGAGTATAAAAATATTAATAGCCACAATCTTTATGCTGGCTAAACATTACTTAAAGAGGGGATCCCCTCGGTTGGGGAATGGCTGATCAAATTGTGGTATATGTTTGTGATGGAATACTATTGCACTCAAAGGAATAATAAAGTGGAGGAATTCCATGGAGACTGGAACAACCTCCAGGAATTGATGCAGAGTGAAAGGAGTAGAACAAGAAGAACCCTGTACACAGTGACTGATACACTGTGGTACAAATGATTGTAATTTTCCTGCTGCCAGTAGAGAATTTCATGTCCCAGGTTAATCCAAAGGAATTTAGGAGAAAGAACTCTATTCACACCCAGAGATAGAACTGTGGAAGCAGAAACACATATGATCAATCTCATGGTTTGATGGGAACACGATTAGAGTTTTGAAGTTAAAAAATCACTGTACTGCAAATATGAATAACATGTAAATAGGTTTTGCACAATGATACATGGATAACCCAGTGGAATGCTTGTCAGCTCCAGGAGGTGGTAGTGAAGTGGGAGGGTGTAGGAATCATGAATCATGTAACCATGGGAAAATATTGTAAAAAAAATTTTTAAAAAGAAGAAAAGCATTATTCTACATACCACCAAACCTGTTTCCAGACAAGTCCTTGTAGCCATCATTGAAGGGAGAGGTCATTGTGAAGGTGCAGCCTGGGAAATTCTTCTGTAGGTATCATAGCCACAGCTATTGAGGACCTACCTAGTTACCAAATTCTCAGACCCTGTCAAGTAGTACAACACTGGAAACTTTTATCAGTGGAAATGATCCTAAGACATTATCATCTTCTTTTTCACTGTAGGACAAAGACTGTGGGACTTTTTCAACTGATATGTAGCTGAGACCTTTCCTATATATTATTTTCTCACCGTTCCATTCTCCCCACCACCACCACCAAATGCTCTTATAGTAGGATTATAACATAGGAGAACAAGAACAGACAGGAGAGTTCTCAGTTAAAATCCTACCTTTTATATGAAATGATGCACAAGTAATTTAGCCTGATTGCATTTCCCTTTCCTCATCAGTATAAGGGCAACACCATTTATAGTATCAACAATATAGGATTGTTCTGAGGATCAAATGAGATACCGTTAAAGCACTCTGCAAATGTTAAAGTACTATAGAAATGTCAAATGTTGTTATCTAAGAAAGAGAAAATCCAGGAGCATCTGGGTAGCTCAGTGGATTGAGAGCCAGGCCTTGAGCAGGAGGTCTTAAGCTCAAATCTAGCCTCAGACACTTCCCATATGCGTGACCCTGGGCAAGTCCCTTAACCCCCATAGCCTAGCCCTTACCACTCTTCTCCCTTGGAACCAATACACAATATTGATTCCAAGATGGATGGTGAGGGTTTTAGAAAAAAGAAATAGAAAATCCAATAAACTTGTCCTGAAATATACAAAAATTTGTTATAATGTCAAAGTGGTTCTGGGTTCTTATAGGCGTTTCTTATAGGTGCTATTGACAGAGTATATGTTTAGATATATCCGTTCCCAAGCTGGAAAGCCTTCTCTTTGGGTTTGACAGTCAATTTTCTTTGGAAGACCAGTTCTGTGAGGGTCAGAGGACTTCACCATTTTGGCTGCAGGGTGATAACTACTTTGGCCCTAATATATATAGAGTCCCATCTAATTCAAAGGAGTTCTGATCCACTTCCAGAGCAAGCTGATAAGAATTTCTTGAGGTATTGCCTTATAAGCAGCACCTAAAGAAACCAAGACCAAATATCCTGGGGCTCATGCTGACCTATCACCAAGAATCTTTCCTTAAACTCAAGTAAAAGACTTGGAAGCCAGATCAAATGTAGCTATAAGCTCCAGTACTTTCTCAGGGAAACCAGCTTGTTGGCTATCATTTCTAAAATGAACTACAGTTATACATTATGTATATGGGGCCATATGTTTAGCATGTAAACATATTTAATGGCTCTCATTTTTTTCAAGACATATTATGCCTGATAGTACAGGAAGTCACAGTACTAGTAACCCCTTGTTTTTATAGGTGATAAGGAGCAATGAAGAGTGTAGCATTGCGAAGAGCATCACAAAGCCATATTTCATTTGCAAACACCCTAGAGTGAAGAGTGTTCCCATTCATCATTGTTTTTGATGAGAGAATGTGAGTTTACCAAATAAGGTTAAAGATTGTTTCCATTTTGTTTCCATTAGTTCTTGATGAACTAATTACTAACTTGCCATCTCGCCTATGTAATTCTTTATTTACCACATGTTGTTGCCTGCTCCCACCCACTGTACATGTCTCCATTGCTCTTTTCTTGACTCAGTGTCATTTCTTAGAGATGTGGGTATTCTCTAAGTTACAGCCATATATCATGAATGTTAGAATATGGGCCTTTGTTAGAGAGAAACTTGGAGTCATTAAAAGAATTGCACAATTTCCCAGAAGTAAACCAGCCCACTCATTTCTTCCATAAATAACAATATTAATTCTAACAATTGCCTACATAAATTTAACCAATGTAAATCAACCACCATAGATTAGAAGATCAAAAGAGCCAGGTATTGCATCAAACTAGCAAACACTTGGTCCTTCTTTCAAAGCAGAGGATGTCAGAGGATGGTGTCAAGAGACACCATCTTAATAAATCCATTCATAAAATTTTATGGATGGTAGTGAGAAAATAAAACATTATGAATAGCATAACCTTATAATAAAGAAAGTAGCAGCAAAGAGGATGGGAGGGGAATCAAACAAATTTAAAGAATGCTTAGTGATAGACCCAGGTAATTAAGATAATCTCCAAAGCATTTAAGAATAAAATTAGAAGAGGATAAATAGGACAAACAGAGTATAGTATAGGAGAAATCCTCAAATGATTAAGACAGGGTTCATATACAAAACAGGTATTCAAATCACAAAAAGATATAATCACTGAGGTCAGGCATTCTTTTAAATGGAGTCTGTGAACTTAAAAAATATATGATGACTATGTTTCAGTATATTTCCTTTGTAATTTGATGGATTTATTTTACACATTTAAAATCATCATTCTGAGAAGTACATAAGCTTTACCAGAATGCCACAGGGTTCAATGACACAGAAAATATTAAGAACTCTTGACCTCTTCTCTTAGAATGTTGTTCCACTCAGTATTTAAGTGGATATGAAAAATGGTAGAACAAACATAAACCAGAGAAAGCATGTACTTTCACAGATTTTAGATGGTTAAAAGGAGATCATTTAACTAACAATTCCTACATTGGTGGTCTGAAAGAAAACAGTCGGAATTAACATACAATGCTTCTCATTAGGGTCAGAAGCAAGGGGAGGAGGAGAGAGCAACAGTTCTCGCCAGATACTCTCTTCCTTGTGTGGGTTCCCAATGATGTACATACTGTTTGCTAGCTCAGCTTCCCTTCAGATCCTGATCTCCATGTTTCTGACACTAACCTGGTAAAATGAGCCTGATTCCTGATTGTTTATTTTGGTATAGTGTTCACAGTCTTGAATGGCACTCTAGAAGATACTTAATCCTTTTGTGACTTACCAAAAAAAGTATAAATCCTTTGTCCCATACTATAGGTTCAAAAAAATCTAGGCTCTATTCTTGCCTTTATCATGGACTTGCTGTATGAACTTGAAATTAACTTCAGTTCTCTCTCTCAGTTTCCTTATTTGTAAAATATAGCTACTATTAAGGGCCCTACATTGGAATTACTATCAACAATAGTTTAGGAATTGTTTTGACTATAACTTTTAGTCCAAGTGATCACAGAAATAGAAATGATTTAGATACTACATATCTATAGTTCATACATCTTTTTGCTTTTTAAGATTCTAACCTGGATAAACATATTATCCAAAGTTATGAGAGAAAAACACCAAAAGGTTCCATCTTGTGACACTGCTAAGGTGAACAAAGTATAAGGAAGGTTTTGCCCTGTACCTGACAGATGACAATGACAACAACAATGCATCTGTCAAACCATGGCAGGCAGGAAATATAAAAGGTGTTGACTTTCCCTTGGAAACACATGACTTCCACTGTTGGCAACATAAATCTGGGAACCTTTGTAAGAAGAACATGAGCACATTGAGTTATCATAAGGCTCATAAAGATCCAGGCTCAAATCACATAAGACCTCGCCGATCACAGTCAACACTGAACAGTACCCTGTGCTTATTAAGCTGAATTGGATAGAGAATAGGTTTACTATTTCATACATTTGATAATGATGGGGTGTATGGGGTGCTCAGGGAGGGGTAGTATCTCTGGTATGGAGGGCTTGTCGTGCCGTCCTAGGGCAGCTCTCCAGCCTCTGATCCCCACCTGATACCCAGCTCTCACTTGTGGCTCCCAGTAGCTGCTAGCATGTGGCAGTGGCCACACCCCAGGCAATGGCTTCGACAGGCTGGCCAAACCTTGTGAGGGTAGCCATTGGGTCATCAACCCATGGTGAACCAGGGCTTTGCTCACCCAGCATGTGAAGACTCCTTTGGCTGAACAGACGGAAGAAACCAACAAGAAGGTTCAAAGGCTGAGAGGGCGATGCAGCAAAGCACTGTGGAGTGCTTAGGGCGTGTTGGAGCACAAAGGACAACATGGCCATCCAATGCAGCTGAGGAAGTCTCCAGACGTAACAAATTTTCGTGCCACTGGACCCAGGCTTCCAACGCCGAGAGAGTGGGACTGTCTCTGTGCGTAGACTTTTCCACTTAAATCTCTTTCACGCACAAGTATCTTTGTGCACACTCATCTATCATAACCCCGTCCACCCTCTTCAAGACCTGTGGCAATGGGGGAGTGACGACACAACAGGTGGAGGTGACCACTAGCAGTTGTAGTCACAATCCTGCACGTAGGCGCCCCACGGACCAGTGGTTGTTCGGCCCTGTGGGCAGCAGGGACGTTCAGCAGCATCCTGGGCAACTGAGCAGCCCTCTCTAGGACAGCACTGCTCACCCTAATCAAGGGAGGGGACTAGAAAAGGTGTCCCAAACATTGCCTGCCCTACAAACACCCGGTCAGCACACCGCGGCTGGTGGGTCATCCCCTTTAAGTGGTCGAAATCAAAGAAAAAATACAAAGAAACTCCTACTAGGAGCATGGAACATCAGGACATTACTTGATAGAGAGAATACCCCAAGACCTGAGAGAAGAACAGCTCTAATCGGTAAAGAACTGGCGCGATATAACATCGACATCGCAGCCCTAAGCGAAACACGCTTAGCAGAAGAGGGATCACTCAGCAAACCCACCACTGGATACACCTTCTTCTGGAAAGGTAGATCTTCAAATGAAGAAAGAATCTACGGTGTTGGCCTGGCCATCAAGACCAGTTTGTTCAAACAGCTGCCAGACTTGCCTGTGGGCATCAGCGAGAGGCTCATGAAGATCCGTTTGCCTCTCAGCAAAGACCGGTATGCCACAATCATCAGCGCATATGCCCCAACACTGACCAGCATAGAGGAGACCATCGAGCAGTTCTACTCTGACCTGAGTGCCATCCTGCACTCAGTGCCCACAAATGGCAAGCTGATACTACTGGGAGACTTCAACGCCTGCGTTGGCTAGGACCATGAAAGATGGAAAGGAGTGCTCGGCAAACACGGCGTGGGCAAAATGAACAACGGCCTACTGCTACTCAGCAAATGCTCAGAGTTTGAACTCACCATCACAAACACTGTGTTCAGAATGGCGAACAAATATAAAACAGCGTGGATGCACCCAAGATCAAAACAGTGGCATCTCATTGACTACATCATTGTATGCCGGTGAAACATCCAGGATGTAAAGATCACCAGAGCCATGAGAGGAGCTGAATGCTGGACAGACCACCAATTGGTTAGAGTGACTCTTCAAATGCGCATTGCGCCTCGCCATCCAAAACGCGCCCAGACAGTTCGCGCATTTTACAACGTGAGTAGTCTTAGAGATCCATCTTATTTGCAAACATTCCAGTCCTGCCTGGACAACAAGCTGTCTGCCAAGGGACCACTCACTGGAAGCTCAACCAAGAAATGGAACTAGTTCAGAGACACAGTGAAGGAAACATCAAAGGCAGTCCTAGGCCCAAAACAACGCAACCACCAGGACTGGTTCGACGAGAACAACACTGCTATTGAAGACCTATTGAGCAAGAAGAACAAAGCCTTTATGTAGTGGCAAAATAAGCCAAACTCTGCTCCTAAAAAGGACAGATTCAAGTCTCTCCAAGCCACGGCGCAGCGTGAGATCAGGAAGATGCAAGACCAATGGTGGGAAAAAAAGGCAGAAGAAATCCAGCGGTTTGCTGATATGAAAAACTACAAACAATTTTTCAGTGCCCTCAAGATAGTCTATGGGCCATTAAAACCCACCACCACTCCCTTGCTATCCTCTGACAGTGACACTCTCATAAAAGATAAAAAAGGCATCAGCAACAGGTGGAAAGAACAATTCAGTCAGCTTCTCAAACGACCCTCTTCAGTCGACCAAAGTGCCCTTGACCAGATCCCCCAAAACCGCTCCATTGAACAACTTGATGTCCCTCCTTCAATAGAGGAAGTCCAAAAAGCTATTAAACAAATGAGTGCAGGCGAGGCACCCGGTAAAGACGGGATCCCAACCGAGGTGTACAAGGCCTTAAATGGAAAGGAGCTCCAGGTATTCCACATAGTACTGACCAGCATATGGGAAGAGGAAGACATGCCCCCAGAACTCAGAGATGCCTCCATCGTAGCCCTATACGAGAACAAAGGCTCACGAGCAGCCTGTGACAGGTACAGAGGCATCTTACTACTCTCTACTGCCAGAAAGATCCTCGCCCATGTTATACTCAACAGACTCCTGCCATCTGTTTCAGAGCAGAACGTGCCTGAATCACAATGTGGCTTCCGACCAGATTGCAGCACCATCGACATGGTCTTCACGGTGAGGCAAATGCAGGAAAAATGCCTTGAGCAGAACCTGAGTCTCTACATTGTCTTCGTAGACCTGACAAAGGCGTTCGACACAGTGAACAGGGACGCATTGTGGGTGATCCTCAGCAAGCTTGGTTGCCCAGCAAAATTCATCAAACTGATCCAGCTCTTTTATGTCGACATGACAGGGGAAGTCCTATCTGGTGGAGAGACTTCCGATCGCTTCAACATGTCCAATGGCATGAAACAAGGCTGTGTCCTCGCTCCGGTATTATTCAACCTATTTTTCACCCAAGTATTACGACATGCTGTGATGGATCTAGACCTGGGCGTCTACATCAAATACCGACTGGATGGACCAAGTCTACTGCATTTCAGTTTCTATCTACACAGCCAAGCTGAGTAAGTACATTCCCTTTTTGATGCTCTAGCATCAAAACTTGAAGGCAACCATAAGTCTTCTAGGTCTTTTCTTCTCCAGCCTAGGAATTCTCAATTTATGAATAAATAATCATAAGATAGGAACTCGGGAAACTTCCCTATCTTGACTATGCTTCTCAGGACACAATTCAGTTTAATCTTTTCTAACAGGGTTGAATTTAAGGTATACACAATACTCAAGATATGATCTCACCAAGGCAAAGCACAGTAGAACCACACCTTCCTTAGTCCTGGACATCTTGCCTCTCTTCATGCATTAAATCATGGTTTGGAAAGACTTCAAGCTGGAATAGTATTAAAGCTATTGCAATAGTCAGGGCAAGAAATGATGCGGTACCATCCTGTGGAGGAAATAGAACTAGCTAGCAGGTGGCAGGCAGGTCAAAAGATCACTACAGCCAACACAACTTCAGACCTGAAGAGTCAACTCTCAATCCTGGCCTCCAAATCCATACGTGTTGGTGATACTCACACTTTCACTCCAGTGCCCTCAGCCGTCATCATGGAAAACTGCTGCTGTGGAGATGTAGTCTGGTGGCTCCTTCCTCTGTGAGTGCTATAGCTACAGTGACTGAAAACCCAGAAAGTTCTTCTAACAAAGTCCCTGGTACTATCAAATGTTTTAACATCAGAAACTGATCTCTTTTTTTAATCATTGGAATTTATATTAAAGAAGACACATTAGCATCAGCTTTGCTGCTATGTCCTAAGTATCATGGGATTTTCCCAACTGATTCATAGATGCAACCTTCCATGTGTGTTATTTCCCCCATGAGAGTAAAATGTGAGTTCCTGGAGAGCAGGGATGATCTAACTTTTCTTTTCGGTTCCCCAGCATTTAGCACAGTGCTTTGTGCACAGTGCGTGCTTAATAAATGCTATCCACTATTAATGCATTGCTGGTGGAGTTGTGAATTGATCCAACCATTCTGGAGGGCAATTTGGAACTATGCCCAAAGGGCACTAAAAGACTCTCTGCCCTTTGATCCAGCCATAGCACTGCTGGGTTTGTACCCCAAAAAGATAATAAGGAAAAAGACATGTACAAAAATATTCATAGCTGCACTCTTTGTGGTGGCCAAAAATTGGAAAATGAGGGGAAGCCCTTCCATTGGGGAATGGCTGAACAAATTGTGGTATATGTTGGTGATGGGATACTATTGTGCTCAAAGGAATAATGAAGTGGAGGAATTCCATGGAGACTGAACAACCTCTAGGAACTGATGCAGAGTGAGAGGAACAGAACCAGGAGAACATTGTACACAGAGACTGATACACTGTGGTACAATCGAACGTAATGGACTTCTCTACTAGCAGCAATACAGTGATCCAGGACAATTCTGAGGGACTTATGAGAAAGAATGCTATCCACATTCAGAGAAAGAACTATGGGGGTAGAAACACAGAAGAAAAACATATGATTGATCACATGGTTCGATGGGGATATGATTGGGGATGTAGACTCCAAATGATCATCCTAGTGCAAATATCAATAATATAGAAATAGGTTTTGAACAATGATACATGTATAATCCAATCAAATACAGGAGGGGAGAAGGGAGGGAAAGAACATGAGTCATGTAACCATGGAAAAATCTTCTAAATTAATCAATTAAAGAAAATTTAAAGAAAAAAAGAAAAAGAAATAAATGGTATCCACATTCATTATTCATTCAACTTAGTAGCATAATGTTCCATAAACCAAAGACCCGTAACTGCTGTTTAGTCTCCATGCTATAAGTCTTTTACAATTCTGATAATGAATGGGCAGTCAGCTGCCAAAGTGATTTTCTGAAAGCCAAGGCTTGATCATGTCACCATCCTGTGCAATAAACTCCAATCGCTCACTATTACCTCTAGGATGAAACATAACATCCTTTCTTTGGCATCTAAAGTGCTTCCCAATCTGGTCCCTTTCTGCTCTCTCCCATTTTTTTACGTTTTACTCCCCCCCCCCCCTGAGTTCTTACAATTAAGTGGCACTGGCCTTCTTGCTATTCCCAATAGATATTGGGACATAATTTTGCTATAAGTAATGATCAAAAAGTTGGTTTCAGGGAACTCTGAAAAGATTTGTACAAACTGAAGCAGAAGGAAGACATAAGAGCCAGGAGAACTATTTGTAGAATAACAATATCGCAAAAAAACACTCCAAAACTTTGTCACTTAAGAAATATGATCAATGAAATAATTTTATAACATTATTTTATTTGGTCATTTCCGAGCATTATTCATTGAAGACAAAGATCATTCCCCCCCCCCCAAACCTATCCCATAGCTGACGTGTGATTCCACTGGGTAGCACAAGTATTCTTGATTCGAACCCATTTCCATATTGTTGTTATTTGCATTAGAGTGTTCATTTGGAGTCTCTTCTAAGTCATATCCCCTCAACCCCTGTAGTCAAGCAGTTGCATTTCCTTGGAGTTTTTACTCCCACGGTTTGTCCTCTGCTTGTGGATAGTGTTTTTTCTCTTAGATCCCTGCAGATTGTTCAGGGACATTGCATTGCCACTAATGGAGAAGTCCATTACGTTCAATTGTACCACAGTGTGTCAGTCTCGGTGTACAATGTTTTCCTGGTTCTGCTCCTTTCGCTCTGCATCACTTCCTGGAGGTCGTTCCAGTCTCCATGGAATTCCTCCACTTTATTATTCCTTTTAGCACAATAGTATTCTATCACCAACATATACCACAATTTGTTCATCCATTCTCCAATTGAAGGGCTTCCCCTCATTTTCCAATTTTTGGCCACCGCAAAGAGTGCTGCTATGAATATTCTTGTACAAGTTTTTTTCCTTATTATCTCTTTGGGGGTACAAACCTAGCAGTGCTATGGCTGGATCAAAGGGCAGAGAGTCTTTTAGTGCCCTTTGGGCATAGTTCCAAATTGCCCTCCAGAATGGTTGGATCAGTTCACAACCCCACCAGCAGAGGATTAGTGTCTCTACCTTGCCACACCCCCTCCAGCATTCATTATTTTCCTTTGCTGTCATGTTCTGTCACCAATCTGCTAGGTGTGAGGTGATACCTCAGAGTTGTTTTAATTTGCATCTCTCTGATAAGAGATTTAGAACACTTTCTCATGTGGCTATTAATAGTTTTGATTTCTTTATCTGAAAACTACCTATTCATGTACCATGCCCATTTATCAACTGGAGAACGGCTTGATTTTTTGTATAATTGATTTAGTTCTTTATAAATTTGAGTAATTAAACCTTTGTCAGAGGTTTTTATGAGAATTGTTTCCGAATTTGTTACTTTCCTTCTGATTTTGGTTACATTGGTTTTATTTGGACAAAAATTTTTAATTTGATGTAATCCAAATTATTTATTTTGCGTTTTGTGACTCCATGTCTTGCTTGGTTTTAAAGTCTTTCCCTTCCCACAGGTCTGACATGTATACTATTCTGTGTTCACCTAATTTACTTATAGTTTCCTTCTTTATGTTCAAGTCATTCAGCCATTCTGAGTTTATCTTGGTGTAGGGTGTGAGGTGTTGATCCAAACCTAATCTCTCCCATATGTCTTCCAGTTTTCACAGCAGTTTTTGTTGAATAGTGGATTTTTGTCGCAGGAGCTGGGGTCTTTGGGTTTGTCATATACTATCTTGCTGAGGTCACTTACCCCAAGTCTATCCCACTGATCCTCCTTTCTGTCTCTTAGCCAGTACCAAATTGTTTTAATGACCACTGCTTTATAATAGAGTTTGAGATTTGGGACTGCAAGGCCACCTTCCTTTGTATTTTTTTTCATTATTTCCCTGGATATCCTTGATCCTTTATTCTTCCAAATGAACTTTGTTATGGTTTTTTCTAAATCAGTAAAAACATTTTTTGGAAGTTCAATGGGTATAACACTAAATAGATAAATAAGTTTGGGTAGGATGGTCATTTTTATTATATTGGCTCATCCTACCCATGAGCAGTTAATGTTTTTCTAATTGCTCAGGTCTAGTTTTAGTTGTGTGGAGAGTGTTTTGTAGTTATGTTCATATAGTTCCTGTGTTTGTCTTGGCAGATAGATTCCTAAGTATTTTAAATTGTCTTGTGTTACTTTAAATGGAATTTCTTTTTCTAATTTTTGCTGCTGAAATGGGTTGGAGATATATAGAAATGCTGATAACTTATGCGGGTTTATTTTGTATCCTGCAACTTTGCTAAAGTTGTTGATTATTTCGATTAGCTTCTTGGTTGAATCTCTAGGATTCTTTAAGTAGACCATTATGTCTCCTTGCCTATTTTAATGCCTTCAATTTTTCTTCTCTAATTGCTACTGCTAGTGTTTCTAGTACAATGTCAAATAACAGAGGTGATAATAGGCATCCTTTTTTCACTCCTGATCTTACTGCGAATACATCTAGTTTATTCCCATTGCAGATGATATTAGCTGATGGTTTTAGATATATACTGTTTATTATTTTTAGGAACGACCCTTCTATTCCTATGCTTTCTAGTGTTTTTAATATGAATGGGAGTTGTATTTTATCAAAGGCTTTTTCTGCGTCTATTGAAATAATCATGTGATTTTTATGGTTTGCTTGTTGATGTGGTCAATTACGTGGATGGTTTTCCTAATATTGAACCAGCCCTGCATCCCTGGTATAAATCCTACTTGATCATGGTGAATGACTCTTCTGATCACTTGCTGGAGTCTTTTTTGCTAGTATCCTGTTTAAGATTTTTGCATCTATGTTCATTACGGAGATTGGTCTATAATTTTCTTTCTCTGTTTTTGGCCTGCCTGGCTTTGGGATCAGAACCATGTTTGTGTCATCAAAGGAATTTGGAAGAACTCCCTCTTTGCTTATTATGTCAAATAGTTTGTATAGTATTGGGATTAGCTGTACTTTGAATGTTTGATAGAATTCACTTGTGAATCCATCAGGTCCTGGGGATTTTTTCTTAGGGAGTTCTTTGATGGCCTGTTGTATTTCTTTTTCTGATATGGGATTATTTAAGAATTCTATTTCTTCTTCGGTTAGTCTAAGCAATTTATATTTTTGTACATATTCATCCATATCACCTAGGTTGGTATATTTATTGTCATATAGTTGGGCAAAGTAGTTTTTAATGATTGCCTTAATTTCCTCTTCATTGGAGGTGAGGTCCCCCTTTTCATCTTTGATGCTGTTAATTTGCTTTTCTTCTTTCCTTTTTTAATTAGATTGACCAGTACTTTGTCTATTTTGTCTGTTTTTTTCAAAGTGCCAGCTTCTAGTCTTGTTTATTAGTTTAATAGTTCTATCACTTTCGATTTTATTAATTTCTCCCTTAGTTTTTAGGATCTCTAGTTTGGTTTTCTTCTGGGGGATTTTAATTTGTTCACTTTCAAGTTTTTTTGATTTGCATTTCCAATTCATTGATCTCTGCCCTCCCTAATTTATTAATATATGCACTCAAGGATATAAATTTTCCTCTGAGTACTGCTTTGGCTGCATCCCATAAGGTTTGAAAGGATGTCTCACCATTGTCATTTTCCTCAATGAAATTATTATTTCTATGATTTCTTCTCTGATTTTGGAGTGTCATATTATATAATGTCCAATTTATTTTTGATTTGGCTCTCCATGTACCCGTACTGATCAATATTTTTATTGCCTTATGATCTGAAAATGTTGCATTTATTATTTCTGCTTTTCTGCATTTGAATGCCATGTTTCTGTGACCTAGTGTATGGTCAATCTTTGTGAATGTGCCATGTGGTGCTGAGAAGAAGGTGTATTCCTTTTTGTCCCTATTTATTTTTCTCCATATGTCTATTAACTCTAATTTTTCTAAGATTTCATTCACTTCTTTTACCTCTTATTTTTTGGTTTGATTTATCTAAATTCGATAGTAGTTGGTTCAAGTCTCCCACTAATATGGTTTTACTGTCTATTTCCTCCTTCAATTCTCCTAGTTTCTCCATTAAGAATTTGGATGCTATAACATTTGGGGTATACATGTTGATTAGTGATAATTACTCATTGTCTATACTCCCTTTTAACAGAATATATTTACCTTCCCTATCCTTTTTGATCAGGTCTACTTTTGCTTTGGCTTTGTCAGATATCATGTTTGCAACTCCTGCCTTCTTTCTATCAGTTGAGGCCCAAAAAGGTTTTACTCCAACCTTTAATTCTAACCTTGTGAGTGTCAACCTGCCTCATGTGTTTCTTGAAGACAAAATATGGTAGGGTTTTGGGTTCTAATCCAATCTGCTATTTTTCTACGTTTTATGGATGAGTTCATCCCATTCACGTTCAAAGTTATGATTGTCATTTGTGGATTCGCTGGCATTTTGATATCTTCCCCTAATTCTGACCTTTCTTCTTTAGCTATAATCTTTTGAGCCAGTGATTTTCTTTAGGTCAGTCCCCCTAGTCCCCTCCCTTGATATGCTTCCCTTTCTGGCCCCTCCCTTTTTATGTTCCGTTCCCCTTCCCCTTCTCGTTCCATCCCTTTTTATACTCCCTCCCTCCTCCCCCCCCTCCTTAATTTTCCTCTCTCTTACCCTGTTGAATAAGAAAGAATTCAGGATCCCAATGGATCTAGATGTTCTTCCCTCTCAGAGTTGATTTCACCAAGAGTAAGGTTTAAGTAATACCACTTCACCCTCTCTTCCTCTCCGTCTCATATGAGAATTCTTCCCCTCCTCTTCCCATGTGTATCTTTGAGTGGGAAAGATTATTCTATTTAGTCCCCCCCCCATTTCTTGAAGTAAATGTTAGTATCATCAACAATTCCCTTCTCCCTTTTTCTTTCTTTGCCCTGCCTTTCACCAAATCTTCTTGATGTCCCAATCTTTCCCTATGCATGATTCGTCTAACTACTCTTATGATGTATACAATTTGAGAATTACACAAATCATTTTCCCCACATATTAATATATATAATTTGATATAAATGTAGTCCTTATAGAAGAGAGTTTGACTTAAAGAAAAAGATAAGATTTATCTCCTTTTCCCTTTCTTTCATATTTACCTTTTCATGTTTCTCTTGCTTTCTGTGATGGGATATCAAAATTTCCACTAAGTTATGGTCTTTTCTTAGCAAATGCTTGGAAGTATTCTATTTTGTTGAATGCCCTTACTTCCCCCCTGGAAGTATAGTCAGTTTTGCTGGGTAGTTGATTCTTGGTTGGAGACCCAGCTCTCTTGCCTTTCTAAATATCGTGTTCCATGCTTTGTGGTCTCTTAGCATGTTAGCTGCTAAGTCATGTGTGATCCTTATGGGGGCCCCTCTATATCTGAAACTCCTCTTCTTGGATACTTGTAGGATTTTCTCCTTAGCTTGGGAATCTCTTGAATTTGGTGATTACATTCCTGGGGGTTGTCTTTGTGGGATTAAGTATAGAGGGTGTTCTATGAACCCTTTCTATTTCTATTTTGCCCCCTTGCTCCAGAACATGTGGGCAATTTTCTTTTATAATCGCCTCGAAGTTTTTGTTTATCTCTGGTTTTTCAGGCAGACCAATGATTCTCAGGTTGTCTCTCCTTCCTCTGTTTTCCTGGTCTGTCACCTTGTCAGTGAGGTATTTTATGGTTTCTTCTAATTCATTAATTTTTTGGCTTTGCTTTATTAATTCTTGCTGTTTTTCAAGCTCACTGTCTTCCGGTTGCTTATTTCTGGTCTTTAGGGACTGGATTTGATTTTCAGCTTGTTCTACCATTTTGTTAGAGACTTCCAGCTCTTTCTCCAATTTTGTCTATCAGACTGCTGATCTCTTTCTGGGTTTTTTCCAATTTTTTTTCCAGAAGGTTTTTCATCTTTTGGATAAACTCCAATTTGAGTTCTTCCAGAGCTTGTGGATAATTTCCATTTTGGGGGGCATGTTTTGATTTTGTTTGAATTTCATCCTCTTTCTCTTCTTTTCCTTGGGTACTCCCACAATAAAAGTTTTCAATAGTCACTTTTCCCCCTTTCTTCTTGGAGGCTTCATTTTGGGCTGTGTGAGCCATCCCTTTGGTGGTTATTTTCCCCTTTCCTTTTTGGTCTGAGGTCTGGGTGATATGGGTGGGTTTTCTATGGATTTAGGTTGCCTCAGACTAGTTCTTCACAGTCTCTGGGGTTTGTTCGCTTACCCACCCCCGTGTTCAGCACCCCCCCCCGAGCTCTGTGATCTCTTCTCACCAGTGTGCAGGAATCTCCTGAAAAACCGCTCTGATGGGTGGATCTATGGTACTCCCTGTCAGTACCCAGGGAGCCTGGTGTGCCTCCCCCTCACTACATCGATGGGGCAACGCTTTGGCCTTAAGCAATTTTTACAGACTCTCGAGACTCCTCACTGTTCGCAGTTTTCAGGGGGCCCGCCGTCTGCGCTCTCTGCAGTGATCAGGGTTCTCCCATGAAACTGCCCTGAAAGGGCGTTTCCTAGCAGTCTTTAGATCCCAAGGACCCTGGTGTACCCCCCCAGACAGAGATGTTCCTCACTCATTCGCTGTCCTGGTGAGCACTCTGATCCCCTACTCTGGTTCAGTGGGGAAGTTGGGGGGGGGAAGGGAGGCTCAGTTCACGTTTTTGTGCAAGCTTTACCTCCTTCTTATAGTGTGGCAATGTTCAAACCCCACATACCTTTGTTTCTGTGGGGTACTTGAGATTTCCTCCATTCTTCCACAGATGATTTTTATGCTCTTTTTAGGTAGTCTATTTCGTTTGGTGCCGGGGAGAAGAAGTGATTCGCGTCTAGATTACAGCCATGTTTACCCGGAAGTCTGATCAATGAAATAATTATGATTCCAGAGTATTAGCAGTGAAGTTATGTTTCCCACTTTCTGACTGAGATGATGATCTCAAGGTATAGAATGAGTTATATATATATATATATATATATATATATATATATTAGAGGCAGAAAATATGTGGATTAATCTTGTTGGAGGATGCAGATTTATTGTAAGAGTTTTTGTTTTCTTTTTTAGTTGGGGAGAAAATAAAGAAAATGAGAGAGTTGGAATAAATAATCTCCACAGTTGCTTCCAGTTCTAATAGTCTATCATTTTAAGGTGCTGACAGCATGATCTAGCTATTTATGCAGTTTCTGATGCATATAGACCACTGTACTGGCCCTTAGAAGGAATTTTGAATTCATAGAAAGCAGGCTCAGACCTCAAGAAGTTAAGAGTCATCAGGAAGGTTCAGGAGAAATGACGTCAACACAGAGGCTTTGATACATAATATTGGGTTCAAATCCCATTGCTGGCACATATATGACTATGGTCAGATCCTTGGACTCTAGGAAACTATGGCTATAAGTTGCAGAAAAAGTAGGCATCTGAATTGATGGAGAGAATTTCCTAATCTGGCTCCTTCTAGCAATGAAATTACAGATCCAATACTTTTCTCTATTCCTAATGTATGATAAAGGATTCATGTTGACTCTGTGATTTTCAAACTGGTTCACTCACAACCACCATGAATGCATTCTTTCCATTTTAAAGATGAGACCTCTGAGAAGTCAAGTCACTTGTCTAGGATCCCCCAAGCACCAAATATCAGAGAAAACCCAGGCCATCCAACTCTAATCACTCTAACCAACGCTGAACCACATTACCGATACTATCTTGTATAGAAAGAAAGAAATGAAAACTTCTTTCAACAAATCCCTGGAAATAGTTTATAAATGCTATTGGGGAACATGACTGCTTTGTCAACTTGCCATTTGCCCTGATGTTTTGTCTTTTCTAAGGACCCCTCCCAGCTTACTTAGGTTATGCTAACAAAATCATTTTATAGCTCTCACTGGCGAAGCTGTCAGTCCTAATGCATGTCTATGCATATTTTGCTTGGGTTACTACTTCAAAAATGGCTTCTCTGATAGACTCACAATAATCACTGCTTTCTCATCATATTCTCCGTGACATGTCTTTGATCATATTAGTCAGTCTTGATTCCTAGATTGAACTTTGCATAGCGTATACTATTAGACTGTAATATATTACCAGACTGCACGTTGAGGTAGTCTTCAGTAGAGGATTTATGAGAAAACCTGGACAAGAGTTAGACAGGATAAGAAGTTGTGGATGAGCTGAATTTTGCATCACTGGAGGAAGTACCCACAATGAGATAAATAATACTGATGCTATTCATCTTTTGTTTTCAAAGATCGTGAGTGATGTCTTCACCTGTGCATGAATTGAATTTTAGTGAGGCAAAGTTGTGAAAATCATTATCTCTCTTGTCCAGTCATCCAAGGCTGGAATGTCAGGATACCTTGACCTCTTTGATGCCTTACCATGCTCCAAGTACTCCACAACACTTGCTGCAGCTACATTAATGACTGCTATAACAAACTGTTCTCATCTACCCATTCTGCTGGGAGAATTCTTCACATTTCACTAGACCATCAGCAGATTTAAATCCTAGCAGCTACCCTCAACCTGGTTTAGCTGTCTGCCTAGATGGTTTTACTGGAGTATGACTACTGGGCATGCTACAGATTCTTGGAGCCACAGGTGAGAGTTGATTGACAGGGGGACACCAAAGGTGTGTGAGCAACCCCTGAAAAGGGCTCAGTAAGCCTTCACACCAGGGGTCCTGGCCCTCCTGAAATGCCCCATAAGATCCTCAAAGGCAAAGACTACCTTTTATTATAAGATGTCTCCTTCCCCTAGTGAGGGAAATTTTTTCATTACAATCTAATATATATTTACCAATGTAATTTACATTTTTGCAGAATGGAAAAAGGGGGTTTGCATATTAAGCATATTTGTGACTGCTAGTATAAAAATACTTTTATTTGTTAGATATTGAATGCTTTAAGCTATTTTACCTTTTATGAAAATAAAATATATTTACTATTTTTCTTAATGCTCTCTCTAGATTCCATGCAACAAACTTTTAGGCATCATTTACATAAGACAGAAGGCTCAATTGTCATGGAGATTATGGTCTAGTAAAGGGATATGACTCATCAGCATTGCGACTATAACAGAAATTTTTAGAAATACATAGCAGATCATCATCAACCCAGGGATGCAGGAAACTTTCCTGAAGAAAATGGAATTGGAGATGACCTTTTAATGATTGGCAAACTTTCAACAGTGGCGGTAGGGGTAGGGGAAAGGAAGAGAAGATATATGCAACATGGGAAAAAAATATGAGGGAACTCATCATACATTGTACAACCTGTTATATACTGAACTTTCTAGAGGGCCAGCATGGCAGTGTAGGAAACATACTGATCTGAGTTGGGAAACCTGGATTTGAATACTGATTGTGGCCATCAAGTAGCTATTTGTGCCCACACCTCAAAAATCACCTTGTACCTATTTTGTATATACCTCTATACATACATATTATCTTCCCTGTTAGGGTGAAAGGTTTGGAGGGCAGGTGTCTAACTTGATCTAACACAGTGCTCAGCTCATAGTAGGAGCTTAACAAAATGCTCACTGCTTATTCAGAACATTTGATCTGAGAAATTCACTTTTAAGGCTTTAGTTTGCTCATGTGACAACTATTTAATACCTCTTTTACCATCCTAAAGTCTATGAGTCTATGTCAAATTGAGTCATATCTTTCTTGGCAATTTAATATTATTAACTTCCTACTTTAGGTAAAGTCATGAGTAATAGCCCCATGTTCCACAAATATCCTTCATACCCAATTCTCCTTCCCTAAATATTTATTGCCCCTGTGTCACCTGTCTCTATGGCCTTTTTACCCACCACACAAACTCTTATCTAGTCATACCTTCCCTACCCTATGCTGGTGAAGTTGATATTTTGAATCCAAGTTTAAGAGTTAATATTTACTTCTATTAAATTGCACCTTATTAAATTCAAGTCCTCATCTAGACTACAGAGATTCTTTTGGATTATGACTCTGTCATCAGTTGTATTAACTAGTCCTACCAGCTTTGTATTTCATTGTTTGATATTCAAGCCACTTTGCCTTCCTCCCAGTCCCTGATAAAAGAGTCTAAGAGCATAGCACCAAAGACATTCCCTAGGGTATTCCATCAGAGATCTTTCTTTGAAATACCAAAAGTTTATTCTTTCACAAATTCCTCCCTTGCTGAAAAATGGGGCATTTCTCTGGGTAGATAATCTCTATAGGACCCACAACAAATAGAATATAATTTTCTGATTATAATAGGCTCTCTCACAAATCACGTTTTATCAATAACGTGAAAAAAACAAAACAAAGTAACAAATCTGACCACATAATATAGGAGGAAGTCCCTCCCAAGAATTATTATGATATAAAAATTATACAGGAGAGGCAATGCCAATCACAATTGCCTGAGAGCTGGAGAAGAATGCCCATATGTGGCCTTGGGCAAATCACCACTCTCCTCAGCCCCTTCCCTACCTCAGTTTCCTAGCTTTGTATCATGTTAGAAATCTAATGTTTACTTTGACCCAGCCATACGACTGCGGGGTTTGTACCCCAAAGAGATAAGGAAAATATTTGTATAAAAATATTTATGTCCATGCTCTTTGTGTTGGCAAAAAATTGGAAAATGAGAGGGAATGGCTGGACAAATTGTGGTATATGTTGGTGATAGAATACTATTGTGCTCAAAGGAATAATAAAGTGGAGGAATTCCATGGGGACTGGAACAACCTCCAGGAAGTGATGCAGAGCGAGAGGAGCAAAACCAGGAAAACATTGTACACAGAGACTGATACACTGTGGTACAGTAGAATGTAATGGACTTATCTACTAGCAGCAATGCAATGATCCAGGACAATTTTGAGAGATTTATGAGAAATAATGAACGCTATCCACATCCAGAGAAAGAACTGTGGGAACAGACACACAGAAGAAAAACATAGGATCAATCATATGGTTCTATGGGGGCTATGATGATGGTTTTGATATTAAAAGTTCAACTATTGCAGATATGAATAACATGGAAATAGGTTTTGAATAATGACACATATTACCCAGTGGAACTGCTTGTTGGCTCCAGGAGGGGGGAGAAAAGAGGGATGGGGAAAATCATGAATCATGTAACTAACCATGGAAAAAATATTCTAAATAAATGAATTTTAAAAGAGAAATCTAATATTTGTAGGACTCTCTTAGAATCATGACTTTAGAGCTGGCATGAACTAGAGGTCACTAAGTACAAAGGAGGAAACTGAGGCCCTGAGAGTAGAAGTGACTGCCAAAGTGAACAGCTGGTCAAAGGCCTGAATCCAGAGCTAGTTCTCTTTCTACTACACTGTGCTGCCTCTGTCCTTAAGAGCAGTCACACCATCACACTGGAGTGGAGCTTTACCAAGATCTATGCTGTCATTTATTTAATAAAAGAAATAAGAAACCTTTTTGAAAAGGCAACATCCCTCAGAATGCTGCTATCTTTCTTCCCGTCATGAAGTCAAAAGGCTGAAGAATGCGGGAATAAGGATGACAGAAAAGAGTCCTGATGTAGAGTAAGAGGTCTGGGCTCCTTCTGCCCTCTCCCTATGCTCTGCCAACTCTGCCCTATGGAGCCTGGGATAAGTACTTTCACCTCCCCTTCTATAAAATGATCTCTAAGCTCCCTTTTAGCTCTAAACCTGACCCACATGAACATGAGAAAGAAAAAGGAAGATGGAGGAGGAAAGAGTTGGGGAGGCAGAGAGAAGGAAAGAGAGAGAAGGGAGAAAGAAAGACAGAAGCAGAATATTTTCAAAAGAGTTGAGAGATCCTAGAGTTGAGCAGGGCAGGCTGAATTTTAAAAAGGAAAAAAGGGGCAGTGGAAAGCATCTGCCAATTTCTCCTTGATCATCATTTTCTCACATCTCTGCAGTAGCCTCTCACCTCCTCATCCCAGCCTTATTCCTTCAATAGCTCAAAAAAGTCTTATGCAGTCCTCATCCTGAGGCCATCCTAGTAGAATGCAAACACTGCACTCCCTTCTATCTGTCACCCCTTGTATACACTGTTAAAACACAAATGGCTCACAAGAAGTAGATGGGCATCCGGATTCATTCACATCCTCTAGAGATCTCTTCCCTCCCATCAGAGGCTTGGGAAGTTAGTGTTCTTAAAACCATGGCAGGGTGACAGGTGAACAGTAAGATAGGACACTCACTTCTGCCAGAGACTTGGGTTCAAATCC
Organism: Monodelphis domestica; assembly: GCF_027887165.1. Taxonomy (NCBI): domain Eukaryota; kingdom Metazoa; phylum Chordata; class Mammalia; order Didelphimorphia; family Didelphidae; genus Monodelphis; species Monodelphis domestica. Next base: position 23,385,188 of record NC_077235.1, on the reverse strand, counting down.
AACTCTTGCTGCCTCCCACACTTGTTTGCTGAGTGTCCCTGGGCTAGTCACAAAAGCATGTATGTCCCAAAATTTTGGTAAGGCTCTAAAGTGTCAAGTGATTTGCAGACCTTAAAGCTCTATGTAAGTGTGAGCTATTGTGATGATAATCAGAAAATCACTGATGGTGGCAAATAAACCATTAGCAGGAACTGTACTCATCTTTAGCTCATACCATGTAGCTACTGCCACATTCATAAAAGGGTCCTGGGGGAAAGAAGGGGAAGACCACTGAATGCACAGCAATTTGCTTTCAATTATTTCCATCCACATCATTAAAACAGGGCTTTGTGTGCAGTCAGACACACCCATCATTTGATTTCCCTCTTTCCAGAATCAAAGAAACTAGTCTGAGAAATGCCAATTACTGTCCAAATCACTGCAATACTCCAGTCTCAGACCAAGCTGAGAGCTATCTGCTTTGGCCTTGGGCAGGAGGCACTCAGAGCATTTAGCCACATCTCGATAAGGTGCCCAGATCTCCAGGTGCTTGCAGCTTGGTTAGCCAGCCTTCATGCCATCCCAGGGGCTCCTGACTGATCAGCTTTGGACTTGGGGAAGCTGCACTGCCAAGGCAGCCATCACACAACTCCTCACAGAAGGAAATCTTGGAGGTTCAAACAGGATTGACTTAGGGCTTTTGCAAACTAATGGGGAAACCCTTCAGGATTTCTAGAAGTTCTGTAGAACTGCACTCCCACAGTTCTTGGAGCCTTTCAGCCAAGGCCCCTTTGGAATTGGTTGGAAGGTACCTTCTAGGCCATCAACCAGGAGAAAGATCTCCAAGTGCCTTATTTATTTCAACAAGGGTCTACTCCAGCTTTGACCACATCACAGAGGATAAAAATACTCTGCCCTAAGGGATTAGAGGACACTCAAATAAGTAAGAGTTACTTACCCTGAGGTCCTCACCTAGGTCTCAGCCACAAGGAGAGAAGCTAAGAAACAGAAGGCCTGGTCAGTCCATTTTCTGTCTTTCTCTCCATGAAACTACCTTGACCTCAGCCACCTCCTCCTCCTTTTTCTTTCCTCTCTCAGTCCTTCCAGCTGTGCTTCTTTTCCAATTTCTCTGGTCTCATTAGATTCTCACATTTTCACCTGTTTCAGGACAAACTCTCTATTGGCATCTAGCCAACTTCTCTTCATCTTCTGCACAAGACTAGTGTGATGATATTCTTTACTGGATGCTTTGCTAAAATCTAGGTAAATGATATCTATAGCATCCCTTTCAATCGAACAGTTTCTCAACCATGTTAAAAATGAAACCTATCTTAGTATAAATCATAGGAACAGTCAACTGAGGAACTGGCATTCAGAGTAGAAGCCTTTTGGGCAGTTGAACAATAAAAGACTGTCCCATGTTGCAAGAGTGCCAGGCATCGACAAGAAGGCAGAGTAGGAATTGGCAGTGATGACGTGAGTAGAGGACATTTTGTAGAATCCCTGCAATTTTTCTACATTAGCAACCATTAAGCCCCAAGCTTAGGCCAAAGGGTAATAAACCTGGAAAGGACTTCAGAACTGGTCTAGTCCAATCCTCTCAAGTTTACAGATGATGAGCCATGAGGGAACTTGCATCTGGTCACTCCACTAGGAAGGTGAAGGCTCAAGATTCAAATTAATGTTCTTTTGTTTCAACTCCAGAATTCATTCTTTCTACCACACTATATTGTGTGGTTCATGGCTAGGGGCATCTCTGGCCTTCACCAGACATCTGCTGAGGCAAAACCTCTAGGAGGAAGGGGTGAAGATGTGACACATTGACTTTGAAAGCTCTGTTCCCTGTAGGTCTACTTGGAAGATTTGACAATTACTTTTTTTAAACCTTTACCTTCTGTCTTGGAATCAATACTAAGGATCTTTCCAAGGTTCTAAGGCAGAAGAGTGGCAAGGGATAGGCAATGAGGATGAAGTGACTTTCCCAGGTTCCCACAGCTAGGAAGTGTCTGAGGCCAGATTTGAACCTAGGGCCTTCCATTTCTAGGCCTGGCTCTCTATCCCCCTGAGATACTTGGTTACCCCTACAACTACTTTTAATGAAAGTTATAAGTAAAGAGAAAAGTAAGACATAAAGTCAATTGGAGGAATTGCTCTTCTCCTTGAATACAAGCCAGAGTGCCCAGGGACCACTGTGAAACTGTTTGTTGTCTTTTTTCACATGACATTCAGGGGCTGGGCTCCCATTAACTGAGGAGTTGCTGCATGGAGTTATTTGAACTAGTCTCAAGCCCAAGATTTTGAAGTTGCTCATTTTTCGAATACACTTCCATGGGGATTTGGGAATAGCTAATATACAAAATAAGCTAATGACCACCATGCAAATAAATTGGCTTTGCATGGAAATGGCCTTTGCCCTGTTAGTACAACTTGGTCATAAAATCTTTCAAAATCCTGGTTAGATCATTTAAATGTATCAGGGGATCCAATTTCATAACAACTAACTGAATGAAATTTCCTTCTATTCATACTGAGAAGAGGATTCTAGTGAACATTAACAAGGTTCTTTCAATGTTTCCATAGAAAATATTTTAATCTCTTTAGACTAGAGGATAATTGCAAGACCCTTTAAAAAAAGATTGGTTTTTTGATAGTCAGCATGGCATGGCATGGCATGGCATATGGAGCAAAAGACATCCCTAGGAGTAAGAAGACCTGAGTTCAACTCCTGCTTTTGGTATTTACTAGCTCTGTGGCTCTTGTTATTCAGTCCTGGCTGACTCTTGGTGACCCCATTTGAGATTTTCTTGTCACGGATACTGGAATGGTTGGCCATTTCCTTCTCCAGATCATTTTACACATGACAAAACTGATCCAAATACATTAAATAATTTGCCCAGAATCACACAATTATAAGTGTCTAAGGTCACCTATGAACTCAGGTCTTCCAGACTCCACACCTGATGCACTATCTACACCACCTAATTGCCCCGTGTGATGACTGGGTAAATCAATTTAATCCAAGTCACCTGAACTCAGAGGCTGCCTTCTTTTTACTCCATCCATAAGCATTTTGTTTGCACCCATTTACAACATACAAGTTCTCTTCCACATTAGGGTGTAAGCTTCTTGAGGGAAGGAGCTCTTTGGCTTATCTTAATATGCCCAGCACTTAGCACAGTATGGGTACTTGTTGACCATTTAATGACTGCTATAACCCCTCAGAACCCAGACAACTTTCTAAGAGCTGCTGATCAGAATCAGTAGAGACAATTTACACACCAGAGAGTTCCCTACAACTAACAAAATTATCAGAGTAGCCAAAAAGAGAAAAGAGAGTGAACTTATCCAGATTGATTTTTAATTTGCTTTGTTACAAAAAGAACACAAATGTCTATTTGCAGGTGCTCTTTCGCACCCATGGTAATGGAATAGTTTGGGTCCACTCATTTGCTACCACTGGCTGCTTCCCCCTTATTTTGCAACCAGAGAGCTGTGTAATCTGTAGAGCCATTTTTCTTTTCTTTTTTCTGTTTGTCAGATCTTCATGAATGAAAAACAGACAGCCCATTTATATTTGACCAGAAAGGTAAGCAATCTAGTTAATTCAGGATCCAAACTGGATTTTTAAAAATTCCAAGTCAGTATTTAGGGCAGTTGTTAATTGGTTCTAAATCACCAATTTAGAGAAAAACCAAATCCCAAGTGCAAATGATTGTTACCATTTATGTATGGCATCTTTAAGCAAGCATTCCATGTAAAGCTATTAAGAAATAATAACTGTCTAAAATGATTTATACCATGAAGATTATCTGCTGAAACCCAATGGATTTTTAACAGAATGTTTAGAATAAAGTAGAGGAGGCCAGGAATAAACCAGGCTGGTGGCCCATCCTGTGTATGCACCCAAGCTTATTTGTAGCCCTTAGTAACTAAGCTATTGACGCTTCAGAAAAGACACAGCAAAGACTAGTGAAAAGGAAGGCAAGACAAATTTCTTAGGCACTTATCATAGAAGGGGGTTTAACAATCATTGTTAAATGCCATCCTAAGCACTTTACAAATATGATCTCATTAGTTCCTCACACTGACCCTGAAAGGTGGATGCTATTATGATTCCTATTTTACAACTGAGGAAATTAAGGCAGAGTTGAATAACTTGCCCAGGCTCACACAACAAATATCTGGGGTCACATATGAAATCAGGTTTTCCTGACTCCAGGCTCAGTACTATCCCTGGACTTAGAATCTGGGTTAGAATCCTGCCTCTTACACTTACTAGCTGTGCAACTACAAGCAAATCACTTAAGCTCTCTGAACTTCAAGAGCATTCTACTAGGGTAGACGGAAACATGCACATAGATAAGTAAATTGTATCTCTCTCTCTCTCTCTCTCTCTCTCTCTCTCTCTCTCTCTCTCTCTCTCTCTCTCTCTCTCTCTCTCTCTCTTTCTCTAGTTTTTTAAAGGAAGAGAAGGACTGTAACTGGAAGTATAAAGAAAGGTCTCATGTAGGAAATGGTTCTTGAACCCTAAAACAGAGGAGAGAAAGGAAAGCATTTGAGGCAGAGAAAGGGAAAGTTCAAAGTCATGGAGGTGGGAAATGAATTTTAATTTCTGGGGAACAGAAAATTAGCCAATTTGCATTGAACACAGATTGTAAGGATCAGTAATAGCAAAGAATCTGGAAAGAAAAGCCAGAGCCAGATTGAGAAGGGCTTTAATTGTCAAGCAGAAGAGTCTGTATTTTTGTTGTTGTTGTTCAGTCATTTTTCAGTCCTGTCTGGCTCTTCATGACCCCATTTGGAGGATTTTCTTGGCAAAGATACTGGAGTGGTTTGCCATGTCCTTCTCCAGCTCATTTTTCAGATGAGGAAACTAAGGCAAGGAGGGTGAGCTGATTTACCCAGGAACACACAGCCAGGAAGTTTCTGAGACCTGATTTGAAGTCAGAAAGATAAATCTACATGACAATATAGCTCCAGCCTACCTCTCCTGGGTGTTTACAGATGGAAACCTTCCATCCAAAATCAACTAATTGTTCTTCTTCATGAATTGCATTCCATTCCAACCCTGCTGTGCCTTTGTGCAGGCTATCTCTGATGCCAGGAATACATTTTGCCATCACTCACCTCATGTTATTCTGAACGTCCTTCAAGGCCTGGGACAAAGTCTACCTTCCACACAAGGCCTAATGGGGAAGTCTGACCCATTTACTAGTACCTCATCTACAAATGATTGTGTGTATGTGTAGACTGAATTGACTTCTCTGTGATTTTGGTACCCTACAAGAGAATGGAGATTCTTGAAAGTGTGCATCTATTGATTTTTTGTCTTTTTATTCCTAATGTTTGTCACAGTGCCTAATGCATAACATGTTCACTAAATTAATATCTATGATGTCTTAGGTCTGTAGGCATGTGTATATGTATACATATATACGTATGCATGCATATATCATTAACTATAAAATATGAAAATCCTTTAACCCAGTAGAATATATCTGTTTTTGAACATTTAAAAAAATTGACAAAAATCTGTATTCTCTCTATTTTACCTCCCCACTTTAATGGAAAAGAAAAAAGAAAAACTAAACCCTTGGAATCAATAAGCACTGTAAAATCAAAGGAGCCATGTTGGCCATGTTGATTTTTAAAAATACAAAATAAACCATATCTGATTTGATTTTTAGAAGAAACAACAAAAAGAAAATTATCAATGTGAAAAAATTCAAAGAAGTAAAGGAAAAATAAAGAATTATTAAAACAATTTTAAGCAGATGAAGATTTATAGAACTATAAAATACCTAGTTGAACAGAATAAGAAATTGATTTTTTTAAACCCTTTCCTTCCATCTTAGACTATTATGTGTAGTAGTGCTAAAGCAGAAGAACAGTAAGGATGAGGCAATGGGGGTTGTTTACTTGCCTAGTCTCACAACTAGGAAGTACCTGAGGTCAAATTTGAACCCAGCACCCCCAGTCACTAGACCTGGCTCTCAATCTACTGAGCCACTTAGATGCCCCCAAGGGGCAGGGATTTTAATGAACTCAATCTCAGAAAAAGAAATTGAAAAAAATCATAAATTAATGTTTCTATTCCTCTCCAAAAAATCCCTCTAGTACTAGATGGATTTAAAAGCAAATTCTAATATTATAAAAACTACTTATTCAGTGCCATGCAAATCAAATTACAAAAAATATATATTTTAGAGCTAGAAAAACAATAACAAATTCCTCTGTAAGAATAAAGGTCAAGAATATCAAGGGAATTAATTGGGGGAGGGGGGGAAGAAGTGAAGTAAGATGGCTTAGCAGTACCAAATCTCACATTGCACTAAGAAGTTTTCCTCATCAAAACAATCTGGTACTGGCTAAGAAATAGAGGGATGGATCAACAGAATAATTAGCTATACAGTCATCCCTTGCTACATTGCAGTTCACTTGTTACAGCTTCACTGTATATCTAATATATTTAATTCTGTATCATGGAGTTATACTTGCGGCAAACTTTTGGCTGATGGAACGAAAGGTGACCAACCACAGTGCTGTGTTCTGTATCCTGGGTGCTGATTGGCCCAGTGACTGTAGGTTAATAGTATGGAAAGGTTTATAGGAGAGTAGGAAGGGTTTATAAAGCCTTAAAGCCATAAAAATCGTATACATATATATATATATATACACACATATGTATATAATAAAATAAACATAATACTGCAACTTTGGGGATTTTCACCTATCGTGGGGGTCTCTGGAACATAATTCCCACAGTAGGTGAGGGTTCACTGTACAATACACAGTAGTAAATGACCATAGTAATCCAGTGTTTGACAAACCCAAAGATCCCAGCTTTTCTGATAAAGGTCTCATTCTCCAGTATATAGAAAATTGAGTCAAATTTATAGGAATATGAGTCGTTCCTCAATTGAGAAATGATCTAAGGATATGAACAAATGGTTTTCAGGTGAAGAAAACAAAGCTATCTATAGTCATATGAAAAAATACTCTAAATCACTATTGATTAAAGAAATACAAATTAAAACAACTCTGAGATACCACCTCACATCTATCAGATTAGCTAATATGACAGAGAAAATGAAAAATATTGGGGGAGATTTTGGAAAATGGGGACTTTAATGCACTGCTGGTGGAGCTGTGAACTGATCCTACCATTCTTGAGAGCCATTTGTAACTAATGCCCAAAGAACTATAAAACTGTCCATATTCCTTGGCTCATCAATAACACTACCAGACCTATGCCCCAAAAAGATCAAAGGAAAAGGCCTTTTGTACACATATATTTATAGCAGCTCTTTTTATTATGGTGGCAAAGAATTGAAAAGTGAGGGGATGTCCATCAACTGGGGAATGGCTGAACAAGTCGCGATATAAAATTGTGATGGAACACTATTGTACTACAAGAAATGATGATCAAGACGGACTCTGGGAACCTAAGAAGTCTTACAAGAACTAATCCAAAGTGAAATGAGCAGAACCAGGAGAACATTGTACACAGTAACAATAACATTATACAATGATCAACTGTAAATTACTTAGCTATTCTCAGCAATACCGTGATCCAAGACAAATCCAAAGGATTTGATGAAAAATAATGTCCAACTCCACTGAAAGAACTGATGGAATCTAAATACAATTCGAAGTATACTTTTTTTGCTCTATTCTTCTTGGGAGTTAATTGGTCTACATTTTCTTTTGCAAGGTGACTGATATGTAAATATTTTGCATGCCTACATATGTATAATCTTTATTAAATTGCTTACTTTCTCAAGGAAGGAGAGGGGAGGAAGGGAGGAAGAGAATTTAAAACTCTAAATTTTAAAAGATGAATGTTAACATTTTTTATTTATAGGTAATTGAGAAAAAATAAAACAAAATTTAAATAAAATGCTACCCAGTAGCATATGTGTCTTCTAAGTAGCTATATTTTTACTATAAAGTCTTCAGTAAAATAAGTTCATGGGAAGCCACTGCCCACATTAGTAGTGAAGCAGCTCAAACAAAGGAAATTGATGTTATTTAGACTTGGAAATTTCCTCTGATGCATACTGGGATTTTTCTAGTAATATAATTATCTCTCCAGCTAAAAGCTCTTGAAATAATTACATTTCTATCTTAACTGTTTATATTTATTTTGTTATCATGTAACATCACTACAAATAATTGCACATGATGAATATTTTATGCAATTGAGTAGAAATGAAAAATAATGGTGTGGGAAGGATCTCTAGTGACCCTCCATCTCCATGACTTGAAACAGGGCAATAATTGAGTAAGTGAAGAAAGATCTACATATATAAATCTGTATACATATTCTATACAATTTTAGAGAAAATATTGAGGTAGTAGTTTATGTGAACAACAAGATAGAAAAATAGTCTTTCTGCAAATCCTCACGAACTCTCAAAATTTTATGTACAAAAGAGAAAGGAATTGCAGCTGTCTCTACAGGCTAAGACAACAAGAAACCTAACAATGTAACTAGCTGATGAGTAATGGCAGAGAAGGCCAATTTTTAATTGCTAACATGCTCACTTAGCACTCCTTCCCCCAGCAACCTCCATGCTCTAATAGGGAAGCACAATAGACCCATAGGCTTGTGTTCTTGGATTCACTCAGCAATTTCCTTGATGCTGTGGTAGTCAGTCCCCTGTTCCTGCCCTCACTCTACCACTCTGTGGCAATAAAGAAACAATTCTCAACTCTATCCCTTCTCTAGGAAGGGGAGATATAAGAAAGCAGAAGGATGCTTTTCCTGGGTGACAGCATGTTGTGCTATCTTGATAAGGCAGCCAGAGAACTAAGGATCAGAGGGAATTGAGCAAGACACCAGAATATGTTTGGAGCTATATACTATGACTGAAGGAAGGGGGACTGACATCCAGTTGTGTGCAGTTCTGTTATCTGAGGAAGAAACTGTTACCCGTGACAAATTAATTCCCCAATGAGGGAGGAGGCTGAGATAGCCTAGATGTCCAGTCCTCAAGAGATCCACCATCAAAAGTAAAAAAGTCAGAAAGTTAGCAAAGGAGAATATAAGGAAAAAGCACCGAAATTACTGAATATGTTAGGAAGAAAATAGTCATTTGAAAACTTTAAGCACAAGCAGATAAATACAAAGTAGTATATTAATAACAATGAAAGACAGGTTCCAGAGTGTCAAAACTTTAAATAATTATTGAAAGATAAAAGAAAGTGAATCAAAACATGAGAAGAGAGAAGACCCTGTATATTCCCCAAAGAGCACAGAATCAAAACCGTATGCTCTGGAATAGTTCGAGACAGAAATAAGAATCATGAAAGCAGAATTTATGCCTGCACAGTAGAAATAATTGGCAGAATTGAAAACCTTGAATCCATGGTGACGAGTCTTTCCAAACAAATGTAAGAGAAAACAAACAACTGGGATTATATGAATGCACAAAAGTGAACAATCTGGAAGAGGAGAAGCAAAAAGCAATGACATTAAAAGAAATAAGATCTCCATACAAGCAAAATGTATCAATCCTTAAGACAGGATATCTAGAAACACTTTAAGGATCATAGGTTTCTCAGAAGAATGTGACAACTCAGAAAACTCAAATACTACAATATAAGAAATAATACACAGATTTTAAACACAGAAAATAGTGCTAAGCAAAAGAATCCACAAATCGTTTTCCAGAATTTTAAAAATTATGCTACAAATTTGATTTGTTGTTAAATTTAACTAAAGCATTTCCACTAAGAGTAGGTGTGAATCAAGGATTCCTATTATCATTATTCAGTGATATAGTGGTAGGAATGCTAGCTATTTTAATAAAACAAGAAAAGGAAATTAAGGGAATGAGCACAAAGAAAAAGAGAAATTATTTCCTTCTGCAGATGGTACAATGATTTACTTATAGAATTCTTTAAAGTCAACTAAACAATTAACTGAAATGACAAACTTTACCAAAGTTGCAGAAGATAAAATAAACACAGAAATCATCAACATTTCTGTATATTATTAACAAAATCTATCACAAAGAGATAGAAAGTATAAAATACTTGGGAGTTTATCTTGTCAAGACACACAGAAGGACTATACAATTCAAAAATACTCTTTATACAAATAAAAACTGAGCCAATTATTAATGATTACATCAACTGCTCATGGATAGGCCCAATCAATATAAGAAAAATGACAATACTATCTAGATTGATTGATTTATTCATTGCCATACCTAACTTTATAGACCAAATTACCTGACTTTATAGATTTAGAAAAAGTAATAACAGATAGTAACAAAATAATAAATTAACAAAATAATAAATTAATTTCAAAGAATAAAAGGCAAAAATTTCAAGAGAAATAATGAAAAATAAAGTGGAAATGAAGGAGGTCTAGAAGAATCAGATCACAAAATATATCGCAAAATTGGAATCATTAGAATCATTGTTACTGTTTAAGAAATTGAGCAGTTGGATCACTGGAATGAGTAGGTAGAGAAACACCAAGGACATAGGTAACAGTAAATATACAAACAAATAAGAACAGCAACTTGATGTTTAATAAACCCAAAGATCTCAGCTATTGGGGTGAGAACTCAACATAAGACAAAACTTATTAGGAAAACTAGAAGGCGGAAAGTTAGTATAGACCAATATCTTACACTGAATAAGCTCCAAATGGGTATATGACTTAGATATAAAGAGTTACAAATTAGAGAAATAAGGAAGAAATTGCCCATCAGATCTGTAGAAGAGTTTGTGTCCAATCAAGGCTCAACCCTTGACCCAAGGTCATTGGCACAGAACTCTTTTCTTATTATGGAAGATAAATGCCCTGCCCTTCATGTAAGGTTGGACAGAGTTGGTGACAGCTAGAGAGCTACCCAGTAGTCCCCCTTTGAAGACTTTTCAAGAGGAAGTCCCTGCTTTGAAGACTCTCCAAGCAAAAGTCTTTGAGCATCTATCTTTGAGAGAAAAGTTGGAAGAGGCCAACCCTACTTCAAGTTGCTAAAGGAAAGAGTAGGAAGCTATGAGAGGAGCTGGCAATCTCTGTCATCTTCCTATTCTCAGCTTGTTACACTAGAAACTTCAGGGAGTTTGTTCTTAGGTGAGATAGAGGACACTCTCTTGGTTGAGCTGAGCTATATTAATCCTAATGGGAGAGTTTCTTCATTCTGTATTATCTGGTACATATCCTTCTCTGTATACTTTCTCCGATTTCTGTTTTCCTCTGATTTTGATAAATGGATTTCTTTGTTATTCTCTATGTGTGTTCACTGTGGAACTAGTATTAGGTAAAGAAGTGGTCAAACCTTGGATATTGAGATTGTGGTCGCCCATTCCTCATAAAATGACAAAGTGATAAAAAGTTAGGTAGAACCTTATCATATCCTTTAGATGAATAATATTTAAAGGAGCAGATAGATATAATTCTAATACAAAACCCATCTCTATCTCTCTGAGACGAGAAGAACTTTTCTGGCAGGAAATGGAAATGAAAGTCTTCCTTGGAGACAGGTAGAGGGAATAAGAAGGTAGAGATCTCTATTCTTTCTCCCTTTGAGCCACACATGAGCCATACAAGAAAGAGGAAAAGGACCCATATGGACTGAAATATTTATGGTGTCTTTTTGTGGATGGGGAAGACCTAACCAAGTCAAGCTGCATGAATGTAATTAACTTTTATACAATAAGGAACAAAGGAGGGGATGATTCTAGAGAAACCTGGGAAGATTTGAATGAGAAGAAGCAGAGTGAAGTAAGCACAATAAAGAGAGCAATTTCTACAATAACATCAATATTGTAAAGGCAAACATTTTCAAAAGAAAGCTAATCAAGGGAAAAGGAAAGGGAATAAATATTTATGAAGAGCCTATTAAGTGCCAGATACTGAGATAAGGACTTAATAAATATTAGCACTTTTAAACTTTGTCACAACTCTATGAGATAGTTACTAATAGTATCCCTATTTTACAATTGAGGAAAATGAGGCAGTGATGAAATGACTTGCCCATGATCACTCAGTTAGTGTCTGAGGTTAAATTTGAACTTGGGTCTATCTGACTCTAGGTCGAGTGCTCTATCCTCTAGCTATCCATCATCTAGATGCCTGATAATGAATCCAGACAACTTATTGTGAACTATGGTACTCACTATCTGATAAATAGGTGATGGACTCAGGATGATACAAATATATTTTTTAGATATAGCTGATATGTCAGCAATGATTCTTTCTCATGGGGGAGGTGGTGAAGTGGGGGTCGGTATTTTTGATTGATTAAAATGATATTTAAGTTTTTTTTTAATCTCCAAAAATTCAGAAAAGGGGTGAGAAATGGGAAGGGAGGTGAAGAGAAGAGGAAGGCAGTCTCTGGGAATAGAATTGTCTTAATATAGATTAAGCAAAAATAAATGGAGACAAAGTACTATCATTACAGAATGCGAAAAACAAAAAATTCCAATAAAAAACCAATATTGGAGATACATGATGGAATATATAACCTGAACTCTCATAACTTCAAATTTTGATAGATTAAATAATCCAATAAAGCAAGAATAAAAGACTGGGCACCGATATTGCAAATAAATGTAAAAAGGCAGAAATAGTAAACACATCCTTTACAGACTCTACCACAAGAAAAATGCTCATCAGTTCAGGGGACACAATCAAAAGATGCAGACCCAAATAAGACCACTTAATGAAATGCTAAACAATGATTGGACTCAAGAAAGAAGCAGAAGAACAATAATTATGTGAAGGAAAATGATAATGATGAAACGACTTACCAAAATTTCTGGGATGCAGATAAAGCAGTCCTCGGGGGGGGGGGGGATTATAACCCTAAAACCTGCATTTTTAACCAAAATATAAAAGAAGATTAATGAACTGAATATACATTTAAAAATTAGAAAACCAACCAATGAAAAATAAGCAAAAGAGAAAGATTGAAAATTAGACCAGAAATTGATAAATTTGAAACCCACATGCACGTATACACACACAGGCTAAACAAAACTAAAAGCTAGTTCTTTGAAATAACTAACAAAATCAATAAACCTTGATCCATTCTGTCTAACAAGAAGAGGACAGAAAAATCAAAACAGCAAAATAGCAAATGAACAAGGTGAAATCACACGCACATGTATATACACTCACACAGTGACAGGAGAAATAAAGAGAAGCATCAGAACCTACTAGATAGAGTTAGATACTAACAAAACTAAGAACAGAAAAGAAATAGAGGAATAACTTTAACAATGTAAATAGTCAGATTATCAGAAAACCAAAGATCAATCTTTAAAAATCCAAATTGAGAAAGAAATTAAAAACTGTTAGAAAGAACTATAAAGGAATCTCCTGGTTCTCATAGATTCACAGGACAATTCTATTACTTTTAAAGAATAATCAGTACTCATACTATACAAATAATTCTCAGAAATTGAGAAAGAAAGCACTCAGCATACTTCTTTTGTGATAATAGTAATAATAGGTAGCATTTATATAGCATTTCCATGTTTGCAAAGTGCTTTACATGTTATCTTATTTGCTCCTCACAATAACCCTTAGAAGTAGGTGCTAGTATTATCACTCATTTACAGTAGAAGAAATTGATTCAGAGAGGTTAAGTGACTTGCTCAGCTATTAAATATGTGAAGCAGGATTTGAACTTGGATCATCTTGACTCAAAGTCCAGCACTTTTGCACGGCTTTGCCCAGTACCTGGGACATAGTAGGTGCTTAATAAATGTTTACTGACTGTTTATTGACCCTATTCACTATGCCACTAAACTACACATGACATGAAGCTTATTTACATTTAATTGGGGGAAAAAATAAAGTGTAAAAAATTTTAAACTGTAGACTCACATCATTAATGAATACTGATTCAAAAATGTTAAATAAAATTCTATATGACAGACTATAGCAAGGTCTCTAAATATTATTCATCCTCATTGATTTAGATTCATACTAAGGATGCAATGATGGTTCAACATTTAGGAAAACAACATAATTAATCATAACATCCAAACTCATATGATTATCTCAATAATGCAGGAAATAACTTTAACAAAGCACAACACTCATTTATGCTTTAAAAATTATTAAAGTATAAGTTTTGAGGAGCTTTTAAAATATATTAAAAAGTTTCTATTTAACACCAAAAGAAAGTATCATTTGGAATAGGGAGACACTACAGGCTTTCCCAAGAAATCCAGGTATTAAGAGAAGATGCCCACTCTATGCTCCATTATTTGATATAATTTTGAAATGTTAGCAATAACAATAAGACAAGAAAAAGTAATGAAAATTATAAAGTTAGGTGAAGAGGAGATATAACTCTATATTTGCTAATAACATGGTGGTTTGCTTTCTTTTTAATCCCAGAGACTATGCAAAGATACTAATTGAAACAATAGCTTTAATAAAGTTGTAGGCTATAAACTGAAGCCTCAAAAATCAATAGCATCTCCATATAATATTAATAAAATCCAAAAGGCAATAATAAAATTAGAAATTGCTTTTCAAATTACTATAAAACACACATGCTATTTAGGGATCAGTCTACTAAAGCACACAAAATACTTGTACAGATACAGTTACAAGTGATCCTTAAAAGAAATAATAAACAACTTTAAAAGCCAGAAGAATATTCAGGACTCATGACTATGTTGTGCTAACCTAATAAAATGACAATACTGTTGAAGTTAATTTACAATCATAATGTTGCCCAAATCAAAAGGGATGCTTTATATAACTTTCAAAAATCCATGAAAATCATTAAAAAGGGTAGAGATGAAGTGGTGGTAGCACTTCTATATCTCAAACTATACTTTAATGCAACATTCATTTAAAAAGTTGATATATTCATATACAACCCAACTGGGAGACAACACGAATCATATAATTTTGGAAACCTTATATGTAAATTTATAAAAAAAAAATTAAAATTAAAAAGTTGGTATTGGTTTTTAAACATAAAGAAGCAGATCAATGGAACAGACTAGCAAAGGAGAATCAGAAACATTGGAACTGAATAGCACAGTGAAAAACAAAGCTTACCCCATTTGATAAAAAAAAGTTCTGAGAAAACTGAAAAGCAATCTAGTAGAAATTCAGCTTAGATGAGCTTTTCCTGCCATATCTCACAACAAATTCCAAATGGATACATGACATGAATATTAAAGATCACACCATAAAAAATTAGAAGAGAAGCAGAAAATATACCTTTCATAGCTATGGTTAAAAATGTGTTCTTAACAAAATAAAAGATAAAGGTAATCACAAAAGATAATCAATAATTGATTATATGAAATTTAAAAGTTTCTGGGTATACAAGATTAATGCATCTAGGATAAGAAAGCAAGGGGTCAAATATGAAAAAAATTATCAAATTTCCCATTTCGAAGATATACAGAAAATTAACATATATCTGCATATATTAATATATGTAATCAAAAGATATTCTTCACTAGACAGGTGGTCAAAAGATAGAAATAAACAGTTCTCAAAAGAATGGCAAATATTTAACAACCACATAAAAGAAGGCTCTGAATCACTAACATAAAAGAAACTCAAACTAAAACAACCTTCAGATTTCACCTGATACCCAGGAAATAGGCAAAATGGCAAAAGATAGGAATGGTCAGTATTGGAGGGAGTCTGGGAAGAGAGGTATACTACTGCAATGTTGCTGAAATTCTGAATCAGTTCAATCCATCTGCAAAGCAATTTGTAATTATGCAAATAAAGTAATTTAAATGCCCTTATCCTTTGCCTCAGAGATTTCACTACTAGGCTTATATCACAAGGAGGTCAACAATAAGAAAAAAAACAATTGATAAATATTTAATGAGTGCCTAGCATGTGCCAGACATTGTGCCAGGAATACAAGAAAAAGAAAGACACTTCCTGCCCCCAAGAAGCTCATAATCTAATGGAGGAAGACAACACACAAATGGAGTCCTCCAAATTAAGGAGTTTGGGGAGGGAAGGTCCGTGCTGAGAGGGCATGATGGAAAAGGCCAGAGGAGTGCAACTGTGTGGAAAATGATTTAACACAATCCCAATATACAATAGCATTTTTTGTGGTAGCAAAGAATTTTAAACAAAGTGGATAGATGTTCACCAATTAGGAAATGGTTAAACACACTGTAGTACATGGCTATAATGGAATATTATTGATGTAAGAAATGATGAATATGATAAATACAGAGAAACATGGAAATATTTATACAACACAATGAAGAATGAAGTAAGCAGAGGCAATGAAACATTTAACTATAACAATGGAAATGAAAAGAACAATCATAATACAGTCAAAAATGAATGTCACAAAATTACAAAGAACAAACAAACAAAGAAGAGAAATAAGAAGACATCCCAATTTACTTCCTTACAGAGGCGATGCATGGGGTATATTCTATAGATTTACAAAAATTTTCAATGTGTTGTTTGGGTTTGCTGATTTTCTCCTCTTCTTTTTCTTTTTCCTATTTGGAAATACTGTTATAAGGGATAGCTTTCCGTGTGAGAGAGAAATACTAAGAAAGTCTGATGAGGTAAAAAACAAAAAGCCATCAACAGACATTTATTTTTAAAAGAAAGTCTTGAAACGAGATTCCACAATTTCTCTTAGAGACCTTTGTTATAATCCCAGAGTAATGATGAAAAATGCCATCTGCCCTCCAAAAAAGAACTGATTGGATCTGAATGCAGACTGAAACATACTATATTTCATTTTCTTTCTTCTTTTTTTCTCATTTCAAATCTCTTCAACAAAATGACTAATATGGGAAAATGTTTTACATGATTATATGTGTAAAATCTTTATCAGATTGTTTACTATCTCAGGGAGGGATGAGGGTAGGCAAAGAAGGAAGGTCAGAAGAAGAAAGAATTTGGAACTCAAAACTTAAAAAAATAAATGTATGAAAATTGTTTTTACATGTAATAGGAGAAAATAAACTATGATAGAGACAAACAGAGAGAGAGACAGAGAAACAGAGAGAGAGAGAGAGAGAGAGAGAGAGAGAGAGAGAGAGAGACAGAGACAGAGACAGAGACAGAGAGACAGAGACAGAGAGATGGAGAGAGATGAGACAGACAGATAGATCTTGGTCAATTGTTAGCTCTTACTTTCAGGAACTTGTTCCTTTTCAATCATCTCATTTCCTCTTTTTAAAATTTTCTTACAAACGTAGAAGATTTGGTGGGCTTCTATTTAAAATTCTTTCACACACACACTTATAAGTCCATGAGAAATAAATATTGAGCACCTACTGTGGACCGAGTCCTGTACTAGAAAATTTGAGAGAGTGGTATTAAGAATTACTACAAAACTTATTTCCTGCATTCAAGGAGAATAAAATCTAACTGAGGTCAAAGAACAACTATATGAGAAAATGGTTTAAGAAAAGTTATAAGGAAACACAGAAAACGTACAAAAATGATGGAAGGTGCTGCAGTAAATGTTGATTTACAAGAAGAGATGAATTTTCATCTAAGTTCTAAAGGAGGTGAAAAAAATGGTTTTCAGAGAAGGAAAGGCTGTTTGAGGACACCTAGGTGTGCTCATACTTGGACAGAAATTCCATTTACAACATTACCAACAACTGGATGTCTAACCCTCATTTGGAAAGCTCTAAAGAGAGGAAACTTGCTAATCCCAAAGTAAACAATTTTATTTTGGGATTTTTTCTCATTGTTAGGAAGGTAGGGGAGCTAGGTACTCAGTGGATAGAGAGCCAGGCCTAGAGATGGAGGTCCTGGGTTCAAATCTGACCTCAGCCATTTCCAAGCTGTGTGACCTTGTGCAAGTCTCTTAATACCAATTACTTAGCCCTTACTGATTTTGTGCCTTGTAACCGATATTTAATATTGATTCTAAGACAAAAGGTAGGTTTATTTTTCAAAATTAATTTTTAGGAAGGTTTTCCATACTTTGAGCCTAATCATGCCTCTAAGTAACTTTTGCCCATTCTCCCCTTAGGGTTAAGAAGAACAGGTTGAATCTCTTCTAAGTGAGAGCCCTTGAAATAATCAAATGACAATGATCAAATTACTCTTAAAGATGAGATCATATTTTCGTCAGTTCCTTTGACCAATTCTGGCATGGTGAGTTCTCAAGATCTCTTCCACATTCTTTTCTGCATACTCTATGGTCTGTTAGTAACCTTCCTAAAATATGGCACCCAGAACTGAATACAATACTTCAGATGTGGCCTAGCCAGGGGAAAATGCCATGAGCTAGTCATCTCCCTGCTCATAAGCATAATGCCTCTCTTGAGGCAGCCTAAGCTCCTAAGAACTGTTTTGTCTGATGCATCACACTACTGACCTAGACTCAGCTTACAATCCATTAAAACATCCAACTCTTTTTCGAATGAACTCCTGGCTAAACACATCTCCCCCATCCTGTATTGATGATGGTGCATTTTAAACCCAACATTAGGATTTTATGTTTATCCCTATTACATTTCATCATATTAGATAAATGCCATAATTCTAGCCATAATATGATTATCACACAACAGTAATTCATTGTAACTTTTGATAAGGAGAATGACCTAATGAAAACTGAATTTGTGGGAACAGGCAGAAAGAGAAAGCAGACAACATCTACAGCAATGATCTAGTTTCTGGAATGATGGACTTTAGTGGTAGCTTTGATAAGGCAGGATGGTGGAACAATCTGTAAGAATTTATAATGGATTGATTGTGAGAGGCCAAGAGGAAGAAGAACGGAGAGCAAGATCAAGTAGTGAAAATACTTGATAATCAAGTTTCAAGTATCATCAAAAGCTACTGACGAGAATGAGGATAGGATGAAGGAAATTACCAGTCTCGGTTTATTGATTCCCAGTTCTTTGAGCTAGGAATAAAGGGTAGGGAGAGGTTGGGTCTTTTGCTTGTTAGGTACCTTCATTCTTCAGACTGATTGCCTATATATGGCAGGGGTTCTTAATTTGAGGTCCACGAACTTTTAAAAAATATCTTTTGATAACTATTCCAATATATATTCTGATAAGAGGTAAAGAAGCTGCAACAAACTTCCAAAGAGCATTTGACAAAAGAAGTTAAGAATCCCTCACCTTTGGTAAATAGAGGTGGGGGCACTCTTAGGTGCTGGATAGCCCCCCAAACTGTTGACCCTTCCCATCTCGCTTACACATGGAGAAAGCAGGAATCAAGGAGGCATTTTTATCTTCAAAAGACAACTTGAAGGAAAGAAGCATGGTGCTATGAAAAGAGCATGGACCTTGTTGTCAGGAGACCTGAGTTAGGGCAGTTTCTGGCCTCTGCAATCCTGGAAGCTTCCTTCACTTATCAGAACCTCAGGCTCTTCTCCTTCTAAAAGGGAGGTGGGAACATCTCTCATCCATGTATCAATGTCATGTGTCTCCCATCCATATAGCAATATCATTCAAAAATTCTTGGAAGATGTAATAACAGAAATAACCGTGTACAATGAGCCTCTTATAGCAAACATCAGGTGAGGCAAAAAACAAGGAGACATATGATCTCCATAAATATTTACCACTGTGATGGAGGAAACCTAGCACAGAATCTAGATCAAGGAGGAATTCCCTATGGATAGTGACATTGTCCAATCCAAGCCATCAACAAGCACATGGAGGAAATGCTTTAAACCACTAACAATTAGAGAAATACAAATGAAAGCAACTCTGTGTTCCTCTTCATACCCATCAGACTGGCAAAGATGACAAAGAGGAAAATGATCAACGTTGAAGGAGCTGCTGGAAAACAAGTGCAAACCTGCATTGTTGGTGCACCTATGAATTGGTCCAGGCATTGCAAAAAGCAATTTGGAATTATGCCCCAAATGTTACCGAACTATGCATACCATCTGCAATAGCTACACTACTACTAGGTATATACCCACAGTGAAATAAAAAAAATAGAAAAGGACATATTTGTACAAAAATATTTACAGCAATTCTTTTTGTGGCATCCCAAAATTAGAAAGAAAAGGAGTTTAGTTCTTCAGATTGAGAAATGGCTAAATGAATTGCGGCAAAAATTGTCATAGGATACTATTGTGCCATGAGAAATGATGAAATCAACAGTTCATAGGAAACTAGGAAGACCTTTCTGAACTGACACAGAGGCAAGGGAGCAGGACCAGGGAAGCAACTCAAGGATTTTCATTCTACTATGCTTCCATGCCTCATAGATAATGGCCAAGTAGATTATATTTCATTCCTTGTAAGAATTTAAAATGAGCAGTTCCCTAAATTCAGCTCTCACTTAGCAAAATGCAGTGACAGTTTCACAAACTGGCCATTCGTTTTACATCTTTAAGGTTGTCTGTATATATTGATGTCTCTTACTATCTGACTGGTTCCCATTCTGGGAGCCACTTGCATATGTGAAGGACGCACAAGATAGAGCTTATATATTTCACTTATAGGCTATATAGCACAGGAGCTTTGCTACTCCCAAACAATTCATTCTGTGCTCAAATTGTTGGAAAATAATGGTCATATTCTGACAGTCTCACAGCATTGATCTGGCATCTATAAACAAACATTCAATAATTTTTGAAAATAAAGACGTGGTATGTCCACTAATTTCTAAAGAGGAATTATAAGGAAAAGAAGCCGAAGAACTTCTGAGCAGGAGGAGAATTAAAAAAAAACCTTGCCTTCTGATTAGAATCCATACTCTGTATTGGTGGTAAGGGCTAGGCAATGGGGGTCAAGGGACTTGCCCAGGGTCACCTGGCTAGGAAGTGTCTGAGGCCAGATTTGAACCCAGGACTCTCATCTCCAGGCCTGGATCTCTATCCACCAAGCCATTTAGCTGCACTGAAGTTTTCTAGTTCCACACACTGTCAAGTGCTCTCTAAATGTAAACATTATTATGTCAAATGACATATACCTCATAGAGCAGAGTCATCTCTTACTCACATACCCCTTGCCCCATTCTCTGAACTGTGAAGGATGCCAGGTTCAGTGAAGAGGTAGGGCCTGAGCTAAAACTGCTAAGCTCCACTGAACTCACAGAAGCAAACTTTTCTCCTGTAAACATACATTGCTTTAAATTGCTTGGATATTCAGTCAACTGAGGTCGGGGAGGAGGGAGGCAGGACATGCATCACCAGATAATATTTATATTATCTACCTACAAAAGAAAGCCTCATATTATGATCATATCTGAGGGACTTGGCTAGAGCAGAGAGTTTGTGCTAAAGGAATGAGAAAGAAGGCTGGAAAGGAAGGTAGATTGAGGCCAGCTGGGAGAAGGCCTTAAATGCAAAGCTAAGCATATGATCAAAATAGCCCCCTGCTGCACTACCACAGTTAGGTTCTACAAGTGGCTCCGCCTACTAATATGTACAATGTTCACCAGTCCTTTTGCTTATCAGGGTCCATGCAGGGACACAGTGGGTGCTGCTAAGCTCCAGGAGGCTGAAGAAACATAGTCTCAGTGGGGTTTTGTTTCTATTTTTATTAAAATTCTTCCTTGCCCACATCTTCATCTTTATTTAGATCCTGCCTTTTGAGAGCTGGACCTGAGGTGCTATGCTCCTTTTCTAAGCGGGGCTGCAAAGGACATTGAAGAAAATAGGAGTGACATTTCCAGAATGGCTCTTTGGGAAGAGCTTGAAATCACATACAATTGTCACTGAAACCAGGCTTTCTCTTTTCCTGAATGTGATTTGAATTGGTAATTGGGACTTGCATTTTAGTGCATCCAGAAAGGGGTAGTTTGTTCTCTAGCAGGACTAAGAGCTATAAATACGTTCCAGTCACCAGAATATGAGGAAATTACAATGAAAGCAATTAAACTATATCATAAAAATGATGGTGGCATCACATCTAGAATTGTAGCATTCTGGAAGGTAGGGAAAAGAACTTAGAAATCATTTGGCTCAGGACTGTCAAACCCAAATTCTTCTAAGGGCTGACAAAATGCCCCAGTTATTTTCTGTGGACTCTTCTGTCCCCTCTGCAGCCTCAGCACTGTGTCCCGCAAAAGCTCAAGGGAACAGAGATCAAAGGGAATGAGGCCACCAGGATTGGGAGGAAGGGGATGCAAAGGGAAAATGGCAGGAATCAGCTTTTCTAAAGATTATAATATTTTTCTCATTGACTTAGATAAAGGCATGGTTTGCATGTTGATCAAAACCTCGGGTCCCTACAGAGAAGTTTCCTGTATCCCAAATCTTCTCTTCATCAAATTCAACAAACAAAGGAATTTCCCATGTCAGTCTTAGCTACTGGCTCTACTGTTTCCTCAAAAAGCAGTTACTGGTGTGCTTTGGTTCTAGCCACAATAACTTCATCTCGGACCCAGTCACTGAGAAAGCAAGTAGAGGGAGCCCATTCTTCTCAAAGCAGTATAATACCTCAGACACTTCTCAGCTGTGTGACCCTGGGCAAGTCACTTGACCCCCATTGCCTAGCACCCAAACTTTTTACACAGGGGGCCAGTTCACTGTCCCTCAGACCGTTGGAGGGCCAGACTATTAAAAAGAAACTATGAACAAATCATATACTGCTATCTGGGATAGCGGAGGCTGCAGCGCTGGCTGGGATGGGCCTGTCACACCTTACACAGGCCCATCACTGCCACCACTATACGGGGAAGCAGTATACACAGTGCGGAATCCCCTCCCCCAGATCACTGTTCACCATGCTGATGTCTTCCATTGCACAGACACATAATCCTTTGCACGGCACCTCATTCTTGTTCAGTTACTCTCAGAACCAGGTGCCACACAAAGGATTATGCCACTGGAAGTAACACTGTACATGAGCAATGCCTCACTTTGTGGAGCCACCACATACAGTGCTCCTCTCACTAACCACCAACGAAAGAGGTGCCCCCTCCATAAGTGCCGTGGGAGACAGATAAATGGCCTCAGGGGGCCGCATGTGGCCTGCAGGCTGTAGTTTGGGGACCCCTGACCTAGCCCTTACCACTCTTCTGCCTTGGAGCCAATACACAGTATTGATTCCAAGACAGAAGGTAAGAGTTTATTAAAAAAAAAGCAGCATAACATCTGACCTCGAGTGGGCATTCAACAAATACAATTAATATTAGATTAATATTAGAAGAGGAGCTCCTGAAAATGGGTGAATACAATTCAACTACCTTCACTCTCTGTTATGGAACTTTGAAAACAGTAATGGAGCCAATACTCCATTAATTCAGAGTAATTAGAGAACAGTCGGTCTAAATTACAGACAATTGTCAGAGAACTCGGGTTTTATGCTTGTGAAGTATGCTGAGAGCTGATAGGAACTTTTGCCAAGCAAAGGGGCCTACAGAACTTGCCTTAATGAACAGACAAAATAGGTATTAATGGGTCCAGTTACTACTGACATAAAAATGGAAGCTGTTAAAATAACTTTGAAAGAACTTGAAAATTTAAAGTGATATTGTGCCTCTAGTCATCTTGGTTGCATCATCTCAGGTTTAAAAAATTTTTTTGAATAATAAATGATTACAGATGTAAGATTAAAATGAATATCCAATAACTATAAGATTTATTAATAATTATTTGAAGTAAAAGAAATAAAAGGACAAAAGTAAAAACCTGAGTAAAGCCAGCTTTCCCAGTCACATTTTTGGGAAAAGAGAAAGAGCAAGAAGGGCGTGGTTACAGAAACTTATCTCCAAAACATAAGGATGAAAGTGGGATGCTGGGAAACATAGTCCTGGAGTACAAAATTCTAATTACACACAGAGATTTAAACTCGATTTACAAATGCTTAAGCCCCAGAGGGCTCAAATAAAAGCAATGAGTAGAATTTATAGAGGAGTAGATTTCAGCTCTATCTAAATGTAATGGCATTCTGGTACCTGACCAGACCACCTGACATGGTATAGCTCCATGTAAAGAGGCTGGGAGCTGCTGCATTCCAGAAGAATGCAATGGCACACATGTAGACATCCTGCCATTGGCCTACCACGCGTTGGAGAGGAGCCTTTTTCCACAGGCTACATAACCACAATTTTCAATGTCTTTAAAACATCTGGAATCAGGATTGGGTAGGGCTTTGGCAGGATTACCATCTGAAGAAGGAGGTGACTCCTTCACTCACACTATGCACTAAAGAAGCAGGGTCTTAGGGCCTGGGTCTTTGGCTTCTTCCGAGATCTAGAAGAACAGGAATTCAGGAATGCAAGCCTGATGTTGTCTCCATCCCAGCAGCTACACTCCAGGCAGCAGAGCTCTGGGATATCTGCCTGGTAGAAGGCAGCAGTGATATGAGCATGGGACCTAAATGAACCAGTTGGAGGCAGTGCTATGTAGGAACTGAACTAAACTATGAGCCTCATCTCTCCAGACTGAGGTGGTGTGGATGTGTGTCAAGGGAAACTGATGTAAGTTTCTCCTTGCAGCACATTGGAAGTGAAGAGCCCTTTGTAAAAGTGAACCCAATGTTAAGAGCAGAACACAGTTGGTAGAGGATCGAGCAGAGAAGAGAGACAATCTACAACCTCTGTGGGGTACCTGGAAACTCTGGGGAGGGCAAAAGGCTAAAAGCCCAGTTCTGACAGGGGAGAGCCCACACAAGTCAACTCTGCTACCTAAGAAAACACTTTATGGAGGGTAGCTGGGTAGTTCAGTGGATTGAGAGTCAGGCCTAGAGACGAGAGGTCCTAGGTTCAAAACTGACCTCAGACACTTCCCAGCTGTGTGACCCTGGGCAAGTCACTTAACACCAATGGACTAGCCCTAACCACTCTACTGCCTTGGAGCCAATACATAGTATTCACTCTAAGACGGAAGGTAAGAGTTTAAAAAAAAGAAAAGACTTTTTTTGAACAATTAGAATGACCTGACAAGTCAAAGGGGCTTCTTTAGGAAGCAAAAAGTTCCCCTGTCCCTGGAGGACTTCAAGCATAAAGCTGGAAGATCATCTATTGGGGATGATGTGATCATTGCTTATAGTGTTCAAGTGCTTTAAAAAGTATTTTTCCTTTCCCAATTAAAAAAATTAATTTTATTTAATTAATTAATTTAGAATTTTTTCCATGGTTACAAGATTCATGTTCTTTCCCTCCCCTTTCCCCATGCCCTTCCTGTATCTGACACGTAATTCCACTGGGTTTTACATGTGTCATTGATCAAGACCCATTTCCATATTATTAATATTTGTACTAGGGTGATCATTTAGAGTCTACTTTCCCAGTCATAACCCCATCCACCCATGTGATCAAGCAGTTGTTTTTCTTCTGTGTTTTAAAAAGCATTTATTTATTTTTTTTTCAATTTGATTCTCATAGTAATGCTGTGAAAAATGGGTACTCCCCCCATCCTTACTCTGATCATGATGAATTTTTTTTTAAATTAAGACTTAAGGAACTCTTAAATCCTACTTAAATCACTTAGTGTCCTAGGCCTCAGTTTCCCCATCTGTAAAATGAAGAGGTTATACTAGGTGGCCTCTCAGGTCCCTTCTAACTCTAGATATGTGATCCAACTGAGGAAAGGCAGAAGTGCCTTGAGAAATCTGTCAGCACTCTTTAAAACCTGGCCTAAGGAAAGGATGGTTGAGTGGTGGACTGAGGAAAGGCAGGAGGAAGTTTTCCAATCTGTATTAAAATGCTTTAAATGAAATGGGCATTATATGATTAATACATTAAAGGCTATAACACCCTTTAAGTTAGTTTCTATGCTTCGCCAGTCACTTTTATGACATTTCTTTGAGATCAGTTGGCTGCAGGGAGATTTAATAAGAATTCTCAAGTACATGAAAGATTTTTATACATAGACTAGCAACCAGCTGCTCTGGATTTCCACTGGGTCTAGAAGAGGAAATTGGCTTAAACTGTAACATGAGGATTTCAGTTAGGCAGGAAAAGGTCCTGCCAGTCAATTTTATTAAACCAGGAAGTTTGAGAAATCTCCTGGGGAGGCCTTTATATAGAGATCTGCCTTGTTTGGGATGAGTTCATTATGAGGACAACCTACACACTGATGGAGAAGACAGCTGCCTATGTGGGGTGACCCATGGTATGCAGGAAAGGCTTCCTTGACTTCCCCCATTTTCCCCAACCACCTGTCCCTAATGCATGATTTTAGGTTTTTGAGTGGGAAAAGAACTCGGAGCTAATCTAGTCCAAATTCTTCATTTTACAAGGAAAGAAACCGCGGTCCAGAAAGAGGGAATTTCTTGTCCAAAGTCATATTGGAAATAAGTAGCAGACCCAGAATTCAAACCCAGGTCCTCTGGCTCTAAATCCTCTGTGTTTCATTTAAGGAACTGCTTCCTGTCCAAGTGGAAGTACCTTTGAAAGGGCTATGGGAATTCTCTCAGTCACTAATGCCTATATATGACTTAATTTACAGCTTTCTTTTCAGTGTAACAATTGGAAGAGACTAGGCTTGGCCTGACAGAAGGGCAGAGAGCCAGGTTCAGAACACGGGGCATTTACTGCCCAAGGACAGAAAAAGTCCACCTGGATGGGGACCATAAGGACTTGAGGAGGGACAGAGGAGGAAAGAATAGGGCTGGAGTTTAAGACCAACTCTGCCAGTTACATGAGTTGGTCTACCATAGACCCTTTTGACATGGAGCTCTGCCTGGAAGAACTAGGAAAACGGGAATTCTCAAGATCACTCAGATTTCTAGAATGTAACAAACATTCATAGCCATTGTCCCTTCTGAGGAGGTCTTTCTATGTAAATATGATTTTACACAAATATAGGGATAAGGACTGGATGGGTGATTTCAATGATTTCTCCCAGGTGAGGAAACTCCTTCCACCAATTCAGGACGGGAGTTTCTCTGCCACCTAGAGAGCTGCCTAGAGTATTGAGAGGTTAAGCAACTGACCCACTTGCACAAGTCAGGATACACCAGAGGCAGGATTTGGCCAGGTCTTGCTGATTCTAGGGCCAGCTCTCTCCCCACTACCCATCACTACATTTTGGGCAAGGGTTAGAAATAGTCTGACTGTGTGACTCTGTGAGGTTCACAATGATCATCACTTTTAGTTATTTCTTCCTGCAGGTGATTATGCCCTGGCCTTTTCTGTAATGAGAGAATTCGTCACTAAAGTCCTTTTTGGCACTGGATTTGATCATAGATTTTCTTAGGTTCACATTCAAAACAAGCAAGATGCCAGCTTGTTTTGCCAGGAAGCTCCTCGTGATTCTAAAAATTCCTTTAACAGGGAAACAACCTGCCACATTATGCTGCTTGATTGAGCTTTGGTTAATGTTAGAAAAAGTATAGTGACCATGTGGTTGGAGAGACTTTCTGAAGAAGATTTTCTTTTCTTCCAAAGGACAAAACTCTAGAGTAAATTGCATCTCATGGCAACAGGTCCAAGGTGAAAAGAGTGAATTTCAATGGTGACAAATATATACAACACACAATAACTGTACATGAAAAATGAAAATGAGAAAGTTGTTTACCAGCTTCTAATATAATACAATGGAGTAAAATTGCTTTCCAATGTGGTCACACTCTTCAGGCAGGAAGCCCTTCCCCCCACAGAGGATCAGTATCTGCTCAAAGGAGTGGCTTGACAGATGGTTCCATTGTGTCCTCATCAACAGCTATAGAGAAGCCACTGGACTATTTGGGATAAGGAGAATAATAGCTGTCATTTATAGAGCATTTTAAGATATATTAGATATGTGTGTGTGCATGTGTGTTTTTGTGTATGGAGAGATGTCTATATTTATACATATGGATGTATTCAATGAATATTCAATGATATATTCAATGGCATATATATATATACACATATATTCAATGAAATTGCCCATGTAATTTAGGAATACAAAAGCTTATAGAAACTGGGTGACTGAAAAAATGTCCTCCATTGGTCTAACAATATACTTTACCTATAAGCATAGTAATATTCTTGATAGGAGTGATAATTTTGGTTCATATTTTTCTATATTTAAACATGTAGGAGTGAAAAACTCTTTACAATCAAAAATGCTGAGATTCTTTCATTATATTCAAGAAAAGTCAAAAAGTGAAATTTACTGAAGCCTGTTTACTCTTCTTGTATAAACTGTGAAATGAAGATTGCTCCTCCACTAAGACCATGAGTTGTTAACCTGGGAGAGAGAGAGAGAGAGAGAGACAGAGACAGAGACAGAGACAGAGACAGAGAGAGACAGAGAAGGAGAGAGAGAGAATTATTTGAATATCATTGTTTTCCTTTGTAATCTTATATATTTAAGAACATGATTCTGAGAATTTTCACTAGACTGCCAGAGTTTTCACTAGACTGCCAAAGGGGCTCATGACACAAAAGAGGTTAAGCCTCTGCCCTAGATCATTAAGGTAAAGGAGAAAAGGAGGAGAGTTCAATATGAAAACAAAGAAAGAGGATATTTATGAAGAGGCAGAGGGCAATTATTTCCTGTGTCAGGAGGTTGGAGGTTGGAGGAATGTCATGCAGCAATGGGAAAGAATGAGAACCACTGGACACTTGGGGCTAAGTTACAGATAAGAGGCTCTTCAAAAAAAAGGGAGCTAGTTAGGAGGTTAGGTTAGGAGGAAGTACCTATTTGTCCTCTAAGAAATTATGGAGTAGATGTCGGAGTGCCATCTGGTCTTGATCTGATCTGGATTAATCAACCAATAAAATTGTAGGGGAGTGGGGAAGAGATATATAGTGCTGGTTCTTCACTACTGGCTGAGTGATACTGAGGCAGCTATTTGCCAGTCTCAAATCACCAAGAAAGTGGTCTGGTGTCTCTCCAGGTCATGTAACCAAGACATTCAATCAATCAATAAGTATTTACTAGGCACCAATCCTTTGCCAAGTTCTGTGCTAGTTACCAATAGACAAGGGGTATCACATATATACATATAAGTATATACAAACATTGTATGTGCAAAAAATACACAAAATCAATACCAGGTAATTGAGGTAGAGTACTAGCATCAATGGAGGATCAAGAAAATACTCACATAAGAGATAGTGTTGAAGCTGAGATATGAAGGAAACTAGAGATTCTAAGAGGCAGAAATGAGGAGGGAGAGAATGCCAGGTATGAGGGCCAGATTGGGCAAAGGCACAGACACAGGAGATGGAATGTTGTGTGTGAAAAACAGCACGATGGCTGGTCTGGTTAGATGGCTGGTCTGGTTACTGTCGGTTGGAGCTGGGTTGTAAAGAGCTTTAAATGTCAAATAGAGGTGGTTATATTTGTTCATTGACATAATAGGGAGCCACTGGGATTTGTTGAACTAGAGGATGACATAGTTAGGGCTGGGATTTAACAAAATTATGTTGGCCACTGGGTAGAGGATGAATTAAAGAGGAGACAGACTTGAGGCAGGGAGACTGATCAGGAAGTTACTGAAATAGTTCAGAAAGAGGTGAGGAGAGGCTAAACTAGGCCTTGTGAGTTAAGAGAAGTGAAAGAGGTTATAGAGATAAAATAGAGAAAATTTGGTATCTGTGGGGTAAGGGAGAATAGGAAGTAAAGAATGACACTGAGCCTATAAACTTAGATGACCTAATAGCTAATGGCGTCTTCATCAGAAATGAATAAGTTCATAAAAAGATATGTGTTTGGGAAAAACAAGATAAGTTCTGTTTGGGTCATGTTAAGTTTGAATCTATGGGATATCCAGGTGGAAATGTAAGTGGATAGTGACTTGGTCCTGGAGTTCAGAAGAGAGATTAAGATTCACCTGCATAGAGATAATGGAACCCATGATTGTTGATGGGGTAACAGAAAAAGAGTGTAGAGAGAGAAGAGAAGAGGGACCAGGAAAACTCTGGAGTATATCCATAGGGAATGGAAGGGATATTGCTATTTTTGGTGTTGGTAGTAATCTATCGATTTTGGTTCACCAAAGGAAACTGAAGAGGTCATATAGATAGAAACTGACCTCTGAGCCAAGATATCCCAAAGAGAAGAGGGTATAGTGTTGGAAAAAATGGTCAAGAGTATAAAATGTTTTAGGGAGGTCAAGATGAATAAATTTTGAGAAAAGGCTATCAGATTGGGCAATTAAAAGGTTACTGGTAACTTTGGAGACAGGAGAGAGTAATTAGGTTGAAAGCTATATAAAAAGGACTTAAGAAGTGAGAATAGTGAAAGCAGAGGCAACGGAATAATTGTCATAGGGATTGCAACACTGTCCTCAGAGGGAACTGAATAATTGTCATAGGGATTATATGATTGTCAAAAAAAACCCCAAAACTTAATGAACTATTTGAAGAAGATGCCATGAAGATGCCTGAAGAAAACCTCCACATCATCAGAAGATCCAGCATGAACTTTGGAGCATGATTGAACTGTGTGGGGTTGAACACATTTATTCTGAATGTAAACTCTTATGCCAAAGGGGATTGTCTCCTAATTGGCTCTCTGTCAATGAACCTAGCAAACATTGGTTTGCTCTCTCTTTCTCTTTCATTTCTCTCTTATCTCTAACTATTTTAGTTTCTGATTATGTAAAATGATTCATTGGGGAGACTAGTCTCCCAAAGAATCACAGGGAAGAATTTGTGAAAGGAAATCCTTTATTCTCTTTGCCTAGTTGGAGTTGACATTTTGTTTAACATTAACTTAAATTCCCCTACTTAGTACCTCACTAGACTGAAGACAGGATTAACTCTCCTTTGTCTACCTTTTAAATTGAATCAACAAAAGATTGAACACCCTAGTTAGTGCTAGGTGAGAAGCCAGCAAGATACTTGGAGAGCTCTGCCCTTTTTTTAACTCAATCAGTCAGAAACTTGTGGATTATTTTTAAGGGTTCACACAAGAGTTCATACCCTCATAAACTGTTCAATCAGGAAACTGGGAATCTATTTGATGAGAAATTGACCTTCAGAAGGTGAGAAGTCAATCCCACAGACACTTCCCCCTAGGCAATGCTAGACAATTTGGAAACTGTGATTGGCCCCTGTGAAGAGGGGAGGAGACAAGAAGTCACCATAAAAGCAATCCTGAACTCCCTCAGAGCAGATGGTCTTTGAGAAGATAGTCCAAAGAGATTATCTTCTGGAGATAGTATTCTAACTGGGGAGAGTCTTCGAGGGAACTTTGTTGGAGACTGTGGCTTGGATCATGGGTGCAGAGCTTGACTTCAACTTAGACTCTAACTCCTGGACTACTTTGTTGGGTAAGTGAAAGGCTGACTACTTTCCTAGTTTCCTAAGAGACTAGCCTCCGTCTTAGAAGAGGCCTCGTGGTTACTCACCATCAGCCTTCCTGGTTGAGAGATAATTAATCTCTGCCTGGATTAAGATAGGATAGATAACTTTTCTATCCCTTTCACATTTCTCCATTTTATTGTTTCCTCTCTATTTTGTAAATAAATTTCTGACTTGAGATATAATAAATGTTGGCAACCATATAATTTCATAAAATAATTGTCCAACCATTAAATTTCACCTTTATACAACTAGTAGAGAATTCTTCTAGGCAATTGGCTGTGAAAGGGAGGACAGAGAAAGGATGCTAGTTTGAGGGCATGATAAGGTCAAAGGAAGGTTTTATAACAATGGGGGCGAGATAATAGAGAACTGCTAAGTTTTGTCAAAACCTGTGATCAATAGATGACAAACCTCCAGGTTACCCAGGTTTATAACATTGGTATCATCCTTGTTCCTTCACCTCACATATCCAATCTATTGCCAAGTTATGGGGTTTTTCCTATCTTTACAACATCTCTCATATAAGTCCCTTTCTTTTTACTCACATAGCTGCCACTCTTGAAGGTCCTCATTATCTGATTCCTGAACTCTCTCCCCATTCTAGTTCATTCTTCACTCAACTGTCATAGGGGCAGCTAGGTGGCATAGTAGGTAAGAGTACTGGGCCTGGAGTCAGAAAGACTTGAGTTCAAATTATACCTTTACTAGCTAGGTGACCCTAGACAAGTCACATTATCCTCGGGTTTACTTCAGTTTCCTGAGTTATAAAGTAGGGAAAGTAGTACCCACTTCTTAGAGTTGTTGTGAGGATCAAATGAAATTATCTCTGTAAAGCATTTAAGCACAGTGCTTAGCACTTAGTAGGCACTACAAAATTGATACCTATTATTAGTAGTGTTATTTTCCTAAAGTGGAGGTCTGGGCATGTCCCTCCCCATTCAATAAAATCCAGCATTTCCCTATTACCTCTAGCTAATATGTTTCTTATTCAAGCTCTTCAAAACCTTCCCCCTTCCTACTTTTTTACCTTTGATTTTCCATATACTCTTTACTCCAGCACCACTGAGATTCTATGAAATAAGAAATTAACCCGTATTGTGATTGAGAGGGAAATACCTTTAAAACCTCTCTTTTCTTTTCCTATCATGTATGCAATGATATTTCTGCATGTATTTTAATACCATGCTGTTTTATTTCACTAAAGTGAAAAAATGAAAGAAAAAAGGACACAGGAAAGGGGAAACTGTATTTTACAATAAGAATTTTACTTTATTTCTTACGTCTCCTTATTTCTCTCTTCTCCTATAATGTAATCCTGTCTCCTCCACAAAAAGTATAGCATATGCTCCTATTATCAATACATCCCCTGAAACTTGCATGATAACTATTCACATTTAAATTTGTGAATCATAAATTTAAATTTAAAAAATCTATTCTGAAGCACATGGGATCATTAAAGGTTTTTTTTTTGTCACTCCCTCTAATTCCTCATCTGGCTTTTTTCTCCATTTCTTCTCATTCACTTTTCCTCTTACATGATCAAATATAGCCACAAAGTCACTCCTTCTATCACCCATGGGCAGTATGCATTCTTCTGCCTGCAGGGCCAGCTAACAATTCTGGGTCAAAAGTCACAGCTAGATGTCCTTTCAAAAATTGCCTCATCCAAATAGCAGAATGGATTAGAATCCAAAACCCTACCATATGTTGTCTTCAAGAAACACACATGAGGCGGGTTGACACCCACAAGGTCAGAATTAAAGGATGGAGTAAGACCTTCTGGGCCTCAACTGACAGAAAGAAGGCAGGAGTGGTAATCATGATATCTGATAAAGCCAAAGCAAAAATAGACCTGATCAAAAGGGATAAGGAAGGTAATTATATTCTGTTAAAAGGGACTTTAGATAATGAGAAAATATCACTAATCAACATGTAT
Source organism: Monodelphis domestica (assembly GCF_027887165.1). Classification (NCBI taxonomy): domain Eukaryota; kingdom Metazoa; phylum Chordata; class Mammalia; order Didelphimorphia; family Didelphidae; genus Monodelphis; species Monodelphis domestica. The sequence continues at coordinate 23,352,162 of NC_077235.1, read as the reverse complement.
GCACCAAATAATATAGCACCCAAATTTCTAATGGAGAAACTAGGAGAATTGAAGGAAAAAATAGATAGTAAAAACATATTAGTGGGAGACTTAAACCAACCATTATCAAATTTAGATAAATCAAATAAATAAATAAATAAGAAAGAGGTGAAAGAAGTGAATGAAATCTTAGAAAAATTAGAATTAATAGACATATGGAGAAAAATAAATAGGGATAAAAAAGGAATACACCTTCTTCTCAGCACCACATGGCACACTCACAAAAATTGACCATACATTACGTCACAGAAACATAGCACACAAATGCAGAAAAGCAGAAATAATAAATGCAGCCTTCTCAGATCACAAGGCAATAAAAATAATGATCAGTAAAGGTATATGGAAAACCAAATCAAAAACCAATTGGAAATTAAACAATATGATACTCCAAAATCGTTTAGTTAGAGAAGAAATCATAGAAACAATTAATAATTTTATCGAGGAAAATGACAATGGCGAGACATCCTTTCAAACCTTTTGGGATGCAGCCAAAGTGGTAATCAGAGGTAAATTCATATCCCTGAGTGCATATATCAACAAACTAGGGAGAGCAGAGATCAATCAATTGGAAATGCAAATAAAAAACTCGAAAGCGATCAAATTAAAACCCCCCAGCAGAAAACCAAACTAGAAATCCTAAAAATTAAGGGAGAAATTAATAAAATCGAAAGTGATAGAACTATTGATTTAATAAATAAGACAAGAAGCTGGTACTTTGAAAAAACAAACAAAATAGACAAAGTACTGGTCAATCTAATTAAAAAAAGGAAGGAAGAAAAGCAAATTAACAGCATCAAAGATGAAAAGGGGGACAGCACCTCCAATGAAGAGAAAATTAAGGCAATCATCAGAAATTACTTTGCCCAATTATATGGCAATAAATACACCAATTTAAGTGATATGGATGAATATATACAAAAATACAAACTGCCTAGTCTAACAGAAGAGGAAATAGAATTCTTAAATAATCCCATATTAGAAATTGAAATCCAACAAGCCATCAAAGAACTTCCTAAGAAAAAATCCCCAGGGCCTGATGGATTCACCAGTGAATTCTATCAAACATTCAGAGAACAGTTAATCCCAATACTATACAAACTATTTGACATAATAAGCAAAGAGGGAGTTCTACCAAACTCCTTTTATGACACAAACATGGTACTGATTCCAAAACCAGGCAGGTCAAAAACAGAGAAAGAAAACTATAGACCAATCTCCCTAATGAATATAGATGCAAAAATCTTAAATAGGATACTAGCAAAAAGACTCCAGCAAGTGATCAGAAGGGTCATCCACCATGATCAAGTAGGATTTATACCAGGGATACAGGGCTGGTTCAATATTAGGAAAACCATCCACATAATTGACCACATCAACAAACAAACCAACAAGAATCACATGATTATCTCAATAGACGCAGAAAAAGCCTTTGATAAAATACAACACCTATTCCTATTAAAAACACTAGAAAGCATAGGAATAGAAGGGTCGTTCCTGAAAATAATAAACAGTATATATCTAAAACCATCAGCTAATATCATCTGCAATGGGGATAAACTAGATGCATTCCCAATAAGATCAGGAGTGAAACAAGGATGCCCATTATCACCTCTACTATTTGACATTGTACTAGAAACACTAGCAGTAGCAATTAGAGAAGAAAAAGAAATTGAAGGCATCAAAATTTGCGGATGACATGATGGTCTACTTAAAGAATCCTAGATTCAACCAAAAAGCTAATTGAAATAATCAACAACTTTAGCAAAGTTGCAGGATACAAAATAAACCCACATAAGTCATCAGCTTTTCTATATATCTCCAACACAGCTCAGCAGCAAAAACTAGAAAGAGAAATCCCATTCAAAATCACCTTAGACAAAATAAAATACCTAGGAATCTATCTCCCGAGACAAACATAGGAACTATATGAACACAACTACAAAACACTCGCCACACAACTAAAACTAGACTTGAACAATTGGAAAAACATTAACTGCTCATGGATAGGACGAGCCAATATAAATGACCATCCTACCCAAACTTATTCATCTATTTAGTGCCATACCCATTGAACTCCCAAAATATTTCTTTACTGATTTAGAAAAAAACATAACAAAATTCATCTGGAATAACAAAAGATCAAGGATATCCAGGGAAATCATGAAAAAAGCACATAAGATGGGGGCCTTGCATTCCCAGACCTTAAACTATATTACAAAGCAGCAGTCATCAAAACAATTTGGTACTGGCTAAGAAACAGAAAGGAAGATCAGTGGAATAGACTGGGGGAAAGCAACCTCAGCAAGACAGTATACGATAAACCCAAAGATCCCAGCTTTTGGGACAAAAATCCACTATTCAATAAAAACTGCTGGGAAAATTGGAAGACAGTGTGGGAGAGATTAGGAATAGATCAACACCTCACACCCTACACCAAGATAAATTCAAAATGGGTGAATGACTTAAAAATAAAGAAGGAAACCATAAGTAAATTGGGTAAACACAGAATAGTATACATGTCAGACCTTTGGGAGGGGAAAGGCTTTAAAACCAAGCAAGACATAGAAAGAATCACAAAATGTAAAATAAATAACTTTGACTACATCAAATTAAAAAGCTTTTGCACAAACAAAACCAATGTAACTAAAATCAGAAGGGAAACAACAAATTGGGAAAAAATCTTCATAGAAACCTCTGACGAAGGTTTAATTACTCAAATTTATAAAGAGCTAAATCAATAGTACAAAAAAATCAAGCCATTCTCCAATTGATAAATGGGCAAGGGACATGGATAGGCAGTTCTCAGATAAAGAAATCAAAACTATTAATAAGCACATGAAGAAGTGTTCTAAATCTCTTATAATCAGAGAGATGCAAATCAAAACAACTCTGAGGTATCACCTCACACCAAGCAGATTGACTAACATGACAGCAAAGGAAAGTAATGAATGCTGGAGGGGATGTGGCAAAGTAGGGACATTAATTCATTGCTGGTGGAGTTGTGAACTGATCCAACCATTCTGGAGGGTAATTTGGAACTATGCCCAAAGGGTGATAAAAGAATGTCTACCCTTTGATCCAGCCATAGCACTGCTGGGTCTGTACCCCAAAGAGACAATGGAGAAAAAGACTTGTACAAGAATATTCATAGCTGCGCTCTTTGTGGTGGCCAAAAATTGGAAAACGAGGGTATGCCCATCAATTGGGGAATGGCTGAACAAATTGTGGTATATGTTGGTGATGGAATACTATTGTGCTAAAAGGAATAATAAAGTGGAGTAGTTCCATGGAGACTGGAACAACCTCCAGGAAGTGATGCAGAGCGAGAGGAGCAGAACCAGGAGAACATTGTACACAGAGACTAATACACTGTGGTATAATCGAACGTAATGGACTTCTCCATTAGTGGCGGTGTAATGTCCCTGAACAATTTGCAGGGATCCAGGAGAAAAAAACACTATGCATAAGCAAAGGATAAACTATGGGAGTAGAAATACCGAGGAAAAGCAACTGCCTGAATACAGAGGTTGAGGGGACATGACAGAGGAGAGACTCTAAATGAACACTCTAATGCAAATATTATCAACATAGCAATGGGTTCAAATCAAGAAAACATGTATTGCCCAGTGGATTTACGCGTCGGCTATGGGGGGTGGGGGGGGAGGAAAAGAAAATGATCTTTGTCTTTAACGAATAATGCTTGGAAATGATCAAATAAAATATTATTTTTAAAAAAATTGCCTCATCCAGCAGCAACAGGGCCCAGGAAGGCTGGAAAGTCTCCAGGGCTCATGTGTCCATTGGTTCTGTACTTATTTCTATAGCTCCTACCATGTGCTGGAGCCTTTCCCATAAGTGAGTTTTGAGGTGCCATTTTCCTTTTGCTGTTGTCTTTAACTGTATATCCTTGGATTGCCCAGGAGATGGCACATTTTAGTACACCTATGAGGAAGTTGACCTTGAGAAAAACACCTGCCTTGCTGTGCCTTTTCAGTTTTTATAAGCTGAAGTATCACTGAGAAATGTAAATATAATATGATATAACTTAATTGTCAGCCTATTTCAAAAAGGAATAGGATTAGTTGACTTTTTCAATTAAATATGGGATTATTAAAGTTCACAAATTGCTCGAATCATTGAGAAATTAAAAACTAAGCAGCCATCACCTAGCAGGCAATAATTCACTTGGATATTTTTTTTCACTTCTAACAATTTATGTTCTTATGAGGCTTACATATGTGCCTCATTGAATCAATTTAGCCAATCCAAATTTCCCATGTGAAAATTCATTATGTTCTTAGGCTTCTAATGTCCTCTTTGTGAATTAGGTCTTGCAGGATTATCTACACTATTTTAAAGTTTTAGGAGAGGCTCCCTAAAGCCATTACCTAAAGCCTCCAATCTGCAAGTCAGGTTTTAAACAACAGCTTTAATATTCCTCTAACGCTTTTCTCTGGGCCATTTCATTTCCACTCACCACCAAAACACAAGGCTCTCTGGGGCTTCAAAGCTGAAGATGAAAGACGTTGGTCATTACCTTTCCTTTGATAGTGGATATGAGTTTTCCAGAAAGATAAACATGTAAGCTACTTGGGATGAAAGCGCTACCTTGGGCATAAATCCTTATTCTGTCAAAGTTCTGAATGTCCTTCTATGAAGATTTACATGGGTGAAATCCCGGAGCCATGCATGATAATGCCAAATCCTTCTAGGAGATTTGCTCGACAGTATTGATCATTTATTCCAATTTTCCAGGACCTGAATACAATACTCACAGTAGATGATGAGCAAGCTTGCAAATGTATATTTCAATACTTGAAAGCTCTAAAATTTCATTAGTGTGAGGTACTCCCTGGTCTTTGAGAGGTGCTGTGACCAAAAAATTCATCACTGGCAGGCAACTTGGCGATGAACCTCTCTGCATTTATTTAGTAAAGATGGTCCTTCGGATGATAGATATTCAGTCTATCACCTGGATCTATCCTCAAAATCTTTCCAGCTTGGTAAGACCTGCCTGAGATTATACTCCACTGGTATAGCTTGTTTTAGACAACTTTGTGTTACTAGAGAATATTCTGAGTATCTAGGGTCTAGAGCCTTGGGACATAAATGTTGTTGCAATGAATAGAGATATGTAAAAAGAAATCAGTAAGGCTACCAAGTAAGGTGATAAAGGAGAGGGTAACTATGGCTTGAAACCAAGAGCTTGTATTTGAAGAGGAAGAAAGAAAGGGATAAAGGAAGGATGGAGGGAAGGAGGAAGGGAGAGGGAGAGAGAGGGGAGAGAAAGGAAGGAAGGAAGGAAGGAAGGAAGGAAGGAAGGAAGGAAGGAAGGAAGGAAGGAAGGAAGGAAGGAAGGAAGGAAGGAAGGAAGGAAGGAAGGGAGTGATATGGGGGTACAGGCTTCCCCTAGACACCCCCAAATCCCAGATGGTATGCCAGGTCAGAGTACACAAAAGACTCAATTTTCCTTGCATTCCTGCAGTGCTAAGGGAAGGTGATTTTTGAAGAGGAAGATCCCCTCTGGCTTCTCCCCTCATTCTTGATGAGCACAGATAGGCACCTTCCAGCTTACTCCTGATGAATATCTGTTTTATATCCCAGATATCTGATAATCCTCTAAACTGAACAGTTCACTTCCTTTTGACTTTGAAGCATAGGACACAACCACATGCCCCATCTCAGGGTCCAGAGACCCTGTAATATGCCATCATCATCCTTGTCTCTAGTCATGTAGGACTTGTCAAAAGGGTATATAAAGTCCAGAACATCTCCTCTAGGAGGCAGCATTCCACCCACTCTGCCTCCCTCAGCCATCCAACTTGACTTAACCATTTGACTTACATTCAAATTAATAAATCTCTTTTACTTTTAAGCTAGCTATTGGAGTCTGTCATTCTTGACAAGGGCAACCTGTCCAGATCTCTCATAGCTCTCCCATAATGGAAGGAAGGAAGGAAGGAAGGAAGGACGGAAGGAAGGAAGGACAGAAGGAAGGAAGGAAGGAAGGAAGGAAGGAAGGAAGGAAGGAAGGAAGGAAGGAAGGAAGGAAGGAAGGAAGGAAGGAAGGAAGGAAGGAAGGAAGGAAGGAAGGAAGGAAGGAAGGAAGGAAGGAAGGAAGGAAACTGTTTTCCAAGACAATATCTTTCTAAGATTTTCTGTACCTCTGATACTCAACATTTTCCATGCCAAACCCCCCATATTAGCAAGATTCCTTGGTCCTTCCAGGACAACTCAAGCCTTTGCTTTAGTGACAGGGCATAAAATTCTAATATGAGGAAGTAGCCCATTGACTTTTTGGGGTACTTTGGGCCTATTTCCAGGAACATTAAACAATCACACTTATACCTTGGTTCATGTGCCACTGATATCTATGAAAAAATAAGGCCACGGATTTATTTTCCATCAGCTACTCTACCACTGCCATTGTTCATCATTGCTAACCTGAACCTGAATTGGACCACTGACCTAGAGAAGCAAAAGAGTTCTTTCTTCTTCCATTATCAGGTCCCTGAGGCTTTCTGAATGATTGAAAGACCAGTTCAGATAGTGCCATTTTATTTCCTAATGGAGGCAACAGCTATTCTCATAAATGATTTACCTTGTTTCAAAAATCAATGGAATTGCAATGCCCTAATATTGTTTGTTTCCACAGCAATCCCCATTCTCAAAAGTGCTACCATTTATAATTTCTACATAAAAGAGAACTCAAATTAATTTTGTTTTAGGAATTTCACCATCTTCTTTAAGATAACTGGTGCCTCCCAAGAATGTTGCCAAATCAAGGTAGGAAGCTTCTCATTGAAATGTGGGTTTTAATATTCCCATTTTTTTGAAAAAAGAATAAAATTAGTTTGTATTACAATTTCTGGGGTGAAAAGAAAGGTGGTGACATCCTTTTTGTAGTAAATTTATTGTTGGAAATATATGTATATATGTATATCTTTGTATTTAAATGAAATCTCTGAAGAATTCTATGATACCTTTAAAAATACAGTATAGTAAAAACATTCAAAACTAGGAGATGGGGGCAAAACAAAGATGTAAAGATGTATGCTGTAGTATACATGTACATAGCAGCACCATGGACAAGAGCTAGTTTCTAAGAGGCATTCTTGCTAGCAAAAATAGGATTAATTCATTTCCCTTGTATAATGGGAAACAAAATTTGTTTCACCTTAATCCTCTTTCAGGGCTTAATAAGATCAACTGGAAGATACCCAATCAGCATTTATCTTGAAGTACAAACAGCAAATACGGTATATTTTACCTTTGGAAAGTTAATGCAAGGGAATAATTAATCCATAAGCTAACATTCCAAAGTTATTGTCTTGTTTCTATACCCGCATATACTGTTATGTTTGCTAGGAGACATTGGAGCTATTGAGGAGCTTAGTGGTTCTATTGGTGTTGGAATATTTTTTAAATGGCATAAGTTTCCTTAGAGGTTCAGCTTTCAGGCATTCTAACATTCCAAATATATTTTATACATTCTGCGTTCCTGTGCAATTTTTCTGAATGAAAGTAGTGTTCTCTCATTAAATTACTTTAGCTAAAAATAAATTACAGAGATTTCTGAAAGACAGATAATTGGTGGCAGAGGAGTGCAGAGTCAAACCTAGGTCTTCTGACTTCTAGCTTAGAGCCCTTTCTGTAGCACATAATAAGAAAAACCACTCTCACAATCCAACCCATCATCCTTGTTGTGTGAGAGGTACAGAGGGAATAGAAACCAATGACAGAGCAAAGAAATTTCAGTCAACCCAACATGCATAGGGGATTCTGTGTGCCCTGAGACCACTATGATAGTATGATAGTCTGGAAGGAATCATGAAATGCTTCTCGAAATATTCCTATTAGGTTAGCATCCTAGCCCACTTGATAAGAATAGTCCTATGATTTTAAAAAACAAACAGGGCAGGGGTTAGCTGGGTAGCTCAGTGGGTTGAGAGCCATGTCTAGAGACAGGAGGTTCTGGGTTCAAATCTGGCCTTAGATACTTCCCAGCTGTGTGACCCTGGGCAAGTTAATTGACCCCCATTGCCTAGCCCTTACCGCTCTTCTGCCTTGGAGCCAATACACAGTATTGACTCTAAGACAGAAGGTGAGGCTTTAAAAAACCCATACTCCATAGACCCCCTGAAAAGGACCTCTTTGGAGAAGTATACCTTATAGCTTCTTCTCAGATGCCAAAGTGATCTTATCTTATTAGAGGAATACATCCTATACTTAAAACCAGAAGATGAGAACAGAACTAGCCCTCAACATAAAAGCCTATTATGCGTTTATATACTATCTACAAAGCATTTACATCTTGCACCGCCTCTTGAAATGATACACACATGGGAAAAAAAAACATACTGGCCAAAGACCAGAAAGGGTATACCAAAAAGCCCCAGGGGCATACAAATCAACTCATTATTGATTTGGTTATTCTTAAGCAAGCCATCTGAAGGCACTATAACATTCATAACATCCTTATTGATCACATCTCAAAATTTTTCATTCCATCCCACACACGTGGATTATTCTAGTATTACAAATACAGGCTGTTCCAAAAGTCTTAGTATAGTTAGAAGCTTTAACAGCTTAAACAGGTTTTCTGAACTTTCATTTACAAAGTAGCTCCCCAAACAATGAGAATGCTATAGCATCTGATGCCTATGTGGAAAACCCTGGTTTATTTAAAGCACCTCACCAAGATCAATAATGGCAAAACAAAGTGATATAAAATGCAGCAAACTTCAGGAAGACACCCTAGACTTATTACTGGTTCTGCCTTCCCTGAACCCCGTTATCATCTCTCCTGAAGAGAACTGAGTACACTTTCCAAGTGAAGGAGGATGCTGTGCTCCAACCCCATATCAGTCACTTGATGTACACAGAAGATACTCCAATGAAAAACCTATGAAATGCCTTCTTCATTCCATTGCACCTTTCTCCAGTAATATCAAAATATCATTTGTCTCAATAGTAAGTGTAAAACAGCCCATGTATTCCAAAGAAAAATAGGACCTAAAGGGCTGTGCTTGAATAAGGAGGTCAAATTGAGCCAAGGGATAAAGGTGATACCTTCATCTTCTCCAGGCAAAGGACATCAAACAAAAAGTTAATAAGGAGGACCTTGTGGCTGTGGATCAGGACACTCACTGGCATCCCCAAGTCAAAGCTGAATGAGGAGAATCACATTTAGCTCCAGTAACACCTTTGCAATGCCAGGAAATATATACCTTTGGAAAAGGGAAATGGACAGAAACAGATTTAGAGAGTAGGCAAACAATGTTAACAAAACATAGGCCTACTGTTCCAAGAAGGCCTTGGAAAAATTAACGTTGCATAAATAAAAAGAAAGAATATTGAAAAGGGTTCTAATACTGCATGATAAACAGGTTAAAAATGTACAAACCCACAGTGACAGGGCCTGTTACAAGTTTAAGCTGCAGAATTTCCACTGGACCCTTATAAATATATATATATATATATATAATATTATATTTATCTCTAACTATGTGCAAGGAGTTTAAACTTCCATGTGACTAGGAAGTGAGGGAAGAGAGTTGGAACCCTCCTTCTTAATGCCACATCACTCTCCACACTGCCAGTCTCTGTTTTTGGGGGTAGAATATTTCCCCCCTCAATCTGGGCATGATTTCTAACAAGTAGACATATCATCAGTGGGAAGAATGGGCCCCATAAGGAATACATGTGAAGAGGCACATACATCTGCAGAGAACATGTATGGTCAGCACATTTGGGTTAAAGGACACATGAAGGAGTCCTAATGCTACATACAGGATTGCCTGTGTGTCCTGGTGATGCCATCACACTGCCTGCTGGGCTTGCTCCTTGCTGGCACCTACTGAACTTGAGCTGCAGGCTTCAGCTGAGGTAGCAAGGCCTTCCCCATCAGAGGAGTTGACTACCACCTCTTTTTCGGGTTTACAGCTAAGAAGCTCTGTTTCCTCTCTTTAAGTGGAAAAGACAGGTCTTCACATGCCAAGGGGGTTTCTCTCCATAAGAGAGATCTTTCAGCATCCCCAGTCTTAGCCTCAGGGTTTAATTAGAGACTACTATCATTTAGCAGTCTGTCTTTGAACTCATTTCTTCCTGCTAGCAGAGCCAAAATCTCAGTCCCAAGCCTCTATTTGATTTAGGGTTTGAAAGTCTCCCTTAATTCCAATTAATTTCTGCTTGTCAACCTTCATCCCACTCAAACGTTCCAACTACAGTAGAGAGAACACCTTGCCTTGGCTCCCCCAAACCTATTTATTTCCCCAGGTACCTGCAAAGAATGGGAAAGGACCAGAACCCCCAAACTTGGAAACACTGCTGGGAGCCTATTGCCAGCTCCCCTTCAATCCTTTGCTGTCAAATTTTGCCCATTCACCTGCAAACATGGCTGACAACAAACTTCCCAGACTTCCAGATACCCATGAAACTTCAAAGTCATCTAGCCTGACTGCTGCCCCAAACACAAATGCACCTCCCCCCATATCCCAGAAAAGTGGTTCTTGCAGTCATCTGAGTTCTGCCTGAAGACCTGGGAGCCTCCTACCTCACAAATCAGACCATTAAACTTCATGCTGGTAGAAAGGATTTTCAAAAACACGCAGCTCTAGCTAACAGAAGTGCTTTCTTATATTAAGCTGAATACAATCTGCCCCCTTTCCCACACCTAAAACACAGGAGAAATAGAGGTGGAATTCCACCTGTTTTTACTCATCCATTTCCACTGGAAAATACAATTGGTGAGATTTACTCCTAGTAGTTGACATTATTTGTGGTCTGGCTGTCAAGGTTTCAAGCCTTTAGGCAAACATGAACTAAATAAAATTAGAACAGGCCAGATCCTTCATGAACTTGAAAAAAAAATCAATGCTAGTGATAGGGAAAATTTTCAAGACATCAAACAGTGTCAAAGAACAATAAGGGAGCAAAACCTTTTTCTGGAGAACATAAGATGTCACCAAAATGTAAGAGATAAATCGCCTAGTAAAGTCTAAGATTATTGAGGCAATCTTCTAACAGAAATGGGAGTGAGGGGAGGGCACAGAAAAATATTCTAAACAGTCACTAATCTGGGTGTGAAAAAGTCTACCAGGTAGCCTGGACATGAGATAGCATGGTACAAATGTGCTTAGAAATATATCAGATGAATGTTTTGTTTTGTTTTCTTTGTGCCAAGGAGAAACCTATCTGAAGCCTATCTACAGAAATGAGTTATGGGCATTCTTAGAATTACAAAAAAAAACCTCCCCCCAAATTAATCACTGTTTTAAGGCAAGACTACTATCTATGTAGTCTTCAGGAGAAAACCTCATATTTTACATAAACACACATTAGACAGCAGCTTAAAGAGGCGGTGGCGGGAATTGGTTCCAAACACAAAGCTTTGACTACCAAGGAGTCTGGGAAACCCACTTTTCTTTCTTGTTTGTGATTATTTCAGTGGCTGTGTATCCTCTTTGCAAAACTATCATCTCCAACAATTCAGAAATAATTTCTGAGTGATTAATGGTATGTGATATGTTATATGGATATGAATTCAAGCTGGTCACCATCATTCACTTTTATCGTGTACCTCAGATGTAACTGACTTTGACCATATAAATTACAGAGGAGGAGGGAGAGGTAGAAGAGATTTTAAAAACTCCTAGCCTGAATGAATTGTTCTATGGCCTCCAATGCTTTAGCCTCTAAATCTCAGTTTCTAGCAAATTACACTCTCCTCTTAATTTAAAACATCAATGATCAAAATAATATATGCCAGTTCTTATAAAGATCTTCAAGCAATTTATCTGCGGATGTGTAACAGGAAATTAACCATGTGAGGGTACAAGCAGCTGCTCCCACCAGTTTCTTCTGTGATTTGGCTAGTGAAGGTTATTTGTAAAATGACAACTCACAAAAACCAAACTTCTTGACTCAAGAACACTGGAAGAAAGGGAGAAAAATGGGAAACAGGATTGGACAAAATCTTAAGTAGTCTGAAAGGCTACCAACATAACCTCCAGCTTGACTCTTCCTTCCCGTTTTCCAAGGCTCTAAGACCAAGCACTTCAATGAATTTCCTATGCCATATTTCTCTAGTGTCCCCTTTGATGTTTATAGTCCTGGGCTGTATAGTCCTCAATCAATAAAGATATTTTGGCTGATTAATACAAATCTTAGCATTGTCCACACAGGGTCCCAACATGGAGACGCTATATTAGATAATAGGAATAAAGTACAAAGATTTTTTCTTTCTTTTCTTGTATTATTCATTTATTTTCACATTCCTTTTCTTTTAATTTTGAGTTCCAAATTCTCTCCCTCCCTCCCACCTCTCCCCTGTCCACTGACAAAACAAATGATATAAAATCAATTATACATGTGAAATCACACAAAGCACATTTCTATATTAGCTGAATTGCAAAAAGAAAAACAAAATGAGAAAGTAATCCTTCACTTTGCTTTCAGAGTTCATCATTTCTCCCTATGAAGGTGGAGAGCATTTTTTCCAAATGAACCCTATGGAAATGGCTTGTGTCATAGGTCAGAGTCAAGTCTTTCACAGCTGATCACCATTACACCATTGCTGTTACTGTGCACAATGATGTCCAGGTTCTTCTCACTTCAGTTTGCTTTAGTCAATACAGGTCTTGCCATGCATTTTTTCTGAAACCACCCACTCATTATTTTTATAGCACAGTAGTATTCCATCATAATGCTATTCCATAACTTGTTCAGCCATTACTCAGTTGTTGGTTAGCCCCATGATTTCCAATTCTTTGATACCATAAAAAGTTTATATCAATATTTTGGTACAAATGGGTCCTTTTCCTTTTCTCTGTTCTCTCTGGGATATAGACTTAGTATAGTATTTCTGGGTATAAGGGTATGCACAGTTTTATAGCTTTTTGGATATATTTCCAAATTATTCTCCAGAATCATTGGACCAGTTCACAACTCCACCAAGAGTTCATTAGCACAAAGACTAAGAAAGCACAACTCACCCACTGTTTGTCCCACATTCTACAACAAGAAGCAGACATTAATTTTGTCTAGTTACATACATAAGGTGGAAAGAGGAAATGAAGTGCTGCCTTTTGTCTAAAGGACCCACCCAGAAAGCTGTTAGACTACCTGGAAAACCCCTTCCACTCTCCTCCAAAAGTGCAAAAAGTAGCAGGCATTTATTCAGTCCAGCTAGAAACCAAAAGGATAAGAGCCAGTGAAGAAACTGAGGCAGGGGCTAAACAGAAATGGCTATACCATGCCTGGGGGAAATCCCATCTAAGATTAGTCTTATCCCCTCAAAAGTTACTAAGGGCAAACACTAAAGCCTGTAAAATCTAAATTAAAGGTATTTTGTCAGCCCAGTTAAATTTTAGGGGGAAGATTTGGAAAGTTAGAATTTAGTTTTCATATACCATATTAATTCTTCAGACCTTGGAGTAGAAAGGCCCCAATTCCTGTATGTTGGAGAGAATTACTATGTGTATTCCTATGTCTGGAACAGAGATTTCACCCAGTCTCCTGCTTTTTGCATTTTCTTTGTCCTTAAAAATCCCAAAGAATGTCCTCCTTTTTAACAGAATTTGGTTAATAAATGAAGGGAACAAGGGCTCTTTTCAAGTGTACTTGCAAACCTTTACTTGTCTACCTGTTGGTGTGGGGAAGGACTGAGGATTTGATGGACCACTTCCTAATTAGGTATTCACTAACTATAAATGTCTTGGGATGTTCAAGTGACAGGCTGAATAATGAGCTCCTAAAATTCTATTTATTGAATTGCCTGACCAAGATTTGGAATCTGGTCATTTGAGAGGGTCATTGACATATATGTCACTTTATTGGTTATAATGCTGGCCTAACCAAAAAACTGATATAATCAATAAACTGACAGTCTTGCCCCAAAGTCAGTCTCTTGAGATAATTTTCACCAAAACAAATTTAAGGGGAAAAGCTCAAATACCAAATATTTCAAGAAGAAGAAAAACTTAATAAAAGCATAAGCAGATAAATTGACAGAGGATTGCTCCTAAAATTAGAAGTAAAAATTATTACTAAACCATCAAAAAATTACAAAACTCTCTTTAAAATATTTTTAAAAAGGAAAATGAACCAGTGCCTGGTGAAAACATAGAATAATATAGAGCCCTAAGGAAACAAAGAATAACAAAACATTCCAGAATACTTTCAAAGAGAAATTAAATCTATAAGAGAAGAAATTGGAAATGAATTTAATTAGAAATTATAGCTCTCAATGAAGTAATAAAAAACTTTATTAGCAGAGTAAAAAATTAGATCCACAATGGACAGTTTCTTTAAACAAGAAATAGAAAGACAAACAATATAAATATCTACAATAAAAAGATCTTGAAATGGAGGAAAATCTGGCAGAGGAGAAGCAAAAAGAACATCTGATCTCTACATAAGTCAAATCCAAAACAGGATGTGCAGGGACAATTTAAGGATCATAAGTCTCCCAAACATGAAAAATAAAATAACTTGGAGACCAGAAACAACTCAAGAAAACTACTCCAAAGTTCTGAATTCAGAAAACAAAGCACCATCTGACAGAATACACAAATTGCCTCCAAAGAAAAATAAAAAGGGCACTTCAAACCCCAAGACACACTGTGGCTAATTAAACAATTCCAAAGATAAACAACAAATTCTTAAAACATCCAGAAGAGACCTCCAAATAGAATACAAAGTTAATTTGAAGAACACAAGATTATTTCACACTCAGTAAAACTGCAGAAGGATATAAAATAGTATATAGAAAAAAGCAAAGGTAATGAAGCAGCAATATAAAACAATAATATCCTGCAAACCTGAGCTTTTTCATCAAGGAAAAAGATGGATGTTGAACAAGAGGCCCTGCAAAAAAACAAAGAGCAAAACCCCAAATCCTTGTATGAGCAGCATATATAATATGTAAATAAGCAATCAAAAAACCTACAAGACAGGTAAATGAATATAATTAGTAAGGAAAAAATAAATAACAAAATAAATTACCCTATGTAACTCAAAAGGTAAATTTAAAGCAAAAGGCTGACCCATGGGCAAAAAAAGAGGGGAGAAGGAATCTTCAGGTGGAAAAAGCAGACAGGGGGATAAACATGTAAGCAGACATTTCAAAAATAAGAGTAATAACCCAGCAGCATGTTAACCCTAATCTTAACCCTAGAACATAGTAGGTACTCAATAAACTAGGATACAGGTTTATTGAATTGAATTTATTGAGAGAAAAAAGGTAGAAGAGAAAAACTGAAGTACTAGAGATGAAAACCTATAACCCCACCTACCACACATACACATACATAAATGAATACAAGTATTTTATGGAACAGAATTGTAGAATGGGAAATGAAAGATAGAAGGGAATAAATTATGTCCTTTTATGAAGTCCATGCATGGATAAATAGGATTGGTATAATCTCTCAGCTCGAAAAGAGGCAGCAAGAGAATGGGATAAGTGGCAGAGTATAGATTACTTTCCTGGTGTTAGGCTTGAGAAGGAGAAGAGAGATATAGCAAGCTAACAAGTAAGAATTTTTTAAGAATGGGGAGAAATTAGCAAGTTTGTAGGCCACAAAGAAGGATCCAGTTGATAGGCTGAACATAAGGAAGGGAGTGGAGATGATAGTGGGGTCAATTTTCTGGATACTAGGGAGATGATGGCATCATGTACACATGTAGAGGGATTGGCCATGACAAGAAAAAGGGCCATTCCTTCACCCAAGTATGAAGTGAAATAGGAAACTGTAGAAGGAAATGTCCAAGATGTGATATGAGAAAGAAGGGAGAAGAAGGAGCCTTCTGTGAATGGTTTCAATTTTTTGTGTGTGTGATGTATGATGTGAAATTCTCAGCTGAGAGGGTGAGGGGAGGGAGTGTCATGGTAGACTCAAGGGGAGACAAGAAGGTTTGGAAAAGCCTCTGTGGAAAGTAAGATAGTGAATCAATTAGAGAGGTATAAAAGGACCATTTTGATTCAGTGAGAGCCCAGTAGGATTATGTAGCATAATTTTGTAGTAGACACAGTCAGCACATCATTTTCTGTAGCTTGGTATTAGGGTTAGGGTTAGCAGTACATGAATAGGAACAAAGGAGGTAGATGGTGGAAGTAATCCAGTTGAGTTAAAGTTTGGTAAACTTTGTAGGTGAGACAGAATTGAGTGTGCTATTCTCAGAATGAGCATTCAGCTTACAAAAAGTAGTTGGTTACCTTTTTGTTGATTGAGGACTCTGGAACAACTTTGGGAGGGAGACTGATAGAAGACAGAAAGGGCAATAAACAACTTCATTGCTCCCCTTACCTGAACTGGGTTGGAAGAATATACAATCCAATCATAAGTGTTTTGGATTGTAGGTCAGGGCCCCATGGGAGGGGGGACATGATAGGGTAGGGGTGAGGAGCCTTGTGTTGGGAACTTGTATATATTGCCTGGTCGCTGCCTAGTTAGTTGGCACTTCTTAGCCTATCATTGAAGTATTCTCTTTCATGAACGAAATTAACAACTGCCCCTTTTTACTCCTACCTTCTAATTCCAGGTTTTGTTTATTTTAGTGAGTCATCATGTGTTTATCTCACTCATTTGCTTGTCTACAGGACAAGAAGGAAAGGGAATTAAGAAGAGAGGGCAGTGTAGAGTTGAATGGGTAAACCAAGAGATGAAGAGAGAGATTAAAGAATACTATAACCACTGTAGAAGTGATAGCCTAGGAAAGAACTGAGGAATGGAGGAAACAAATTTGGATACTATGAACCTCAAAGGAGACAGAATTGCTTGGTTAAGAAAGTTGGCAGAGGATCTGGAAGTGGCAATGGAGACAGTGGCAATTCTGACTTCCCACCATAATCAGTAAATCAGGGAGAGGGTAAAAAGAGGGCAGTATGAAAGAAAGCATAGCCAGTACTGGAAAGACTAACTAGGGAAGCAATTTCATGTAAAAGGAGCCATATATCATTGAAGATCAGATGATGGAAGGAGTGAGAAAGGAAGAAATTTAAGATGAGAGGACTTTTGTTAATGATGGAATACACATTCCAGAGGGTTAAGTGTATAAAGGCAGGCAAATCTGGGTTTTGCGGTGGAGAGATAGAGACAAAGCGGTGTATAAGAATGGAAGACTTTGTACATCAGCAGTCAGGGGTTTAGTATCACTGTGTTGGAATACTTGTGGGTGATGTTATTTGTACATGATTATCCAGTGAATTCAGGCAGAGTATTAGTGGTTAAGAAGGTGGTAGTGTTTTGTTTTTCTCTGTTTTGTTTTTGTTGTTTTGTTTTGATTTAGGAAAAAAATGAGATTATACTATTAGAAGGAGCTGAGGTCCTCACTTGAGGCTTAGCGTCCAAGAAGTTAGAGTTGTTGAATCCTGTAGGACCCAGAGACCGACCTTATAGGAGCCAGTAGCACAAACAAGCATGGAGGCCCAGTCAGGAGGCCAGGGTGCCTTGACTTGGAGAAAATCCTAAGGGACAAGAAATAGAAAATGCTCAACAAAGCATTCCTTTTGTCATATGTTGATAGGCAATGTTTTCTTCCTTAAACTGACATCTTTTGGAAATGTTCCTTGCCTTCCACAAGTTGAAGAGTTGGTCACATGTTTTGTGTGGTACAAACACAGCCTAGACAATAATTAATCAATTCTTTTCTTCACTTTAAAGATCTCCTTTTTTTGTAAACTCATCGAGGACAGAGACTGTCTTTTGTTCTTGTATTTGTATCCCTAGATTTTAGCCCAATGGTCAGGCACATAATAAATAAGCATTTAGTCAATGTTTGCTGCCTATCTGCTTTACAACATAAGTAATCTATGCTCCCTCCAACACTGCCTTTATCTATCTGCTTTGCGAGGTCTGGATTTGGTTACTGCATTTTCTTCAAGCATAGCACAACTGTATTATTCTGAATATTCTTCGCTAATATAAAACCATAAGAAGTAAATTATTGGATAGGAAACAATTAATGCCACCTAGGTATTAAGATCACTTTCATATCTAGACCACTAACATTTATTGGTTCGGAATCCAGGTAATAGTACAAATCTTTCTATTTCCAAACTCATTTCACTACCTGATCATCGGGGTCCATCAAAAGAAGAGCTCTGATGGTTCTGATGTGACACTCGTCCTTTTCAGTATAATTTCACTTAATAGTTATAATAAATAAGAGTACTGGACTTCTAGGAAGCATAGAACATAAACTTCCAAAGATTTCTTCTGGTATTTGTCATTGTTTTATCTCTCTGTGTGCATTATAGCACACATACACAATCAGAAACCAAGACAAATACAATCCAAAAATAAATGTAGCAAATGGGAATTACCAGTCTGTTTGCAAGGGCCTGTTCAGTCCATGGAGATTTATAACTTCTTTGAAAACTATTCAGCAGTATGCTTTAAGAATATAGTTCAGCCTCTGGTTACATTTGGTCAATAAAAAATTATTAGAAATATGATGGGATTTATACAATCCTTGTGGTATATAACCACATCTATCTTTGAAATTATTTCATGATTTTCAACTGTCCAATATTTTCCACTGCTATTAGTGATTAAGAGACAACATCAATCACATGGACTAAGTGACCCAGAACAATGTCACAGAATCTGAGCTGGATAAAACCTATGAGTCCATGCAGTGTCTGCCAATATCCAGATTAGAATCACTTCTCCAGGACACTTGACAAGTCCTCATATAGCCTTTTTTTGAAGTTCTCCATTTGAGGGGAATTCACTACCTCCTAAGGCCGCCCGTTCCAGTTTTGGAGCACCTGACTTATTAGAAAGTGTTATTATTATATAATTATTATACCAAGACTAAATTTGCTTCTCTTCCATTTCCATTCATTTCTCCTTGCTCTGTTTTCTGCCTCTAAGCAGACCAACTCTAGGCTCTCTTCTACATGACACTTCTTCAAATCCTTGAAGATAGCAATCTTTTCCTCCCACACTCCTCTCTTCTCCAGAATGACAAATATTTTCAGTTCCTTCAGTCAAACTTAATATGTACAATAAGGAGGGACTTCACCATTTTGGCTGCCCTCCTCTAGACAATGGTTAGCTTGCTAATTCCACCACGACTGCTTGGACCATTGACATTGCTTAGGATACCTTTACCGTACAGTACAATATGGCATTATCATTTAGTTTCTTAATATTGTAAGGTAACACTGAAAGCAGAAACCATATGATTTTTTTCTTCTTTACATCTCCTGTGCTTTGCAGAGACTTTTGACAATTTTTAGATGGAATTAAATTAGATAATATACTAAGCACCATAACAATACAAACCGAGTGTCTAACAGTTTAAATCCTAAAAGTTTCCAAATGCTCTGCTAAGATGCATAACACTTTATAGTAATGAATAATGAAATATCTTTCATGTTCCAAGCCTTTTCTTTGGCTCATAAAGTTGAATGAGAAGAAGCTTAATCAACCAATGACTGGCATGGCCCAGAAAGATATTTTCTCAATTTTCCTTGACATATATATATATATATATATATATATATATATATATATATCTGGAATTGGGAGAGTTTGCTTGTATTACTTTATTATAAGTTGTTTTAAGTGGCTAGAAAAATTAATATGACTTTGGAGAGTAGAGCTTAAGGCCGAGAAAGCATTTTAGAAGCTTGGAAATACCTATAAACCATTTGATTCTGTATAGTCAGCATCAAAGTAAGTATAAATGGGAATTTCTAAGGGAAACTAGCTTCCTTACTATGGATCACTTCTAAGGGTTCCATGGTGATTCATTAAGAGTTATAGTGGTTCATTAATATAAGCCTGAATGTAGCCTTCACCATTCCCCCTGCTATACTGTGCCACACATGTTTTCATTTTATTTCCCCTCTGCTTGCTGCAAGATGCTTAGAGACCTTTTAGTATGCCTCTGCTCTTTAGCATAAAAGTATCTCAGAGTAAATAAAACCATTTCACCAAACCTCTTTTACAGACCAGCTTGAATCAGGTGTAGTTAGCAAGAGCCTAATCCTGAATATGATAAACCTAAGGAAGATAAAAAGAGAACCTTTGCTATAATGGATCCAATTTTTATTATGTTCACACCCAAAAAGTTCATGGATAAGAGCAGTTACACTGAGTAAGAAGTAGGAATACATTGATTTTAGCCATTCATAGAAACATGGTAAAGTCCTGTAGCAGTAAAAGTGGAGAAGAAATGGATACAAGAAATATATCAAATGAAAAAAGAAAGCCCCCTCCCTATCCTGCCAAGACTTGGGAGATGAAGGGGAGGGATAAGCCAAAGCTGGAAGAGGTTAAAAGCCTTCAAGACTAGGAAGTCGATGTATCTCAAGTGTTGTAGTTAAGATATGATAATGTAGTTAAGGCACCTTGAACCTTGAGGTAGGCTTGAACCTCCTATATTTTTAAGGATCTATATAGTCAGGCATGGTATAGGGTGGAAATTTAAGGGCAGCTAGATGGTACAGTGTATAGAGTACTGGGCCTGGAGACAGGAAGGCTTGAGTTCAAATCTGGTCTCTGACACTTATGTGACCACACGCAAACCACTTAACCATTTTTGCTTTAGTTCCTTCATCTATAAAATGAGCTAGAAAAGGAAATGGCAAATCACTCCAGTATCTTTGCCAAGAAAATCCTAAATGGAGTCAGGAAGAATCAGTCATAACTAAAAACAACTGGTCAATAAGTGGGAAAAAAAAATATATATATATATTTTTTTAAAACCCTTACCTTCCGTCTTGGAGTCAATACTGTGTATTGGCTCCAAGGCAGAAGAGTGGTAAGGGCTAGGCCATGGGGGTCAAGTGACTTGCCCAGGGTCACACAGCTGGGAAGTGTCTGAGGTCAAATTTGAACCTAGGACCTCCCGTCTCTAGGCCTGACTCTCAATCCACGGAGCCACCCAGCTGTCCCTGGAAAATAGATTTTTTTAAATTGTCAAAGTTAGCTAGAAGTCAGTATCTTCCCAATGTTCTTGGAACATGTATAGAAAATGCATCAGTTTCAAAATACCATTCAGTAGTTCAGAAATATTCCCAAATAGAAAGCTAAATATGAGGGTGGGTTAATATCTGTCAAACAAGGAGCCAATCAGTCAAAAAATATTTATTTAGCACTTACTATGTACCAGGCACTGGCCCTAGGGAATAGGAGAGATAAAAACAAAAACAAACCAGTCTCTGCCTTCCAGGAACTTACATTCTATTTCAAGAGAAACCATCTACATGTATAATTATATGCAAAATAGATTTAAAGTAATTTCAAGGGAGAGGAAAGAAAAGCTAGGAGGATCAGATAAGGGAAAGCTTCATGCAGAAGATGGTGCTTGGTGTCCTGGGCCCATTCCCTATGATAATAAAAGACTGATGCTCTAGGTCTGAAATTATATGAATAAGTTTAATGCATACATATACACACATATGTACACAAAATCAGTCAATTACCAAGCAATGTGAAGATATCAATCAATAAATTTATTTGGTGGTTGAATTTTATTTTTTAGATCTAATCTGTATACACAGAGAGCATTTTAATTCAGTCAAAAAAGTTGGGACAGATACAAGGCCTTATTTAGAATCAAATTTTTATATTGATTGTCATAATTATCATCATCGACATAACTGGTATTTGGATAGTACTTCAAGGTTCACAAAGTATTTTATATACATGTTCTCCTTAGAGTCTCAGAGATCTATACTACCAGCATTGAAGCTATCCCCATTTTATGGATGAAGAAACTGAGCCTCAGAGAGCTAAGTGGCCCATTATCAGAAAATTAGCATCAGGCATAACATTCAATTTTTTTCCCTCACACCAAGTCCAGTATTCCAAGTTCCATCTCATCCCATAGGAACACTACAGTGGAATTCACTCTACTTTTTTGCCAGAAAGTTCTAGCCAGTGATCTAAATGTTCTTATTCCCCAGTTTTAAGCCACACAGTATAATATGTTTATAACAATAAAAGAGAACAGGATGGTTTAAGGCAATGATGGCAAAACTTTTAGAGACTGAGTGCCCAAAATGCAACCCTCAAACTTCATTTTATTACCCCAGACAAGGGAGGGAGGAAGCAGTCTAATTGGACTTCTGGGCAGATGATGGGAGAAATGTCCTCAGGTGCATGTGGAGAAAGGGAAGGGAGTGGCCCCCTGTGGCATGCTTCAACACACATGCCATAGGTTCTCCAACATGGGTGGGGGGGCTAAGTGAATTTTGTTTTCATATATTTAATAAACATTAAATACCATTTTTGAACAGAACTATATGCTAGTAAATAGGAAAGAAATGAAGTTTAGGCAACACTTCATTGTTGCCTTCTTGAAACCTATAGGCTAGAAGAGGAAATGGAGAGAGACAACTACTTTGTACCAAATTACCTGAGCAGATCTTTAGAAAAGAGTAAAACAAATTCTATGTGAGGTCTTTGGAGGAAATCCCCTATCCCGTGGGGGATCAGTAAAGAATTGCTGGAGGAGATGACTTTTAAATTGGGTTTTCAATTATAGGAATAAATTTGAGAGAGGGCATTTTAGCCATAGAGGGCAGTTTGAGCAAAGACAATGAGATTAGAAGACAGGAGGGAGATCAGACAAGATCACTTTGTAGGAGAGTAATATGAAATAAAGGTGGAAGTGTATGTGGCATCATATTATCGATAGCCTTGAATGTCAGGCAGAGGAGTTTGAACATACTCAACAGGCAACAAGAAATCACCAATAACTTTTTTTTGAGCAGAAGAGTTCCAAAACTAGATTTATATGGGAGAAAGATTATTCTGGTAAAGACACCAAAAAAGACTGAAGGAGGAAGAAAGAATGGAAGTTGGGAAACCTATTAGGATGCTATTACAATAGTCCAGATAGATAGTAGGCACTTAATAAATGTTTGTCTCCTTCCCTTCCCCCATCCAAGAGGTCAGAGGGAATGAGATCAGAGGCATAACTTGAGGGACCAGTCTAGTAAATACTAGGAATACTTTGGTGACTAGTGGAAAGGAGAGAAAATGCTGCTGCTGAGAATTTTTGAAGACTGCAAAAAGGAGCTTAAAAAAGCACCTGTCTTAATCTTCTCAGAGAATTAAGGGGCATGGTTATTTGTTAGGTGACTTAGAAAGGGAAAAAAGCAATAAGAGAGCAGAGAAAAAAAGATGTATTTTCCCAAAACAAAGATTTCATGCTAATTGTGGTATTGAATAAAATATTCTAGAAAATAGGTCAGAACAAAAATGGTAGCTTTCCAGTAGGATCTATGACATCCCCCTTCAAAGAACAGAGAATCTAGGATTCCATATTGCTTCTCTTAGACTGTTGTGGTTGCTTAACACTGACAACCACATTTATGAATTTCCCTGGAAGATATAACTGGCCTCATTTTGGTGAGCTGAGATCCATCTCTGGTGAGTGGGGCTCTTACACCCTGCTCTACAAGAAAAGTGGGTCTCCTTTAACCACTATTTCTTCCTTCCCCTGTCCAGTGATCTCTATCTTCAGAATTCACTTACATTGCACTCAGCCTTGAAGGCAATGAATAAATATCCTAGCTTTTCCCTCATGGAATCCATATGGACAAAGGAAGATACCCAAGGCCATATTTCTTCGACTTAGCTTCCCCTAAGTAGCGGTTTCACTACAAAGTCTAGTAAAACTGATGGGTTTGTATAGTGCCTATCTCTGGATGACTATAAAGATGTTATAGATTTCTTTTCAAAAACTGATCCTCACAACAGCCCCTGTGAGTCTGTTTTTGTCTTCATTTCAGAAAACATAGACGTGAGGTTTGAAGCAATTCTTTGGATTTTGCTCACATGGCAGGTCCATGGGGCCGCCAGGAATAACCCCGGCCAAAGGCTCCTCTCTAACTTACTCTTCTGCCTTCAGGTTGACTCAAAACACTGTGGCAAGCCTAAAATACTCCTCTCAAATGGAATTTAAGTCAAAATAACACAACTGCTGTCTGTAAGAATTTCCGAGAGCTAACAGTTTCTGCATGAACAAGTAGACACTAATTGGATTTTAAAGAAATCAAAATGTTAAATTGAGCTCTTAAATTATTATTAAATTCTACATAAACATGCTCATTCAGCCTTGTGAAATGTTTCAGGAGAGGGTTTTACATCTGTAGGTCTAGTTTAATCTGCTGTCATACCCAGCTTTCCATATTAATTTCCTATCAATCTCCTTAAAACCCCTTCTATACCAGCCCCAGCCCAACTAGTCCCCTTTTTGCTCCCCGAGTCATTCCTCCACCCCCTCCAGTTGCACAGGTACGCTCTTCTTCTTGATATATATTCCCTTCTTGTCTTTGCTTCTTTGGACCCGACATCCTTCAAAACTCAGGTGAGAGGCCACCTCCTTCCAGAATTATTTACTTATATGTTTAACTTTTTCATCTCCCAAGGGAAACGTAAGCTCCTGGAGCAGGGCCTGATTTCCATTTGGGGTTTCACAGTCCCCAAGGATAGCATGGTGGTTTGTTTGCCCCTAATCACTGTGTGTTGGATTGCCTTAAAGAACCCCAACACTACATAGAGAGCATTCTATACAATTTTTCTGATGTTCAGAATTTTTCCATGACTGGACTAACCATAATGCTAATAGTATGAAAATAGGTTATAAAATGTGACTTGTCTTTGGCCCCTTCAATATTTAATCAGAAATGAAGCACAGCATTATCTTTAAGACAGCTGTAGCGGTCAATGTGATCACAGCCTCTGTCCTAGAGATCGATTACATTAAAGTGGGGCAAAAAAATCACTTCCATGACTCCTGACCCTTAGGATGATTAATGATTCTAGAGTTGGCCATTTTTGCCAGGCTAGTACCTTTCTCAATCTTCTCTTAGCTTTCCTTTAGGTCTCTCTGATTTTCCCTGACCATGGCGTGAACCAGACGAGAGCTAGAGGCTGTGACAGCACCACCTTAGACCAACCAGATCTAAAGGCAGGTATAGAGAGTTCTGTGTAAGCAAAGACTCTCACCACCATTCCTTAGACATCTACCTCATAGTTTAAGTTAGAAACAGATTCAGGGACAGTGTAATCTTAGTTACACTAAGTGTTAGTGTCACACTAGCTATTATATATAGCCGTATACTAGCTGCCTTTAGAAATATGGCTAAAATTGCCAAAGCTTTTTATTCAGGAAGTTGCAAGCCACTGTTCCAACAAGGTAGAATGGCCTTAGCTAAGATAGAATGTATTTCAGATACTCTAACAAAGGAAAGGGCTGCGGGGAGTTGGGGAGGGAAGCCCTCTCAGTGGAACACAATTAGATCAGGCTTCCTTTGGAATAGTTCCTATTTCTAGTGTAAGTGATCTTCCGGAAGTATGAGCAATTATCTCACTATAATACAGTCCTTTTGGAGGGAGGAAGGGAAAGGAAACAAATTTCTGATTTAAGTGGTGTTAGAGACTCCCAATGGGAGAAAAAAACCCTCCACCAATGCAAACTGGCAACTCATATAGAATGCCATTTCAGGAGGATGCTTGAGAGCATTAAGAGATGAAGTGACTTGTCCTTGGTCACCAAAGTAAGCATGTGTCTTAGGCAGGACAAACCCAATTCTGCCTGACTCCATGGTCAGCCCCCTATTCATTACACTAAGCTTACCTCTGATTAACCTAATGGATCATTGGTTTCCTCTCTCCAGGCATTTGAAATAGGATCCGCCTGCCTCTCCAAATCCAATGGACACAAATATCCTTCTTGAGGCAGGGAAAGGATTGTCTCTGAAAAAAACTTAATGGCTTTTTTCTAATTAGGCTTTTAAAAACTATTGAATCTCCAACCAGTTTATCATCATTTCAAAATACTTACTATGTCCAGGGAAGACGGCCAAAGTGACATGATGCATACATGTAAATATTTAGTAAAAATCTTTATGTGCATGCATGTACATGGCAAGTAGTTTGATCGCTTTACCTTTGTTTCTTGAGCACTTCAGATCTAAATGTGTTGTTACCTGGTTAACTAATTGTGCCAACTTGGGCTGGTTGAGTCCCTCATTGAGTCAAAATTACTTCATATTCCCAACTGCCTGAGATCAAGAGATTATTTCACCTGGTTTGATCACTGTTCAGGACCTCCAGTGGTATAAAGGAAGGAGATCTTTGATCATAGACCTAGAACTTCTTTTCTAATGGTGCTTGCAGGAAGTAGAGCCAACACCTCTTGTAGAGTCTTCTGGGTCAGATCTCTTTAAGATTATGTTTTAGGGGATAGAATTTTGTGTGCAGTATTTCAATATCTGTATTATAACAGAGATGCGGTCCTACTACATTTCTGAGCCTTTAATATTCTACTGGGGCCAGAAAGATTCTGCAACATTAGCATAGCTCAAAAAGAAAAGAGTTGCTACTTATACTGAAATCTTTTCTTCTCTGGCATGTTTTAGAATTTAAATTATCTGCATAATTTTCTCAACTCTGTCTGTGTGGATATAGCCATCGAGAAGTTAACAATGAAGAAAACCCTTGAAACTGAAACCAAATGTATTAATTTTTGTTGTTCAGTCATTTCAGTCATGTCTGACTCTGTAACCCTGTTTATGGTTTTCTTGGCAAAGACACTGCCATTTTCTTCTCCAGCTCATTTGACAGATGAGGAAACTGAGGAAAACAGGGTTAAGTGACTTGACCAGGGTTGCACAGCTTGTAAGTGCCTGAGTACAGATTTGAAATCAAGATCCTTCTTGATTTCCAAACCCACTGCTCTATGCACTGCAGTACCTCCTAGCTGCCCAAGTAATCTTAAAAGCTAGCATTAATAGAGTACTTTACAAACATTCCCTCATTTGGTCCTCTCAAGACCGCTGTGAGGTAGCTCTTACTATCTCTGTTTTACAGATTGAGAAAATGAGGCTCTCACTCGGACTCTCACAGCTAGTAAACATCAGAGCTTAGGTTAGAACTGTGGTCATTCCAGGCCACCAGCCCGAGTCTTCTTTTCATTGCACCATGTTGCCTTTGACTTAAGGTTTCCACATTTCAGTTCTTTACGACTGACTGAAAATGAAGGCTTAACGGTAATTGATTTTATCTAAGTAACAGAAATTAAACATCTAGAAAGGTTAAAAAGTATAGAATTTGAGTTTTTACTTAACTAGTTAAAATAGGTTAATGACTGCCTCTGGGGAGTATTGTGGCATTTGAAATGCCACTAATTATTATGACTAACATGAATAAATACCATCTCCTTATATGACTAAAAAACATTGGCAGTTTCCACATTTATAGCTAGTTTGACCCTAATGAGGGTCAAAATCTTTTCTCTTAAAAAAAAAACTTTTGAGGAATGGATTGAATCCTCAGCATAGCCGAACAATTGTGGCACAGTCTTGGCAAAATTCTGTTTGATTTTCCAAGCATGTATTAAGTGCTTACAATGTACAAAATGCCATGCTATGTGCTGCAGATATAAAGCCCCAAAGTAAAATGTCCCTCCTCTCAAAAAAAACCAAAGATGACATTCTAATATGGGCTATAATATGTATACTAATAAGAAACTACACAGTGATTTCAAAAGGGAGAGACCCTGGCCAGATAGATGGAGATGGGGTAAAGGAAGAGGAGTCAGGAAGGGCCTCAGGAAGGAGACAGCACCTAAGCTATGCCTTGAAGGAAGCTAGGGTTTATGAGAAGCAGAGATGAGGCGAGCATATATTCCAGATATGGAGGGCCATCCCTACACAGGAGTGGATGCAGGCAAAAGAATACACAGTATAGGAAATGCCTAGCAGGTCTATTTAACTGATAAAATAACTTGAAGACAATACATTTTAATTGGACTATAAAAGACTAGAAATTCTTTTTTCTCTTATTTTCGTTTTGTATCAAATAGCAGAAACACTAAAATATAGAAATGCTATAGAGTATCAAAGTAGAAGAATTATGAGGAAAATCTCTTGTCCTATAAGTAGCTGGAGATCTGAGCCTGGAGCTCAGGTGGAAGGTGATGGTGGCACAAATAGGAATAATTAACATCAAGGCTGCAGATGAAACTTGAGAACAATGAACTTTTCAGGAGAGTCAGTATAGAGGGAGAAGAACATGGAATGTTGAATAATGCCCACAGGAAGGAGGGAAGCAAGGAGGCAGGAAGAAGAGGTGAATGGAGGATGCTATCAGGTAGAAGAACCTAGATAGGGCAGAGTAATGACATCAGGTTTCAAAAAGGAGGGAATGAATGGCTAACAGTGTCAAATACTGAAGAAAGATCAAAGATGGCAACTGGGAAAAGGCCATTGGATTGAGGTAGGAATAGGTCATACGTAATCATCGATACCAGTTTCTA
This sequence comes from Monodelphis domestica, assembly GCF_027887165.1. Taxonomy (NCBI): domain Eukaryota; kingdom Metazoa; phylum Chordata; class Mammalia; order Didelphimorphia; family Didelphidae; genus Monodelphis; species Monodelphis domestica. Next base: position 23,323,833 of record NC_077235.1, on the reverse strand, counting down.
TTGAAGTAAAGAAGCTAGAATACAGATTTCAAGGCATTTAAGGAAGGAAAGAATGGTGAGAAAATGGAGGTAATGAATGTAGATCATTCATTAATAAAACAAATTAGCTGGGATCAGAACGGGATACAGAGTATCATCGAATCTATTAGCCCAGAGGAGACAGACACCTGCTTCCTTTCAGTCAGGTTCATCTCTCAGATGGATCTTTTTGCCACAACGCTATTTTCACCTCTTTTTTCCTTTTGAAATTGGGAATTTGTGTGAGAATTTAAGCTCATTTCATTATAACAGTTCAATCCTTCACAATTACTGGTTTTATTGATGCAGGTACCCCATCTTCCCATGCTGCTTGCGACCCCTCTTTCCATTTCAAAAGTCTGGAAAGTTCCAAGGATAGTGAGTGGAGCCACTGGGGGAGTAGCCTGTCATATCCTTTCTAATACCAGTGGCAGGGCTGATTTGATGATGGTTCCAAAACTGGAAATCGACAAAGAAATGCCATTGTGGAGAGCTGAGGAGGTAGGTGGTCAAGGTGTAAAGTGAAGCTTAGCTGGAGCCAGCCTGGCCTCATAGTGGATAGTGTGAGATACTCCCCAATAAGAGCAATTCATTATAAATTCTTTTATAACTGTCTCAAAACCATTTTCATGATCTCTATCACAGCCTCACAGAATATTGTTCTTTCCTCACACATCTCCACCTCTTAAAACTCCTACCCAGTGTTTAGGACCCAGGTCAAGTATCACTTTCTCCATGAAGCCTTTCTTTATCCTTCTCCAAGCAGATCTGATGACCTAGTTCTCCCATTAAGGTTTATGGTGTACGTGGCATTTAACAGAATTTGCCTTAAGCCACATTGTAGTGCAAAGAGACTAGGGGAAGAAGACTTGGGTTCAAACCTCAGCTTCAGTATTTACTGGCTCTATGACCATGGACAACTGACAAGCTCTCTTGAGTTTCAATCCTCTTCTGTAAAAGGACATAATTCTAATAACTGGCATCCAGATAGCCCTTGAAAGCTTACGAAACATCTGATATCGCTGTTGGTACCTTCATTAGCCCTGGGAAGTAGATAGCATGGCTATTATTATATGCATCTTACAAATGGGAAAATTGGGATGCAGAGGTGATCACCTTGTCCAGAGGCATTTATCAAGGATCTGATATGGGATTTGAAGCCAAGACTTGGCTGACTCCAGGTCCACTATGATTTCTGCTCCTAGTATCAGAGAACTGTTGTGAGTGAAAATACTTCATTAACCTCAAAGTACTATATATATGTGACCTGTTCTTATATTCACCTTTCAGGTGTGATTTCTTACTCTTTCCCATCACATATTCTATGCTTCAGACAAACTGGACTACTCTCTAACCTCCCTTTCTTATCCTGTCTTCTCCCTTGTCTGTATTTGGTTATGCCATTTCCTGTGCTTTGAATCAACTCCCTCCATGTCCCTTTCTTTGTTCAAGGTCCCAATTAGGGGCAGCTCCTCCATGAAGCCTTCCAGGACACCTTGCCCTCAAAGTGATTTCTCTCTCTGAATTTTAGAGCACTTTGCCTGGCCCATCTCCTTTTGCACTTACCTCATTCTTCCTTGTATCACAGTTATTTGTGTACATGTTTCCCCATTCCCCATTTTATTGTAATGTGGCACATTATAAGAATGGTGTCAGAAGTGTTAAAGCTTAGAATGAACTGAAACTGGTGAAGAAAAGCTAAGACAACCAAAAGGTGGGGTTTCCCCCCTTTGAACTATATTGGGAAGAAAGGAGAATCAAAAAAGGGTAGGACCATTACTCTGGACTGATAGAATGCTGACAGCAGGATGACGTAAAGAAGGTAGAGCCACTCAAATCTTTTGCTTCCATTTTCTCTGCAAAGGAAAATTATCTTCAGTCTGGAAAAGGCAGAACAAAAGTGTCTAAGAAGGAGTTAAAGCCAAAGTAGCAGATAATAAGAGAGAGACACATGTCAGAGATCAGTTCAAGTCACCAGGTCCAGATGCATTAGTAAGCCTGAGGTACTGAAATAACTAGCAGCTATGCTTGCTGAGACACCACTAGTGACCTTTTTAAGAGCATGAGCAAAATACGGGTCAATGTCTCGACTTTCAAAAAAAGAGAGGAGAGCACAATTAGCCAACTTTTAGCCAGTGAACTCGATTCAGTCCCTGGCAAAATCTAGAATGTGTTCTTAAATGACTGAAAGGGGTGACCAAAAACATGGCTTCATCAAGAATGGCTCATGTCAAAGAACTTGAAGCAAAAAAGAGATACCCATTAATTGATGAATAGGAACAGAAGTATGTGAATATACAGGCATATTGCTGTGATGAAAGGACTAATGACTATGAAGAATGCAGAGAAGCACAGAAAGACTTAGGTGAATGGAGACAAAGTGAATTAAGCCAAACTAGAAAATGATACACGATGACAAAAATGTAAATATAAAGAGCAAAGAGAATAAAAATGGAGTGGTATATAATTCTAATAAGTAAGCTTATCCCAAAAGAAGAAAAATATGAAAGAGGAGGCTGTATATTACCCTCTTTTCAGATGTAGGGGATTATTAGGAGTATAGAACCCTGTAGATATGACTGGACTTGGTCCATATGTTAGTTAGTTTGCTGAGATGCTTTCTTTTTTATTCTTTGTTATATAGGATGGCCCTCCAAAACGGTGAGGATGAGGAACATTGGGAAATTATTGTGAGGTAAAAAACAAAAGATAGCAATGATATTTTTTCTTAAAATCATAGGTCATGCCAGATTAACATTATTTTTTTCCTAATGGGAGTACTAATTTGACTGATCAGAAGAATACTACAGGAAAAAACCATATACTCCTATTCCTATTCCTCCATTAATGAGCATCCCCTCTGCTCTTCTCTTTAGTTCTTTGGAATGAGCCAATCTTGCTGAAGCAGTGCTAGCTTTTTGGTCACTGCCTCCTTTTCTAGATGGCCACTTATCAGCCTCTTAAGAGCATATTATAGATTTGGCAGGAACTGAAGTCAGGGTGCATCAAAGTCTTTCATGCTAAGTCTTCGGCACTTAGCATAATGACTGGCATGTGACACGCACATAATGAACACTGATTGCCTTTCTTATGGACAAGTTGGAGAAGTAGGCGAAGCATCATAGTTCAGGCAGGTAAATTAGGATATTACTTGGACCATGTTCCACACAGAACCAGTATTGAATAGATGTCAATTTAAAAAGAGGCCTCTCGGGAAGTGACCAAGGGATCTATGTTTAGCTGTGAGGCACAGTCATATTTATCTATGACTAGGATAAAGGCATAGATGGTTTTTTTATATCAAACTTGTCAATGATACAAACTAGGAAGAACTGTTAATATGTAGGATATCAGAATTCAAAAGGGGCTAGAACATTGGGGTGAATCTAATCATAGGAAACTCAATCGGAATAAATGCAAAGTCCTGGGAGGCAGCATGAAAGAATGGATAGAGCTCTGTCTTCATAGTCAAGAAGACCCATGCCATGACCCCACTGGACAAGTCACCACATCTCTCAATGCTCCAAGGAAATCTCCAACAATGAGTTGTAGAGAAGATGACGATTTACACTGGTAGAGAGAATTTCATCAGACAGAGTGCAGCATACAAGTGGAATTACAGGTCCAGTCCCAAAATCTCATGACACTTGCAGTCTTAATTTGGATTCAAACAATTAACATCACAAGTACAAGCTAAAGGAGATGGTGCTGGCCAGAAATTCCTCTGAAAAGGACCAAAGTGTTCAGTGAACTATAAACCTGATATTAATCAATAGCATAATATGGCAACCCCCCCAAAGATCTTAAGACAGGCAGATAATGGTTCTCTCATACTCTGTGAACTGTTGTTATCATTTCTGAGTGCCACATGCTAGAGAGCATCCAAAAGAGGGCAACCAGGATAGTGATAAGCCTCAAATTCATGCTGTATGCTTACTGGTAGAAAGAAGTGGGGATGAAGAAGAGAAAACTTAAGAGGACAGGATAGCTATTTTCAATCCAATCCAATTCAACTTGAGATCAGCATTCTAACATGCCTTCTACATATGATGAACATGGTTAGGTGCTCAGGATACAGAGACAAAACTAAAACCAGTCCTTCTCTCCAAGGAACTTACCTAGATAGTGCAAAGTAATGAAATCTAAGCAGAAGGAATTTTGAATGCTGCAGAAGGATCAAATCCATTTACTATTCTTCAAATGCATTCAAGTATTTGAGGAGTTTTTGTGTGAAGGTAGGATTAAACTTGCTTGATTTGGCTCCAGAGTATAAATCTAGGAGTGGGTAGAAGTTGCAAATGAGGAATTTCAGACTAACCACAAGGGTAAACTTCTGAACAATCAGAATTCTCAAAGGTAAAATGGTTTCCTTGTGAGATGGATGGCTTAGAGCAAAGATTTGGATGACCATTTGTAAGCTGGGTAAAAGATGGGCTTACAGTTCAAGTCTTGCTCAAACAGGTCCTTCCAAATATGAAATGCTATAATCCTGTAAATTCTCTGAAAGAAGGACCAATGCCTTCTTTACCTTTGTAGTCCCCTTCCTCTTCCTCACATATAGGGATTGCTTAATAAATATTTGTTGTATCAAACTGAATGTATTACTGAAATTATAAATTACAAGGGATTATATATATAGGAACATTATAACCATATTAATCAATTAGCAAACATTTATTAAGCATCTATTATATGCCAGGCATTGTGGGGAGTGCTGGAGAAATAAAGAGAAAAGTGAAATCATTTCTTCTACTAAGGAATTTATATTCTATAGATAGAGATGAAATATGCACATCCACAGTAGGTATATATAAAAACACTCTTTATTCAATAAGCTCCAGGGGCTCCCTATTACGTCCCAGATCAAATAAAAAGGCCTTTTGGGGACATTTAAAGCTCTTTCTAATGTGATCCCTTCTGACCTACCTTTCCAGTCTTATACTTGCCTCCCTCCACTCACTCTCTGATCAAGCTCTATTGGCCTGCTTGTTCTTCCTCATATATGACACTCCATCTGCTCTCTCCATGCCTGGAATAGTTTTCCTTCACCTTTTAGAATCACTGGCTTTCTTCAAGACTCAGCTCAGGATTTTCATGCCTCTTTCTCTCTAAGGCTACCTTCCATCCACTCAGCAGATATCTTGTGGGAGCCTATTGATGCACACTCTTATCTCCTCTATTAGAATGTAAGTTTCTTGAGAGCAGGGATGGGTTTTACTTTTCTTTCCTTCCTCAGTGCTGTGGACCTGGCATACAATACATGCTTAATAAGTGCTTGTTAAATGATTGGTTGATTGATTTGAGAGCATTAACATCTGATGTGACCAGGAAAAGCTTTCATACGTGGAGTGACAGATAATGAGGAGTCAAAAATGATGCTGAGGTTGTGAACGTGGGTGACTGGAAGGATGGTGCTGCCTGAACAGAAATAGGGAAGTTTGGAAGAAGAGTGACTCTGGCATAATTAATTCTGTTTCAGACCTGTTGAGTGTGAAATGCCTATACGACATCCAGTTTGAAATGTATAATTAGTCAGTAGGTAACACAAAACTGGAGTTCTGAAGCATGACAGGAGCAATCTGCAGAGAGAAAATAATTGAACCCTTGGGAGATGATGAGATCACCAAGTACCAGAGTATAGAAAGAAAAGAGAAGAGGGTTTAAGACTGTGGCTTGTGCTATACCTACAGTTAGTGAAGATCCTGTAATGAAAACTGAGAAGGTACAGTGGACAGGTAGGAGGAAAATCAAGAAAGAGCAGTACCACAAAACCCCAGAGGTTAGAGAGTATGCAAGAAAAGGAGGTCAGTAGGGCCAGAGGCTACAGAGGCGATCAAGAAGGATGAGCACTGAAAAAATACCAATACACGTGGCAATTAAAAAATTATCGGTAACTGACAATTTGGGAGATCTGTGGCAACTTTGTGGTTTTTTCTGTTAGCAATTTATTTTATTTTTATCTCCATATTATCCATTCTTGTAAGAGAACAATCCCATAAAACCAAAACCCCAAAACATATACCCAAAGAAACAAGTGATGAATCATATGTTTTCATCTGCATTACAACTCCAACACTTCTTTCTCTAGTTGTGGCGCGCATTCTTTGCCATAATTCCCTTAGAATTATCCTGGATCATTCATTGCATTTCTGTTAGTAGCAAAGACTATCACATTTGGTTATTACAAAATATTGCCTTTGCTTTGTATAATGTTCTCCTGGTTCTGCTTATTTCACTCTGAATCAGTTCACATGGTCTTTCCAGCTCTTTCTGAAATCATCCTGTTCATCATTTCTTATAACACAATAATATTCTATCACTATCATACACCACAATTTGTTTTCTGTGGCAACTTTTAAGAGAGAAATTTTAATTGAAAGATAAGGTCAGCATGTATGAGTAGTATCTAGAGGGTTGTATCCCAGGCTTTCTAGAGTCTTGAAAGGAAGCATGAGGAGGTATGTCCCTGGAAGTCCCATCAGCCAGTTCGGCCCATTTATTAATACTAACATTCGATCAGCGTTGATATATGGCCGTGAAACATGGAATACAGCTCTTTCTGAAGAACTGTAGATATGTATCTATCACACAGGGGAACGATAGAGGTGCATAATGGGTATGAAGAGGCTTCAATATATAGCCAGTGAAAAATTCCAGAGAAGAACAAAAGTAAAAGACATCATCAAGGAAGACTAGTATGATAAGAAGAGAAGATGGGAGGGCTATCTGGGGAGAGCAAGGAATAACAGAGGAAATGCCGATTAATATCTTCACAATTTTATAATTTCAAAGAGAAAGCCATGAAGGCCTTCAATACATTGTGAACCCTCCCTGTCACATTTATGGAAGGATATGGACAAGAGTCAAAGAGGACAGTCTGTGATCTACATTGTTAGACTGAACTTCTGAATCAATGAGATCTTAGCTGTACGTGAGCATGTGAGTAAGCTGATGAGGTTTCTAAGGGGAAAATGAGAAAGAGAAAAGGATATATACATGAAAGAGTCTTGCAACACACCTACAAAAATGGAACATAAAATAAAGGATGATCTAGTTAAGGAGTCTGGAAAAGGGTGGTCAGGCAAGTAGGAGAAAAGATAAGAGAACAGGGTATTAGAAAAACAGAAGAGAGAGGAGAACCAGAAGGAAAAGGCAGGCAGCAGTATCAAAGGCTGTAGAGGGCTCAATAAGGGCTCAGATTGAGAAAAGGATATGGAATCTGGCAATGAAGAGATCAATGGTAACTTCAGAGAAAACAATTTCAGTAGATTGCTTTTAGACAATAAGTTGCAGAGTAAGGACTGAGCTGCATTGACAGAAGGAAATTCCCCACCAGGAGCTCCCTACACCAGTGAAATCACAGATTTATTCAAAAGAGATACTATGTGATTGAAATCATAGGAATGGACCAAAACTACCGCCACTGTCACCACTGGCCCCTCTACAGAATTTAAATTCCTTGAGGGTCAAGAATGAATATTGTGCTTGTAACGGTCTTGATTCCAATGCACACAGCAGATGTTCAAGTAGCACAACAGTTGAAATGAATTTTTGACATGATTTCTCATTTAGTCATTTTACAATTTACATTTTATTTTTGTCTAGATATCCCCTAGTTCCTTACACATAAGTGTGTGCTGAATGTTAGGTGAAAAAAATTATTATATTTCTGTGATCCAAACACATGGAGTATATTCATTTCAAAAAGAAAATACCTGTTGTATCGAACTCTAGAGTTTCTATGTCTACATTCCTGAGGCTCCCTTCTCCCCCAGATATAAGCTACCCCTCAAAATCTTCCCCAAAGACACATAAGCAGAGACACTGTCACATCTGGGTCATTAGGACTCTTCTAGGTTCATAGATGCTGGAATGAACCAAACCAACTGACCAGTACCTATTGCCTGAATGCCCAGATTGGGGTTGGTGGGTGGGGTTCAAAGGAAATGCAAATCATAGTTTCTGCCCTCAAGGATACAACAAATCTCATTTGGGGGTATAGCGGCTCCAAATTTGGGGGATTTAGCCCTGGACTAAGTTATAGCTGCTCAGAACAGATGGTTCAAGCTGTGCCTCCTTCTACTATGTCATACTGCCTCAACAGTAAACAAGTTAAACTTGTCAGAATTAACTTCAAAATTACTTTAGCAAACCTACTTCTGTCTCTGTCTCTCTCTCTGTCTCTCTGTCTCTCTCCTTCTGTATTAGTGTCAATTCTTTTTTTTTAAACCCTCATCTTCCATCTTGGAATCAATACTGTGCATTGGTTCCAAGGCAGAAGAGTGATAAGGGCTAGGCAATGGGGGTTAAGTGACTTGCCCAGGGTCACACATTTGAGAAGTATCTGAGGCCAGATTTGTACCCAGGACCTCCTGTCTCTAGGACTGGCTCTCAATCCACTGAGCTACCTAGCTGTCCCCTTAGTGTCAATTCTAAGGCAGAAGAGCAACAGGGGCTAGGCAATCAGGGTTAAGTGACTTGCTCAAGGTCACATAGCTAGGAAGTGTCTGAGGCCAGATTTGAACCCAGTTCCTCTAACTCCAGTCCTGGCACTCTATTGATTGTACTAAAATCTACTTCTAATGTAACTTTGTAAAACATTAGCCTTCATCCCAATAATTCATTGGATTCAGATCTCAAAGCACATTGTACCCAATTATTGCAGAATAATGTGAAGTTGAGTGAGAGTGTGGTGTCAAGGGAAGTCCTTGGAATCGGGAAAATCTAAGTTCAAGTCTTGCCTCTTACATGACCAAGCTCCGCAAGAACCCCTATAATAGGAGGTGATATGACATTAGCAAGGCTCAGTTAAAAGAACTCCAGAGAGAGGGAACCCACCATATCTCCTGGGGAAACCCCTTTCACTACTGGATGGCTCTAATTGTTAGAAAAGCTTTTCCAGACTTGAAGCCTCAACTTATATCTTTTGCTCTTAGTTCTGCCCTCTGGGGCAAACAGAACATGCCTAATCTGGCTTGTGTGACAGCCATTCAGATATGTAAAGACAGCTATCATTGTCCCCTGAGTCTTCTCTCCACCAAGCACTTCCTTAAAGTCAATTTTTCTATGGCATGAAATTGGGGTCTCCACCATTCTGTTTGGGTTCCTCTTGACATACTTGAGCTTATCAAGAACATTCCCCAAATGTGGAAGCCAGAACTGGGTTGTGGAGTATGTTCCCGATAGGGTTGGACCAAGGCAGGATCCAGGAGGGTTCTTACCAGCTCATTCCTGGAAGCAGGCCAGCATCTCATTAGCTTTTCCCATTGTTCAGTAGTACTGACACTGCAGTCTATTAACAGGCCTGCATCTTTTTTCAGACGACTGTTTTCTAAGATATTGTTGCAAAATTTTATTCTTGGGAAGTCAACTTTTTCAATTCCCCATTTGACTGGATCTTCTTAGATTCAGCTTTATGGCCTGGGCTGGCTTGAGCTTTTCCAACTCTGAATAGCTGTTATTCAAGGTGCTATCTCTTCCCTCAGCTTTGTGTCATCTACAGATAACGTTTCAGTGTCCCCTGGCTACTAAGACTTTAAATTGCAGGGAAAGTGTCCATCTGTATTGGTGGAGGAAGTTCCTAGAGCAGAAGTTCTCTAAACCCAAGAAATCACAGGCTCAGACCCAGGAAATAAAGCCATTAGGCTGTGGAATTGGAGCCCGAGTCTAATGTAATTCAGAAAGGGACGGTGAGGGCAGTGCAAGGTTTTTATAGAGACAGAACCAGGCACACTGGATTTCTCTCCATGCTCGGCTCAATGGGAAGGCCTTCGGGTTCCCTAAAATCAGCCTCTGGCCTCGTGGATGCCCTTTCGGAGAGAACCCAAGCACCATGGCCCATTAGCAATTTCTCTAGCACATCTTCTTCCTTTACTGAAGTCTGTCATTAGCCCAAAGGCCCTTAAAGATCATCGGCTGGTTCCCACTGGCCAAGGGAGGGATGTGCCAAATCTTGGAAACTGTCTTGGGTGGAAGGGAGGGGCCTGGAACCCATCAAGGGGCATCTCCAGGGGCCTTGGCATCAAGGCTCTGCTGAAGAAGAGTATGCAACGCTCGTCCCTTCTTCCGATAATGGGTCCGGTGGGGGACTCGCCAGCTATCCCTGGATCTTAAGTTTCACAGCTCGTGGGGCAATGCTTTGGGTGTCTGTGTGCGAGGTGGGACAGCCTGGCAGGCTGCGAGTGTGCCAAACTAACCGAGGGAAAGCGTCCCGGGGGCTGCTTTCCTGTGCTGAGCCCATTTACTTGTTTAAGGTCTGACCTCATCATCCTGTCAGTATGGGTTCCCTCCTACACACTTAGCAGCCGCCACCACCGCAGCGGCAGCATCGGCGTCGGCGGCAGCAGCAGCGGCGGCGGCGGCGGCGGCGGCGGCGGCGGCGGCGGCGGCGGCGGCAGCATCAGCAGCAGCCTGGCCTTAGCTCCAAGTGGATGCAGCTGAGCACCAGAGGCGGGCTGGGGGGAGGGGGGAGAGGAAGGAAAGGAGAGAGAGAGGGAGGGAGGGAGCGAGCGAGCGAACGAGCGAGGGAGGAAAGGAAGGCGCTTGCTCCAGGCACTTGGGCTCTCGTAGCTTGTTCCGAAGAGGCAGAGAAAAGAGAGATAACAAAGGCTCCATTTCCTCTCCGGGAGGGAGAGTCGGCTTTGGTCTCTCTCCCTCCCTCCCTCTCCACCCCCTGCAAAGATGTCAGTGTCGGGCAAGAAAGAGTTTGACGTGAAGCAGATCCTGCGGCTCCGCTGGAGGTGGTTCAGTCACCCTTCGCCAGGCGCCCCCGGGCCCGGAGGCTGCCTGCAGCAGGAAGGATATGAGCACAGAGGGACCTCGGGGCAGAGCCGGCTGAAGAGCCACTCGCGGGACAGGGGCAACGGGCTGAAGAAAAGCAGCGCCAACAGTCCTGGCCACCAGAACATCCTGGCCCCGGTGCCAGGACCAACCCCTGCCCATCAGAGAGCCATTCAAACGTGGCATCAGCAGAACCTAATCGAACATTTCCGAGCCAATGAGGACATTCCGAAAGCAAGCCCGGAGGAGAATCTGGTCAAAGAAGGGTCAGAGGAAAACCCCCCGGATTTGCAGATGATTACTGACGAGAACGCCGAGGACTCTTCGGAGAGGTAGGAGTTAGCGGCACCCCCGCCCCCAACCCCCACCCCAGACCGAAAGCTAGGGCGCCTGAGTCCGCGACGCTGGCTCCGAAGGTGCGCGGAGCCGGTCAGGATCGCCCCCCCCCCCCCAAGGAAAAGCAGGACCACAACTTCGAATTCTCTGCTCTCCTCGGGGTGACTGCTCCCTCCCCACTCCCCCGCGTTCTCTGCAAACCAGTCTTCCCCCCGGCCGGCCACAGAGCCGTTGGGATGCCCCGAGCAGCGGTGGTGACTTTGTAAGTTCCACCAACTTTGACAAAAGATTTCCTATTGGGAAGCTCTTTATTGGCTCCTTTCCCTCGTGCCTCTTATTAAGTATGTGCGCCTCCCTCCCACCTGCACAGGGAACTTTGCCGAGCTTCGCCCAGCGTGCTTCCCTCTCAGGCGGCTTACCTGGCTGGCCGGGCTCGTTGGCGAGGTGCAAAACATCTCGTCCCCGGAGCAGGCAATGAAGGGCTCCTTACTCACGGCCGGGGCGTGAGAGAGCAGGAAGCAGGGCAGGGCCGGCCCGGGCCAGGCAGCCGTTTCTGAACTTAGCGGGCAACGGCGGGGCGAAGGGAGGCCAGCGCTACCGCGTACCTTTCGGAAGCGTCCGATCGCCGACGTTGTCATGGAAAGCAAATTAGAGCCTGGCAGCCCCGACTATGAAAAATGAGGCCGTCGCCTTCCTTTTTCCTCGGAAAATGGGAGGTGTGCCCCCCGCCCCCCATCTTCAGGTCGGGTTCGACATTTGGTAACAGAAATAAATATAAATCTGCTCTAGGCAAAGAAGTGATTTTTCACATTTCCTAATGGTGTGAGTAACGTTCTGGGGGTGGGATTGCCTGGGGGGGGGGTGGAGGGGGGCTCCTCGCAACCCTGTATGAGCCAAGACGGTGAAGGCTGCTGTCCTGAGCCCTGCCGAGTCAAGACTCCCCCTCCCAACAAATTCGGACCCTTGTGGTCTCTCCAGGTGCCTCCATCTCTCCGTAGTGAAAGCTCCAGGAAAACCAACTCCGGACTGAAGGAGGAAATGGTCGTGAAAAAGAGGCTAAATAGAGACTTCTGGGAGATGAACCTCCTCTGGGAGGGAAGCATTTCTAGAGAGATGGATGCTCAAAAACCCTGGAGATCAGTACAAGACGTCTAGAGGTAGCAGGCAGGCAGGGAGAGGGCCTTTGACCTAGAAAGAGCCTCCTTGGAGTGCCACCTGGGCCCCATGTTAGCTGTGGGACCCGGGGCTCTTGGCAAGCCTCTGAGCCTTGAGGCTTCTAAGGAGGTGCTCACCTGCACCGCTTTGGCATGTGGTAAAATGACAGATCCAGGCCCCACCACAGAGGGCCCATGCAGTAGTGCTCAGGCTGCCGGCAGGTTCACATTATGCTAGTTCCAAATGGCACTGCCCAGGACCACTGCAAAAGTCTGCTCAGTCCTCAGGTTGGGAAGATGTTTCTCCCCCCCCCCAACTGCTTTGCCTATGTGTCACCTCCTGACACAGTTCTGTGAAGCTCCCTGAATTGATTTGTCAGCATTTGGGGTGGTGTTGGAAGAGACTGCTGGATAGTACCCCAAGCGGCAGCCTGGTTCTGAACATGGAATAGCATCCAGCAGGAGCTCTCCACCTGGAGTCCATGAACTTTGCATACATGTAGTCTTTGATAAGTACATTTCAATTTAATGGCTTCCTTTGCACTTTATTTTATATATTTTAAAACACTATTCTGAGACGGGAATATGCATTTATTAAGTGCCTTGTGTGTGCCTAGCCCTGTGCTAAGTCCTTTATAACTATATTCTCAGGGGCAGCTAGGTAGCATACTGGATAAAATACCAGGCCTGGAGTCAAGAAGTCCTGGGCTCAAATCTAGCCTCAGATACTTCCTGGATGTATGACCCTGGGCAAGTCACTTAACCCAGATTGCCTAGACCTCACACCCTCTTCTGTCTTGAAATTAATAACTGAGGCAGAAGGTCAAAGTTTAATACACACATATTTAAAATCTCATTATCATCCCCATTTTACAGTTAAGGAAATTAAGGTAGGAAGAGGGTGACTTCGGTCACAGGTAGTGTTTACGTCCAGATTTAAACTCAGCTTTTCCTGAATCTAGGCCCAATGAGCTATTCACTGCACTACCTAGCTGCCTCTAGAAGGGATCTATAGATTTTGCCAGTCTACCAAAGCCATATCACAAAAAAAGGTTAAGAATTCCTTTTGTAGACTACAGCAGTTGAGGGGACATGACAGGGGAGAGACTCTAAATGAACACTGTAATGTAAATATTAACAACATGGCAATGGGTTCGAATCAAGAACACATGTGATACCCAGTGGATTTACGCGTCGGCTATGGGGGGGGGTGGGGGGAAGAAAATGATCTCTGTCTTTAATGAATAATTCTTGGAAATGATCAAATAAAATATTATAAAATTAAAAAAAAGAAAATAGAAGGAAAAAAGGGGAAAAAAGAATTCCTTTTGTAGAGTAATATGTTGTTAATTGTGCTGCATTTTTGGAAGGAAGTCAACAAGGTTGTCTTTGAAAAAGGAAATAAATACAGGAAACTATAGCAACCTAGGCCTTGAGGTCATAGGGCTTCTGAGACAACAGGAAGAGGTAAGTTGAAGGACAGTAGAGGTCATTTAGTTCACTTCTCTCATTTTATGGAGGAGGAAACTGAGGGGAGAGAGGGCTTAAATGACTTGCCCAGTATCACCCAGTTGGTACATCTCTGAAACTGGATTTGAACTCAGGTCTTCCTGACAACATGCTTGACATTCAATCCCCTTGGGCACACTTCACTACGTTCCCTTAGATGAGACACTCCCATGTGCCATATAGACTTCTCTCAAATATTCAACAGGAGAGACAGAAATAGAGAAATGGACACAGATGATTAGTGTGTTGTATTTGAAGAATATCACAGAAACAGATCAAAAGAAATTGAGGCAAAATCAAATTGAAGTTCAATCAACAGGTATGACCAGGAACAGGTACAACCTCAGTGGTGCCGAAAAAATATAAAATCAAATGCCTTTCTGTTCCTGTGAACTTAAAATGTCTGGATCTCTGGGCTTCTAGACAGCCCTGCGCTGATTTTTCCCATCTACGGTATCATAACAAATATGGTTGGCATCACAGACACTAACTCATTCCTATGCCAGTAATCTTAGCCTCAAACTTTTGGTTCTTTTGCTTCTCTCTGCCCTACTGACTCACTGAGGCCAAATCACTCTCCTGTTCAGTGGCCTCCCCTTTTGCAAAATTTACCTAGAGTATTGCCAAGTATCGGGACAAATATTTCAATAACATCCTGTTTCCCATATAACAATCAACAGATAGTAATGGGTTTATTTATCATGCATGGGCCATCTGAAAACCTTAATGCCCTATATAGAGTCATGTTATTTATTTTGTGTGTGTGTGTGCATGAACAGTTTGGATTCCAGAATGTGAATGTTATGGAAAAATATGTTGGCCTAACCCCCCCCCCCCCAACCACCTCCTCATTAGCTGGTGGATTAGGTGGATTAGCTACACTGCAGAAGGGCCTCCCTGGTACCCAGCTGAATGAGGGCCATGGAGCTTCTTCTCAGTAGAGAACATTACTAATGGGGGTTTAGTCCTGTTGGGTTAGAAAGCTGAAAAGCCCCAAACAACAGAGCATCTGCAATGTGACATCTGGATCCGCAGTACCAGGTTAGACGTGGACCATGGTTCCCACTTGGCCCAAGAGCCCCTGTGAAGAAAGGTACTGCCATTCTTGTGTTCTGAAGCCCCTCTTGTAGTGAAAAGGAATTATATGGTGAAGTTTGGAGTCCAAGGAAAATGGGGGTTCACTGCTGCTGTTTACTACCTCTTGGGAATTAACCAAGCAAGCAGACCTCAGCGCTGCCAAATATCCTCTTCTATTTGTAGTGAACCCTGAATACCTCTCTAGAACTCATTGATTAATTACCCAGGTCAACCAGCTAATTCAGAAATATACCCTGGCCTCCTGACTAATTCATTTGTTAACTGATTAATTCATGAGCTATAGGGGAGCATTCAGGGTTAACTGTTTATAGAAGAGGATTGCACTAACTGATAGAGCTAAAGGAAGTACAACACTCAGTAGGTATTTCCCTGAGGTTACAAATGTACTATGTAGGATCCTGGACCAGGGAGATGAACTAGAAAACTTCCAAGTCCAAAATCAGGTGTTCCCTGCTTCTATCAATCCCAGCACAAGCCTTTCTGTAGTGTGGAATCTTTGGGGTAATACTTATTGGGGGCGAGGGGGAGAATGTGCTTTATTATACACAGGGAAAATTGTTTGTAATATTATTGCCCATAACAAGATTGATTATTCTTAGTCCCAAAAAGGAAAGAAATCACAAAGGTGTCCTCATCAGCAAACATTCTTTTTTGGGTGGGGAAAGGAGTTTTATGAAAACACAGAGAATAACTCCTCCCATCCCAGACATAGGCTGTGTAGCTTGGCCCACACATTATTTCAGCTAGAGAGCGCTGAAAGGAGCCAAGGCACCTTTGGGGAAGCACTGCATCCTTGCTCTGAGCTTGCTATGTGTATGATGATAGCGGCAATACCCATTGGCAAAAATCTTGCAGTCACAGGCCTTTCAGAACACTGTGGGGAACTCTCAGAAGCAGGGTCATTGTTCCCTTACAGAGTTGGGGAGACACTTGCATTTAGAAAAGAATATGAGACTACAGAGAATACTTGTCTTAAAGAGGGAAATAATAGAGTCCATCACTCTCGTATTTGGAAATCCAGATATTTCTTATACCTTGACCTCTTCCTCAGGGCAAAACCATTTTATATTTCCATTTCTAGGTCTAGAAAATTGAAGGCCATCCCACTGTTAGGACAGGGTAACTTGAATGAATTATTTAAATTTGCAAAGGCAACTAACATATCCACAATAAGTTATTCATTTACTCAGGACTGATTATGCATAAAATAAACTAATCAACCTAAGAGAATTTGCTACTGCTATCTCTACTCTCCAAAAAACATCACATTATTTGCAAAAATCATAAAAGCACACAAGGCTTCCCAAACAACCACGTTGCCTGGTTGATTCAAACCCACCATATAATCTCCAAATTGTCCTTTTCTGTTCCCTTAGTGTCTAAGAATCCATTATACTTGGGTAAGGGTGGGAGTATATTGAGCAAATGAATCGAATGGCCTCACCTTACCTTAAGTAGGTAAGTAGATGCTATGCCCTAAGAACAAACATCAAGTAATCACTTGGTATGAACGTAGGTATGGTAATAAGTCTGTCTGCATTGTCTGAAGGACTTGGTCATGCACTCTGAACCTGCAGGGCACCATTAAGCTAGATGAAATCAGAGGAAGAAGAGAGATGAGGGAGGGAGAAAATCTCCTCAGCCTCCTCCATCCTCACTCTGATCAGAGGACCTTGTGCGCTACGAGGGGTTTGAAGGATTTTGGACTTTTCCTTTTTCCTGTTGATGCCCCGGCATCATCCCCAGGAAAGAAGCAGATTGTGGCCATGTCTACATTAGAAGCCAAGGAAAGGCTGGTTGTGAGTAGTAAAAGCAAAATCAAGGGGGCAGCTGGGTGGCTCAGTGGATTGAGAGCCAGGCCTAGAGATGAGAGGTCCTGGGTTCCAATCTGTCCTCAGACACTTCCCAGCTGGGTGACCCTGGGCAAGTCACTTGACCCCCATTGCTGGGCAAGTCACTTGACCCCCATTGCCTAGCCTTCACTACTCTTCTGCCTTGGAACCAATACACAGAAGGTAAGGGTTAAAAAAAAGCAAAGTCAAGGTTCCACCAGGTTCCCAGGAGAAAAGCTATACTAAGCTCAACACCCCTTTCTCCTAGACTAGTAGAGGATGGCACAGAGTTTGGGAAAAGGAATGGCTTTCGTCAACTGTTCTTACTGCACCACGTTAGTAAATGATTCATTCTGCAAAGTAATTAAGACTAATTTATAGCCATTGATAATCATAGAGGGAGAGCACACTAGTGGGGGCTTATGAGCTATAATTTTAGGAAGAGACATCTCAAACTACCCCTCGACTCTGAGTCAAATAGCACATGAATTCTGGGGATCCTACATGCCAGTGAGAATGGTCTTTTTCCTCTCCCACTGAACCCTCCTACTCTGTGCTCAGTTGGAAGAATAAATCCAGAGCTTATATGTGCTATGCTTGTTCAGAGCAAATTTAAAGGATCTGCTATTTTGCAAAGGAGACTCGTTGCTGTGTGCAAACCAAAGCCAAGTGAGGAGCAGGGATCAAACTAGCCTAGTAGCTGCCTCAAATGGTAGCTGAAAAGAACATGTGTGTAGGAGATATATTTACATGTACATATCTATGTGGTAGAGGATTCATTAGTGAATCATGCCTCAGCTTGGAGATGTTATGCAGAACTTATTGTACTCCATATATATTAAGGAGATAGCTGGGTGGCCCAGTGAGGAGAGCTCTGGGCCTGGAATCAAGACCTGAGTTCAAATGTGCTCTCAGAAACTCACTAGCTATGTTACCCTGGGAAAGTCACTTAACCTTTGTTTGCTTAATCCACTGGAGAAGGAAATGGCAAACCACTTCCATATCTTTGCCAAGAAAACCCCATACAGGCTTGCAAAGACTTGGACATGACTCAACAAAAATATATATCGTCGGGGAAAATAACGACTTTGTAGTCAAATGTTTCCCAACTGTACTTTTGTCCAAAATATTTTTCTTCATTCTGTCCTCAACTTCTAGAGAGTAAGAGGCAGAGCTCAATTTGGGATGACTCCACGTCCCATCAAACTGCGAGGTAACAAGGGGAAGGAGGGTCACACACCAGCTCTTGTTATTGTACTCCCAGCTAAGAAACACTGAACTGTACAAAACATCCTCCAAACATTATTTCCTAAGGGAGGTCAATTGGGACATGTTTCAAATGCTCGTACTTTGTGCCCCAGTTGGATTCCCAGGTTAAACTTTCTTTTAACTGTTTCCTAACTCATTCTATACTCTAGGTGGTCAGGAGCACCAACTATTCATTTTACAAACCAAACTAGGACATTTCCTCCCATGCTGACTATTTTTAGCATTCACCACTTTATGACAAATTTGTTCCCATTAAAGGATGGGCTTTAAGCATTCGGTAGAGAAGGGAGCTAGTCATGTGTGTAATTTGGGGGAGAAACGGAAGGGGCTTCTGCTCCAATGGATCTGCCTCTTCTCCATTGGTTCCATTTGAAGGTCTATCACTAGAGATGAATTACTTTATGACACTCATACACGAAATACATGTATACATTTCAAAGGCTATACAAAGGACCTTGTTAGCATGGTCTTATGATCATGGGGAGGGTTAACCATTACACCGGTCAGTCAAGCCTAGTGATAGATTAGCTCAATAGGCACTAGGGATGCCCAGAAAAGTGACTTGTTCAGTCACACAGCTGGTAAGCATATGAGGCCAGATTTGAACTTAGTATTGATTCTAGTATGCTGTTTATAATAGACAAAAACCAAGCAATGCATGGCAGATACATGGCTTCCTATTCAATCTTCTTCTGTTCCTCTTTGTATATGGAAAAACTGGAACTTATTGGTGTTTATCAAGGTCATAATTAAAGAAAAGAAATAAATGTCCAAAGAATCATCTGGTGCCTCTCCATCTCCCCTTCATTTTACAGGTAAAGTAAGTGAGGCTCAAAAAAGAGAAGGCCCATAACTCTTAGCACATGGCAAGTGACGGGCAGGATCGGAGCTAAATTGCTAACTCTTAAAACCAATGCTCTTCCCATGACTCCTTGATGCTGCTCTTAAAAAAATGACAGAAGAGCTGCAAAATACCAAGTAACGGCTTTGTTGGATGCAGGAAGTCTAAGTGGATCTTTGATCTAGCCTTCTCCTTCAACTGAGGCAGCTTCATTGCCAAGCCTACGGCTAACCTGAGCCAGAGTAGTAAGTACAGATATGGAAATAATGCCAGGGATCAGCTCTAGTTGAGAAGACTGTGTTTGTTAGTTATGAAGTCATTAAAAGAGTCGAATACTATGAAAAGGGGCTTAGCGCTGTAGTATAAGAATGAAAACAAGATACTTAGTCACTATGGTTTTACTTTAGCTTCAGTATCAAGCAATATGCTGAAGCCAGTAGAAAGCATTACTAAATCATTTTGCCTGCAGCCGGAAGGGACACATGAGATGGGATCAGCTGGAAGGTTTTCTATTTGATCAGAAGACATTCAAAGGGTTATCATTATCACCCCTCTGTGCCTCTCACTCTAACCAAGTTTTCCAAGAGTCATGAACCACACCATGCTGCCTCTAGTGATTCAGAAGTCTATAGCACTCTTTTTTAAGGTATAGATGGAGCTTCCCTCATAGCATAAATGGAATTACAGCACAGGAAAATTTAAACTTAATCTTCATGTAAATGTCCAGTGAAACCAGATTAACTTGTAAACACAAATTGTAGTTGTATGGTAGCCAAATTGCTTCTGTCTCACAATATTTTGAATAGCAAGAGGGCTAGCAAGAATGAATTGAGGGGCAGCTGGGTAGTTCAGTGGTTTGAGAGCCAGGCCTAGAGACAGGAGGTCCTGGGTTCAGATCTGGCCTCCAACACTTCCTAGCTGTGTGACCCTGGGCAAGTCACTTGATTCCCATAGCCCGGCCCTTACTGCTCTTCTGCCTTGGAGCCAATGCGTAGTATTGAATAAGATAGAAGGTAAGGGTTTGGGGGCAGCTGGGTGGCTCAGTGGATGGAGAGCCAGGCCTAGAGACAGGAGGTTCCAGGCTCAAATCTGGCCTCAGACACGTCCCAGCTGGGTGACCCTGGGCAAGTCACTTGACCCCCATTGCCTAGCCCTTACCACTCTTCTGCCTCGGAGCCAATACATAGTATTGACTCCAAGAGGGAAGGGAAGGGTTTTAAAAAAAAGAATGAATTGAATTAATATCCACTGACTAGGATCATTATTACAGTGGGGGTTGTGTGAGAAATCATAGATCCAAAAGATTTTGGAGATGAAAAGAATGTGGAACACTACTTCATCCAATGCTTTGATTTTATAGATGAAGAAACTGAGTCCTAGAGCTCATACAACTTCATACTTTGCAAAGCTAAGATTAGAAACCAGGTCTTGTGACTCAAACCCAGGGCTTTTTCTACTACGAAATGCTTTACTCAGGATGATGACTTTCACTGGCACATCTGAACAAACGATATATGTAAAGGGTATTATATCAACAGTGCTTTGTAAATGTAAGATATTATCATTACCACAATTTTAAACTAACTCCTCAAGGGTAGGGGTCATCTTTTGCCTTTCTTTGCTTCTTTAGTGCTTGGCACAGGGCCTGGCACATAGTAGGTGTTTATGAAGTGTTTGTTGACTGACTGACTGACATACTTTGCAATGCTTTAAAAAATTCTTGTAAATCAAACCATATTTTTAAAAACATACAAATTAAGCCACTGGGGAATAAAAAAAAGATTTCAGGAGCTCATCAGTGAAGGTAGTATTGGTTCAGGTAAGAAATATAGAACTAGATATTAGAAAATAAAGCAAAGAAAAAACCAAAAAAATGAGGTAATAAGCCACAGCCAAATAAGAGGAGTAGGTGGTAGTTAATGGCTCCAAAGAAGTATAGAACAGAGAACAGACAGGTAAAGAAAGATAAAATGCCAAAGATTAGCTGGTTTTATTCTTTTGTTTTGAATGGGGTTAACCACCTCGAATGCATGTCTTTTAGTTTGTAGGTTTCTGTTCTGTAGGAAATATGTGAGTGTGTGTAAAATTAAAAAAAAAGCAATGTGTAAAGTTAAATTTTTTATTTATATCTCATAGCTGACGAAGCCTACACATTTCTTGTATCTACTCCAAGTGAAGCAAAGAGCAGTGAAACAAGTATACAGATAACTCAGTGCAAAGAAAACTGAAAATATTTTTAATTATCTGGATATTTGAAATGAAATTGATCTGTTAGATCTCAATTATCTGTATAACTACCCTGATCACTGGCAATAATTTATGCTTGAATTAACCACAAATTTTGATAGTCACATTCAAAGCTTTTCACATCTCAGTTTATCATTGTCGATCAAGATACTGCCATGGATATGAAGGAAGACATTATGAATGCATGACTTTATGCTAGTTTCATATACTGAGTAGATGTCATTAGGTCAGAGAATTAGTTTCAAAGAGTTTCTATATTCCATTTTAAAAAGAATTATCCAAAGGCATAATAAAATGAATAATCTTTTTTTAAAACCATATACAATTCTTCATTTGAAATAATTCTCTGATTTTCTATAATCCATCTTTTAAATGAATATTGTTGGTATTGATCTGATTCATGATAATCTGTTCAAAATGTAGGTTCATCCAAATGGGGGCAAAACTGGACTTTGTGTTTATTTATTGAAAAAGTTTATTTAATTGGTTGATTTATAATATTTTTTCCATGGTTCCATGATTCATGTTCTTTCCCCTCCTCTCCTCCCTCCCTTCCCATAGCCAATGAGCAATTCCACTGGGTTTTATATGTGTCTTTGATCAAGACCTATTTCCATATTATTAATATTTGCACTGGGGTGATCATCTAGAGTCTGCATCCCCAATCATATCCCCATTGAACCATGTGATCAAGCAGTTGTTTTTCTTCTGTGTTTCTGCTCCCATGGTTCTTTCTCTGGATGTGGATAGTGTCTTTCTCCTAACTCCCTCAGAATTGTCCTGGATCATTACACTACTGCTAGTAGAGGAGTCCATTACATTCAATTGTGCCATGATGTATCAGTCTCTGGGTACAATGTTCTCCTGGTTCTGCTCCTTTGCTCTACATTCCTGAAGGTTATTCCATAGACTTTGTGTTTAAATATTGAACTAAGACTTCTTTTTTCTCTGGGTTCTCTGCTGTCTCACAGACTGGGAAGATAAGTCAAAGCCCTCATTCTAAGTCTGTGTTAATTGTGAAAACTTCCATTCAACCCAATCATATTGAGAGAATGAATCACTGATCTAGAAGTAGAAGGGGTCTTAGAAGCCATCTCATCTAATCCCCTCATTTTACAGAAGAGGAAACTGAGGTTTCAAAGAAGTGAAGTGACTTGCTTAAGATCACACATGTTTCAGATGAAGTATTTAAACCCATGTCCTCAGGCTATAGAAGAAGGGCCTCTCCCACTGTATAGGGACATTCTAATAGAAAACTCTTTCACTAGGCAATTGGAAATGGAACCCCTAATTTATAGTTTCCTTTCAGTGAGGAACTTGATTCAAATGACCATGATCGTACATTACTAACTTTTACCATACTTACTAACATTTACATTATACTCGAAAAATTAAGGACCATTTAATAGTACATCATCTCATGTGAGATGCACGATATAACCCTAGGAGGTAAACACTACATATGCCTCATTTTTTTAGTTGACAAAACTGAAACTTTAGAAATTCAGGGACTTGTCTATGACCACACACCTAGCAAATGGAGAAGAGATTTGAAGCAGGGGCTTTCTTGACTTTATGTCTAGCTCTTTCCACTATCCTATGATGCTCCAAATCAGAATGAAGTATAATAGTGTGCTGAAATCTTAATGCAAATATGATTTGCAATTGAAGGACAAACTAAATATTTTTAATCATCCTGTGAACTAATATGAATTGGAAGCAAACAAATTTTCTAAACTATTGAACTAGAGCAGAAATGCAAATACAAAATGTTTCAGTTGTCAAGTCCCTGTTTCTAGATAGAATTTTTAGTTCTAGTTTGGCCTAACATCCCCACAGAGATAGGGCCAAAATGGGTCATTTAGAAACTGGAACCCAGTTGGAGATTGGTGGCAAGAGATGGTATCTGTAACTTTACAGAAGTCATGATTTAAGACTGCGTTATTCTGTCATATTCTTTAATTTTAGACTCATTTCCCATCCTGATCTACTTAAGTGAAGCCAACTGAAAAATCAAATTTTGGCTTGATCAACTTTGTGGAGTTTGAGATGAGATTATTAATAGTGCTTTCCATTTCAGAATGATTTGAAAAATATTAATAATTCATCATAACTGAGGATGCAAGAACGGCGTTTTAAATTTAGAAGCCTTCAAAATGGATGGAATTGGCATTCTAACCCAGCTTGTGAAGTTTGAGTTTGTTTACAGAGGTCCCTCCATAGCTTCCTGTTTAAAAAGCTAACGGAAACAAAATAAGTACTCGAAAAGTTCCTTACACTTCAATTACCTAGAACAAAGCAATACTTGGATGTTTAAACAATAAGGTCTTATTAAAACATTTAGATTAGGGGAAAACATTCATTACTACTGAGAGCTACATAAAGGAACTTCTAGCTCAATTTCCTTATCTACTTCACCTATAACTCCTATATAGCCATAGGCTGGGAAAGTAGGGCAATTTTCATATTCTTTCTTTCCTCATCTCCTCTTTCTTTCCTTCCGTCTCAGAGAAAGGAGCCTCCTGTACATACATCAATCATCTCCTTTTTCTCTTTTGGTTTTGGTCACTTCCTCTCTATGGCTTCTTCCCTCTCAACCTTCAAAAACAGGAAGGTCTCATTTCTTCTAAAAGAGCTTCGATCTGACCCCGACCTTCAACTTCTAGAAGAAGTAGACTCTACTCGTCATCCCCACTTCTTCCCCACTCACTTGTTCTTCAACCCCTTATAGTTTGGCTTCTGTAAATGGGACCACTCTATTGGACAAGCTTTTTCCAAAGTCTTTAATGAACTCTATGCTGTTAGATTCAACATTCCTTTTTCTGACCTCGTGTTAGACTTTTCAGGGGTACTTGACACTATGGACCTTCCCTACTTTGTTTTTTTTTTTTGTGACATTGCACTCACATAGTTAGTTCTCCTATCTCTGTCTATGCTTTTTGTTCCCTTTGCTACTAGCTCTTAGTCATTCCCCTGTTTGCTAAGCCTGACTCTCAAGGATCTGCCCTTGACCCTCTTTATTCTCTCTTGACACTTGTTTTGATGGATTTCATCTACTTTGATCACCTCTAGGCAGGTGACTCCCTAAAACTGTGTCTTTAGCAACTTTTCCAAAGTCCCATCCTGGTTCGATTTTCCTGCTGGACATCATCATCAGAACACTGCACAAGCAGTACAACACTGAACATATCCATGTTCTTTGCCCATATCTGACCCTTTCTGCCTAGCTTTTATTTCTGCCAGGAATCCCCCTATCCATCTTGCTTCCCAGGCTTGGAACTCAATTACTATCATTTGTTCTTGCCTCTTCCTCTCTTCCCACTGCTGTCTGTTCAGGAGCCAAAGCCTTTCCTACCCCCACAATATCTCTTGCCACAATCTTTAATCCTCTGTTCTATAATCACCTCCATTCAAGCACTTCTTACTTAGATGACTGTAAGATCTTGCCAACTGGCCTTCTGGGCCTCCAATCTATCACTGACTACCACTCCCTACTGCACTGCTTAAATCAGCCATTTTTCCACTCAAAAACTTTCAGAAGGTCCCCCATTCCCTACCTCCCAAATAAAATATTAATTCCTGATTCTGATATTCAAGGTTCTCCATCATTTTGCTCTACAATCTGGCAGCACTTTTCCAGACTTTTGTTTTAATCCTCTTCACACCCTTTGTTCTCCAGTCCATGGGACAATGCTGTGCTACTTATTCATCATATTTTCTCTCATTTCTCCCCAGTCAGTGCTGATCCTCTCCCTATTTCACCCTGACCCCTCCTTCCCATAGGGTTTCCATCTATTGAATTCTTTGCCTTCTTTACCACTTATTCCCCTTACTAACTCTCCATGCCCCCAGTGATCTCTCCTTTCTCAAATTCTTTATAGCACTTTAGACAGACCTCTCCTTTGCACTTATTTCATTCTCCCCTTTCTCATAGTTTACATGTAGTCACATCTCTTTCTCTACTAGATTATAATGTAATTTTGGAACTTGGACTGCCATGGGCCATGAAGCAGCAGGCCGACCTTACACACCTGAGCACTGGAAAAAGGTGAAGAGTATCAAAGACAAACCTTTAGGATGTTACCATTTTTTCTCATACTTGCCCTAATGAAAAGTACATTTTTCATATTCAGAGGCAGGCTTGTCCATGTTGATCACTGGGAGAGGAATTGCTTATGCAGGAGAAATCAAATCAAATGATATATGGTTATAGTATTGAAATGTAAATGTAAAAATATTGATCTGCTCTGTGACCACAGCTACTACTGATGGTCTAGACTAGAGCATCAACAGTAGCTCCCAATTGCCTCTAGGATAACACAGAAACTCCCCAAAGGCTTAGCATTTAAAGCCTTTCACAATTGTGGTCCAACCGAATTCGCTAGCCTTTGTTTCACATGAATTCCCGTCATACACTCTGTCTTTCAGCCAAAACTGGGCCATGGGCTGTTCCCTAATCTCACCGTTTCATCTCGTGCTCCTATGCATTTGCACAAGCTGTTCCTCCTGTCTTGGAATGTAATGCTTTCTCCTCCATGTAACCCTTCTCTTCCTTTAAGGCTTCTCTGGGGACACTTCCCTGATCTCCCCAGTAATTCAGACTCTCTTCTTCCTCAAAATTTATCAATACCCTTGGTTTGATCTCTCCTTTAGGCCAGTGGAAGGTCCTCATCTCTTGTTTTATATAGTATGATCCTACACTTTGCACGGTCACTTCAAAATGTCACGGATAGTAAGGAAAAAGGACTCACCCATTTATATCCCTGCTTATGAAACTCATCAGACAAAATCATCCCCTTGCCCAATTTAAAAATGCATCTCATCAAAAAATATCAGTATCTCAGCTGGCTGATGTCTTGCTACTCTCCCCCAAATCTATTTAGTGAATGTATCTTTTAGATCAGCTCTTTCCACATGCTGGGAATTATGATACCCTGTTTTTCTCTTGATTTGCAACCATGGCCCTCACAGCCCCCCTGCCTATGTGGCATATATTTTAAGGATTAAAGTAAACTAAAATTATTTTCATATTAATTTTTAAATGAGCTCAAGGTGGTATCATGAAGGGGAAACACTGGAATTTCAACAATGAAAGTGACACACAAATCAAGTGCTACTTAGAAGAAAACATTTCTGAAATCAATACTGGTGGCTCACAAAGTATGAGGGGTGTGTTCATGTATTTCAACTGGATAAAGAGAAACTAAGACATAAGAAACAAGACCTATGAGGTTAGGAGCCCAAACGTTTGCAATGAGAAGGATATGGGGCAATTGTTTTTTTTTTAATTTATGATTATTTTAAGTCCTTACCTTCCATCTTAGAATCAATAATGTGTATTAGTTCCAAGGCAGAAGAGTGGTAAGGGCTAGGCAGTGAGGGTTAGGACGTTTCCGAGGCCAGATTTGAACCCAGGACCACCTGTCTCCTCTGGCTCTCATGCCCAAGGGCAACTTAAAAAAATTTCTTCAAGAAGTGCCAAATCCCTGTCACATTTGGAAAACCAATGGAAATTTCAGATCCTACATGTGGCTTTTACATGGATGGTATTGATTTTGACCATCCAGAGACTTAGACTCATTGCTGATCCACTGACCAATCTTCAAGGCATATTAATCAATAACCATTTATTAAATACTTTCTATGGGCCAGGTACTGTGCTAAGCACTAGGGGATGCAACAAAAGGCCCCCAAACAATCCCTGCCAGCAAGAAGTTTACGTTCTCTTAAATGTGTGATACTCTAGCATTTGAGAGGCCTCCTGCAGAGCCTATGTGTACTGAAGAGGCGATGAATAGATGGCCTCTGGTTCTTTGGAAAGAAAAGTCAACAGGCCTCTGGTATTTCGGGTCTATTTAGGCACTGCTAAGAGCACCCAACCTTTAGAAACAGAAAGGCATATGTTTAGATGAAAGCATCAAATACTCACAGATTACAGTAAGATTCCCAATGTGTATTTGTTTACTATGAAGCTATGCTAGCTATTCTAAGAGTTTTATCATCTACTATATGGTGGCTATCGCTCTAGAGGCCGGAAATGGGATAATGTGCTTGAGGGGGGCATCAAAACTAGCTGCTTCCCTTTATCATTAAGGTAAGACACTTGGAGTTCATAGAGGCTAACTGACCTGCCCTAGGGATGCTCAGAGAGTAAATGGCACTGTGATTCCAAACCCAGCTTTCCTTCTCTTGTACAATGCTGCTATCAGTAGACGTGTCATTTTGGTTTTGAAACCATAAGACAAGTACTGAGCAGCATTATTTTTAGCTTTTCCTTGTTTACAGTTGATCCTTTCATTCATTTCACAAACATTTATGGACTTTTACGGTAAGGGGAGCCCCGTCTGGGGCAGGTAGATGGAATTATCTCTTGGATGGCTTCTAACCTTGTGTGGGCAGAGCAAAATCTCCAGCCATGCCCCTTTTCCTCCCACCGAGAATGATTTTTTCTCTACTCACCACACACAGTTCTACTCTATGGAGAGGAGTTTCTGGGCCTGTATGAAGAGAAATAGAAGGGGGCATTGCCTTGGAGCCACTGTCTAAGAGGCAGCTTCACTCCAATTTCTATTCCTACATCATTTACAATTGCTTATTCATGGCTCAGGCGTTTGTCTAAGGTAAAAACCCTGATTGGGTTTTACCCTGATTGGGAAGAGAAGGAGCTAAGGAGTGAAATGCATTCCAAACATGGGGAATAGTCAGTACAAAGGCACAGAGGCTGGAAATGGAGGACTGTGTATAAGGGACAAACAGAAGGCCAATTTGACTGGACAGCAAAATGTCAAGTAGGGAGAAGCATATAGATGGTTCTTGTTTTATGTAAGTGGACCATTCTGCAGACCTCTCTATAAAGCAAGTTTTACATAATGTGAATTTGGCAGGAGAGAGGGAAGCAGGAAGGGGGTCACACACCAGTGGAAGAAGAAGGCTTTACGTTGTTCAAGGACATGCAGATACTGGGACAGGGAGAGGAACACACAAGGCTGGGAACAGACATGGTTACTCAAGTGAGGATGGAGAGAAAGAACTGTATAAATGGAGATTTTGAACCTTTGACTTCATTCCCCAGAAGCCCTTAGTATTTCCCCAAATTCCCTATAAGCTCTCCTGCATCTCTACATTGGCAGGATCACATTATTGGTATTTAACTGGCGGTAACTCCTGCCCTTTTTGGACAACAATCAGCAGTGATGGTAGTGAGTAGGGATGGCTGAAAATGGCTAACCAGCCATGGGCACCTGGTTTTTATTTTGTATCCTCTTTATTCCTTGATTTCTAATGATCCCTAATAAACCTCCTAAAATATAATATTTTATTATTAGAGTTATAATTTTAGATTTTAAAGTTGGCGGCCAAAAGGGACGAGAGAAAAACTCAGTTTTTTTAGGATAGCCTAGATAATTTTTTAAGCCATGTTTTCACAGCAAGGGTTGGGGGGAAGGAAAAAAGTTCCCTCTCATCTCTCAGTGTCACCCTTTTACTTACAGGGTTTGGGGGTGGGGTGGGCAGGAGCAGAGAGAGCACAGTACTGTCCATTAAAGTTAATGAAGGTATTTTTTTGGAATGCAGATTACTTTCAGAATTCTTTAAGTAGAATTCATGTAAAGGGAGAACTGTATAACGAGGCTGGAAAAAGTTTGGAGTTAGGTTATGAAGTATTTTTGTTGTTGCTGTCATTAATGGTTTTATAAGCTAAACAGAGAAATTGCTATTTTATCTTAGAGGCAAAGAACAGTCAGTCACTAGAGTGGCTTCAAGATGCAGTTCAAATACTACTTTATATATGAAGCTTTTCCTGATCTCCCAGCTGCTAGTGCCCTCCCCCTCTAACAACCCTGTTTTTGTACTGCTTTATTTCTATTGATTCTGTACCTAAATAGACGTCGTTTTTGTCTTTCCTGTCAGAATGTGAGCTCCTTGAGAGTACGGATTGTTTCACTCTTTGGATTCCCAGAACCCAGACCAGAAGATGGCTATCCTCTTAAATAAGTGTTTGCCAACTCATGGGTCAATCATGTTGGTAACAGAGAGCCAGTGGTGGTTTTTGAGCAGGGGAGTAACACATGCCAGAAACAATTCTTCGCTTGAGTCTCCTGGTATATAATTTGTCAGTGCGTTGCTAAAGTCCTGCCAAGGTCCCAGAAAGAAGTAGCAACTTTCAATATGAAATCTCTATTAGGATCTTTGCAGGCAGGTTTTCCCTGACCCTGAGCGATACATGCAACTTTCACGTGGAGGAGAATTGTCAATTGGTTTCATGTAGCCTGCTCTACTGAGTGGATGAAAATCTCTCAAAGATGTATTGATGTTTTAGCTTTCAAGGCACAGCCACCTAACAAACCATCCTCGGCCGACTCTCTCCAGGACACATGTTCCCCAAACACAAAATATAGTAGTTAGTGGGATGAAGTGACAGCTGAATACTATTCATGATTCTCCGTGTAACTGAAAGATGGGAAAGAGAGCAAATGCAGGACATGCAATCTGCTGTGTTTGCTAGGACTCTCCAAGTTGAAGGTTGGTGAGAGGGGCCAGGGATCTTGAGAGTTAACTGAGAGGTAAAGTCAGTGACAGGAAGGAGCCTTCTCATTTCTAACTGACTACATCCTTTCCAAGTCTGACCAGAGTGAAGAAGATGGATTTCTAGGTCATCAATTTACTAAGTAATTTTTTTCAATTTTGAGGACTACATGAGATGAGAAATTAATCACATTAATAAAGGAGAAGACAGTTTTAGTATACTTATGCTGATTACGATTGATTTTTGATTCAAGGATATAATACTTTAATTGCCATATACTGGGAGGAGGGAGAGAGTTCCCATTGAGCCAGAAAAGGCTCTTTGGCATATAGTACCCCATTAATCACAGTCTCCTGACATGATTCATTTCCACACGCAGAGAAATCACCACATACACTTCACGTGTCTGAGAGAGAAGCCGTCATGTGCAGAACTGGCATGCTGGCCAGGAGCATGCAGTAGAATTCCTGGACCCATCAGGGTGACAAAGAAATCACAAAGCAAAATGCGAATATAAATGATTCATTTGAACTTCATTTTGTCGGGCCAAGAAGGAAGTCCATTTTCGGTGGCATCAGGACTGTTTGGGTTCAATCAGTAAGCATACTAGCTCAGAAACCATGTGGCCATCATTAGTTACCCATTGTTAGGGCCAACCTCAGCTCCTTAGGCTTCCACTTCAAAGGTTAGGCAGTGCTCATTAAGAAAACAGGGAATGTAGTCACTCAATATTCTGATTGGCACATTCACCTGGCACTGCATTTCTGGCTCCTCTTTCCAAATTCAATTAGTTTGTCTTTGCCTTACACTTGTTTTCCCTTCCCTCACGGTCCCTCTCTTCCCTCACAAAGTGTTTTCTTTGCTTTGAGAATATGGAGGGAACAGAAATTTGAAAGGCATTTATTTCTAAACAGTCCTAGCTGGATCAGATGCCCAGGGCTTTACTCAAGGGTGCTGACTTTGGAGGATGCTCCCAGCACTTGCTAACTCTTTGACAACTTCAAAACACCAATACTTAGAACACAGCTAGCAAGAATAATTTATTAAAATGGGAATCTACCAGATGACACTTGCTTCCTTACCTCCCCCATCCATCTGCCCCTACCCCGTGGCCTCTCCAGGATGCATTTCATGCTGCTAGCTTCAGATGGAAAAATTGATAGTCAGATCTCTTTATATACAAAGCTTGGCAGGGGGAATGCGGGAGAGGGGGAGACCATTTCCACACAATTGGATCTGCAAACTGGAAAAAAGATGAAGAAATAAGGATTTTTCCCTATAACCTGTAACTCTGATAAAGATATTAAATATGCTAAATAGCTGCCTTTCATACATACTAAGCCAGCCTTAATAACAAAGCAAAGCAAGACTGATGGCACTTGGCATACTTCTGGCAATTTATCAAGGGATTCTAATCATTATTTTAAGTATCAGAGACGTATGTGAACATTCGACAGAAGAACAGAACAAATACACACGTATAGTCATTTTTATAATCATTGCATATTTGGAGGCAATGGAGGCTAGTGTGGCCTAAAATCATTTTGTTGTAAAAGTATTCATTCTTCTCTTGGTTAACTTCTCCATCTAATAATGAGGCCTCTTTTGGTGTGAAGGTTCTATGTTCATCCTATGGTTCTTGTAGCTGATGTTAGAAAGCATAGGGGTCAAGCACATCTAAGATTTGAACTCCAGGGGTTCAAGAGTACTTGAAATAGTTGTGGCATTTGAATCTAGTGATCGGCCTTTTCAGACATGGCTAACTGAAAACATTAAAATAATGAGTACCATAGAGACATAAAGAGATATCAGCACATGCATTTGGCCTCAAGTAAGCATCAAGCAAAATGTTTCAAGCACTGGCTACCCATGAATGGACTGTTCACTTTTGGCATTCTCCATGGCTTTTGTTGTTGTTGTTCAGTTGTTTCTGTCATGTCTCATTCTTCCAGACCCCATTTGGGGTTTTTTTTGGCAGAGATACTGGAGCAGTTTGCCATTTCCTTCTCTAGCTCATTTTACAGATGAGGAAACTGAGGCAAACAGGGTTAAATGACTTGCCCAGGGTCACACAGCTAGTAAGTGTCTCAGGCCATATTTGAACTTATGAAGTTGTGTCTTCCTCACTTCAAGCCCAGTGCTCTATCCAATTAAGTACCCTCTTTCTATGACTTCTTAGACTTGAGAGTTGGAAGAGACCTTAGAGTAGTGGTAGCGAACCTTTTATTTTTTATTTAATGTTTTTACATTTAATATAATTTTATTTTTTAAAAATATTTTACCATAGTTACACGATTCATGTTCTCTCCCTCCCCTTTTCCCTCCCCCACTCCCAGAGCTGACAAGCAATTCCACTGGATTATACATGTATTATCACTCAAAACTTATTTCCATATTTTTCATTTTTGTCATAGAGTGATCTTTTAAAACCAAAACCCCAAATCATATACCTATCTGAATAGTGATGAATTATATGTTTTTCTTCTGCAGTTCTACTCCCACAGTTCTTTCTCTTGATGTGGATGGATAGTATTCTTTACCATAAGTCCCTCATGATTGTCCTGGATCATTGCATTGCTGTTAGCAATGCAATATTTGATCATCTCACAATGTTTCAGTTACTGTGTACAATGTTCTCCTGGTTCCGCTCATTTCATGCTGCATCAGTTCATGGAAGTCTTTCCATTTCATATAGAAATCAAGCAGTTCATCATTCCTTTTAGCACAATAATATTCCGTCACCATCATATCCCACAATTTGTTCAGCCATTCCCCAATCAAAGGGCATCCCCTCATTTTCCAATTTTTTTTTGCTACTGCAAAAAGTACAGCTATAAATATTTTTGTACAAACAAGTCTATCCCCATTTTTACCTCTTTGGGGTACAAACCTAGTAGTGTTATAGCTGGACCAAAGGGCAGACATTCTTTTAAAACTCTTTGGGCATAATTCCAAATTGGGTGGCAAGCAGAGACCAAGTGCCCAAACTATAACTCTCAGCCACATCATGTGAGTCTTCAAGACACTTTAGAGAGGGGAGGGAGGAAGTTCTCCCACTGGGCTGCTGGGCAGAGGGGCAGGTGATAGGAGAAATGTCCTCAGGCATGCGTAGAGAGGAGGAAGAGAGAAGCTCCCTCTAGCAGGCTCTGGCATATGTGCCATAGGTTCACCAACACAGCCTTAAAAGATCTTCTCCCCAATTCCAATAATGCAGATAGGAGAAGAGAGTTAGGAATGTTTACTCATAGAGGGGACATTTTGTAATACAAATAAATTACTGCTTTGAACCATATATGCCCTCTTGTCCCTTTCCTTAGCCGACTATGGTCACAAAATAGAAGGACTGATGTTGAAGAAGAGAGGAAACTCATGACTGATATTAAGAAAGTTATTGAAGAATCACTTGCATGTTCTTAGAAAATCTAACCTAAGATTTGCCTGAAATAATTAAAACCCATATCCTGTTGGTCCATTCTTGGTGATAAAAAACAGCTGGGTTTGTATAACAATCCCCACCCATGTAGCTGTAGACATTCATTAATGCGATTCTGCAATTCTTCAGACAAAATTACTGAAACTGGAATAATTTAACATCTTTTTTCTGTTTCTATATCTTTCAGTCTTTTAGCTCCTTCCTAACTCTAGCATGACCACCATGTACCAAATACCCTGTACCAGGAAGGACTTGATCACGGACCTGATTGACTTTCAAAAAAAGAGCTTCCCAAATTGGGATTCTCAGGTGCTATTCAAAAGTGTAAGGTCCACATAACTGAAATAAAACAGCAGGAGCAAAAGGATTTTTGCAAACCAGCTGGTGCTATTTCCGCTCCAGGCAAACAATAAGCACCACCCTGAGGCTGCAATTATTCCCATTTACTATTCTTGACATAGCAGGGAAATGCAGAGGTGTATGAGAATGAGAAGCATTTCCATGGGACAGGAAGCATGGCTCTACCAGTTTGTGCTAAACTCTAGCAAGTACCAAAACATGCTCATGAAAAGATTGGAAAAAAATCCATTTACTCTCTGGTCATTTTGTTGACAATATCAAAACACTCCTATTCACACAGCATGAAATTGTTACATTTTGCTTTAAGTACGCAGCAATGGATCATTCATTTAGAGTCCTGGAGGTCATCTAGTCCAACTATCTCATTTTGTGGAAGAAGACAAGTTTTGATTTCCAAAGCCATGCTAACTAGAAAAGTGGCAGAGCAGATTCAAACCTGCATCCCACTTAGAGGTGGAAAGGGACTTAGAGGGGACTGATTTCAATCTCATTTTCCAGGAGAGGAAACTAAAGTTCATGATAGTTATGTGTTGTCACTGATGGGCACACGGCTACTAATAAGTGGCAAGTCTTCTAATTATATGTTTTCCTCTGGATGTTTGGAATCACAAGGTTGTGGGATTCTGGGCAACTCATTTACTCTCTCTCAGATTCAGTTTTCTCACTGCAAATTGAGGAGAATGTTATCTATTGCACCTACATTGTTGTGGAAGCTAAATGAGAAGATTGTATAGTACTTTGCAAACTTGAAGAACCAGGATATAAATGTCAGCTATTTTGAATATTATAATTCCCCAGAGCCTCCAAAGCCTCTAGGCTGATGACAGAGACTAGGCTCAATTCTGAAGGCCCCAATCAGGAAGGCAGGAAGGCAAACAGGAAGGAAAAAAGGAAGGAAGGATTTGATGATTTATTAGGCACCCACTATGTACCAGGCACTGCATTAAGAGCTTTGACACATATTATCTCATTGGATCCAAGTGGTTTGTTTTTTCTTTCTCTCCCTAGTGCTTAGGCTGAGATGAAAACATACTTTGGGGGCTAATGATAAAGTAAAGCAATCCCCTTCCCATTAAGCGGGACTATCTGAGGAATTTTTGATGATGGTGGGGGAGGAGGGAGGTTGACAAGGTCCAGTTCTCTTGTGTCCCCTAAGTCGCAAATCCTCCTTCCTGTGCCTCCACTCAAGGGAGACATGGAGGTGATTTTTCTCCCAAAGTGGCACAGTGCTTAAGTAGATCCTTTTCTCTGTCTCACAGGCATATGCAACAAATGTCATTAGGGAGTATGCCAAGAAAATTTTATTTTTCAAAAGGTGGACATTTAGTAAATTTCCAAACATAAAGAAAAGTGTTTTCATTCAAATGAAAGAAAATAAAATTTAACTAAACTTTTAAAACTAAACTTTACAGGGGGCAGCTGGGTAGCTCAGTGGATTGAGAGCCAGACCTAGAGATGGGAGGTCCTAGGTTCAAATCTAGCCTCAGACACTTCCCAGCTGTGTGACCCTGGGCAAGTCACTTAACCCCCATTGCCTAGCCCTTACCACTCTTCTGCCTTGGAGCCAATACATAGTATTGACTCCAAGACGGAAGGTAAGTTTAAAAAAAAAAAACAAAAAACTAAACTTTATAGAAAAGACAAACTCAAAAATGAGCTATAAAATACCTCGATTTTGATGCCTGCCTGGGCACCACTGGCACACGTTGTATACACACCTATGTTCTAGCTCAGTGGTTCTCAACCTTTCTAATGCCGTGACCCTGCAATACAGTTCCTCATGTTGCAGTGACCCCAAACCAAAACATTATTTTGGTGGCTACTTCAAAACTGTAATTTTGCTACAGT
Source organism: Monodelphis domestica (assembly GCF_027887165.1). Classification (NCBI taxonomy): domain Eukaryota; kingdom Metazoa; phylum Chordata; class Mammalia; order Didelphimorphia; family Didelphidae; genus Monodelphis; species Monodelphis domestica. The sequence goes on along the minus strand of NC_077235.1, from coordinate 23,288,585 downwards.
TATGATTCAGAATGTAAATACCTGATATGCGTTATGCATTCTCATGGCTACAAATTGAGAGGTTGCTAACAGCTGCTCTAGCTAAAAGGTCTAGGATTGAGCTCTCACATGGAGGAATTCTCAAACTTGGGATCCTTCATAAGACAATGACCAGGCTGGGGTTGTCCAGGAAATTTCCTTTTTTTTTTTTGCTGCCAGAAAGCTGGATTCTTGAGTCATGCTGCCTAGGAAATCAACAGCCTTACTTGCACAGGAAATTGAGGTGCAGGAATATTACCCCCAATGTGCCCTTGCTCAGACCACATGGGAAAGCACGTGCTTTGGCCAGGCCATGTGCTTCTACAGAAGCTAGATGGGTCACTGTAGTTGCCTGCTGTACCATGGTATCTCAGGCTGGAAAAGTCCATCCTTAGTGCTCCTTCTCCAGGCTATAAGCTAGTACATGTACCAGTTACTACTGTCTCAGGGCAGCCATCTCCACTGCCTCCCTTACATTCCCTGCCAACAAGGACTGAGCCCACTTGGTTGCATGCTAGTAGGTTTATTGTTTTATTTTGTTTTGTTTTTTGGAGGCATCTCAGTAGATAGTGCCCATTGGGCCTTAAATCAGGAAGACCAGAGTTCAAATTTGGGCTCAGACACTGGCTACGTAACCCTGGGAAAGTCACTTAACCTCTTCTTGGAGAAGGAAATAGCAAACCAGAATAGTACCTTTGCAAAGAAAACCCAATGGACAGTAGGATCCACAAGGTCTCAAAGAGTCAGACATAACTGAATAACAGTTTGTTTTCTGAACATTGGAAGGGGAAAAGAAGTCCAAGCAAATTAGTCAGTCTATCAGCTAGGTAGATGACTCCTTCAACAATTCCTTCCTCTGGATCATCAGCCATCATTCATTCTGGAGGCAATTCTAGTCCTGAACCAATCATGGAAAGATATCTCTGATTCCTTTCAATCAATTCCTTTCAATTGTGTATCATTTCATCAAGTTACCTGGGAAACTTCCCAAATTGTCCATGGACTTCCTCAAGCAATCCTTTCTACACAAATATTAGTACGAATGGCTTTATTTCCTAAGATAACGAGGACACCAACACAAAAAGATCTAGGATTGTATTCGTTTGGAAAACTCCTGGTAACAGAAATCTCTAAAGCACCCTCACAACCAGTCCAGGGCTTAGGAGCTAAATCCTAAGAAATTACCTGTAGCATACATAGGGAGCTCATAAAGCCAGGAAATAAAAAGGTCACATTTCAAGGCCAGTCTTCCTGACTTGGAGCCCAGCACTCTACCTACTCTACTAGGCTGCCTCTGCAGAGAGCAAATTACTTCTAATTGATCAAATTAAATATAATAAGGGTCTGATGGAAATTGTCCAACTGTAGGTATATACAAAGCTTTCAAATCTATGATTAGAGAAAATCAAGGGCTGCAGATGCTTGCCTTTTCTTTTGGTTCACATCTGTGAATTCATTCCTATGGTGAATTCAGAGTGTGCATACAGTAACTTGTCTATAACTTGTCAAAGGCAAGATTTGAACTCGTTGCACCACAGACTCTGAGTAGTTGCATTTATCCATGTCAATGTGGTCTTGACACTGTGGGACCCTGGGCAAGTCACTTAACCCAATTTTCCTTGGTTTTCTCATCTGTAAAATGAGCCAGAGAAGGAAATGGCCAACCAATCTGATATCTTTGCCAAGAAAACCCCAAATGAGGTCACAAAGAGTAGAATACAACTGAAATGACTGAAGAAAAGTATAGTTGGGAGCAAAGAAAAAGCACAAGTTGGTTCCAAGTGAGGTTTTCAGAGGAGGAGACAACTTAAGACAGTGCTACTACCCAGATTTCCTTCTTGAGTGAACAAAACTTTGGCCACAGGTTCTAGACAACCGAAACTCAAAGAGGAACAGACTCCCTTCAGAAGAACCAACTGGCCCCATAATGGAGAATTACCAGGGCCTCTTTGAGATGACTTCCAAAGCTGTTTGACCCATTCAAATATCTCTGTTTTGTCAAAGTATTCCAGATTTATAGGACCATAAATTTCAAACTGAAAGGGACCACAGATTTAGACATGAAAGAAAGGGACCCTGGGCAGTACAAGTTAAAATCCTGTCTCAGCCTCTTACTAGCTACATAACTCTAGGAAGCTTAACGTGGTGGACTTGGTATCTTCACCTGTAGAATGGGGATTCTAGATTTGCAGGATTGCTAAAAGGATGAAATATGGCAAATGAGACAAACCTTAAAATACTCTATGTTAGATATTACTATCATCACCATCATCCTTATTCTTATCTAGTCAACACCTTGAGTCAAATGATTTATCCAAAGTCACACAGTGGCAAGATTTGAGAATCAAAATCAAGTCCACCCCTCAATGACAGAGCCGCATGTGGGGAACTCTTGGGAGAACTACCTAGCAAGAAAGATCCAATGATAGAGTTAGAGTCAGGATGTTGGCATCATGAAGGTCCTCATTTGAGGATGAGGGGCCTTGAGAGGTGGGGACGTGGGGGGATTTTACAGCAAACCATTCTTTCTGCAAATGATATGCTGAGTCCATTGAGCTTTTGACAATGAGCTAAGCAATACAGAAACATAAGGATTCTTAGGGAGTAGAGCAGTAGCTGAGCCAATAAGCAAAAGAATATCCCCCAAACACATCCTTGACCATTCCTGATCTAGGAAGTTGAGTGGAAAGATTTTACAGCCCAGTTTTAATGCCCTTTCTCTCTTTGGGCACTGGTATTCTGCTGGGAGCTTTCAAGTCATTGTGAATAAATATTTCTAGGCATTTCCTGTTGTGGCAGTTTGCATCTGAGCGCTGAAATAAGCAGTGCCATAATGTAAATCTCAACATCTTGGTGTGTCCTGGAGCTCAAGTGAGAAGCATGGGAGCCTTAGAAGCCCCATCTCAAATGAGTCTGTCTTCTGAATCAGGAATACTAAGGTGTGCTAAGATATTTTGATGACAAGATTTGAATCCCACTCAAGTCAATCATTACTTGGATGATCTTTGGACAAGTTACTTCCCCATTTGGGCCTCAGTTTCCTCCTCTGTAAAATGAGGAGATTGGATCAGATAATCTCTAAGGTCTCTTCCAGCTTTAAATCTATACTTCTTTATTTAAAAATATGAAAATGGTTTCCCCATATTTCTTTAAAGTGCAATTTCTGGGGGCAGCTGGGTGGCTTAGTAGATTGAGAGCCAGGCCTAGAGATAGGAAGTCCTGGGTTCAAATCTGACCTCAGCCACTTCCTAGCTGTGTGACCCTGGGCATGTCCCTTGACCCCCATTGCCTAGCCCTTACCACTCTTCTGCCTTGGAGCCAATACACAGTATTGACTCCGAGATGGAAGGTGAGGGATTTTTAAAAAGTACAATTTCTGCCTAAACAAAGGCAAATTGATTCATTCTCAAAATCAGCTTCACAGATGTACAGAGATACGGTGAGAGAAAGCTCTTACCTGTATTTTTTGGGGGAGGAGTAACTAAATTCTGAGTATTTACCTGAGGTTGATCAATCAATAGAAATAACAGAGTTGTTCGGGTTGGGTTTTTTTTTTTTGGCTGATGATTACTTAATTTCGAAACCCCAGCTGAGAAGCACTTGAAAATTAATGGACTATTACGTTCTCTTTATGCTTAATCCATTTGCATCCAGACTATTTACAAGGCTTCCCTTATTCCCTGTGATCAATGCAAAGCCATTAGTGAATTACACTGCAGGCTCTAAAACACACAACAAACAAGATATAGATTATTGAACAGACTTCTGAGCACACATCCTGAGGCCTAACTACAGCCAGCTTGGAGAACTCGAATAGATTCTCGGAGTTAGATTCCGTTTGTGAAAATCAGTCAAAGCATCACTGATTCAGTTCACTGGAAGAGCCACTCAGTCCCAAAGATGTATGCCTTCAGTGAGAAAGTGGACAACATCTCTCTCTCCGTCACTCTCTCCATCTCTTTCTATCTCTCTCCATCTCTGTCTCTGCCTCTCCCTCCCCACCCTGAGTCTCCCACAATCAAACTCAAGGTTAGAATACACATGACTTGGGATTCGCCAAAACAATGATTAGGTGTCATCTCCAAGAGAGAAGCTGAAAATATGTAGGCTCAATTTTGCTTTGCTGGAGCCTAATTTAAGTGAATTTCTAGAAAACAATTGAATTAAAGGTACAGAAAATTCTTCTCAGTGAGACTCCTGAGCACGTCTCAAATATACCTAGAAAGGGCATCATGAACAATAAATGAGATCAGGTACATACAGCATTTGTCGGGCCTTAATATCCTATACAAAGATTAACTTTTTTATTTGTTTTTATTTTTTATAACCCTTACCTTCTGCCTTAGAATCAATAAGCAGAAGAGGACTAAGGACTAGGCAATGGGGGTCAAGTGACTTGCCCAGGGTCACACAGCTGGGAAGTGTCTGAGGCCAGAGTTGAACCCAGGACTTCCTATCTCTAGGGCTGGCTCTCAATCCACTGAGCCACTCAGCTGCCCCTGATTAACATTTTTAGCAGAAAAACCGAAGTTGAGCTTTATGTTCATGTGAGAGTGATCATTTCCCTCCATTGTTTTATGGCCACAAACATGCTTTGGGGACACCTAAAGTAAAGTCAAGCCTTACAAAGCCAAATCTTATCTTTGAGCTTTAATGAATTAATGACAATTTGTTTGAGTGATGAAATGCTTCACTGAAGCTTTCAGCACATAAATAAGAACGTCTGTGTCCTTTAAATTCAATTAGCAACAATAAGTATGTATTAGATGCTACATCGGACAGCCATATGGCACAGTGCACAGAGCTCCTGGTCTTCAGACAAGAGGTCTTGAGTTCAAATTTAACCTGAGACAATTACTAACTATGTGCCCCAGGCAAATCTTGGAACTTCTATTTGCCTCAATTTCCTCAACCATAAAATAGTGATAATATAGCATCTACCTCTCACAGTGTTTGGAGGCTCCAATGAGAAATTTTTTAGGCTCCTAGAACACAGGAGGCATTATGAAAACGCTAAGTTAGTAGTAGTAGTAGCAGCAATACTACTACCAGTCCTTGTTTCCTGGATCGTGTTTGTGAAGCACTTTGAAAACTTCAAAGAATGGTATAAAAGCTAGCTGTTAACAGACATATTAGGTAATGGGTACACAAGGACAAAAGGGGACAGTTTCTGCCTCCCAGGAGCTTACATGGCGATGCACAACACACACTGTGCAATTACCAATGAATGGCAGAGCACACATGGCAGCACGTGGCCAGGGCCAGAAGGGTGAGCACAAGGAGCAGAGGTTTCAGGTAGCAACTAGTACTGGGGGTGGAGGGCCTCCGGGCCTCCCAGTGGAACCAGAGGGCCACACGGGGGAGGGTCCTTCCCAGCAGCAAAAGCAGTACTGAGTCCATTATCAACCCCTGAAGAAGCAATGCAGACTAGGCTCCAACATGGCAGGCTAGATCCGGGTCCAAAGGGGAGCTGGTGGGTTGGGAGCCGGGCTGCAGCGGAGCGGAGCGGAACGGGCTTTGGGGTGCTCCCTTCAGTCCCTTCAGTTCTGCCCAGGACCGACATCAATGCCCAGGAAGATACCAACCAATCAGCACTGACCAATAATCATAGAGACCAGCATTCAAGGCTATAGGTTCAACAGGTGCCAAACACTTACCAAAGTAACCTCCTTTGATTCTGCCAACAGCCCTGGCTGGTTGGTCCCATGGCAAGCCCTAATTTATAGAGGAGGAAACTGAGGCTGAGAGAGCATAAGCAACTCACCCTGAGTGGCCAAAGTAGGATTTAAACTTCTGGTGTCTGCCTCCAGGGCCAAAACACTATGCACTAGGCCATCAAGCAGCCTGGCATTGGTTTGGTACATGCAACATGCAAGGCACTAGGGATATGAGACAGGGAGAGGAAGAGAGAGAGAGAGAGAGACAGACAGACAGAGACAGAGAGACAGAGACAGAGACAGAGACAGAGAAGAAAAAAGAAGGGGGAGAGAAAAAAGAAAGGAGAGGGGGCCAAGGAGAGAGGCAGAGAGACAGGGAGAGAGGTATGGAAGGAGAGAGAAAGAAACAGACAGAGAAAGACAGAGGGGGAGAAACAGAGAGAGACAGACAGACAGAAAGAGAGAGACAGAGGGAGAGAGAGAAAAAAATAAGGGGGAGAGAAAAGAAGCGAGGAGGGGGGCAGGGAGAGAGACTGACAAAGACGTAGGGAGGAACAGAAAGACAGGGAGAGAGTAAGAGAGACAGAGAAAGACAGAGGGGGGGAAACAGAGAGACAGACAGATAGAGACAGAGAAAGACAGAGAGGGGGAGAGAGAGGCAGACAGACAGAAAGATAGAGAGAAAAGAAAAAAGAAGGGGAGAGAATAATGAGGAGAGAGGGGGCAGGGAGAGAGACAGAGAGACACAGAGAGAGAGATGGAGGGAGGGAGGGAGGGAGAGAGAGAGAGAGAGAGAAGGAGGGAGAGAGAGATAGACAGAGATAGACAGAGAAAGAGATGAAATAGAGAGAGAGACAGACAGACAGACAGAAGGAGAGAGACAGAGAGAGGGATAGAGAAAGAAAGATAAGAAAAAAGAAGAGGGAGAGAAAAGAAGAGAGGAGAGGGAGGGAAGGGAGAGACAGAGAGACAGAAACAGACAGACAGAGAGAGACAGAGACAGGGATGGAGGGAGAGAGAGGTACAGAGAGACAGACAGAGACAAAGAAAGAGAGAGGGGGGAGAAACAGACAGACAGAAAGACAGAGAAAGGGAGAGAGAATAAAAAAGAAGAGAGACAGAAAAGAGAGAGGGGGTGTCAGGGAGAGAGAAAGACAGAGAGAGGGACAGAGAGACAGGGAGGGAAGGATGGAGGGAGACAATAAGAGAGACAGACAGAGACAGAGAAAAACAGAGAGGAGGGAGAAACAGAGAGAGAGACAGACAGAAAGAGAGACAGAGGGAGAGAGAGAAGAAAAAAGAAGGGGGAGAGAAAAGAAGAAACGAGGGGCAGGTAGAGAGACTGACAGAGACAGAGAGAGGGACAGAAAGAGAGGGAGAGAGGGGGTAGGGAGAGAGTCAGAGAGACAGGGAGAGAGGTATGGAGGGAGAGAGAAAGAGACACAGAAAAAACAGAGAAAGACAGAGAGAGACAAGGAGAGAAAGAGAGGGATGGAGGGAGAGACAGACAGACAGAGACACAGAAAGACGGGGGGGGGAGAAACATAGAGAAACACTCAGACCTACAGAAACAGAGAGACAGAGAGAGAGAAGAAAAAAGAAGGGGCAGAGAAAAGAAGAGAGGAGAGGGGGCAGGGAGCGAGAGACAGACAGACAGAGACAGAGAGAGGGGGATGGAGGGAGAGAGTAAGAAAGAGAGGGACAGACAGACACAAATAGAGACAAAGACAGAGAGGGGGGAAAGACAGAGAGACAGACAGACACAAAGATAGAGAAAAGGGGAGAGATTAAAAAGGAGGAGAGAATAATGACGATGGGGGGCAGGGAGAGAGACAGAGAGGGATGGAAGGAAAGAGAGAGACAGACAGAGAGACAAATAGAGACAGAGAAAGACAGCGAGGGTGAAGAAATATATAGAGAGAGACAGAGAGAGGGGGATGGAGCAAGAGAGAGACAGACAGAGATAGAGACAGAGAATGACAGAGAGGGTGAGAAACAGAAAGAGACAGACAGAAAAAGAGAGACAGAGGGAGAGAGAGAGAGAAGAAAAAATAAGGGGGAGAGAAAAGAGGAGGGGGCAGGGAAAGAGGCTGACAGAGGGACAGAAAGACAGGAAGAGAGGGATGGAGGGAGAGTGTAAGAGAGACAGACAGAGAAAGACAGAGAGGAGGAGAAAGAGAGAGAGACAGGCAGACAGAGAGAGGGATAGGGAGAGAAAGAGAAGAAAAAATAAGGGGGAGAGAAAAGAAGAGAGGAGGGGGCAGGGAGAGAGGCTGACAGACAGAGGGAGGGACAGATAGACAGGGAGAGAGGGATGGAGGGGGAGAGTAAGAGAGAAAGACAGAGAGGGGGAAAAACAGAGAAAGACAGACAGACAGAAAGAGAGAGACAGAGAGAGGGATAGGGAGAGAAAGAGGAGAAAAAATAAGGGGGAGAGAAAAGAAGAGAGGAGGGGCAGGGAGAGAGGCTGACAGACAGACAGAGGGAGGGACAAAAAGAAGGGGAGAGAGGGGTGGATTGAGAGAGAAAGACAGAGAGGGGGGAGAAACAGAGAGACAGACAGATACAGATAGAGATAGAGAAATACAGGGGGAGAGAGACAGACAGACAGAAAGATAGGGAGAAGGAGAGAGAGAAGAAAAAAGAAGAGGGACAGAATAATGAGGAGAGGGGGGACAGGGAGAGAGACAGAGAGACAGAGAGAGGACTGGAGGGAAAGAGAGAGAGATAGACAGATATAGACAGAGAAAGACAGCAAGGGTGATGAAATAGAGAAAGACAGGCAGAGAGAGAGAGAGAGAGAGAGAGACACAGACACAGAGAGAGAGACAGAGGGGGGGTGGAGGGAGAAAGAGACAGACAGAGATAGAGAAAAACAGAGGAGGAGAAACAGAGACAGACAGAAAGAGAGAAACAGAGGGATAGGGAGAGAAAGAGAAGAAAAAAGAAAGGGGGAGAGAAAAGAAGAAAAGAGAGGGAGGGCAGAGAGAGAGAGAGAGAGAGACAGAGAGAGAGGGATGGAGGGAGAGACAGACAGATAAAGACAGAGTGGGGGAGAAACAAAGAGACCGAGAGACAGAGAATGGGAAGAAAAATAAGGGGGAGAAAAAAGAAGAGAGGAGGAGGGCAGCAAGAGAGATTGACAGATAGCCATTGAGAGGGACAGAAAGACAGGGAGAGAGGAATGGAGGAAGAGAGTAAGGGAGACAGACACACAGACAGATAGAGACAGAGAAAGACGGAGGGAGAAACAGACAAACAAAGACAGAGATAGAAAGACAGAGAGACAGAGGGAGGGAGATTAGAAAAAAGAAGGGAGAGAGAAAAGAGAGGAACGGTGGCAAGAAGAGAGACAGAGAGACCGAGATAGAGAGAAAGATGGAGGGAGAGAGTGAGAGAGAGACAGACAGAGATAGAGACAGACAGACAGACAGACAGACAGATAGAGAGAGAGAGAAGAAAAAGAAGGGGGAGAGAAAAATGAGGAGAGAGAGGGGGCAGGGAGAGAGACAGAAAGGGAAGGAGGGAAAGAGAAAGAGAGACAGACAGAGACAAAGAAAGACAGAGAAGATGATGAAATACATAGAGGAAGACAAGGACAGAGAGAGAGACACACAGAGAAAGAAAGAGACAGAGAGAGGTATGGAGAGACAGACAGACAGAGATAGAGATAGAGAAAAAGAGGGGGGAGAAACAGAGAGACAGACAGAAAGAGAGACAGAGAGAGGGATAGAGAGAAAGATAAGAAAAAAGAAGGGGGAGAGAAAAGAAGAGAGAAGAGGGAGGGCAGGGAGAGAGACAAAGAGACAGAGTGAGGGACAGAGAGACAGAGAGAGACAGACTGAGACACAGAGAGAGAGAGGGATGGAGGGAGAGAGAGAGCCATACAGAGAGACATACAGAGATAGAGACAGAGAAAGACAGAGGGGGGAGAAACAGAGAGAGACAGACAAAGAGAGAGACAGAGGGAGACAGAGAAGAAAAAAAGGGGGAAGGAAAAGAAGAGAGGAGGGGGCAGGGAGAGAGGGAGAGGGAAAGAGAGAGACAGACAAACAGATAGAGACAGAAAGAGAGAGAGGGAGACAGGGATGGAGGGAGAAAGAAAGAAAGAGAGACAGACAGACAGACAGAGACAGAGAGAGGGGGGACAGATAGAGAGGGATGGAGGGGGAGAGTAAGAGAGACAGACAGAAAGACAGAGAGGGGGAGAAACAGAGAGAGACAGGCAGACAGAGAGAGGGATAGGGAGAGAAAGAGAAGAAAAAATAAAGGGGAGAGAAAAGAAGAGAGGAGGGGGCAGGGAGAGAGGCTGACAGACAGAGGGAGGGACAGATAGACAGGGAGAGAGGGATGGAGGGGGAGAGTAAGAGAGAAAGACAGAGAGGGGGAGAAACAGAGAGAGACAGACAGACAGAAAGAGAGAGACAGAGAGAGGGATAGGGAGAGAAAGAGAAGAAAAAATAAGGGGGAGAGAAAAGAAGAGAGGAGGGGGCAGGGAGAGAGGCTGACAGACAGAGGGAGGGACAGATAGACAGGGAGAGAGGGATGGAGGGGGAGAGTAAGAGAGAAAGACAGAGAGGGGGAGAAACAGAGAGAGACAGACAGACAGAAAGAGAGAGACAGAGAGAGGGATAGGGAGAGAAAGAGAAGAAAAAATAAGGGGGAGAGAAAAGAAGAGAGGAGGGGGGAGGGAGAGAGGCTGACAGACAGAGGGAGGGACAGATAGACAGGGAGAGAGGGATGGAGGGGGAGAGTAAGAGAGAAAGACAGAGAGGGGGAGAAACAGAGAGACAGACAGATACAGATAGAGACAGAGAAATACAGGGGGAGACAGAGACAGACAGAATGATAGAGAGAAGGAGAGAGAGAAGAAAAAAGAAGAGGGACAGAATAATGAGGAGAGGGGGGACAGGGAGAGAGACAGAGAGACAGAGAGAGGGATGGAGGGAAAGAGAGAGAGACAGACAGATATAGACAGAGAAAGACAACAAGTGTGATGAAATAGAGAAAGACAGGCAGAGAGAGAGACAGGGGGTGTGGAGGGAGAAAGAGACAGAGATAGAGAGAAAGATGGAGGGAGAGAGTGAGAGAGAGAGAGACAGACAGACAGAAAGATAGAGAGAGAAGAAAAAACACGGGGGAGAGAAAAATGAGGAGAGAGCGGGGGCAGGGAGAGAGACAGAGAGGGAAGGAGGGAAAGAGAAAGACAGACAGACAGAGACAAAGAAAGAAAGAGAGGATGATGAAATACATAGAGGAAGACAGGGACAGAGAGAGACACACACAGAGAAAGAAAGAGACAGAGGGATGGAGAGACAGACAGAGATAGAGACAGAGAAAAAGAGGGGGGGAGAAACAGAGAGACAGACAGAAAGAGAGACAGAGAGGGATAGAGAGAAAGATAAGAAAAAAGAAGGGGGAGAGAAAAGAAGAGAGAAGAGGGAGGGCAGGGAGAGAGACAAAGAGACAGAGTGAGGGACAGAGAGACAGAGAAAGACAGACCGAGACACAGAGAGAGAGAGGGATGGAGGGAGACAGAGAGACAGACAGAGATAGAGACAGAGAAAGACAGAGCAAGGAGAAACAGAGAGAGACAGACAGAAAGAGAGAGACAGAGGGAGAGAGAGAAGAAAAATAAGAGAGAAAAGAAAAGACGAAGGAGCAGGGAGAATGACAGAGAGACAGAGAGACAGGGAGAGATGGATGGAGGGAGAGAGTAAGAAACAGACAGAGACAGAGACAGAGAAAGACAGATAGAGAGAGACAGAGGGAGAGAGAGAAGAAAAAGGGGGAAGGAAAAGAAGAGAGGAGGGGGCAGGGAGAGAGGCTGACAGACAGAGGGAGGGACAAAAAGAAGGGGAGAGAGGGATGGATTGAGAGAGAAAGACAGAGAGGGGGGAGAAACAGAGAGACAGACAGATACAGATAGAGACAGAGAAATACAGGGGGAGACAGAGACAGACAGACAGAAAGATAGAGAGGAGAGAGAGAGAAGAAAAAAGAAGAGGGACAGAATAATGAGGAGAGGGGGGACAGGGAGAGAGACAGAGAGACAGAGAGAGGGATGGAGGGAAAGAGAGAGAGACAGACAGATATAGACAGAGAAAGAAAGCAAGTGTGATGAAATAGAGAAAGACAGGCAGAGAGAGAGACGGGGGGGGTGGAGGGAGAAAGAGACAGAGATAGAGAGAAAGATGGAGGGAGAGAGTGAGAGAGAGACAGACAGACAGACAGAAAGATAGAGAGAGAAGAAAAACACGGGGGAGAGAAAAATGAGGAGAGAGCGGGGGCAGGGAGAGAGACAGCGAGGGAAGGAGGGAAAGAGAAAGACAGACAGACAGACAGAGACAAAGAAAGAAAGAGAGGATGATGAAATACATAGAGGAAGACAGGGACAGAGAGAGACACACACAGAGAAAGAAAGAGACAGAGGGATGGAGAGACAGACAGACAGAGATAGAGACAGAGAAAAAGAGGGGGGGGAGAAACAGAGAGACAGACAGAAAGAGAGACAGAGAGGGATAGAGAGAAAGATAAGAAAAAAGAAGGGGGAGAGAAAAGAAGAGAGAAGAGGGAGGGCAGGGAGAGAGACAAAGAGACAGAGCGAGGGACAGAGAGACAGAGAAAGACAGACCAAGACACAGAGAGAGAGAGGGATGGAGGGAGAGAGAGAGACATACAGAGAGACAGACAGAGATAGAGACAGAGAAAGACAGAGGGGGGAGAAACAGAGAGAGACAGACAGAAAGAGAGAGAGACAGAGGGAGAGGGAGAAGAAAAATAAGAAAAGAAAAGAGGAAGGAGCAGGGAGAATGACAGAGAGACAGAGAGACAGGGAGAGATGGATGGAGGGAGAGAGTAAGAAACAGACAGAGAGACAGAGACAGAGAAAGACAGATAGAGAGAGAGAGGGAGAGAGAGAAGAAAAAAGGGGGAAGGAAAAGAAGAGAGGAGGGGGCAAGGAGAGAGACAGACAGAGAGACAGAGGGACAGATAGACAGGGAGAGAGGGATGGAGGGAGAGAGAATCAGACAGAAAGACAGATAGAGACAGAAAAAGACAGAGAGTGGGGAGAAACATAGAGAGACAGACAGACAGAAAAAGAAAGACAAAGGGAGAGAGAGAGAAGAAAATATAAGGGGGAGAGAAAAGAAGAGAGGAGGGGGGAAGGAAGAGAGGCTGACAGAGAGACAAGGAGAGAGGGATGGAGGGAGAGAGTAAGAGAGACAGACAGAGAAAGACAGAGGGGGGGAGAAACAGAGAGAGAAAGACAGAAAGAGACAGAGAGAGGGAAAGAGATAGAAGAAAAGAAGGGGGAGAGCAAAGGAGAGAGGAGAGGGTGCACGAAGAGAGACAGACAGAGGGACAGACTGAGACACAGAGAGAGGGACAGAGAGACAGAGAGAGAGGAATGGAGGGAGAAAGGGAGAGACAGAGAAAGACAGGGTAGAAAAGGAAAGAGAGACAGACAGAGGGAGAGAGAGAGAAGAAAAAAGAAGGGGGAGAGAGAATAGTGGATAGAGAGGGGGGGGGGCAGGGGGAAAGACAGACAGAGAGACCAGGAGAGAGGGATGGAGGGATTGAAAAAGAGAGAGACAGAGACAGAGAAAGATAGAGAGGGGGGATAAACAGAGAGAAACACAGAGACAGAGAGAGAGGGATGGAGGGAGAGAGAGACAGACAGAAAGAGGGAGAAAGAGAGAGAGAGAAGCAAAAAGAAGGGGGAGAGAAAAGAATAGAGGCGGGGCAGGGAGAGAGACAGAGACAGAGAGATGGACAGAGAGACAGGGAGAGAGGGATGGAGGGAGAGAGAATGAGACAGACAGACAGAGACAGAAAAAGACAGAGAGTGGGGAGAGATAGAAACAGACAGAGAGAGACAGAAAAAGACAGAGAGTGGGGAGAGATAGAAACAGATAGACAGAAAAAGAAAGACAGAGGGAGAGAGAGAGAAGAAAATATAAGGGGGAGAGAAAAGAAGAGAGGAGGGGGGCAGGGAGAGACAAGGAGAGAGGGATGGAGGGAGAGAGTAAGAGAGACAGACAGAGAAAGAAAGAGGGGGGAAAACAGAGAAAGGCAGAGACAGAGAGAGGGAAAGAGATAGAAGAAAAGAAGGGGGAGAGCAAAGGAGAGAGGAGAGGGTGCATGAAGAGAGACAGACAGAGGGACAGACTGAGACAGAGAGAGAGGGACAGAGAGACAGAGAGAGAGGAATGGAGGGAGAGAGGGAGAGACAGAGAAAGACGGGGTAGAAACGGAAAGAAAGACAGACAGAGACAGAGGGAGAGAGAGAGAAGAAAATATAAGGGGGAGAGAAAAGAAGAGAGGAGGGGGGAAGGAAGAGAGGCTGACAGAGACAAGGAGAGAGGGATGGAGGGAGAGAGTAAGAGAGACAGACAGAGAAAGACAGAGGGGGGAAAAACAGAGAGAGAAAGATAGAAAGAGACAGAGAGAGGGAAAGAGATAGAAGAAAAGAAGGGGAGAGCAAAGGAGAGAGGAGAGGGTGCACGAAGAGAGACAGACAGGACAGACTGAGACAGAGAGAGAGGGACAGAGAGACAGAGAGGAATGGAGGGAGAGAGGGAGAGACAGAGAAGGACAGGGTAGAAACGGAAAGAGAGACAGAGACAGAGGGAGAGAGAGAAGAAAAAAAGGGGGAAGGAAAAGAAGAGAGGAGGGGGCAGGGAGAGAGGGAGAGGGAAAGAGAGAGACAGACAAACAGATAGAGACAGAAAGAGAGAGAGGGAGACAGGGATGGAGGGAGAAAGAAAGAGAGAGAGACAGACAGACAGACAGAGACAGAGAGAGGGGGGACAGAGAGAGAGGGATGGAGGGGGAGAGTAAGAGAGACAGACAGAAAGACAGAGAGGGGGAGAAACAGAGAGAGACAGGCAGACAGAGAGAGGGATAGGGAGAGGGATAGGGAGAGAAAGAGAAGAAAAAATAAGGGGGAGAGAAAAGAAGAGAGGAGGGGGCAGGGAGAGAGGCTGACAGACAGAGGGAGGGACAAAAAGAAGGGGAGAGAGGGATGGATTGAGAGAGAAAGACAGAGAGGGGGGAGAAACAGAGAGACAGACAGATACAGATAGAGACAGAGAAATACAGGGGGACACAGAGACAGACAGACAGAATGATAGAGAGAAGGAGAGAGAGAAGAAAAAAGAAGAGGGACAGAATAATGAGGAGAGGGGGGACAGGGAGAGAGACAGAGAGACAGAGAGAGGGATGGAGGGAAAGAGAGAGAGACAGACAGATATAGATGAGAAAGACAGCAAGGGTGATGAAATAGAGAAAGACAGGCAGAGAGAGAGACAGAGGGGGGGTGGAGGGAGAAAGAGACAGTCAGAGATAGAGAGAAAGATGGAGGGAGAGAGTGAGAGAGAGAGACAGACAGACAGACAGAAAGATAGAGAGAGAAGAAAAAACACGGGGGAGAGAAAAATGAGGAGAGAGCGGGGGCAGGGAGAGAGACAGCGAGGGAAGGAGGGAAAGAGAAAGACAGACAGACAGAGACAAAGAAAGACAGAGAGGATGATGAAATACATAGAGGAAGACAGGGACAGAGAGAGACACACACAGAGAAAGAAAGAGACAGAGGGATGGAGAGACAGACAGACAGAGATAGAGACAGAGAAAAAGAGGGGGGGAGAAACAGAGAGACAGACAGAAAGAGAGACAGAGAGGGATAGAGAGAAAGATAAGAAAAAAGAAGGGGGAGAGAAAAGAAGAGAGAAGAGGGAGGGCAGGGAGAGAGACAAAGAGACAGAGAGACAGAGAAAGACAGGCCGAGACACAGAGAGAGAGAGGGATGGAGGGAGAGAGAGAGACATACAGAGAGACAGACAGAGATAGAGACAGAGAAAGACAGAGGGGGGATAAACAGAGAGAGACAGACAGAAAGAGAGAGAGACAGAGGGAGAGGGAGAAGAAAAATAAGAAAAGAAAAGAGGAAGGAGCTGGGAGAATGACAGAGAGACAGAGAGACAGGGAGAGATGGATGGAGGGAGAGAGTAAGAAACAGACAGAGAGACAGAGAAAGAGAAAGACAGATAGAGAGAGAGAGAGGGAGAGAGAGAAGAAAAAAGGGGGAAGGAAAAGAAGAGTGGAGGGGGCAGGGAGAGAGACAGACAGAGAGACAGAGGGACAGATAGACAGGGAGAGAGGGATGGAGGGAGAGAGTAAGAGAGACAGACAGAGAAAGACAGAGGGGGGAGAAACAGAGAGAGAAAGACAGAAAGAGACAGAGAGAGGGAAAGAGATAGAAGAAAAGAAGGGGGAGAGCAAAGGAGAGAGGAGAGGGTGCACGAAGAGAGACAGACAGAGGGACAGACTGAGACACAGAGAGAGGGACAGAGAGACAGAGAGAGAGGAATGGAGGGAGAAAGGGAGAGACAGAGAAAGACAGGGTAGAAAAGGAAAGAGAGACAGACAGAGGGAGAGAGAGAGAAGAAAAAAGAAGGGGGAGAGAGAATAGTGGATAGAGAGGGGGGGCAGGGGGAAAGACAGACAGAGAGACCAGGAGAGAGGGATGGAGGGATTGAAAAAGAGAGAGACAGAGACAGAGAAAGATAGAGAGGGGGGATAAACAGAGAGAAACACAGAGACAGAGAGAGAGGGATGGAGGGAGAGAGAGACAGACAGAAAGAGGGAGAAAGAGAGAGAGAGAAGCAAAAAGAAGGGGGAGAGAAAAGAATAGAGGAGGGGCAGGGAGAGAGACAGAGACAGAGAGATGGACAGAGAGACAGGGAGAGAGGGATGGAGGGAGAGAGAATGAGACAGACAGACAGAGACAGAAAAAGACAGAGAGTGGGGAGAGATAGAAACAGATAGACAGAAAAAGAAAGACAGAGGGAGAGAGAGAGAAGAAAATATAAGGGGGAGAGAAAAGAAGAGAGGAGGGGGGCAGGGAGAGACAAGGAGAGAGGGATGGAGGGAGAGAGTAAGAGAGACAGACAGAGAAAGAAAGAGGGGGGAAAACAGAGAAAGACAGAGACAGAGAGAGGGAAAGAGATAGAAGAAAAGAAGGGGGAGAGCAAAGGAGAGAGGAGAGGGTGCATGAAGAGAGACAGACAGAGGGACAGACTGAGACAGAGAGAGAGGGACAGAGAGACAGAGAGAGAGGAATGGAGGGAGAGAGGGAGAGACACAGAAAGACGGGGTAGAAACGGAAAGAAAGACAGACAGAGACAGAGGGAGAGAGAGAGAAGAAAATATAAGGGGGAGAGAAAAGAAGAGAGGAGGGGGGAAGGAAGAGAGGCTGACAGAGACAAGGAGAGAGGGATGGAGGGAGAGAGTAAGAGAGACAGACAGAGAAAGACAGAGGGGGGAGAAACAGAGAGAGAAAGACAGAAAGAGACAGAGAGAGGGAAAGAGATAGAAGAAAAGAAGGGGAGAGCAAAGGAGAGAGAAGAGGGTGCACGAAGAGAGACAGACAGGACAGACTGAGACAGAGAGAGAGGGACAGAGAGACAGAGAGAGAGGAATGGAGGGAGAGAGGGAGAGACAGAGAAGGACAGGGTATAAATGGAGAGACAGAGACAGAGGGAGAGAGAGAAGAAAAAAAGGGGGAAGGAAAAGAAGAGAGGAGGGGGCAGGGAGAGAGGGAGAGGGAAAGAGAGAGACAGACAAACAGATAGAGACAGAAAGAGAGAGAGGGAGACAGGGATGGAGGGAGAAAGAAAGAGAGAGAGACAGACAGACAGACAGAGACAGAGAGAGGGGGGACAGAGAGAGAGGGATGGAGGGGGAGAGTAAGAGAGACAGACAGAAAGACAGAGAGGGGGAGAAACAGAGAGAGACAGGCAGACAGAGAGAGGGATAGGGAGAGAAAGAGAAGAAAAAATAAGGGGGAGAGAAAAGAAGAGAGGAGGGGGCAGGGAGAGAGGCTGACAGACAGAGGGAGGGACAGATAGACAGGGAGAGAGGGATGGAGGGGGAGAGTAAGAGAGAAAGACAGATAGGGGGAGAAACAGAGAGAGACAGACAGACAGAAAGAGAGAGACAGAGAGAGGGATAGGGAGAGACAGAGAAGAAAAAATAAGGGGGAGAGAAAAGAAGAGAGGAGGGGGCAGGGAGAGAGGCTGACAGACAGAGGGAGGGACAAAAAGAAGGGGAGAGAGGGATGGATTGAGAGAGAAAGACAGAGAGGGGGGAGAAACAGAGAGACAGACAGATACAGATAGAGACAGAGAAATACAGGGGGAGACAGAGACAGACAGACAGAATGATAGAGAGAAGGAGAGAGAGAAGAAAAAAGAAGAGGGACAGAATAATGAGGAGAGGGGGGACAGGGAGAGAGACAGAGAGACAGAGAGAGGGATGGAGGGAAAGAGAGAGAGACAGACAGATATAGACAGAGAAAGACAGCAAGGGTGATGAAATAGAGAAAGACAGGCAGAGAGAGAGACAGAGGGGGGGTGGAGGGAGAAAGAGACAGACAGAGATAGAGAGAAAGATGGAGGGAGAGAGTGAGAGAGAGACAGACAGACAGACAGAAAGATAGAGAGAGAAGAAAAAACACGGGGGAGAGAAAAGAAGAGAGAAGAGGGAGAGCAGGGAGAGAGACAAAGAGACAGAGAGACAGAGAAAGACAGGCCGAGACACAGAGAGAGAGAGGGATGGAGGGAGAGAGAGAGACATACAGAGAGACAGACAGAGATAGAGACAGAGAAAGACAGAGGGGGGAGAAACAGAGAGAGACAGACAGAAAGAGAGAGAGACAGAGGGAGAGGGAGAAGAAAAATAAGAAAAGAAAAGAGGAAGGAGCAGGGAGAATGACAGAGAGACAGAGAGACAGGGAGAGATGGATGGAGGGAGAGAGTAAGAAACAGACAGAGAGACAGAGACAGAGAAGGACAGATAGAGAGAGAGAGGGAGAGAGAGAAGAAAAAAGGGGGAAGGAAAAGAAGAGAGGAGGGGGCAGGGAGAGAGACAGACAGAGAGACAGAGGGACAGATAGACAGGGAGAGAGGGATGGAGGGAGAGAGAATCAGACAGAAAAACAGATAGAGACAGAAAAAGACAGAGAGTGGGGAGAAACATAGAGAGACAGACAGACAGAAAAAGAAAGACAAAGGGAGAGAGAGAGAAGAAAATATAAGGGGGAGAGAAAAGAAGAGAGGAGGGGGGAAGGAAGAGAGGCTGACAGAGAGACAAGGAGAGAGGGATGGAGGGAGAGAGTAAGAGAGACAGACAGAGAAAGACAGAGGGGGGGAGAAACAGATAGAGAAAGACAGAAAGAGACAGAGAGAGGGAAAGAGATAGAAGAAAAGAAGGGGGAGAGCAAAGGAGAGAGGAGAGGGTGCACGAAGAGAGACAGACAGAGGGACAGACTGAGACACAGAGAGAGGGACGGAGAGACAGAGAGAGAGGAATGGAGGGAGAAAGGGAGAGACAGAGAAAGACAGGGTAGAAAAGGAAAGAGAGACAGACAGAGGGAGAGAGAGAGAAGAAAAAAGAAGGGGGAGAGAGAATAGTGGATAGAGAGGGGGGGGCAGGGGGAAAGACAGACAGAGAGACCAGGAGAGAGGGATGGAGGGATTGAAAAAGAGAGAGACAGAGACAGAGAAAGATAGAGAGGGGGGATAAACAGAGAGAAACACAGAGACAGAGAGAGAGGGATGGAGGGAGAGAGAGACAGACAGAAAGAGGGAGAAAGAGAGAGAGAGAAGCAAAAAGAAGGGGGAGAGAAAAGAATAGAGGCGGGGCAGGGAGAGAGATAGAGACAGAGAGATGGACAGAGAGACAGGGAGAGAGGGATGGAGGGAGAGAGAATGAGACAGACAGACAGAGACAGAAAAAGACAGAGAGTGGGGAGAGATAGAAACAGACAGAGAGAGACAGAAAAAGACAGAGAGTGGGGAGAGATAGAAACAGATAGACAGAAAAAGAAAGACAGAGGGAGAGAGAGAGAAGAAAATATAAGGGGGAGAGAAAAGAAGAGAGGAGGGGGGCAGGGAGAGACAAGGAGAGAGGGATGGAGGGAGAGAGTAAGAGAGACAGACAGAGAAAGAAAGAGGGGGGAAAACAGAGAAAGACAGAGACAGAGAGAGGGAAAGAGATAGAAGAAATGAAGGGGGAGAGCAAAGGAGAGAGGAGAGGGTGCATGAAGAGAGACAGACAGAGGGACAGACTGAGACAGAGAGAGAGGGACAGAGAGACAGAGAGAGAGGAATGGAGGGAGAGAGGGAGAGACAGAGAAAGACGGGGTAGAAACGGAAAGAAAGACAGACAGAGACAGAGGGAGAGAGAGAGAAGAAAATATAAGGGGGAGAGAAAAGAAGAGAGGAGGGGGGAAGGAAGAGAGGCTGACAGAGACAAGGAGAGAGGGATGGAGGGAGAGAGTAAGAGAGACAGACAGAGAAAGACAGAGGGGGGAAAAACAGAGAGAGAAAGATAGAAAGAGACAGAGAGAGGGAAAGAGATAGAAGAAAAGAAGGGGAGAGCAAAGGAGAGAGGAGAGGGTGCACGAAGAGAGACAGACAGGACAGACTGAGACAGAGAGAGAGGGACAGAGAGACAGAGAGGAATGGAGGGAGAGAGGGAGAGACAGAGAAGGACAGGGTAGAAACGGAAAGAGAGACAGAGACAGAGGGAGAGAGAGAAGAAAAAAAGGGGGAAGGAAAAGAAGAGAGGAGGGGGCAGGGAGAGAGGGAGAGGGAAAGAGAGAGACAGACAAACAGATAGAGACAGAAAGAGAGAGAGGGAGACAGGGATGGAGGGAGAAAGAAAGAGAGAGAGACAGACAGACAGACAGAGACAGAGAGAGGGGGGACAGAGAGAGAGGGATGGAGGGGGAGAGTAAGAGAGACAGACAGAAAGACAGAGAGGGGGAGAAACAGAGAGAGACAGGCAGACAGAGAGAGGGATAGGGAGAGGGATAGGGAGAGAAAGAGAAGAAAAAATAAGGGGGAGAGAAAAGAAGAGAGGAGGGGGCAGGGAGAGAGGCTGACAGACAGAGGGAGGGACAAAAAGAAGGGGAGAGAGGGATGGATTGAGAGAGAAAGACAGAGAGGGGGGAGAAACAGAGAGACAGACAGATACAGATAGAGACAGAGAAATACAGGGGGACACAGAGACAGACAGACAGAATGATAGAGAGAAGGAGAGAGAGAAGAAAAAAGAAGAGGGACAGAATAATGAGGAGAGGGGGGACAGGGAGAGAGACAGAGAGACAGAGAGAGGGATGGAGGGAAAGAGAGAGAGACAGACAGATATAGATGAGAAAGACAGCAAGGGTGATGAAATAGAGAAAGACAGCCAGAGAGAGAGACAGAGGGGGGGTGGAGGGAGAAAGAGACAGACAGAGATAGAGAGAAAGATGGAGGGAGAGAGTGAGAGAGAGAGAGACAGACAGACAGACAGAAAGATAGAGAGAGAAGAAAAAACAAGGGGGAGAGAAAAATGAGGAGAGAGCGGGGGCAGGGAGAGAGACAGCGAGGGAAGGAGGGAAAGAGAAAGACAGACAGACAGAGACAAAGAAAGACAGAGAGGATGATGAAATACATAGAGGAAGACAGGGACAGAGAGAGACACACACAGAGAAAGAAAGAGACAGAGGGATGGAGAGACAGACAGACAGAGATAGAGACAGAGAAAAAGAGGGGGGGAGAAACAGAGAGACAGACAGAAAGAGAGACAGAGAGGGATAGAGAGAAAGATAAGAAAAAAGTAGGGGGAGAGAAAAGAAGAGAGAAGAGGGAGGGCAGGGAGAGAGACAAAGAGACAGAGAGACAGAGAAAGACAGGCCGAGACACAGAGAGAGAGAGGGATGGAGGGAGAGAGAGAGACATACAGAGAGACAGACAGAGATAGAGACAGAGAAAGACAGAGGGGGGATAAACAGAGAGAGACAGACAGAAAGAGAGAGAGACAGAGGGAGAGGGAGAAGAAAAATAAGAAAAGAAAAGAGGAAGGAGCTGGGAGAATGACAGAGAGACAGAGAGACAGGGAGAGATGGATGGAGGGAGAGAGTAAGAAACAGACAGAGAGACAGAGAAAGAGAAAGACAGATAGAGAGAGAGAGAGGGAGAGAGAGAAGAAAAAAGGGGGAAGGAAAAGAAGAGTGGAGGGGGCAGGGAGAGAGACAGACAGAGAGACAGAGGGACAGATAGACAGGGAGAGAGGGATGGAGGGAGAGAGTAAGAGAGACAGACAGAGAAAGACAGAGGGGGGAGAAACAGAGAGAGAAAGACAGAAAGAGACAGAGAGAGGGAAAGAGATAGAAGAAAAGAAGGGGGAGAGCAAAGGAGAGAGGAGAGGGTGCACGAAGAGAGACAGACAGAGGGACAGACTGAGACACAGAGAGAGGGACAGAGAGACAGAGAGAGAGGAATGGAGGGAGAAAGGGAGAGACAGAGAAAGACAGGGTAGAAAAGGAAAGAGAGACAGACAGAGGGAGAGAGAGAGAAGAAAAAAGAAGGGGGAGAGAGAATAGTGGATAGAGAGGGGGGGGCAGGGGGAAAGACAGACAGAGAGACCAGGAGAGAGGGATGGAGGGATTGAAAAAGAGAGAGACAGAGACAGAGAAAGATAGAGAGGGGGGATAAACAGAGAGAAACACAGAGACAGAGAGAGAGGGATGGAGGGAGAGAGAGACAGACAGAAAGAGGGAGAAAGAGAGAGAGAGAAGCAAAAAGAAGGGGGAGAGAAAAGAATAGAGGAGGGGCAGGGAGAGAGACAGAGACAGAGAGATGGACAGAGAGACAGGGAGAGAGGGATGGAGGGAGAGAGAATGAGACAGACAGACAGAGACAGAAAAAGACAGAGAGTGGGGAGAGATAGAAACAGATAGACAGAAAAAGAAAGACAGAGGGGGAGAGAGAGAAGAAAATATAAGGGGGAGAGAAAAGAAGAGAGGAGGGGGGCAGGGAGAGACAAGGAGAGAGGGATGGAGGGAGAGAGTAAGAGAGACAGACAGAGAAAGAAAGAGGGGGGAAAACAGAGAAAGACAGAGACAGAGAGAGGGAAAGAGATAGAAGAAAAGAAGGGGGAGAGCAAAGGAGAGAGGAGAGGGTGCATGAAGAGAGACAGACAGAGGGACAGACTGAGACAGAGAGAGAGGGACAGAGAGACAGAGAGAGAGGAATGGAGGGAGAGAGGGAGAGACAGAGAAAGACGGGGTAGAAACGGAAAGAAAGACAGACAGAGACAGAGGGAGAGAGAGAGAAGAAAATATAAGGGGGAGAGAAAAGAAGAGAGGAGGGGGGAAGGAAGAGAGGCTGACAGAGACAAGGAGAGAGGGATGGAGGGAGAGAGTAAGAGAGACAGACAGAGAAAGACAGAGGGGGGAGAAACAGAGAGAGAAAGACAGAAAGAGACAGAGAGAGGGAAAGAGATAGAAGAAAAGAAGGGGAGAGCAAAGGAGAGAGGAGAGGGTGCACGAAGAGAGACAGACAGGACAGACTGAGACAGAGAGAGAGGGACAGAGAGACAGAGAGAGAGGAATGGAGGGAGAGAGGGAGAGACAGAGAAGGACAGGGTATAAATGGAGAGACAGAGACAGAGGGAGAGAGAGAAGAAAAAAAGGGGGAAGGAAAAGAAGAGAGGAGGGGGCAGGGAGAGAGACAGACAGAGAGACAGAGGGACAGATAGACAGGGAGAGAGGGATGGAGGGAGAGAGAATCAGACAGAAAGACAGATAGAGACAGAAAAAGACAGAGAGTGGGGAGAAACATAGAGAGACAGACAGAAAAAGAAAGACAAAGGGAGAGAGAGAGAAGAAAATATAAGGGGGAGAGAAAAGAAGAGAGGAGGGGGGAAGGAAGAGAGGCTGACAGAGAGACAAGGAGAGAGGGATGGAGGGAGAGAGTAAGAGAGACAGACAGAGAAAGACAGAGGGGGGAGAAACAGAGAGAGAAAGACAGAAAGAGACAGAGAGAGGGAAAGAGATAGAAGAAAAGAAGGGGGAGAGCAAAGGAGAGAGGAGAGGGTGCACGAAGAGAGACAGACAGAGGGACAGACTGAGACACAGAGAGAGGGACAGAGAGACAGAGAGAGAGGAATGGAGGGAGAAAGGGAGAGACAGAGAAAGACAGGGTAGAAAAGGAAAGAGAGACAGACAGAGGGAGAGAGAGAGAAGAAAAAAGAAGGGGGAGAGAGAATAGTGGATAGAGAGGGGGGGGCAGGGGGAAAGACAGACAGAGAGACCAGGAGAGAGGGATGGAGGGATTGAAAAAGAGAGAGACAGAGACAGAGAAAGATAGAGAGGGGGGATAAACAGAGAGAAACACAGAGACAGAGAGAGAGGGATGGAGGGAGAGAGAGACAGACAGAAAGAGGGAGAAAGAGAGAGAGAGAAGCAAAAAGAAGGGGGAGAGAAAAGAATAGAGGCGGGGCAGGGAGAGAGACAGAGACAGAGAGATGGACAGAGAGACAGGGAGAGAGGGATGGAGGGAGAGAGAATGAGACAGACAGACAGAGACAGAAAAAGACAGAGAGTGGGGAGAGATAGAAACAGACAGAGAGAGACAGAAAAAGACAGAGAGTGGGGAGAGATAGAAACAGATAGACAGAAAAAGAAAGACAGAGGGAGAGAGAGAGAAGAAAATATAAGGGGGAGAGAAAAGAAGAGAGGAGGGGGGCAGGGAGAGACAAGGAGAGAGGGATGGAGGGAGAGAGTAAGAGAGACAGACAGAGAAAGAAAGAGGGGGGAAAACAGAGAAAGACAGAGACAGAGAGAGGGAAAGAGATAGAAGAAAAGAAGGGGGAGAGCAAAGGAGAGAGGAGAGGGTGCATGAAGAGAGACAGACAGAGGGACAGACTGAGACAGAGAGAGAGGGACAGAGAGACAGAGAGAGAGGAATGGAGGGAGAGAGGGAGAGACAGAGAAAGACGGGGTAGAAACGGAAAGAAAGACAGACAGAGACAGAGGGAGAGAGAGAGAAGAAAATATAAGGGGGAGAGAAAAGAAGAGAGGAGGGGGGAAGGAAGAGAGGCTGACAGAGACAAGGAGAGAGGGATGGAGGGAGAGAGTAAGAGAGACAGACAGAAAGACAGAGGGGGGAGAAACAGAGAGAGAAAGACAGAAAGAGACACAGAGAGGGAAAGAGATAGAAGAAAAGAAGGGGAGAGCAAAGGAGAGAGGAGAGGGTGCACGAAGAGAGACAGACAGGACAGACTGAGACAGAGAGAGAGGGACAGAGAGACAGAGAGAGAAGAATGGAGGGAGAGAGGGAGAGACAGAGAAGGACAGGGTAGAAATGGAGAGACAGAGACAGAGGGAGAGAGAGAAGAAAAAAAGGGGGAAGGAAAAGAAGAGAGGAGGGGGCAGGGAGAGAGGGAGAGGGAAAGAGAGAGACACACAAACAGATAGAGACAGAAAGAGAGAGACGGAGACAGGGATGGAGGGAGAAAGAAAGAGAGACAGACAGACAGACAGAGACAGAGAGAGGGGGGACAGAGAGAGAGGGATGGAGGGGGAGAGTAAGAGAGACAGACAGAAAGACAGAGAGGGGGAGAAACAGAGAGAGACAGGCAGACAGAGAGAGGGATAGGGAGAGAAAGAGAAGAAAAAATAAGGGGGAGAGAAAAGAAGAGAGGAGGGGGCAGGGAGAGAGGCTGACAGACAGAGGGAGGGACAGACAGACAGGGAGAGAGGGATGGAGGGGGAGAGTAAGAGAGAAAGACAGATAGGGGGAGAAACAGAGAGAGACAGACAGACAGAAAGAGAGAGACAGAGAGAGGGATAGGGAGAGACAGAGAAGAAAAAATAAGGGGGAGAGAAAAGAAGAGAGGAGGGGGCAGGGAGAGAGGCTGACAGACAGAGGGAAGGACAAAAAGAAGGGGAGAGAGGGATGGATTGATAGAGAAAGACAGAGAGGGGGGAGAAACAGAGAGACAGACAGATACAGATAGAGACAGAGAAATACAGGGGGGAGACAGAGATAGACAGACAGAATGATAGAGAGAAGGAGAGAGAGAAGAAAAAAGAAGAGGGACAGAATAATGAGGAGAGGGGGGACAGGGAGAGAGACAGAGAGACAGAGAGAGGGATGGAGGGAAAGAGAGAGAGACAGACAGATATAGATGAGAAAGACAGCAAGGGTGATGAAATAGAGAAAGACAGGCAGAGAGAGAGACAGAGGGGGGGTGGAGGGAGAAAGAGACAGACAGAGATAGAGAGAAAGATGGAGGGAGAGAGTGAGAGAGAGACAGACAGACAGACAGACAGAAAGATAGAGAGAGAAGAAAAAACACGGGGGAGAGAAAAATGAGGAGAGAGCGGGGGCAGGGAGAGAGACAGAGAGGGAAGGAGGGAAAGAGAAAGACAGACAGACAGACAGAGACAAAGAAAGACAGAGAGGATGATGAAATACATAGAGGAAGACAGGGACAGAGAGAGACACACACAGAGAAAGAAAGAGACAGAGGGATGGAGAGACAGACAGACAGAGATAGAGACAGAGAAAAAGAGGGGGGGAGAAACAGAGAGACAGACAGAAAGAGAGACAGAGAGGGATAGAGAGAAAGATAAGAAAAAAGAAGGGGGAGAGAAAAGAAGAGAGAAGAGGGAGGGCAGGGAGAGAGACAAAGAGACAGAGAGACAGAGAAAGACAGGCCGAGACACAGAGAGAGAGAGGGATGGAGGGAGAGAGAGACAGACAGAGAGACAGACAGAGATAGAGACAGAGAAAGACAGAGGGGGGAGAAACAGAGAGAAACAGACAGAAAGAGAGAGAGACAGAGGGAGAGGGAGAAGAAAAATAAGAAAAGAAAAGAGGAAGGAGCAGGGAGAATGACAGAGAGACAGAGAGACAGGGAGAGATGGATGGAGGGAGAGAGTAAGAAACAGACAGAGAGACAGAGACAGAGAAAGACAGATAGAGAGAGAGAGGGAGAGAGAGAAGAAAAAAGGGGGAAGGAAAAGAAGAGAGGAGGGGGCAGGGAGAGAGACAGACAGAGAGACAGAGGGACAGATAGACAGGGAGAGAGGGATGGAGGGAGAGAGAATCAGACAGAAAGACAGATAGAGACAGAAAAAGACAGAGAGTGGGGAGAAACAGAGAGAGACAGACAGACAGAAAAAGAAAGACAAAGGGAGAGAGAGAGAAGAAAATATAAGGGGGAGAGAAAAGAAGAGAGGAGGGGGGAAGGAAGAGAGGCTGACAGAGAGACAAGGAGAGAGGGATGGAGGGAGAGAGTAAGAGAGACAGACAGAGAAAGACAGAGTGGGGAGAAACAGAGAGAGAAAGACAGAAAGAGACAGAGAGAGGGAAAGAGATAGAAGAAAAGAAGGGGGAGAGCAAAGGAGAGAGGAGAGGGTGCACGAAGAGAGACAGACAGAGGGACAGACTGAGACAGAGAGAGAGGGACAGAGAGACAGAGAGAGAGGAATGGAGGGAGAAAGGGAGAGACAGAGAAAGACAGGGTAGAAAAGGAAAGAGAGACAGACAGAGGGAGAGAGAGAGAAGAAAAAAGAAGGGGGAGAGAGAATAGTGGATAGAGAGGGGGGGCAGGGGGAAAGACAGACAGAGAGACCAGGAGAGAGGGATGGAGGGATTGAAAAAGAGAGAGACAGAGACAGAGAAAGATAGAGAGGGGGAATAAACAGAGATAAACACAGAGACAGAGAGAGAGGGATGGAGGGAGAGAGAGACAGACAGAAAGAGGGAGAAAGAGAGAGAGAGAAGCAAAAAGAAGGGGGAGAGAAAAGAATAGAGGCGGGGCAGGGAGAGAGACAGAGACAGAGAGATGGACAGAGAGACAGGGAGAGAGGGATGGAGGGAGAGAGAATGAAACAGACAGAGAGAGACAGAAAAAGACAGAGAGTGGGGAGAGATAGAAACAGATAGACAGAAAAAGAAAGACAGAGGGAGAGAGAGAGAAGAAAATATAAGGGGGAGAGAAAAGAAGAGAGGAGGGGGGCAGGGAGAGACAAGGAGAGAGGGATGGAGGGAGAGAGTAAGAGAGACAGACAGAGAAAGAAAGAGGGGGGAAAACAGAGAAAGACAGAGACAGAGAGAGGGAAAGAGATAGAAGAAAAGAAGGGGGAGAGCAAAGGAGAGAGGAGAGGGTGCATGAAGAGAGACAGACAGAGGGACAGACTGAGACAGAGAGAGAGGGACAGAGAGACAGAGAGAGAGGAATGGAGGGAGAGAGGGAGAGACAGAGAAAGACGGGGTAGAAACGGAAAGAAAGACAGACAGAGACAGAGGGAGAGAGAGAGAAGAAAATATAAGGGGGAGAGAAAAGAAGAGAGGAGGGGGGAAGGAAGAGAGGCTGACAGAGACAAGGAGAGAGGGATGGAGGGAGAGAGTAAGAGAGACAGACAGAGAAAGACAGAGGGGGGAGAAACAGAGAGAGAAAGACAGAAAGAGACAGAGAGAGGGAAAGAGATAGAAGAAAAGAAGGGGAGAGCAAAGGAGAGAGGAGAGGGTGCACGAAGAGAGACAGACAGGACAGACTGAGACAGAGAGAGAGGAATGGAGGGAGAGAGGGAGAGACAGAGAAGGACAGGGTAGAAATGGAGAGACAGAGACAGAGGGAGAGAGAGAAGAAAAAAAGGGGGAAGGAAAAGAAGAGAGGAGGGGGCAGGGAGAGAGGGAGAGGGAAAGAGAGAGACACACAAACAGATAGAGACAGAAAGAGAGAGACGGAGACAGGGATGGAGGGAGAAAGAAAGAGAGACAGACAGACAGACAGACAGAGACAGAGAGAGGGGGGACAGAGAGAGAGGGATGGAGGGGGAGAGTAAGAGAGACAGACAGAAAGACAGAGAGGGGGAGAAACAGAGAGAGACAGGCAGACAGAGAGAGGGATAGGGAGAGAAAGAGAAGAAAAAATAAGGGGGAGAGAAAAGAAGAGAGGAGGGGGCAGGGAGAGAGGCTGACAGACAGAGGGAGGGACAGATAGACAGGGAGAGAGGGATGGAGGGGGAGAGTAAGAGAGAAAGACAGAGAGGGGGAGAAACAGAGAGAGACAGACAGACAGAAAGAGAGAGACAGAGAGAGGGATAGGGAGAGACAGAGAAGAAAAAATAAGGGGGAGAGAAAAGAAGAGAGGAGGGGGCAGGGAGGGAGGCTGACAGACAGAGGGAGGGACAAAAAGAAGGGGAGAGAGGGATGGATTGAGAGAGAAAGACAGAGAGGGGGGAGAAACAGAGAGACAGACAGATACAGATAGAGACAGAGAAATACAGGGGGAGACAGAGACAGACAGACAGAATGATAGAGAGAAGGAGAGAGAGAAGAAAAAAGAAGAGGGACAGAATAATGAGGAGAGGGGGGACAGGGAGAGAGACAGAGAGACAGAGAGAGGGATGGAGGGAAAGAGAGAGAGACAGACAGATATAGACAGAGAAAGACAGCAAGGGTGATGAAATAGAGAAAGACAGGCAGAGAGAGAGAGACAGAGGGGGGGTGGAGGGAGAAAGAGACAGACAGAGATAGAGAGAAAGATGGAGGGAGAGAGTGAGAGAGAGACAGACAGACAGACAGAAAGAGAGAGAAGAAAAAACACCGGGGAGAGAAAAATGAGGAGAGAGCGGGGGCAGGGAGAGAGACAGAGAGGGAAGGAGGGAAAGAGAAAGACAGACAGACAGACAGAGACAAAGAAAGACAGAGAGGATGATGAAATACATAGAGGAAGACAGGGACAGAGAGAGACACACACAGAGAAAGAAAGAGACAGAGGGATGGAGAGACAGACAGACAGAGATAGAGACAGAGAAAAAGAGGGGGGGAGAAACAGAGAGAGACAGACAGAAAGAGAGAGAGACAGAGGGAGAGGGAGAAGAAAAATAAGAAAAGAAAAGAGGAAGGAGCAGGGAGAATGACAGAGAGACAGAGAGACAGGGAGAGATGGATGGAGGGAGAGAGTAAGAAACAGACAGAGAGACAGAGACAGAGAAATATAGATAGAGAGAGAGAGGGAGAGAGAGAAGAAAAAAGGGGGAAGGAAAAGAAGAGAGGAGGGGGCAGGGAGAGAGACAGACAGAGAGACAGAGGGACAGATAGACAGGGAGAGAGGGATGGAGGGAGAGAGAATCAGACAGAAAGACAGATAGAGACAGAAAAAGACAGAGAGTGGGGAGAAACAGAGACAGACAGACAGAAAAAGAAAGACAAAGGGAGAGAGAGAGAAGAAAATATAAGGGGGAGAGAAAAGAAGAGAGGAGGGGGGAAGGAAGAGAGGCTGACAGAGAGACAAGGAGAGAGGGATGGAGGGAGAGAGTAAGAGAGACAGACAGAGAAAGACAGAGGGGGGAGAAACAGAGAGAGAAAGACAGAAAGAGACAGAGAGAGGGAAAGAGATAGAAGAAAAGAAGGGGGAGAGCAAAGGAGAGAGGAGAGGGTGCACGAAGAGAGACAGACAGAGGGACAGACTGAGACACAGAGAGAGGGACAGAGAGACAGAGAGAGAGGAATGGAGGGAGAAAGGGAGAGACAGAGAAAGACAGGGTAGAAAAGGAAAGAGAGACAGACAGAGGGAGAGAGAGAGAAGAAAAAAGAAGGGGGAGAGAGAATAGTGGATAGAGAGGGGGGGCAGGGGGAAAGACAGACAGAGAGACCAGGAAAGAGGGATGGAGGAATTGAAAAATAGAGAGACAGAGACAGAGAAAGATAGAGAGGGGGGATAAACAGAGAGAAACACAGAGACAGAGAGAGAGGGATGGAGGGAGAGAGAGACAGACAGAAAGAGGGAGAAAGAGAGAGAGAGAAGCAAAAAGAAGGGGGAGAGAAAAGAATAGAGGCGGGGCAGGGAGAGAGACAGAGACAGAGAGATGGACAGAGAGACAGGGAGAGAGGGATGGAGGGAGAGAGAATGAGACAGACAGACAGAGACAGAAAAAGACAGAGAGTGGGGAGAGATAGAAACAGACAGAGAGAGACAGAAAAAGACAGAGAGTGGGGAGAGATAGAAACAGATAGACAGAAAAAGAAAGACAGAGGGAGAGAGAGAAAAGAAAATATAAGGGGGAGAGAAAAGAAGAGAGGAGGGGGGAAGGAAGAGAGGCTGACAGAGAGACAAGGAGAGAGGGGTGGAGGGAGAGAGTAAGAGAGACAGACAGAGAAAGACAGAGGGGGGAGAAACAGAGAGAGAAAGACAGAAAGAGACAGAGAGAGGGAAAGAGATAGAAGAAAAGAAGGGGGAGAGCAAAGGAGAGAGGAGAGGGTGCATGAAGAGAGACAGACAGAGGGACAGACTGAGGGACAGAGAGACAGAGAGAGAGGAATGGAGGGAGAAAGGGAGAGACAGAGAAAGACAGGGTAGAAAAGGAAAGAGAGACAGACAGAGGGAGAGAGAGAGAAGAAAAAAGAAGGGGGAGAGAGAATAGTGGATAGAGAGGCGGGGCAGGGGGAAAGACAGACAGAGAGACCAGGAGAGAGGGATGGAGGGATTGAAAAAGAGAGAGACAGAGACAGAGAAAGATAGAGAGGGGGGATAAACAGAGATAAACACAGAGACAGAGAGAGAGGGATGGAGGGAGAGAGAGACAGACAGAAAGAGGGAGAAAGAGAGAGAGAGAAGCAAAAAGAAGGGGGAGAGAAAAGAATAGAGGCGAGGCAGGGAGAGAGACAGAGACAGAGAGATGGACAGAGAGACAGGGAGAGAGGGATGGAGGGAGAGAGAATGAGACAGACAGACAGAGACAGAAAAAGACAGAGAGTGGGGAGAGATAGAAACAGATAGACAGAAAAAGAAAGACAGAGGGAGAGAGAGAGAGAAGAAAATATAAGGGGGAGAGAAAAGAAGAGAGGAGAGGGGCAGGGAGAGACAAGGAGAGAGGGATAGAGGGAGAGAGTAAGAGAGACAGACAGAGAAAGAAAGAGGGGGGAAAACAGAGAAAGACAGAGACAGAGAGAGGGAAAGAGATAGAAGAAAAGAAGGGGGAGAGCAAAGGAGAGAGGAGAGGGTGCATGAAGAGAGACAGACAGAGGGACAGAGTGAGACAGAGAGAGAGGGACAGAGAGACAGAGAGAGAGGAATGGAGGGAGAGAGGGAGAGACAGAGAAAGTCGGGGTAGAAACGGAAAGAAAGACAGACAGAGACAGAGGGAGAGAGAGAGAAGAAAATATAAGGGGGAGAGAAAAGAAGAGAGGAGGGGGGAAGGAAGAGAGGCTGACAGAGAGACAAGGAGAGAGGGGTGGAGGGAGAGAGTAAGAGAGACAGACAGAGAAAGACAGAGGGGGGAGAAACAGAGAGAGAAAGACAGAAAGAGACAGAGAGAGGGAAAGAGATAGAAGAAAAGAAGGGGGAGAGCAAAGGAGAGAGGAGAGGGTGCACGAAGAGATACAGACAGAGGGACAGACTGAGACACAGAGAGAGGGACAGAGAGACAGAGAGAGAGGAATGGAGGGAGAAAGGGAGAGACAGAGAAAGACAGGGTAGAAAAGGAAAGAGAAACAGACAGAGGGAGAGAGAGAGAAGAAAAAAGAAGGGGGAGAGAGAATAGTGGATAGAGAGGGGGGGCAGGCGGAAAGACAGACAGAGAGACCAGGAGAGAGGGATGGAGGGATTGAAAAAGAGAGAGACAGAGACAGAGAAAGATAGAGAGGGGGGATAAACAGAGAGAAACACAGAGACAGAGAGAGAGGGATGGAGGGAGAGAGAGACAGACAGAAAGAGGGAGAAAGAGAGAGAGAGAAGCAAAAAGAAGGGGGAGAGAAAAGAATAGAGGCGGGGCAGGGAGAGAGACAGAGACAGAGAGATGGACAGAGAGACAGGGAGAGAGGGATGGAGGGAGAGAGAATGAGACAGACAGACAGAGACAGAAAAAGACAGAGAGTGGGGAGAGATAGAAACAGATAGACAGAAAAAGAAAGACAGAGGGAGAGAGAGAGAGAAGAAAATATAAGGGGGAGAGAAAAGAAGAGAGGAGGGGGGCAGGGAGAGACAAGGAGAGAGGGATGGAGGGAGAGAGTAAGAGAGACAGACAGAGAAAGACAGAGGGGGGAGAAACAGAGAAAGACAGAGACAGAGAGAGGGAAAGAGATAGAAGAAAAGAAGGGGGAGAGCAAAGGAGAGAGGAGAGGGTGCATGAAGAGAGACAGACAGAGGGACAGACTGAGACAGAGAGAGAGGGACAGAGAGACAGAGAGAGAGGAATGGAGGGAGAGAGGGAGAGACAGAGAAAGACGGGGTAGAAACGGAAAGAAAGACAGACAGAGACAGAGGGAGAGAGAGAGAAGAAAAAATAAGGGAGAGGGAAAAGAAGGGAGGAGGGGGGCAAGGAGAGAGACTGACAGACAGACAGAGGGAGGGACAGAAAGACAAGGAGAGAGGGATGGAGGGAGAGAATAAGAGAGACAGAGACAGATACAGAGAAAGAGAGGGGGGGAAACAGAGAGAGAGACAGACAGACAGACAAAGATAGAGACAGAAAAAGACAGAGTGGGGTAGAAACAGAGAGAGAGACAGACAGGGAGAGGGAGAGAGAGACAGAAGAAAAAAGAAGGGGGAGAGAAAAGAAGAGAGGATAGGGGGCAGGGTGAAAGACAGAGAGACAGAGAGACAGACTGATTGAGAGACAGAGAAAGCCAGAGTGGGGGGAGAAACAGAGAGAGACAAATAGAGAGAAAGACATACAGAGAGAGACAGACAGAGAGGGATGGATTGAGAAAGAGAGAGACAGACAGACAGACAGACACAGAGAAAGACAGAGAGGGGGGAGAGACAGAGACAGACAGACAGAAAGAGAGAGATAGAGAGAGGGAAAGAGATAGAAGAAAAAAGAAGGGGGAGAGAGAATAGTGGATATAGAGAGAGGGGACAGGGAGAGAGACATAGACAGAGAGACCAGGAGAGAGGGATAGAGGGATTGAAAAAGAGAGAGACAGACAGAAAGAGAGAGCCGGAGAGAGAAAAAAAGAAGGGGCAGAGAAAAGAAGCAAGTTGAGGGGGACAGGGAGAGAGACAGATAGAGGGACAGAGAAACAGGGAGAGAGGGATGGAGGGAGAGAGAAAGAGAAAGAGACAGACAGATAGAGACAGAGAAAGACAGATAGCGAGGATAAACAGAGAGAGAGAGAGTCGGGGAGACAGAAAGAGACAAGGGGGAGCAGAGAGACAGAGAGAAGGATTGAGGGAGAGAGAGGCAGACAGAGACAGAGAAAGACAGAGAGGGGGGAGAAACAGAGAGACAGAAAGACAGAAAGACAGACAGACAGAGAGACGGAGAGAGGGAGAGAAAGAGATAGAGAGTGAGGAGAAACAGAGAGAGACAGACAGAGCAACAGAGAGAGGGATTGAGAGAGAAGAAAAAAGAAGGGTGAGAGAAAAGAATAGAGGAGAGAGAGGGAGGGAATGAGAGATACAGAGAGAGAGGGAGAGACAGATACAGAGATTAAGGGTGAGAGAGACAGAGAGAGAGGGATTGGAGGAAGAGAGAAAGAGAGAGACAGACACAGACACAGAGAGAGACAGAGAGAGGAGACATAGAGATAGGGAAAGAGAGAGAGACAGAAAAACGTGAGGTGGAGAGGGAGATGAGAGAGATGGAGAGAGGGGACAGGGAGAGACAGAGGAAGGAAGGGAGAAATAAAATGAGAGTAATAGAGGAGAGGACAGGGAGAAACAGAGAAACAGGGAGACAGAGGGAGATAGAGAGATGAAGACAGAGAAACAGAGAGACGGAGAGAAACAGAGAGACACAGATGGGGGAGACAGGGGAGAAATAGAGAGAAAGAGACAGAGAGAGAGGGAGAGGGAGAAAGATAGAGGAGGGAAAGAGAGGACAAAGGGAGAGATAGAAAGAATCAGATACAGATAGAGTAACAGAGAGAGAGAGAGAGAGAGACACAGACAGAGACAGTGAGAGACAGTCTGTGACAGAGAGAGAAAGAGAGAGACAGAGAGATAGTGAGAGGAAGAAAAGGAGAGGGAGGGGGAGAGAGAGGTTGAGAAAAGAAGAGAGGAGAGGCAGGGAGAAAGAGGGATAGAGGGGAAGAAAGAGAGGGGGTGGTGACAAAGGGGACACAGAGACAGAGAGACAGGGTGAGACAAAGAGAGAGTCAGATAAAGAGACAGACAAGGAGAGACAGAGAAACAGAGACAGAGAGAGACAGGGAGAAACAGAGAGAGAAACAGGGAGAGAGAGGAAAAAGAGATAGAGTGAGACAGGGAGAGACAGAGAGACCAAGGTGAGACAAAGAGAGAGTCAGAAAAAGAGAGACAGAAGAGACGAGAGAAAGATTCGAGACATAGAGACTGGGGAGATAGAGAGTGGATGACAGAGAGAGAAAAAGAGAGTGACAGAGAAATAGGTAGAGAGAGACAGAGACAGAGAGAGAAGAAGAGGGGGGAGAGAGACAGAGATAGAGGACAAGGATACACAGAGAGAGACCTGGAGAGACAGAAACAAAGGAGAGGGGGAGAGGGAGATTCAGAAGAGACAGGGAAGGCGGTGGGGGGGCGGTAAGAGGGTCGAAGAAGAGAGAGACACAGAGAGACTGAGACAGAGAAAGACAGCGACAGAAAAAAAGAGAGGGGGGAGACAGAGGGAGACAGAGAAACAAAGATAGATAGGGAGAGACAGGATGAGACAAAGAGAAATTCAGAAAAAGAGAGAGACAGGGAGAGACAGAGACAGAGAACAAAGAGAGAGAGACATGGAGATGGGGAAATAGCGAGAAGACAGAGAGAGACACAGAGACTGAGACAGAGGGAGAGACAGAGAAGGGGGGAAACAGAGAGAAAGTCAGAGATAGAGAGAGAGACAGAGAAAGAAAAAGAGTGGCAGAGAGACAGAAAGAGAGAGGGAGAGAGACAGACAGACAGACAGACAGACAGACAGACATAGAGACAGAGATAGAGGGGAGGCAGAGAGACAGGGTGAGACAAAGAGAGAGTCAGAAAAAGAGGGAGACAGGAGAGAGAGAGAGAGACAGAGATACAGGGAGAGACAAGGAGACACGCTTAGACGAGAGATTCAGAGAAAGAAAAAGACGGGGAGATCGAGACTCGAAGACAGAGAAAGACACAGAGAGACTGAGACAGAGACAGAGGGAGAGACAGAGGGGGGGAGAAAAAGAGGGGGGATACAGGGAGAGACAGAGACAGAGAGAAAGGAAGAGAGAGATTGGGAGCGACAGGGAGACAGGAGAGTAGAGAGTCGAAGTTAGAGAGAGA